>NC_091264.1:36360010-37083135 GCF_042477335.2 Ovis canadensis
CAGCATGAATTAAGAAACGTTAAGATTTTAGAACAGTGTCTGGCTCATAGACTATGATTACAAGTATTCATGTTTCTACCATTACCATTGTCATTCACCATCAGCACAACTGCTAACCCAGTGACTTCCACTTGTAATCCAGTCTGAGTGCTGTGGCATTCAGGAGACACACTTAGCAACTCACACAAATTTGATGAATAGTATATTCCTTAAGAGCTCGCCAATGCAGGAGACACAGGTTCGATCCCTGGGTCAGGAATATCCCCTGAAGAAAAAAATGGCAACCCACTCCAGTTGTCTTGCCTGGAAAATCCCATGGACAGAGGAGCCTGGTGGGCTACAGTTCATGGGTTTGCAAAGAGTCGGACACAACTTAGTGACTAAATAGCAACAACAACATACTCCTTAAAACATTCAACTTTCAGGTTTTGTAAAATTTCCCTACAGTAAAGAAGCCATAAAATAGATAACTAAGGAAAACATATTGTGGAGCACAGGGAACTCTACTCAGTGCTCTGTGGTGACCTAAATGGAAAGGATATCTAAAAAAGATGGAATATATGTAAATATACAGCTGATTCACTTTGCTGTACAGCAGAAATACAACATTATAAAACAACTATACTCCAATTGAAAAAAGAAGAATGGACCTAGGAGATCATCTTGAAAATAGAAAAAGAGCAGTTTTTGGAAGAACTTAGATGTGATTAAATATATAGCCAGTTTATTTTAATTGAATATTTTGCTGGCATCTAAATCTATATTTCTCTGCTGTGAGACTGGTTTTGGATATCTTGCACAAGTTGATTTTTTAAGCTCTACATTACACTCTAACATATTCTAGTTTCCTACAAGGCTTGGACTACAGCATCCTAACAGTTTTCACTTTCACTCTGCTCTTATTTTCATAAATAAATGTCATCATAAAAGGTACACACACTTCTTATTTAAATAGAATAACTGGATTAGAGCTGTAATTAGTGATGTTATAATCTTTCTCAACTATCAAATAATACTTAATATCCCTTGGATTACTTCCATGATAGCAAATATTGAATAAAAATAGCTACTTGGACATGAAGAGTTGATGTGTTTTCAGATGTCGGAAATTTCTGGAATCTTGAAGTCAACAGAGGTTTGTATTTTATGTGAGGTAGGATTCAGTTCAGAAAGCAACCAATCTTATTCCTACAGTGTTTTCACTTGGGACATTAAATTGGTCATCACTCAAGTTATTATTTAAGACTAAATTGCTTCACTCAGTCACATCTTAGTCCCTAAATACTGCACCCCTTACTTAACATTCTTAATTCCTATAATGCTCCTGCTAACACTCTAACTTATTGCTTATTCTTTTCTAGTCTTATACATTATTGCTCCATTTTTTCTGTTTATACATAATTAATCAAAAGGATTTATTAGTAGTGCAATCTGCTTTTTTCTAATTACATTTAGATCACCTATCTGTATCTCTATATTTGTCATGATCAGTCTACATGTCTAAAAATGTTTTTAAAAGAAAATAATTGATCCTGTTTGAATTTTAACTCAGGTAGGGGTTGGAAAAAAATTCAGACAGGTAGCACATTCAAAAGCTTGCATTTTAAAAATATATGAACAGTTAAAAATCCCATAGCCTAATAGAGACATAGTGTTTGTGAATGTGTCATATTTATTGGGTCTTTTGACATTATCAATGAATGAAATTAAGTGACTTGTTCATTTGCTCAGTCGTGTCGGACTCTTTGTGACCCCGTGGACTGCAGCACACCAGGATTCCCTGTCCATCACCAACTCGCAGACCTTGATCAAAATCATGTCCATTGATCTGGTGATGTCATCCAAACATCTCATCCTCTATCATCCCCTTCTTCTGCCTTCCATCTTTCCCAACATCAGGGTCTTTTCAATGAGCCGTCTCTTCACATCAGGTGACCAAAGTATTGCAGCTTCAGCATCAGTCTTTCTAATGAATATTCAGGATTGACTTCCTTTAGGATTGACTGGTTTGATCTCTTTACAGTCCAAGAGGCTCTCAAGAGTCTTCTCCAACACCGCAGTTCAAAAGCATCAATTCTTTAGCTCTCAGCCTCTTCACTGAGCAGCTCTCCCATCCATACATAACTGCTGGAAAAACCATAACTTTGACTGGACAGACCTTTGTTGGCAAAGTAACGTCTCTGCTTTTTAATATGCGGTCTAGGTTTGTCATAGGTTCTCTTCCAAGGAGCAGGCATCTTTTAATTTAATGGTTACAGTCACCATCGATAGTGATTTTGGAGCCCAAGAAAATAAACCACTTCAGCATTCCTGCCTTGAGAACCCCATGAATAGTATGAAAATTATGAAGTTAAGGGAGAAAAGGAATCAAATACTGAATTCACCACTTAACTTTGGAATCATTGTAATGAATATGTATCTTACCTTGCCTAAGCTTCAGTTTCTTTATCAATGTAGTTCAGTTCAGTTCAGTTCAGTCTCTCAGTTGTGTTTGACTCTTTGCGACCCCATGAACCACAGTACACCAGGCCTCCCTGTCCATCACCAACTCCCAGAGTCCACCCAAACCCATGTCCATTGTGTCGGTGATGCCATCCAACCATCTCATCCTCTGTCGTCCCCTTCTCCTCCAGCCCTCAATCTTTCCCAGCATCAGGGTCTTTTCAAATGAGCCCTCAGCATCAGGTGGCCAAAGGATTGGAGTTTCAGCTTCAACATCAGTCCCTCCAAAGAACACCAAGGACTGATCTCCTTTAGGTTGGACTGGTTGGCTCTCCTTGCAGTCCAAAGACTCTCAAGAGTCTTCTCCATCACCACAGCTCAAAAACATCAATTCTTCGGTGCTCAGCTTTCTTTATAGTGCAACTCTCACATCCATACATGACTACTGGAAAAAGCATAGCCTTGACTAGATGGACCTTTGCTGGCAAAGCAATGTCTCTGCTTTTTAATATGCTATCTAGTTTGGTCATAACTTTCCTTCCAAGGAGCAAGCATCTTTTAATTTCATGGCTGTAATCACCATCTGCAGTGATTTTGGAGCCCAGAAAAATAAAGTCAGCCACTGTTTCCACTGTTTCCCCATCTATTAACACAGATATTAATATGATTACTGTAACTGTGTTTACAGCTAATGAGATAAAGCACTTGAATTCCTTTTCAGAGTGGGCTACACTATATATCTTCTAGGCTCCAGCTCCTCCTGCCCTATGCTCTCAGTCTCTACTTCTGTTTTAACTTATTTCAAAAGATACTGAAATCTCTTATCTGCTGTTATCTCAGTCCTATTCTTTTCTGTTGTCATTGAATATTTATTTCATTTTATTCATTTGTTGTCATTGTAATGGATTCTCAAAAGGAATATATGACAAATATGTATTCCGGTCTTCCTGTTTGGATGATAAGCTGCTGATGATAATCGAGTTGGTGATGCCATCCAACCATCTCATCCTCTGACATCCATCCCCTTCTCCTCCTGCCTTCAATCTTTCCCAGCATTAGGTCTTTTCCAATGAGTCAGCTCTTCACATCAGGTGGGCCAAGTATTGGAACTTCAGCTTCAGCATCAGTCCTTCCAGTGAATATTCAAGACTAATTTCCTGCAGGAATAACTGGTTTGTTCTCCTTGCAGTCCAAGGAACTCTCAAGTATTCTCCTACACCACAGTTCAAAAGCATCAATACTTCAGTGCTCAGCCTTCTTCATGGTCCAACTCTCGCATCCATACATGACTACTGGAAAAACCATAGCTTTGACTAGATGTACCTTTGTTGGCAAAGTAATGTCTGGTTTTTATATGCTGTCTAGGTTGGCCATAGCTTTTCTTCCAAGGAGCAAATATATTTTAATTTCACAGCAGTAGTTACCATCTGCAGTGATTTTGGTGCCCAAGAAAATGAAATATGTCACTGTTTCCATTGTTTCCCCATTTATTTGCCATGGAGTGATGGGACCAGATGCCATGATCTTAGTTTTCTGCATGTAAAGTTTTACAGCAACTTCTTCACTCTCCTCTTTCACTTTCATCAAGATGCTCTTTAGTTCTTCTTCGCTTTCTGCCATAAGGATGCTATCATCTGCCTATCTGAGGTTATTGGTATTTCTTCCAGCAATCTTGATTCCAGCTTGTGCTTCATCCAGCCCAGCATTTGGCATGATGTACTCTGCATAGAAGTTGAATAAGCTGGGTGACAATATACAGCCTTGACATACTCCTTTCCCAATTTGGAACCAGTCTGTTGCTCCATGTCCAGTTCTAACTGTTGCTTCTTGACCTGAATACAGGTTTATCAGGAGGCAAGTAAGGTGGCCTGGTATTCCCAACTCTTTAAGAATTTTCCACAGTTTGTTGTGATCCACACAGTCAAAGGCTTTGGCATAGTCAATGAAGAAGCAGCAGATGTTTTTCTGGAATTATTTTCCTTTTTCTATGATGGAACAGATGGCAGTTTGACTCTGGTTCCTGTGCCTTTTCTAAATCCAGCTTGAACATCTGGAAGTTCTCAGTTCATGTACTGTTGGAACCTAGCTTGGAGAATTTTGAGCATTATTCTGCTAGGGTGTGAGATGAGTGCAATTGTGCAGTGGTTTGAACAGTTTTTGATGTTGCCTTTCTTTGAGATTGACATGAAAGCTGACCTTTTCCAGTCCAGTGTCCACTGCTGAGTTTTCCTAATTTGCTGGCATATTGGGTGCAGCACTTTCACAGCATCATCTTTTAGGATTTGATATAACTCAGATGAATTACATCACCTCCATTAGCTTTTTTTTATAGTGATGCTTCCTTGATTTTGCATTCCAGATGTCTGGCACTAGGTGAGTGACAGATAACTATCATCGTGGTTATCTTGTCATGAAGATCTTTTTTGTATAGTCTTCTGTGTATTCTTGCTACATCTTCTTAATATTTTCTGCTTCTATTTGGTCCATACCGTATCTGTCCTTTATCCTTTATACCATTTCCATACCTTTATTCTGTCCTCTGTCCTATATTCTGCCCATCTTTGCATGAAATGTTCCCTTGGTATCTCTAATTTTCTTGAAGCGTTCTCTAGTCTTTCCACTTCTGTTTTCCTCCAGTTCTTTGTTATTCATCACTAAAGAAGGCTTTCTTACCTCTCCTTGGAATTCTTTGGAACTCTGCTTTCAAATGGGTATATCTTTCCTTTTCTCCTTAGCTTCTCTTCTTTTCTCAACTATTTGTAAGGCCTCTTCTGACAACCATTTTTCCTTTTTGCACTTCTTTTTATTGGGGATGATCTTGGTCACCACCTTCTGTACATTGCCATGAACCTCCACCCATAGTTCTTCAGGCACTCTGTCTATCAGATCTAACCCCTGGAAACTATTTGTCCCTTCCACTGTATAACTGTAAAGGATTTAATTTAGGTCATATTTGAGTAGAGTAGTGGTTTTCCCTACTTTCTTCAATATAACTCTGAGTTTGGCAATAAGGAGTTTATGATCTGTGCCACAGTCAGCTCCTGGTCTTGTTTTTGTGGACTGTATATAGATTCTCCATCTTTGGCTGCAAAGAATATAATCAATCTGATTTCATTTTTGATCTTGTGGTGATGTCCATATGCAGAGTTTTCTCCTGTGTTGTTGGAAGAGGGTATGTTCTCTTTGCAAAACTCTGTTAGCCTTTGCCCTGCTTCATTTTGTACTCCAAGGCCAAACTTGCCTGTTACTCCAGGCATCTCTTGACTTCCTACTTTTGCATTCCAGTCTCTTATGATGAAAAGAACATCTGTTTTGGAGTCAGTTCTAGCAAGTCCTGTAGGTCATCATAGAACCATTCAAGTTCAGCTTCTTCAGCATTAGTTGTTGGGGCATAGATTTGGATTGCTGTATATTGAGTGGTTTCTTGGAAATAAACAATGATCATTGTGTCATTTTTGAGATTGTACAGTAGCACTGCATTTCGGACTCTTTGTTGACCTTGAGGGATATTCCATTTTTTGTAAGGGATTCTTGCCCACAGTAGATATAATGGTCATCTGAGTTAAATCTGCCCATTCTGGTCCATTTTAGTTCACTGATTCCTAAAATGTCGATGTTCACTCTTGCCATCTCCTGTCTGACCATTTCCAATTTACCTTGTTTCTTGGACTTGGCATTCCAGGTTCCTACACAATGTATTTTTTTTTACTGCATTGGATTTTACTTCCATCATCAGTCACATCCACAACTGGGCATTGTTTTCGCTTTGGCTCTGCCTTTTCTTTCTTTCAGGAGTTATTTCTCCACTCTTCTCCAAGAACGTATTGGGCACCTATCGACCTGGGAGAATTCACCTTTCAGTGTCATATCTTTTTGCCTTTTCATATTGTTCATGGGGTTCTCAAGGCAAGAATACTGGAGTAGTTTGCCATTCCTTTCTCCAGTGGACCACATTTTGTCAGAACTCTTCACCATGACCTGCCCGTCTTGGGTGGCCCTACACAGCATGGCTAACAAGTTTCATTGAGTTAGACAAGGCTGTGATCTATGTGATCAGTTTAGTTTACTATAGATTACTTTAATATTTGCTAAATTCGTGAAATGTATACACCTAGTTTTTTTATAGCAGCCCCATAAACTGGGTATTGCTATTTTCATTCACAATTAAAACTGAGTCTCTAGATGGTTAAATAATTTATTTGACTAAACTAATACATTTAAGGATGAAGATTCAAACCCATGTCTTTGTGCAAAGTACAGTATTTCTATCCTCTTGAACATAGAATACATCAATAGTCTAATTGAAATATAAGATTTTTTTCTCCTGCATTCCAGGCAGACGCTTTAACCTCTGAGCCACCAGGGAAGTTTTTAGCAATTAGTCATAGCAATAAAATACATTCCCCAAAATATTGCTACATTTTTTTGTACTTATCATGAAAGAACACCTCTAAACATATAAATGACTTGCATAGCAATGTGGGACGTTTTGTTTATTCCAACTCACCAGTGTTTCCCACTACTGAATCTGAGTCAATTTTCAGTCCTCATCTGTTTGGCCTAAACACAACCTTTAACATATTTGAGTATTCCTTCCATCAGTAAGTACCTTTATTACCTGAGTTCTAAATGGCCATAGTCTCTTCATTTCCTTCTTATCCATCTGATATATGGCCTCAATCTCTGTTAAGACTGAAGACCCTTAAGATTCAGTTTCTGAACTACTTTTCTCCTGTTTTCAATTATTGCCCCTTTGGGGACCTGTTTAATCTCCATAAATTTTATCTCTTGCTGATGAGTTACAAGTTTATTTCATCAGTCTTGGAGGAATTCTCTTCTGAATCTATACTTCTTTATCCAACTGCCTATTTGATGTTATCTCCACTTGTTTCTAACAGAAATTCTGGAAACATTCAGACATCTCAAACTTAATGTGTTTAAAACCAAGCCTTGTCATCTTATTCCTTGATACTATTTTACTTATAACTTCCTATATTAATTGCTAGCAAATTCCACCCTACAGTACCCTAGCCAAAAGCTTTCCTTTCTTTCATCCACATGCTAAATTCTCTTTATTATTCATTAACTCTCCCTTTAAAATATATCCAGAACCATTAACTAATCACCATACTTCCAAGCACCATCATCTATGTCATTAATTATTGTGACAAATTGTCAGCTGACCTTCCTAATCCCTCTCTTGTCTCCATAGAGTCTATTTTGAAAACATGCTATTAAAATTTATGTCATATCCCTCCTCAAAAACCTCTAATGGCATGCCACTTTCTTCAGATTAAATGTGAAATCACAATAATGGTATTGCATCTTGACATAATTTGTTGCAATTATGTTACGGCTTGCTCTGTTCTACTTGACTGCTTCTTGAGCTTACCAGGAACATTTCAATCATGGAGCTTTGCATTTCTGTTCTCTGCTTGAAATGTCTTTCCCCCAGAAACCCATGGGATTTGTTGCTTCTGCTCCTTCAAATCTTTCCTTACATAAGTCCTACCTAGGGTGTCCATGCATTTACTACTGCAAACTTTCCCACGATTCTTTCAAATTCTTTATTTTACTTTAAAATTTATCACTTCGTATTGAACTATATAATATCATTATTTTTTATGCTTCTTATCTCTCTAGCCCTTTCCCCTATTTGCCCAGTGAATAAATTTTTGGTGCTTAGAAGACTGTTCATTTTTGTAACAGACTAAAAATATTGTTGAATAAATGAATAAATATCATGGTGGGATTCCAGATTTTATTGATTAAGGCTGATTACAAAACAACTTGAGGTACAGTAACTTGAAATATCTTCTTCTTAGGCAACACCATTGCTAAAATGCAAGTATCGCTACCACTAACTTTTTCTTAAAATAATTCTCAAGTGTTTGACAATGCTAAAAATTCCAGTCCCTATGAGAGTGAACATTCAAGAAAGACCCTCTGATATTAATAAACACATTAAAATAATTTCAAAAGGGGTGAAATTGGAAATGGGAAAGACAAGGAGTAAAATAATATTGGTAGAACAATCACATTTGCTGGTTCACATGTATGGAAAGATACTAGACACAACTTTTCTTCCCCTTTTCACCTCACAAAAAAAAGGCTTAAGCCTTGAGAACATCAAAAAACTCCAAAGTAGGTCAACAAGTTCATTGTCCTTCAGGACCATTCTTTAGCTAATGCTCCAGCCCTTAGAATTGGCTGTTGCATTTGCCACTTGAAGAAGCACTAACATCTGCCTGCCTAATACTCTCTCCTACTCCAGCAGGTGAGCAGGCTTCCTAACAGCAAGCCTTGCTCTAATGAACAGAAGTTATATTCCCCAAGATGTTCATTTGGCAGGGCTATTGGGCTGTTCTCAGCAATTCTCCAAACCAGCATTTCACACTTCTTTGGCTCTGAAGAGGAAGAAAGAAAAACAGCTTCAGTGTTTTGCAAAAGCAAAATAGAAAATGTCAGAGCATTAAGTGACTACAGAATGAATTTCTAAGAGCTCTCTTGCCAGCTTGTTGGGACAAATCATTGAAGATGATACCACTTTGATTTCTGTACCTGGTTAAGTACTTTCAGCTTTCTATAAGGTTTAGGCTACCTTAAAAAGTTCTTCCATTTTGGGCTTATTGTTGGTTCAGAACTCTTTTGGAGAAGATGATATTGCTTGGGTGAACTCTGAGGGTATGATTCAAATAGAGACTAGGTGTCTTCCTGATTCTGCTGGGTGTATTATATATAAATAATTTACATACATCTTTAAATTTACTGCTTCATTCAACTTACATTTCTTCCAAAGTTCTTTGGAAAATGTTGAGAAAGAGTGATGTTAATTTTTTGTTTTTGTTTTGGAACACTTTAAGTTATTTAACAAGTGCCAAAATTAGTGTAGATTTCTTAGTTCAATGTGCAGAAAAAGCTACAACAAGTGAGAAGAAGGAAGAGATGAAGATATTTCTAGGGAAGCAAAAAAAAGTATATAACCTAAGCCACATTACAAAAGTTTAATAGTTAGAAAAGAAAGGCAGAGAGGTTTAACATCTAGGAGAGCAGAGAAACATAAAACAGCATAAAGTACAAGCATACCTCATTTTATTGCATGTTACATCATTATTGTGCTTTGGAGATATTCCTATTTTTTTTTTTTATAACAAATTGATGCTTTGTGGCAGTGCACATTAAGAAAGCCTGCTGATTCATGTTGATGTTTGATAGAAAACAATAAAATCCTGTAAAGCAATTATCTTTCAATTAAAAATAAATAAATAAATAAATAAAAGCCTGCTGAGGCCATTTGTCTAACAGCATTTGCTCATTTCATGTCTCTGTGTCACACTTTGGTAATTTTTGCAATATCTCAGGTTTTTTTATTATTATTTTTTATGGTAATGTGCAATCAGTATTCTTTGATGTTACTGTTATAACTGTTTTGGGGCATCACAAACTATCCCCATATAAGACAGTGAGCTTGATGGATAAATGTGTGTGTTCTGTTTGCTCTATCAGTGGGTCACTTCCCAGTCTATTTCAGTCTCCTTGGGCCTTTCTATTTTCTGAGACATAGCAATATTGAAATTAGGCCAACTAATAACCCTACAATGGCTTCTAAGTTTTCAAGTGAAAGGAAAAGTTGCACATCTCTCACTTTAGTAGTCTATGAACTATTCTGAATACTTCTTTCACAGATTTCTTTCAGACTTGGGCAGTTACTTTTCATTTGGGTTTAATCAGTTCAGTTCAGTTCAGTCATTCAGTCGTGTCCGACTCTTTGTGACCCCATGAATTGCAGCACGCCAGGCCTCTCTGTCCATCACCATCTCCTGGAGTTCACTCATCCATCGAGTCCATAATGCCATCCAACCATCTCATCCTGGGTCGTCCCTTTCTCCTCCTGCCCCCAATCCCTCCCAGCATCAGAGTCTTTTCCAAGGAGTCAACTCTTCGCATGAGGTGGCCAAAGTACTGGAGCTTCAGCTTTAGCATCATTTCTTCCAAAGAAATCCCAGGGTTGAGCTCCTTCAGAATGAACTGGTTGGATCTCCTTGCAGTCCAAGGGACTCTCAAGAGTCTTCTCCAACACCACAGTTCAAAAGCATCAATTCTTCGACGCTCAGCTTTCTTCACAGTCCAACTCTCACATCCATACAAGACCACTGAAAAAAACCATAGCCTTGACTAGACAGACCTTAGTCGGCAAAGTAATATCTCTGCTTTTGAATATGCTGTCTAGGTTGGTCATAACTTTTCTTCCAAGGAGTAAGCGTCTTTTAATTTCATGGCTGCAGTCACCATCTGCAGTGATTTTGGAGCCCCAAAAAAATCAGCACTGGGGCAAAAACACAAGGGGGAATCTTTGGCAGATTTCTGGAACTCTTTCTATAAACAGTTATCTCTCTCTCTTTTTTCTGTTTTGTTTTTTGCTAAAATTTATAGCCTCCTCCAACTCTCATCTCCATCTCCTCAACTTTATCAGATTGCAAGACTCTGCTTGTGTTTCTTCTGCCTGTGTTGCAATCTGGAAAATAGCTTCAGGGAAGTATGCTGGTCACTTCATAGGATCCGCTTTATTTTTCTAAACCCAGGAGTCACATCCCAACAATATTCAGTGAATGAACAGTATGGCCTTCATACATTGTCATGTTTTATAGTGGTTTAAGATGGGAAGGCAAATTCAGTGCCTGTTATTCCATTTCAGACAGAAGCAGAAATATACAATGTTTTTATCTGCCTGATCCTTTGGACTAATGTCTCAAGTTTTCAGAAGTAGGTGAGGAATATGGGTGCTATTTCAGTTCAGTTCAGTTCAGTCGCTCAATTCATGTCCGACTCTTTGTGACCCCATGAACTGCAGCACGCCAGGCCTCCCTGTCCATTATCAATCCCGGAGTCCACCCAAACCCACATCCATCGAGTTGATGATGCCATCCAACCATCTCATCCTCTGTCTCTCCCTTCTCCTCCAGCCCTCAATTTTTCCCAGCATCAGGCTCTTTGCAAATGAATCAGTTCTTTGCATCAGGTGGCCAAAGTATTGGAGCTTCAGCTTCACCATCAGTCCTTCCAATGAATATTCAGGACTGATTTCCTTTAGGATGGACTGGTTGGATCTCCTTGCAGTCCAAGGGACTCTCAAGAGTCTTCTCCAACACCTCAGTGCAAAAGCATAAATTCTTTGGCACTCAGTTTTCTTTATAGTCCAGCACTCACATCCATACATGACTACTGGAAACACCAAAGCTTTGACTAGACAGACATTTGTTGGTAAAGTAATGTCTCTGTTTTTTAATATGCTGTCTAGGTTAGTCATAACTTTTCTTCCAAGGAGTAACTGTTTTTTGATTTCATGACCACAGTCACCATCTGCAGTGATTTTGGAGCCCCCAAAGTAAAGTCAGCCACTGTTTCCACTGTTTCCCCATCTATTTCCCATGAAGTGATGGGACCAGATGCCATGATTTTCATTTTCTGAATGTTGAGCTTTAAGCCAACTTTCTCACTCTCCTTTTTCGTTTTCATCAAGAGGCTCTTTAGTTCTTTACTCTCTGTCATAAGGGTAGTGTCATCTGCATATCTGAGGTTATTGATATTTCTCCCGGCAATCTTGATTCCAGCTTGTGCTTCCTCCAGCCCAGCGTTTCTCATTATGTACTCTGCATATAAGTTAAACAAGAAGGGTGACAATATACAGCCTTGACGTACTCCTTTTCCTATTTGGAACCAGTCTGTTGGGCCATGTCCAGTTCTAACTGTTGCTTCCTGACCTGCATACAGATTTCTCAAGAGGCAAGTCAGGTGGTCTGGTATTCCCATCTGTTTAAAAACTTTCCACAGTTTGTTGTGATCCACACAGTTAAAAGCTTTGGTATAGTCAATAAAGCAGAAATGGATGTTTTTCTGGAACTGTCTTGCTTTTTTGATAATCCAACAGATGTTGACAATTTGATCTCTGGTTCCTCTGCCTTTTCTAAATTCAGCTTGAACATCTGGAAGTTCATAGTTCATGTACTGTTGAAGCCTGTCTTGGAGAATTTTGAGCATTACTTCACTAGTGTGCGTGAATTCAATGGGGTTTCCCCAATTTAGAAAAACAAGTTTTAGATATTTTGAGAAAATAAAGTTTTCCTCATAAGGTTAGTTAAAACTAAGAAAGTCACGCAGTGGTATTTCAGAATTTGTGAGTGCTGAAACTTACACAGAGATAAGATAAATATATATATTTTTTCTTGATTTACCTAAGATAGTTTATGGTTCAATACAAATACTTGAAAAAAATCGTTCTTACTCCCTGTAATGATTTGGATTGAGAAAAATATCATACAGAATTCTATATATCTATAAGGTAATATAAATTTTAAATAAATGATAAGTGGGAGTTACTTAAGAACAGCAGTTGTCTGTGACTTGGTAATATGGCTAAACTCTTGCTGAACTTGCACTTATATGTGGTGGGCATGGTTGGTTTGGAAGGGCCTCAGCTGGGAAATCTAGTCTTTTTCCATGTACTATTTCGTTATCCTCTTGTTTAGCGTGAAATTTTTCACATTGGGTGGTGGTTTCCAAGAACAGCAAGAGAGGCAGGATTTCACGGTGAAAACTTTTTTCAGACCTTTGCTTCTGCCAGTATTTCTGATGTTCCCTTGCCCCACAAAGTTACATAGACAATCTCAGAGTTAGAGCAGGAAAGATATACTATACAATCGTGGGATAAGTTTAAAAATTTTTGCACATTTTTTGCAATCTATCATATATGTCATTCTATCGTCTTTTCCTTTAAAATTCTGTAATGAAGGACGGATAAGTGGTTATGGATCTTTAATACAAAATGATTCACTTTCTTTGGAAGGCAATTTGGCAATATATGTTTACCTGTAAATACCTCTTCTAGGAAAATTTATTACAGATGTACTCACATATGCACATAAATATGTATGAAATTACTTTTATTACTTTATTACAATTACTGGCAAAAGGCAGGAAAGAATATAAATTAACAGAAAGGTTAACAGAAAGGGTTTAAATACTTTATAATATATTCATACAATGACATATTATACATCTGTTTAAAATAACTAAATGATTCATTATGCATTGGTGTGAAAGAAACCAGGGATTATATATTGTAAACTAGAAAAGAAAAACCTATGGCCCTGAAGAGAGTCTACCTTTATATACAGTTTTTTAAAAGGATATGTATATGGAGATGAAAACATATATTTATATATGCAGTGCAATTTCTTGGGTGCAGAAACAAGAGACTGCTAATTGTTGCTTCGGTGGAGGTGACTTGGAGCAGCTTTTAATTTCATTATGTATCTTTTTCATTGTACTTATATTCTTCACTAAGGGCATTGATTATCTTTCAAACGAAACTATCTAGTAAAAGAGAATGTCACTTTAAAATAAAACATTTGTTCAAAGAGTGCATGCAGTGGTAAAGAAAGAGAGAATAACACAAAATGTCCATGCTACAAAACAGACAAAAATACTTGATATAAGGAATGTACAAATACTTCATGATGGAGCTTCAGAGAAGCTAGAAATCACCATCTTTGCTGGGGAATGAAGGATGACTTTCTGAAGATGGTTTTTAGGAGGGTCCCTTATGTTAGAGATGGGGGAGCAGGCCAGAAAGTGGTAACAGTTAGGAGGGGCTGGAGTTAGTGAAATGACCTAGGACATGGAGCATGACGTTATGAATTAGCACACAAAATTCTAGGCTATAGTGCTTCCCCCTTTTTAAAACTTTAATTTTCCTTTAGGATTATTAATATGATAGCCATTTTAATTAGACTGGTGGGAAATATTTAGAGACAAGAGAAAATTTTACAAATTCTTGCGATGTATTAGACTTTCACGTGAGAATACAAGCTGGCAAATAAGGCTGAACAGTACTGATACCTCGGGTGAGGTGAGGCTCTAAAACAGGTAAAAGGAGCACTGAATGGGAGCATCCCCTGGACCAATGATCAAATTGTTTTTGCATTAAAACCTTGACCTTGGGTTCAGAGTTCAATCCTTCTCATTTAGCATTTGGTTGGTGGTTTCATGGCTAGCCCTCTGAGACTAGAACATCAGAGTGAAAGGGAAGAACCCAGACCTCTCCACTGGGGTCCATAAAGGGAGAGCTGCTCTCTTGTTAATTCAACCATCAGAGAAAATTGGCAGTGGGTAGAAGTGTCCCAGGGTTGCCAGTGCAGTTGTTTTCTACTCAATCTGCTGACTCTGTGACTGTTATCTTTGTTCAAGTTGTGCTTTCGGGAGTGCTAAGGCAAACATGCTACCCTCTGGAATTCATTGCAATCCAAGTAAGCACATAGATGCTGAGTTCATTCCTGTATGACTCAAGGGAAATGGAAGACAAGAGTCTATGACTTTCCTCTAAAACTTACAAGTAGGATCAACTCCAGCAGTAAACCTGAGAGGATGCTTCTCCTACAAAGGTTGACTTTGTTGACTGTTAACTGGACAATTGTAGACATAGAAAGATTCCATTGCAGCTAATTCAGCAAATAATACTTTTCTTAAAAGAAAATAAGACAGCTTTAAGCATATACTCCATAACTTATATAGTTAAAACATAAGCTAATGTGTGATTCTAGACGTGACAAGATTCTTTCTGGAAAGTTTTACAAGTCTTTTAGTTAGATTAGTTGTTTTCATATAATGAATCTTGTCAAAAAGGGCTACTCACAATATGATGTTAATTACTTCAAGGTCTAAACTTAGCAAATTAGTTTCAGTGGTAGTAAGCATGCTAAATTTTGACTGAAATTCCATCTAGTTCTGAATTCTGTGTTTTACTTAGTCTCCAGTCATCCTTCCCTCCTGTGTGGGCATGTAAACTAGGATATATTTTCCTTCCTTTTAAGAAAAGAGATTTTAATGCAGTGAAGCAAAACTTCACAGCTCTCTCTAAAACTCATTAAAAACATTGATCTAAATTCAAGATCTAATATCACAGCTCTGGGAGGTCAAAGATGGCTGTAAATTCTTTGCTACCTTTTGCATTAAGAAGTTGAGTCTAATTTTCATTTCTTTGTATCTTCGCCTGCTTAGAGACATGCTTGACTAATAGTATGTGACAGAAGTGATGTTCTTGAACTGCTGAGGTCAGGCTTTAAGAGCTTCCAGATTCCACCCAGGCCTCTGAGTTTACTCTTTCTGAGAGTCCTGAAAAGGCATGTAAGGATCTACCTGCCTTAGCACCATGCAAGAGAAGCCGCAAACAAGTGATCCAGCTGGCAGTCAGTTTAGCTCAGCCTTGCAGCCATCTTCTCTGAGGGGCCAAACATTTGTGTCTGGATCTTTTCTGATACCATGGGATATCGCTGTTCTCATATGCCAGAAAATTCCAGAAGTGCAAAGTTGTTAATGATCCCAAAAGTGATCCTTGAACAACTGAGGATCAGACATAAGATAAATGTTACAGGCTACTGTTGGCCAGGTGAACAATTCTACGTGGTGTTCTGTACAATTCTCAGTCCTGGAAATATGAAGGACTCATTACCTACAGTGGAAACCTTGTAAGGTACCGCTTCTTGCCTTCTCTCTCTCTTTCTCTTTCTCATTTTCACTTTTCTTGGGATCACATCTCAAACAACCTTTCTGCACAAAGTCCTTGCCTCTACCATGTTCTGAAGGGAGATAAAAACTAAGACTATGCCCTGGCATGACATTGCTTAGAAGATAATTTACTCCATTTATGCTAAAACCCAGGCCTTCTACTGATTCAGCATTCATAGGGCTTTCAGTGGAGACATTTTTCAGGTAAAAATGAAAGATTTTCCACATAGTTATTAATAATTCTTTCTGACTCCAAATGGCAGGACACCTGCATTTTGAGTTTCTGGCTAAGGTGAAGACAGGAATATATACAGTTAGATTTCAGTTGACTAAATATATCAATCTCATTAAAACCTCATCACTGATAATGGAAATAAAAAGCTTGAGTATATACATTCTACTATAATGGTTCAAGATATAGTCTGTTGGTGGGGGCCATTATTAAACTTGATATAAACTAGATGGGACAGTGCTATTACAGTGTCAGAATGGGTGTAAGTTAATAGTTATAGTTCTATAATTTAACAAAGCATTACATAAATATATCAGATAGCACACAGTCTAAAACTTGAGCTCCACTTCACTGAATTTCAAAGAGTTGAGTCATAAGTGGTATGATATACAGTCTGAGACCAAATTATAGGCATTTCTCTGTTCATGGTTAATATGCTAACTTACTTCATAATAAAAGAAATCAGAACAATTATTCTGACATAACAAAAAGAATGACTACTTAAATGCTGAGTTTTGTATATGCATCAGCTTAATTAAAAAGAATAAAGTATAGTCAGTTTTCCTTCCAACCCCAAAGAAAGGCAATGCCAAAGAATGCTCAAATTACCGTATAATTGTACTCATCTCACACTCTAGTAAAGTAATACTCAAAATTCTCCAAGTCAGGCTTCAACAGTACATGAACTGTGAACTTCCAGATGTTCAAGCTGATTTTAGAAAAAGCAGAAGAACCAGAGATCAAACTGCCAACATCTGCTGGATCATTGAAAAAGCAAGAGAGTTCCAGAAAAACATCTGTTTCTGCTTTATTGTCTATGCCAAAGCCTTTGATTGTGTGGATCACAACAAACTGTGGAAAGTTTTTAAACAGATGGGAATACCAGACCACCTGACCTGCCTCTTGAGAAATCTGTATGCAGGTCAGGAAGCAACAGTTAGAACTGGACATGGAACAACAGACTGGTTCCAAATAGGAAAAGGAGTACGTCAAGGCTGTATATTGTCACCCAGCTTACTTAACTTCTATACAGAAGTACATCATGAGAAACGCCGGGCTGGAAGAAGCACAAGCTGGAATCAAGATTGCTGGGAGAAATAGCAATAACCTCAGATATGCAGATGACACCACCCTTATGGCAGAAAGGGAAGAAGAACTAAAGAGCCTCTTGATGAAAGTGAAAGAGAAGAGTGTGGAAAAGTTGGCTTAAAACTCAACATTCAGAAAACTAAGATCATGGCCTCTGGTCCCATCACTTCATGGGAAATAAATGAGGAAACAGTGTCAGACTTTATTTTGGGGGGATCCAAAATCACTGCAGATGGTGAGTACAGCTATGAAATTAAAAGACACTTACTCCTTGGAAGGAAAGTTATGACCAAAAAAAAAAAAAAAAAAAAGCAGAGACATTACTTTGCCAATAAAGGTCCATCTAGCCAAGTCTATGGTTTTTCCAATAGCCATGTATGGATGTGAGAACTGGACTATAAAGAAAGCTGAGCACTGAAGAACTGATGCTTTTGCACTGAGGTATTGGAGGAGACTATTGAGAGTCCCTTAGACTGCAAGGAGATTCAACCAGTCCATCCTAAAGGAGATCAGTCCTGAGTATTCATTGAAAGGACTGATGGTGAAGCTGAAACTCCAATACGTTGGCCACCTGATGCAAAGAGCTGATTCATTTGAAAAGACCCTGATGCTGGGACAGATTGAAGGCAGGAGGAGAGGGGATAACAGAGGATGAGATGGTTGGATGGCATCACCAACTCAATGGACATAATTTTGGGTAACCTCCAGGAGTTGGTGATGGACAAGAAGACCTGGCATGCTGCAGTCCATGAAGTCTCAAAGAGTCTGACATGACTGAGAGACTGAACTGAACTGAACTGATAGTTTTCTCTATGCCCAATAGGTAGAGGGAAATAAAGGGTGGTGATCATCAGTGAGGTCTACAAAAATACCTAATTTATTTAGCAGAGTAATACCCTCAGCACATTTCAGAGGTTCGTGGGGACCAATTCATGTCATTTCACTCTTCTTGACAGAATTGGGTATAATAGGAGTGGAGAATAAATAAGGGAAAGTGAAAAAATGCTCTCACATATTTCATGTCTTTCTCCTTCAATCTGTTACTCTCTTTCTCTTTCGCTCCTTCTCATATGCACAAACACATGTGCACACATATACACAGACGCATGCGCACACACAGCAGAGTGAGAGAGCACACTAGGGAGCACAGTTATTTTCTAAGCACACGGAACCAACCTAGTTTCCCATGTTTCAGCTAAGTGTCCATGGACTTGGTAATTAACATTTGCAAAAGTGATAAATCCACCTCAGCTTCTCAGGTTAGTCCCAAAGTAATTGTTTTTGACATTTCTCTTTGTTCTGGTATTTTGGGGAGTCCGAAAACCTAAATTTAGGTCAAGGTCTGCTACAGGCCATTTCTGACATTACAGATCCATGATTCTCAACTAGGGAAAGGTTAGTATTTTAGGTGAGATAATTCCTCGCTAAGTAGGAATATCTTGTACTTTTGGGATATTGTCATCTTTGATCACTGTCTCTAAATTCTTCAAGCCATTCTTTTTGTTTCTCCACATTACGTTAACTGTCTTCAGAACATTTATCACTATTGATATCACCCTATTTTTATTTATTCTTAATTATTTAAACTGAATTTTATTTTAGTTTTAAATAATATTTATTTATTTTTGGCTGCACCATGCATGCATGTGGGATTTTAGTTCCCCAACCACAGATGGAACCTGTGGCCCCTTCAGTTGGAAGTGTGGATTCTTAACCACTGGACCTCTATGGATGTCCCAGTCCTATCCATTTTTATTGAAGCAAAGTTATTATTTTGCCATGATGTTACATGAGCATTTTCTGGGAATAAACTTTTTTTTAAATGTTATATTCGTATGGTACAAAAGACATAGATTCTGTGCTAGAAATTGCCAACGAGTTTGTGTGTACTTAGTTTAGAAATGCAGACTCAACTCTACTAGTATATTAGCTTAGTGGAGGAAATATAGGGTGTCATTATGGATTCAAATCCTGGCTTGACTTCTTACCAACTAAACGAATGTGAAAAATGCTGCTAGCCTTTATGAACTCTACTTATTCCTATTTATGGAACAGTTTTTCACTTGTCTAGAGATTCCCTGACTAAGACTCTTTGTGATGTTCATTGATATATTCTAGGCTCTGTCTGACTTATAGTGGATGCCCAATGAAGATTTATGACTAAGTATAGGAATGAGTCCTAACTAAAATTCAAAACTAAATTTGAGTTTTAAAGCGTGTATGTAGGCCCCGCAAATCCGAATTTGACAGTGCTGGAAATTTCTTTTCAGTTCTCTAAATATGGAGACAACTTCTGTTGCTATAAAAGGACTGGAGTTCATGGGTACCTTCTTATCACTCGGTGCTTTTTTACGACGCTTCTCTTGGAAGACGAAGCAACCAAAAGCTCTTGAAAGTCATGGCCATAACTCAGTGAAGTTGAATGGAAATGCCTTTTTGGTATGACTATTTCTGATGGCTTTTGGACTGATTTGGTTTTTCTGTCCCTGCCGACTAAGGTCCGTCTAGTCAAGGCTATGGTTTTTCCTGTGGTCATGTATGAATGTGAGAGTTGGACTGTGAAGAAGGCTGAGCGCCGAAGAATTGATGCTTTTGAACTGTGGTGTTGGATAAGACTCTTGAGAGTCCCTTGGACTGCAAGGAGATCCAACCAATCCATTGTGAAGAAGATCAACCCTGGGATTTCTTTGGAAGGAATGATGCTAAAGCTGAAGCTCCAGTACTTTGGCCACCTCATGCGAAGAGTTGGCTCATTGGAAAAGACTCTGATGCTGGGAGGGATTGTGGGCAGGAGGAGAAGGGGACGACAGAGGATGAGATGGCTGGATGGCATCACTGACTCGATGGACGTGAGTCTCAGTGAACTCCGGGAGATGGTGATGAACAGGGAGGCCTGGCGTGCTGCGATTCATGGGGTCGCAAAGAGTTGGATACGACTGAGTGACTGAACTGAACTGATTGAGTAGTTATGGTGGCTCTATCTGCCAGTTATCTCTAGCTGATTGTTCAACTCTCATCCTAATTCATTAAGACTAAGCATTGTGGCTACAGTTAATTTTCTCCCAGAATTGTGAGCAATTCTCCTTAGATACAGCCTAAAGTTTCATAGATTGACCCCCATAGAAATATTTTTCATAGAATCATTGCTAAAAGTGACTGATAATGAAGACTAATATCACTACTCTTCTCTCTGTGAAAAGCTTCTGCTCTGTAATGCTGGGAGCATTTTCAGAGATCTAGCATTCAGGGACTTCCCTGGTGGTCCAGTGGTTAAGACTCCACACTTCTGATCATGGGGGCATGGCTTTAATCCCTGGTCAGGGAAGTAAGATCCTGCATGCCATGCTGTGGGGCCAGAGTGGGTAGCGGGGAGAATCTAACATTCAGCCTGCTTTCCCTTAGAGTCCTCAGGGTCAAAGAGTGGAGGGTCTTTCTTCTAAGATGTTCAGGACTGCTTGACCACTTTGATTGTCCCTCAGCCCATAAGACACTGGTACCACATTAAGCAAATTAAGTAAAATTACCATAATCATATAAAAGGAAAAGAGAAATGTAATAAACTAGTTCAACATGAACTGAGACAATAACAGTAGTGAGTAAACAGATTCTGGATGACATATGGAGAACATGCCTTGATTAGGAGAAAACCATTAGCTGCCTACTATTTTCAAAATGCTTTTAAGATTAAACGGACACTGTGTTCCCAGCCATCTGCTATATATAAACATAGATACAATCATTAAGCAGGCTCTTGAACTTCAAAATCAACTATTTGAGAGGCTAGATGTCTGCATTTTATTTCTATTTGTTGCTGTGTTAGTCGCTCAGTTGTGTCTGACTCTTTGCAACCCCATGGATCGTAGCCCACCAGGATACTCTATCCATGGAATTCTTCAGGCAAGGATACTGGAGTGGGTTACCATGCCTTTCTCCATGGTACTATTTTAATTCATTCTCCAGCTTTTGGTTTTCAGCTGCTTTTTATTCACTCAATTATAAATGGTCGGTTTGCTGTGTTGTAGATATGTGTGTTTTAGTATGTGGCAGTAAAATGGAAACACTTAGCTGCTAAAGATATATTTGTTCCACTGTGTTCTGACCCAGCAAAGAGGAGATAGTGTTGTATACAGCTGTGATCTACAGAGATGCTCAGAACATATGCTGGCATTTACGCATGGTCCTCCTGCTGGCAGAGAACAAGCACAAGGAAATGACAGATAAGCCCAAAAGGGGCCATGTTGTATTTGCCTGAATGTGTGTTAATGAGATAAGCCAATATCCCTCTACAGTAACTATGAGCGGGTGACTAAGAATTAACAGAGGAGTAGTTTTTTTATAGGCTATTTTGGGGAAAGTTTGTGATTAGGACAATTAGGGCTTGACTTTTAGTATAACTGTGGTTGAGTCAAATGGGCTGCAGCATGGAATTAAGACTCAGAGAAAGAAAGCTTCCTATTTATTTCTGGGAGAGCTAAGGAAGAAACTTGTCGAATTAAGAATAGTAAAAAAGAAAGAAAGCAAAACTATCCATTGACCTAAACATTCTCTGACAGTTGCTCAAATGCAGATAATGTTTATAGAATAGCAATGCTCAGTAGGAACAATTTATGAGTTAAATATTTCTGAAAATCCCATTGAATTCTGTGTTCTTATTTTAGAGAGCAGACGTGTGCAGAGTGAAATAGACTTGAACAAACTTCCCTTGAGATTTACTGCAGATCAAAATATATGTTTTTTCAATTATTTCCTGATTCTTAGATACTAATCGAATTTTTGTTCAGTTTTAGTCTTAAGGCTAAAGAATCCCTAGGAATTGGCACCTAAGTGTATCTGGGAATTATGGAAAGGGAATAAGCTCAAATATACTTACAAGTAATATACCTTAAGGTATGATAGAAGAATAGGAATAAGCTCAAGTACATATGCAAGTAATATATCTTTAAGTATGACAGAAGAATACACATGGACAGGAATTTAATGAAGGAAACTCAGGTCTTATTTATCCATAGGAAAATGAGTAAAATTAAGGTTGGTACAGTGCTTTGCCGTTTATACAGTTTCTGCCCTTGAGAGTTATGACATTCACGGTAAACTTATAAGGTAAAAAGGACAAGTTTTATTCTTACCTTTGGGACCCAGAGGCCTTATGTGACCTTCCTAAGACACATTTTGTGAGGGCAATGAAGCCAATATTTGAACCAATTCATCCTTATCTAGACTCTGTGATCTTTCCACCACCTTCCACTCTTGTTTCGTATAGATTGTTGGACAGACACTCATTCCATTAGGCTCAATGCCTTAACCGGGTTTTAAAGAGAACACAACCCATTGTGTCAGGAAACTCCTGAAGCAAAGCCAACCTGTCTCTCCTATTTCAGGCATCAAGTCGCTGGTGTCAATACTGCATTTCCAGCAGCCGGCTGCCTGCTGAAGGCTTATGTCACTGTTGCAGCTCTGTTACCCACAATACATTGAGATACTGAATAGAAAACAGATGCTGTTTTACCACTTAACAGCAACTCCTGTCATAACAAGGTTTATGTGCAGACTTTGGCATTGTGTGGTTTAATTTTTAGGGCCACAGGTTGGACACTGGCAGCTGTCTTTGTTGCACAGGGAAGACACCAGTGCGGTGGGCAGAGGCGGAGATGAGCCCCAGAGCCCTGAGTCCTCAGGTTTCCATAGTTCTCTGTCACCCAGCAGGCTGCTTATAAATAATAGCAATTTATTCACATCAAGAGTCCTTCTTTGCTGCTGGCTACGGATGCTACGTTCATCCTCACTCCAGCTAGGTACCTGTGCTTGTGCTGTGTTCTCCCACATTCCCCCCACATGTCATTTTTCCTCTCCTCCTGCCCACGAGGAAACCCTACTCTCTCAGACTTTAAAATTCTCCCCTTTTCAAATACCTCACCTACAGTATCCATGTTCCTTTCTCATTTAGAAATATAATTGTGTTTCTATTTCATAAATCTAATATTAATTTTGGAATGTGAAGTTAAGTGGGCCTTAGAAAGCATCACTATGCACAAAGCTAGTGGAGGTGATGGAATTCCATTTGAGCTATTTCAAATCCTGAAAGATGATGCTGTGAAAGTGCTGCACTCAATACGCCAGCAAATTTGGAAAACTCAGCAGTGGCCAGAAGACTGGAAACTGTCAGTTTTCATTCCAATCCCAAAGAAAGGCAATGCCAAAGAATGCTCAAGCTACCACACAATTGCACTCATCTCACATGCTAGTAAAGTAATGCTCAAAATTCTCCAAGCCAGGCTTCAGCAATATGTGAACCATGAACTTCCTGATGTTCAAGCTGGTTTTAGAAAAGGCAGAGGAACCAGAGATCAAATCACCAACTTCCGCTGGATCATGGAAAAAGCAAGAGAGTTCCAGAAAAACACCTATTTCTGTTTTATTGACTATGCCAAAGCCTTTGACTGTGTGGATCACAATAAACTGTGGAAAATTCTGAAAGAGATGGGAATACCAGACCACCTGACCTGCCTCTTGAGAAACCTCTATTCAGGTCAGGAAGCAACAGTTAGAACTGGACATGGAACAACAGACTGGTTCCAAATAAGAATAGGAGTGTGTCAAGGCTGTATATTGTCACCCTGCTTATTTAACATATATGCAGAGTACATCATGATAAATGCTGAGCTGAAAGAAGCACAAGCTAGAATCAAGATTGCTGGGAGAAATATCAATAACATCAGATATACAGATGATACCTCCCTTACAACAGAAAGTGAAGAGGAACTCAAAAGCCTCTTGATGAAAGTGAAAGAGGAGAGTGAAAAAGTTCGCTTAAAGCTCAACATTCAGAAAATGAAGATCATGGCATCTGGTCCCATCACTTCATGGGAAATAGATGGGGAAACACTGGAAATAGTGTCAGACTTTATTTTTGGGGGCTCCAAAATCACTGCAGATGGTGATTACAGCCATGAAATTAAAAGACACTTACTCCTTGGAAGGAAAGTTATGAGCAACCTAGATAGCATATTGAAAAGCAGAGACATTACTTTGCCAACAAAGGTCCATCTAGTCAAGTCTATGGTTTTCCCAGTAGTCATGTATGGATGTGAGAGTTGGACAATGAAGAAAGCTGAGCGCCGAAGAATTGATGCTTTTGAACTGTGGTGTTGGAGAAGACTCTTGAGAGTCCCTTGAACTGCAAGGAGATCCAACAAGTCCATTCTAAAAGGGATCAGCCCTGGGTGTTCTTTGGAAGGAGTGATACTAAAGCTGAAACTCCAGTACTTTGGCCACCTCATGTGAAGAGTTGACTCATTGGAAAAGACTCTGATGCTGGGAGGGATTGGGGGCAGGAGGAGAAGAGGACGACAGAGGATGAGATGACTGGATGGTATCACCGACTCCATGGACGTGAGTTTGAGTGAACTCCGGGAGTTGGTGATGGACAGGGAGGCCTGGAGTGCTGCAATTCATGGGGTCGCAAAGAGTTGGACATGACTGAGCGACTAAACCGAACTGTACTGAACTGAATCTAAAATTTAATTTTTTAAAATGTTTATCTTACATATTAATGTTTTTATTTGTTTTACTTTACCATTCTTAGTAATCTTCAAAATAAATGATAAAATCTCTGAAGGACAAGGGAAATCCTTTTTGAGTATTGACTGCCTAGCTCAGTGCTGAAATTATCAAAGTTATCAGGTGGACAATAGTTTTTGAATTATTTGCACGTTTAATCTATTTGAGGGAGATGAGACAGACTGGGACCTGGGACTCTTTGCTGAAGTGCAGCAATCATTGCACCTGGATAAACCTCTCTTGCAACAAAATACAAAAAACTATATGGGACCAAATGTAATTATGTGCAGAGCTGGGCAAATTCTGGACAAAAGATTGCAAAAAGACCAAGAAACCATAACTGCCAAGGGTCGAGTCAAAGCAAGGTACTGCGCATGCCCTCTGCACTCAATACCACAAAGGGGTGGGCAAAACACTTAAGCCAACCCTCTGGCCTGAATACAGGGAACAACTCTAACCTCACCCCACAGAAGGAACCAGCTCATCCCACTTTTGAGAGTGAGCAAGGGAACATGAATCTGGTTCTCACTCCCCTTTGCTGCAGCAGGGTCCCCAGTAAAGTCTTGCTGAATTTCTTGTCTAGATTTTAGTCAATTTCTATTGATTGAGGAAGGCCAAGAACCCAGTGGGTATCAGAGAGATATCTTAGTATTCCTTACTGTGACCAACACATAGAGGTGGCTTAGTATTTACTCTCTGAATTAGATTATATGTCTTTTCCAGTTGCTTAATACTAGCTTCAAGAAATTTAAGCAGCTGCCCCACAGTCTTCATATAGATCCATTTTTAAATTTTACTACTTTATGAATGCTTTACATAATATGAAGATCTATATTCAAAAGACTTTGATATAATTTTTGACATAGTAATAAAAATCACCAGATCAAACTAAGTATGAATTTTTTTCTTGCTGTGTTGTAAGGTATGATACAATCATCTTCTCTTTTGTAAAAAACTTCTCTTTCCAATTATGTAAATTATGCTATTATATCCTCATTATGATTATTTAAGTTCTAGCAGGAAAATAAAAAAAACATACTGTATTCACTTGTATTATAGTTATGTAGCTAGATAGATAAATAAATCAATATCTATGGTCCTTGCTGCTTTAGCCATGAAATGATGCTGAATCAGAGAAAACAGAGTCCAAAAAGGCCCATTAGCACATAGTCTTATCCCCTTTGTCACTATAGGAACCTTCACTGTAATACATCCTCTAATGTGATGAGGAAATGAGTCAGCACTCTTACACAGAGGGAAACATTCCAGGTCTCCTTTTCTTGTTGATTTACTGTCAGCTTCTATTTGAATTAGACTTTGGGCCGAATACAAAACAGAACCATAGTCATCCCCATAATGATCATTTCTAGGATCTCTAGCTGCTCATCACTCAGGGCAACAGAAGACATATGAAACAAAAAAAAGACAGAAGGTATCCTTAATACACACACACACACACACACACACACACACACACACAAAATCTTGGAGATTCCAGAGATGTAACCAGCCATTTTAGAGGTACGAAGAATGATACAAAGAGAGAAAGAGAATTTTTTGCTAAGATGTTTTTATTCCAAGGTCCTAGACTGTAGAATCCATATTTTTTGCTGCCCACTCCCTCACTGCCTTTCACCATACAGGAAAGTAGCGCCTAGATTCGACCCAAGTGTGGCACATTTTATTTTCTGAAGATAGTCATCGTAATATTTCTAGTCCCACATGCTCCTTTAGATCATCACTGATCTCCTGAAGTAGATGAGACCTCTTTTTCTTGCCCTTGAACCTGAACAGTAAGTATTTAAGTCTCAGCAACTAAAATGCAGCTGAAGTGACAGTGCCTGATTTCTAAGGTTAGATCATGAAATGTTAGCACTTTCCCCTAGACCACATTCATTCTCTCCCTCTTTCCCCTTCTCACACATAGAGCTTAGTCATCAAGCTGTGGGGAAGTCCACAATGGCCCACGTGGAGAGAACCAAGTTGGAGGGGAGCTGGGACCCCATTCAAAACACAATATCAACTGCCAGACTTGAGTAAATGAGGCTTCAGAAGAGTCTTCCAGCTGATAGTGGGAAACAGAATTATTTCTACTGATCCCTATCTAAATTCCTGATCAGTTGAAAGGGGATAATTTAATAAATGTCTGTATTGTTTCACTAGGCTTCCCTGGTAACTCAGGTGGTAAAGAGTCTGCCTGCAATGCAGCAGACCTGGGTTTGATCCCTGGGTTGGGAAGATCCCCTGGAGAAGGGAAAGGCTATTCACTCCAGTGTTCTGGCTTGAAGAATTCATGGACTGTATAGTCCATGGGATGGCAAAGAGTTGGACATGACTGAGTGACTTTCACTACATTTTGGAGTAATTTTTGGAGCCAAAGTAAATGAAACAAATTAGGGTGTTTAGAAGTAAACTCGGAGAAGGCAATGGCAACCCACTCCAGTACTCTTGCCTGGAGAATCCCAGGGATGAGAGAGCCTGGTGGGCTGCCATCTATGGGGTCGCGCAGAGTCAGACACAACTGAAGCGACTTAGCAGCAGCAGCAGCAGCAGAGTGAACTACTACTGTAATGAAATCTGAAACATGTCCCACTGGAAAGATGTGACAGGTAGAGGCCAGAATGACTTTGAGGAGAATGTTAGTGAAAGCCTAAAGGGCCTCACAATGATTGTGGGAAGATAGGTGATTTTCAAAGAGACTGTCAGGGAAGCTTTAAAAGTGTAGAAATGCTATTACAGGATGGAGGGGAAAGGACACTTGTTCCACTGTGATAGAAAGTTTGTTTGCAGTAACATGGAAAATAGAAACTGTATCTAGTGAACTGATTAATTTAACTAAAGAGATTTTTAGGCAGAATTTGTTAAGTGTCTTCTGAGTTTTCTCAATGTCTATAATAAAATGAGAGCAGAGGAGAGCTAAAAAAGGAATTTTTCTGTTTTCAGCAAAACTTTAGAGGACATATGAAGAAGACAGGACTTGGGCTTCAAAATAAGTGTTTCTTGTAACTTTCTCTTAAAGATTCTCAAAGTAAGAAAGGGCTTCATTGCAAAGACAAACTCTAGGATGGGTCTCTAAAAACTTTGGTTAAAATTATTACTGAATCAGTTTCTTTGCTCAGAGTGTGGCAAGCCAAATGCTGAGAAGCCAGGGTTTGGAGCCTAGAGAGAGTTTTTACTGACAAGGCAGCCAAGTGAGGAGCCTAGAGAACAAATCTCAGATCTGCCTGCCTGAATGTGAGAGGTTGAGATAGCAATGAAATACAGAAGTAGGGTGGTCTTAGGTGTAGGGAAAGGTGGCTGAAGGCAGGCCAAGGTGAACTAATCGGTGTGCTGGGCAGGTGTATCTGGGTTACGATGTTCTTCACGGGGTGCATGTTCAAAAATGGAGGCATTTAGCATGATATGGGAAAAGGCAATGGCATCCCACTCCAGTACTCTTGCCTGGAGAATCTCATGGATGGAGGAGCCTGATAGGCTGCAGTCCATGGGGTCGCTAGGAGTCAGGCACGACTGAACGATTTCACTTTCAATTTTCACTTTCATGCATTGGAGAAGGATATGGCAACCCACTCCAGTGTTCTTGCCAGGAGAGCCCCAGGGACAGAGGAGCCTTGTGGGCTGCCATCTATGGGGTCGCACAGAGTCAGACACGACTGAAGCGACTTAGCAGCAGCAGCTTAGCAACAACATGATATGAGGGTGGAGTTTCCCACCTTCTGACGGCTAAATGTCATTTATTAGACAGTTGTGCAGACCTAGGTTTAGAGTTGGTGGTTCCAAGTCTTAGCCACGTGAAACTGGTCAGGAGCTGACTTCAAGTTTCTTAAAAAACACTTAAGCCCCCTTTACTATAATGACTCATACAACACTTGGAGGTGAAAGGATTGGTGAGTGAATTTTTAGAGAAAACCCCAACAGCTGTATTTATGAGCATAGCCTTTTAGTTATTAATACATATACGTATTAACTGACAAGATCATTAGACATTTGATGAACGCAAGTAGCCCAGAGAAAGAACAAATAAATACTAACACCTGAAGAATATGAAAATTAACGTAAAGGAAGAAAAGCATAAAAATTGGTATCTTTAGGGAAATTTTACAGAACAATGAGTCTATAAAAGAAGGAACTGATTTGAGAAAAAGTGGAAAAATAAGATCACTGTAAAAAATATGTTAATGACCAACAACAAAAAAGGCAATTAAAGAGAAAATACAAGAACAAAAATAAGTAGAAATCTCATAGAACAGACATTTGAGAATGATAATAGGAAAAAATAGGTGATAAAACAGTTAAGAAATGCTAGAATAAAATTCCACAGAGAAGAAATTTCTCTTTTAAGAAAATTTCTGAAGAGAGAAATTTAGTCTTAAGGGGAAAAAAAGCAAAAAAAAAAAAAAAAGCTCAAGATTTACTCTTAGAAATATCATCATAAAATTTCTAAATTATGGAATGAAAATGAAGATTCCATGGTTGCAAGGGGAGAGGATCAAGGCATAGCATACCATTCAATGAGAAAAGTACAACTAGTGTCAAACCTCTGCAGTAGCACTGGATGCTAGAAGACCATGTAGCAATGACTTCAATCCCAGAATGTTCCATACAGCAAAACTTCTAAATGTTAGCAGGAGAGAAAAAAATAGAGAGAGAGCAAGAGAGAGAGACTAGCCTCTCCTGAACATTCTCTGGGGAAAAAAAAAAAAAGAATATATATTCTAGTTATTTTAAAAAGCCATATGCAGTCTACTTTTAACCACTTGATCAAATGTAAGGAATTTAAATGGTATTTGTTTTGGATTCAGGAAATAGTCTCTAATAAAATAATTATTTGGAGAGAGGAAACCCTGTCTTTATCTGTAGCTCCAGTCTTTTATTTCTACAGGCACAGTTATTTATACTATGAATTCTTTACCAACTGAGTTACCACAGAAGCTCTTATGAAAATGGTTACAAAATTATAATCTTATAAGTATTAATAGTGTTCTTATTTATAGAAACATTGTAAAATCAAGTCAGATTTTATTTTTGTTATAGAACAAAAATAAAACATAATTATATTTTACTTTGAAAGTTGTACTATACCTGCTACAAGAAAGCCTGAGGAAAAGACTGAGGCAAATTGTAAGTGCAGATTTCATCTTTATAATGCGGATGAATGGTATTCATCAATATTGATTAACAAAGAGAGCTTTAATATACTTAATAGGGAAACCATTATACATTAAATCACTGAAAATGTGAATGATGACGAAGGAATGAATCTGTTTTGAATGCACTAAATTTCTCCTCTTTCATATTATAGAGACAGGAACAACTTTTTCTACCTAAATGCACATTGCTGTCACTTAATAAATGTGGGTACAGTAGTCATAAAAATAAATACTACATATGCCTTTGTTTTACTACACATTACCATGTTTGTTAAGTATAAAGTATCAAAAATGTCAGTCTTGAAGTTGATTGCTTCCTATATACAGAGAGCTATGCTATGAACAACTGGATTCTTTTCTTCATGAACTGAACTGAAGAGATATTGATAAAACTATTGCTCCTGGAAATATAAGCATATCATGTGTGAATGAGTGAAAGTCGCTCAGTCGTGTCCGACTCTTTGCGACCCTATGGACTGTAGCCCCCCAGGCTTCTCTGTACGTGGGATTCCCCAGAAAGGGATGCTGGAATGGGTTGCCATGTCCTCCTCCAGGGGATCTTCCCAACCCAGGGATCGAACCTAGGTCTCCCAGTTTGCAGGCGATTTCTTTACAAACTGAGCCAACAGGGAAGCTCATCATATATGATTTTGTATATAATTGTTAGGTAGGTAGGATAGGGAAAAGGAGTCCAAAATGGCGGTGGCTAAAACACAAGGAAGGGAAAAGCCCGTGAAAATAGAACAAAAGAAAGTCTGAGGACCGGAGTAAGGACCTCGGGTAAAAGAAACAACACTCTTGGCTGGCCCAATTTACATAGGACAGGCCCAGGGAGAGAGAAACATAGAAATAGAGGAGCCAAAGCTAGCTCGCTTGCTCTCCCGCACGCTGGGGCGCACTTCTCCTCGTGTCTTTGGATCGACGTGCCCCCATGCCTTGAAGATGGATTTTCCTGCTATCTTCTAAATAAAATTGAGCTGTAACACTGAGCTGTAACACTGTCTAAGAGCTATAACACGGTCCATTCAAGACCTGAGAGCTATAACACGGTCTATCCAAGACCTGAGTGCTATGACTTGCCGAGGGGCTTTAATGTCCGTCACTCCAAATCTTTGTTATGATGAGACAAAGAACCGAAGAACATACACTCATGTGACATAATCATAAAGCAAAAATATATCTGTATGTATGAATTAATAAGGAAACATATTCTGAAATCTTATTTTTGTATCAATATAATTACTATGTTATTAACAATTGTAATTAGAAAAATAATGATTAAAACAATTTTATGTTCCCCAGGGTCATGCAGTTATTAAGGGCAGTATAATTCATTTTAGAACTTAGTCTTCTGTATCAAAGAACTTATATTTTCAGATAAAAATCTTGTTATTATAAATATGTTGACCCCTCAGATTATTATGCATAGAAAAAATAAATTGATGTAGACCTTAAAAATTTCAGTTTTAAGATATTGTATGACTGAGAAAAAAAACCTAATTACAATTTGGAAAATAGAGGTAAAAATATAATCACCCATAATCCCATATTCAAAGAAGAATATTTAACACCATAATTTCTTTCCTTCTGGCTTCTATAGAGGGGCTTCCCAGGGGGCACTAGTGGTAAAGGACCTGCCTGCCATTGCAGGAGACGCAAGAGACACAGCTTCCATTCCTGAAACGGGAAGATCCCTTGGGGTAGGAAATGGCACCCCTCTCCAGTATTCTTGCCTGGAAAATTCCGTAGGCAGAGAGGAGCTTGGAGTGCTACAGTCCATGGGGCTGCCAAGAGTCAGACACAACTGAGCACTAGCATTAGCATCTACATAACGCATTTATATGTTATGCCATAAACATGCCATTGTAGAGTAAGCCCTGACAGGTCTTATTGTAATGCAAATGTACGCCTTAAGCTTCGATTGCAGAGGCATCCATTTCAAAGATGGCTATCTGGGAAAAACACATTGCCAGCTTACAAATGAAATGGATAAAGAGCCAAGCTGTGCAGCCCCTGCCTCCCCTGTGAGGCTCCTTTGTTTTAGAGAACCTGATTGATTTAGATAACTGGGCATTTGGGTCACTTGCTTTTCTCTTAAATGCTTTAAGTTCTTGCATTTATGTTTTAAATTTACTAATAAAGAGCAAGCCCACAAAGCCCTACTCCCCTACCCGTTGACCCTAATAAAGAAGAGTCTCAGGCACATGGTTTCTCTTTCTCTACCGGTGATCTTGTTGTTTGGCCCTAGGTGTATCTGTCTGCTTACCAGGACCTGTGAGTGATAAATGTTCTTTTTCTTTTCTTGAAAGTTTCCTTGGCTCATTGCTGAGGGCATCTTGCTGTCATTATGAGAATCAAGGGCTGGTCCTGCCATAAGGTGGTTATTGAAAAACTGTGATCAGAATGAAACAGTCATTTTAATGTTTTTGTCATTCCTTTAAATTTCATTCAACAAGAAAGATTTTTCGCAGCCACTGGATAAAATATCATCAGGGCTATGACATGAAGTTTCTTCAGTTTGCAGACACAGCCCTTCTTCATTAATAGGTTGCGTGTCCTTTCCAATCAGTAAACAGAATTCTGAACTTGATTTGCCACCAAGAAGGCAATGGCAACCCACTCCAGTACTTTTGCCTGGGAAATCCCATGGATGGAAGAGCCTGGTAGGCTATAGTCCATGGGGTCGCGAAGAGTCGGACACGACTGAGCGACTTCCCTTTCACTTTTCACTTTCATGCACTGGAGAAGGAGGTGGCAACCTACTCCATTGTTCTTGCCTGGAGAATCCCAGGGACGGGAGCCTGGTGGGCCACCGTTTATGGGGTTGGATAGAGTCAGACACAACTGATGTGACTTAGCAGCAGCACTCTCATTTCAGCTCAGGTACACTTCATGTTAGAACTGTTGATTTGCAACAAAAAGACTGCCAGATATTTCTCCAGAAAAGATGGGTTTATTGGGGATCAGCAGAGAATTAAAATTCGCTGTCTGCAGCCATGGGTGCCAAGTGTGACTAGGTGTGCCAGGGGGTGACTGGTGAAGTTCTGAGGCTAAAGAAATACATCTCCAGTACTTTCCTTAAGGCAACTCCTTACTTCACATAACCAGATTTAGTATACCTTTACATGTTTTTCCATCACTCAGTCCATCCAGATAAAATAGATGACATGAGGAAAGAAGAGATAATACAATATTTAACAGATCTCCTCTGTGTGGTAGAATGTAAGGGACTTAAAATTATTCTTTACACTCTTAGTATTTTATATATAACTGTACTCATTTTAAATTTCATAAATAGTCACTTCAGATATCGTTAAACAAAAAGCCAGTTCAAGCACCCATGTACACATAAATCCAATCAATGTTTATTATATATTCTTGGTGCTTTATTAGGCTAATTTTATGACTTATTTTTTTATTTTAGTTTTTTATTTTTTAAATTTTAAAATCTTTAATTCTTACATGCGTTCCCAAACATGAACCCCCCTCCCACTTCCCTCCCCATAACATCTCTCTGGGTCATCACCATGCACCAGCCCCAAGCATGCTGCACCCTGCGTCAGACATAGACTGGCGATTCAATTCTTACATGATAGTATACATGCTAGAATGCCATTCTCCCAAATCATCCCACCCTCTCCCTCTCCCTCTCCCTCTGAGTCCAAAAGTCCGTTATACACATCTGTGTCTTTTTTCCTGTCTTGCATACAGGGTCATCATTGCCATCTTCCTAAATTCCATATATATGTGTTAGTATACTGTATTGGTGTTTTTCTTTCTGGCTTACTTCACTCTGTATAATCGGCTCCAGTTTCATCCATCTCATCAGAACTGATTCAAATGAATTCTTTTTAACAGCTGAGTAATACTCCATTGTGTTTATGTACCACAGCTTTCTTATCCATTCATCTGCTGATGGACATCTAGGTTGTTTCCATGTCCTGGCTATTATAAACAGTGCTGCGATGAACATTGGGGTACATGTGTCTCTTTCAATTCTGGTTTCCTCGGTGTGTATGCCCAGCAGTGGGAGTGCTGGGTCATAAGTTAGTTCTATTTGCAATTTTTTAAGGAATTTCCACACTGTTCTCCATAGTGGCTGTACTAGTTTGCATTCCCACCAACAGTGTAGGAGGGTTCCCTTTTCTCCACACCCTCTCCAGCATTTATTGCTTGCAGATTTTTGGATCGCAGCCATTCTGACTGGTGTGAAGTGGTACCTCATTGTGGTTTTGATTTGCATTTCTCTAATAATGAGTGATGTTGAGCATCTTTTCATGTGTTTGTTAGCCATTCGTATGTCTTCTTTGGAGAAATGTCTATTTAGTTCTTTGGCCCATTTTTTGATTGAGTCGTTTATTTTTCTGGAATTGAGCTGCAGAAGTTGCTTGTATATTTTTGAGATTAGTTGTCAGTTGCTTCATTTGCTATTATTTTCTCCCATTCAGAAGGCTGTCTTTTCACCTTGCTTATATTTTCCTTTGTTGTGCAGAAGCTTTTAATTTTAATTAGATCCCATTTGTTTATTTTTGCTTTTATTTCCAGAATTCTGGGAGGTGGATCATAGAGGATCCTGCTGTGATTTATGTCTGAGAGTGTTTTGCCTATGTTCTCCTCTAGGAGTTTTATAGTTTCTGATCTTACATTTAGATCTTTAATCCATTTTGAGTTTATTTTTGTGTGCGGTGTTAGAAAGTGATCTAGTTTCATTCTTTTACAAGTGGTTGACAAGTTTTCCCAGCACCACTTGTTAAAAAGATTGTCTTTACTCCATTGCATATTCTTGCCTCCTTTGTCAAAGATAAGGTGTCCATATGTGTGTGGATATATCTCTGGGCTTTCTATTTTGTTCCATTGATCTATATGTCTGTCTTTGTGCCAGTACCATACTGTCTTGATGACTGTGGCTTTGTAGTAGAGCCTGAAGGCAGGCAAGTTGATTCCTCCAGTTCCATTCTTCTTTCTCAAGATTGCTTTGGCAATTCGAGGTTTTTTGTATTTCCATACAAATCTTGAAATTATTTGTTCCAGTTCTGTGAAAAATGTGGCTGGTAGCTTGACAGGGATTGCATTGAATTTGTAAAATGCTTTGGGTAGTATACTCATTTTCACTATATTGATTCTTCCAATCCATGAACATGGTATATTTCTCCATCTATTAGTGTCCTCTTTGATTTCTTTCATCAGTGTTTTATAGTTTTCTATATATAGGTCTTTAGTTTCTTTAGGTAGATATATTCCTAAGTATTTTATTCTTTTCGTTGCAATGGTGAATGGAATTGTTTTCTTAATTTCTTTTTCTACTTTCTCATTATTCGTGTATAGGAATGCAAGGGATTTCTGTGTGTTGATTTTATATCCTGCAACTTTACTATATTCATTGATGAGCTCTAGTAATTTTCTGGTGGAGTCTTTAGGGTTTTCCATGTAGAGGATCATGTCATCTGCAAACAGTGATAGTTTTACTTCATCTTTTCCAATTTGGATTCCTTTTATTTCTTTTTCTGTTCTGATTGCTGTGGCCAAAACTTCCAGAACTATGTTGAATAGTAGCGGTGAAAGTGGACACCCTTGTCTTGTTCCTGACTTTAGGGGAAATGCTTTCAATTTTTCACCATTGAGGATAATGTTTGCTGTGGGTTTGTCATAGATAGCTTTTATTATGTTGAGGTATGTTCCTTCTATTCCTGCTTTCTGTAGAGTTTTTATCATAAATGGATGTTGAATTTTGTCAAAGGCCTTCTCTGCATCTATTGAGATAATCATATGGTTTTTATTTTTCAATTTGTCAATGCGGTGAATTACATTGATTGGTTTGCGGATATTGAAGAATCCTTGCATCCCTGGGATAAAGCCCACTTGGTCATGATGTATGATCTTTTTAATGTGTTGTTGGATTCTGATTGCTAGAATTTTGTTGAGGATTTCTGCATCTATGTTCATCAGTGATATTGGCCTGTAGTTTTCTTTTTTTGTGACATCTTTGTCAGGTTTTGGTATTAGGGTAATGGTGGCCTCATAGAATGAGTTTGGAAGTTTACCTTCCTCTGCAATTTTCTGGAAGAGTTTGAGGAGGATAGGTGTTAGCTCTTCTCGAAATTTTTGGTAGAATTCAGCTGTGAAGCCGTCTGGACCTGGGCTTTTGTTTGCTGGAAGATTTCTGATTACAGTTTTCATTTCCGTGCTTGTGATGGGTCTGTTAAGATTTTCTATTTCTTCCTGGTTCAGTTTTGGAAAATTGTACTTTTCTAAGAATTTGTCCATTTCTTCCACGTTGTCCATTTTATTGGCATACAACTGCTGATAGTAGTCTCTTATGATCCTTTGTATTTCTGTGTTGTCTGTTGTGATCTCTCCATTTTCATTTCTAATTTTATTGATTTGATTTTTCTCTCTTTGCTTCTTGATGAGTCTGGCTAATGGTTTGTCAATTTTATTTATCCTTTCAAAGAACCAGCTTTTGGCTTTGTTGATTTTTGCTATGGTCTCTTTTGTTTCTTTTGCATTTATTTCTGCCCTAATTTTTAAGATTTCTTTCCTTCTACTAACTCTGGGGTTCTCCAATTCTTCCTTTTCTAGTTGCTTTAGTTGTAGAGTTAGGTTATTTATTTGACTTTTTTCTTGTTTCTTGAAGTATGCCTGTATTGCTATGAACTTTCCTCTTAGCACTGCTTTTATAGTGTCCCACAGGTTTTGGGTTGTTGTGTTTTCATGTTCATTAGTTTCTATGCATATTTTGATTTCTTTTTTGATTTCTTCTGTGATTTGTTGGTTATTCAGAAGTGTGTTGTTCAACCTCCATATGTTGGAATTTTTAATAGTTTTTCCCTGTAATTGAGATCTAATCTTAATGCTTTATGGTCAGAAAAGATGCTTGGAATGATTTCGATTTTTTTGAATTTATCAAGTTTAGATTTATGGCCCAGGATGTGATCTATCCTGGAGAAGGTTCCATGAGCATTTGAAAAAAAGGTGAAATTCATTGTTTTGGGGTGAAATGTCCTATAGATATCAATTAGGTCTAACTGATCTAATGTATCATTTAGAGTTTGTGTTTCTTTGTTAATTTTCTGTTTAGTTGATCTGTCCATAGGTGTGAGTGGGGTATTAAAGTCTCCCACTATTATTGTGTTATTGTTGATTTCCCCTTTCATACTTGTTAGCATTTGTCTTACATATTGTGGTGCTCATATATTGGGTGCATATATATTTATAATTGTTATATCTTCTTCTTGGATTGTTCCTTTGATCATTATGTGGTGGCCTTCTTTGTCTCTTTTCACAGCCTTTGTTTTAAAGTCTATTTTATCGGATATGAGTATAACCACTCCTGCTTTCTTTTGGTCTCTATTTGCGTGGTATAACTTTTTCCAGCCCTTCACTTTCAGTCTGTATGTGTCCCTTGTTTTGAGGTGGGTCTCTCGTAAGCAGCATATAGAGGGGTCTTGTTTTTGTATCCATTCGGCCAGTCTTTGTCTTTTGGTTGGGGCGTTCAACCCATTTACGTTTAAGGTAATTATTGATAAGTATGTTCCCGTTACCATTTACTTTATTGTTTTGGGTTCGGGTTTATACACCCTTTTTGTGTTTCCTGTCTAGAGAATATCCTTTAGAATTTGTTGGAGAGCTGGTTTGATGGTGCTGAATTCTCTCAGCTTTTGCTTGTCTGTAAAGCTTTTGATTTCTCCTTCGTATTTGAATGAGATCCTCGCTGGGTATAGTAATCTGGGCTGTAGGTTATTGTCTTTCATCACTTTAAGTATGTCTTGCCATTCCCTCCTGGCCTGAAGAGTTTCTATTGAAAGATCAGCTGTTATCCTTATGGGAATCCCCTTGTGTGTTATTTGTTGTTTTTCCCTTGCTGCTTTTAATATTTGTTCTTTGTGTTTGATCTTTGTTAATTTGATTAATATGTGTCTTGGGGTGTTTCGCCTTGGGTTTATCCTATTTGGAACTCTCTGTGTTTCTTGGACTTGGGGGATTATTTCCTTCCCCATTTTAGGGAAGTTTTCAGCTATTATCTCCTCAAGGATTTTCTCATGATCTTTCTTTCTGTCTTCTTCTTCTGGGACTCCTATAATTCGAATGTTGGAGCGTTTCATATTGTCCTGGAGGTCTCTGAGATTGTCCTCGTTTCTTTTAATTCATTTTTCTTGTTTCCTCTCTGATTCATTTATTTCTACCATTCTATCTTCTATTTCACTAATCCTATCTTCTGCCTCCGTTATTCTACTATTGGTTGCCTCCAGAGTGTTTCTGATCTCATTTATTGCATTATTCATTATATTTTGACTCTTTTTTATTTCTTCTAGGTCCTTGTTAAACCTTTCTTGCATCTTCTCAATCCTTGTGTCTAGGCTGTTTATCTGTGATTCCATTTTGATTTCAAGATTTTGGATCATTTTCACTATCAATATTCAGAATTCCTTCTCCGGTAGATTCCCTACTTCTTCCTCTTTTGTTTGGTTTGGTGGGCAACTTTCCTGTTCCTTTGCCTGCTGAGTATTCCTCTGTCTCTTCATCTTGGTTATATTGCTGTGTTTGGGGTGGCCTTTTTATATTCTGGTAATTTGTGGAGTTCTCTTTATTATGGAGCTTCCTCACTTTGGGTGGGGTTCTATCAGTGGCTTGTCAAGGTTTCCTGGTTAGGGAGGCTTGTGTTGGAGTTTTGGTGGGTGGAGCTGGGTTTCTTCTCTCTGGAGTGCAGTGGAGTGACCCGTAATGGGTTATGAGACATCAAAGGTTTGGGGATAATTTTGAGCTGCCTGTATATTGAAGCTCAGGGGAGTGTTCCTGTGTTGCTGGAGAATTTGCATGGTATGTCTTGTTTTGGAACTTGTTGACCCTTGGGTGGAGCTTGGTTTCGGTGTAGGTATGAAGGCATTTGATGAGCTCCTATTGCTTAATGTTCCCTGAATTCAAGAGTTCTCTAATGTTTTCAGGCTTTGGATTTAAGCCTCCTGCTTCTGGTTTTCAGTTTTATTTTTACAGTAGCCTCTAGACTTCTCCATCTATACAGCACCGATGATAAAACGTCTAGGTTAAAGATGAAAAGTTTCTCCACACTGAGGAATACTCAGAGAGGTTCACTGAGTTACAAGGAGAAGAGAAGATGGAGGGGGTAGTTAGAGGTAACTGGAGTGAGATGTGGTGAGATCAAAAGAGGAGAGAGCAAGCTAGCCAGTAGTCACTTCCTTATGTGCTCTCTATAGTCTGGACCGCTCAGAGGTATTTACAGAGTTATATGGGGAAGAGGAGAGGGAGGAAGTAGACAGAGGTGACCAGGAGGATAAGAGAGAGGAATGAGTAGGAGAGAGACAAATCCTGCCAGTAACCAGTTCCTTAGGTGTTCTCCACAGTCTGGAACACCCAGAGATTCACAGAGCTGGATAGAGAAGAGATGGGGGAGAAAAGAGACAGAGGCCACCTGGTGGAGAAAAAGGAGAGTCCAGAGGAGGAGAGAGTGATCAAGCCAGTAATCTTGCTCTCAGGTAAACTTGGGTAGTCAAGTTTGGGTTTTTAAATGTACAAAATTGACAACAAAAACCTAAGAGCAAAGATTAAAAATCTAGAGTAGAGGTTGGATTTTCAAAGATAAAATATTAAAGAAAAGCAGAAGGAAAAAGGGAGAAAGAAAAAAAAAGAATTATTAAAAAACAAACAAACAAACAAACAAACAAAAAAAACACCAACAACCATCCAAAGACTATATATGGTGTTTGCCTTAAAAAAAAATAAAAGTCTTTTTTTTAATAGTAATAATAGGTTATAGAAATAAAAAATTAGAGGAGAAATAGAAGACTTAACAATTAAAAAAAGTTTGAAAAAAAAAGAAAAAAGAAAAACAAAAAACAAAAAAGCAAAAAAAAAAAAAAGGAATGATTTTAAAAATAGTCAAAAATATATCTGGCCCTTCTCTGATGTTATGGGCCGTGTGGGATCACTTCCAAGGTGGTTCCCTCTGTTTAACTTCTTCTATTTGCTGGTTTTTTAGGCTCACTAGTTCAGTCGCGCTGTGGGGAGGGGGGATGCTGCAAACAAATAGCACCGTCGTGTGCACCCAGTATCTCAGCCCCGCTTGACCTGTCCTTACTCGCGGCGCACAAACCGCTCCAGCTCTACGATGCTCAGCCGGGAACCGTCTGGGGCCGGCCCTAGGTTGCATGCACTTCCCCGGTCCAAGCCGCTCAGGTTCGGTGCTCAGGCAGCCCTCAGAGGCACAAATTCAGCTGGGACTGCGCTTTGTGCCCTTCCCGGGTAGGAGTTGCTCAGGAGTTTGGCGGTCACCTTTTCTGCCGCTGCTGCTCAGCTTTCTGAGTGGACCACTGGCACACCCCGTGAGGCAGATTGTGACTGTCCAGCACCCCCAGAAGTATTAGCAAAGGAGCCTGCTTGCAGTTAGGTACGTAAAGTCTCTCCGGGTCTGCAGTTGCCGCTTTCCAGTCCTTACGGCTCTGGCTGCCTGTCCCCGGTGGGGGATGGTCTGCAGCCAGCTTTTTCCGTTCCGTCCTTTGTTCTTTGCTCGGTCCTGGAGGTGTCTTATGTTCGAGCTTTTCGCGTGGTAGCTATCCCACAGTCTGGTTTGCTAGCCCGAGTTAGATCATTCTGGTTGCGCGTGGGGTGTTCCTGCCCGATTCTTGCAAAGCTCTGCAGCCCGCACCTCCCGCGCGTCCCTGCCCTGCCCCCACTTCCCAATGGCGGATGCAGGCGTCTGTGCTGCTTTTCCGCTGGGGGAGTTACTGTTGGGCTTGTAATCTGTTGGTTTTAATTATTTATCTATTTTTCTTTCCTGTTATGTTGCCCTCTGTGTTTCCAAGGCTCGCCACAGACTCGGCAGGGAGAGTGTTTCCTGGTGTTTGGAAACCTCTCTTCTTCAAATTCCCTTCCCGGGACGGGCTTCCCTTCCCGGGACGGAGCTCCCTCCCCACCTTCTTTGTCTCCTTTCTCGTCTTTTATATTTTTTCCTACCTGTTTTTGAAGACAATGGTAGGCTTTTCTGGTTGCCTGATGTCCTCTGCCAGCCTACAGAAGTTGTTTTGTGGAGTTTGCTCAGCGTTGAAATGTTCTTTTGAGGAATTTATGAGGGAGAAAGTGGTCTTCCCGTCCTATTCCTCCGCCATCTTTCCCTCCCTCTTCTATGACTTATTTTTAATCTAAAGTTTTCTATTATTTATACTCTGGAAAATCCAGGAGATAACACAAGAAACTGAGATTTTTTTTTTTTTTTTTTCTATTCATGCTACATTGAATTGGAGAAACGAAAGTTTCTGTGCAGGCATGTAATAGACTGGAACTTTGGAAATATTAACTATCATTGACTATCATCCCTGAGAAATGACTGTGTAGATAGTTTAACATACATATATGGTTTCATGTATATGTCAGTTCAGTTCAGTCTCTCAGTCATGTCCAACTCTGCGACCCCATGGACTGCCACATGCCAGGCTTCTCTGTCCATCGCCAACTTCTGGAGCTCATTCAAATTCATGTCCATTGAGTCGGTGATGCCATCCAACCATCTCATCCTGTGTCGTCCCCTTCTCCTCCTATCTTCAAGCTTTCCCAGCATCAGGATCTTTTCCAAAGAGTCAGCTCTTCACATCAGGTGGCCAAAGTATTGAAGTTTCAGCTTCAGCATCAGTTCTTCCAGTGAATATTCAAGACTGATTTCCTTTAGGATTGACTGGTTGGATCTCCTTGCAGTCCAAGGGACTCTCAAGAGTCTTCCAACACCAAAGTTCAAAAGCATCAATTCTTCAAGCACTCAGCTTTCTTGATAGTCCAGCCCTCACATCCATACATGACAACTGGAAAAACTATAGTTTTGACTACACAGATGGTTGCAGGCTAAGTAATGTCTCTGCTTTTTAATACACTGTCTAGTTTGGTCATAGCTTTTCTTCCAAGGGGAAAGCGTCTTTTAATTTCTTGGCTGAAGTCACCATCTGCAGTGATTTTGGAGCCCACCAAAATAAAGTCTTTTGTTATTTCCATTGTTTCTCATCTATTTGCCATGAAGTGATGGGACCAGATGCCATGATCTTCGTTTTCTGAATGTTGAGTTTTAAGCCAACTTTTCCACTCTCCTCTTTTACCTTCATCAAGAGGCTCTTTGATTCTTCTTTGCTTTTTGCCATAGTGTGGTGTCATCGGCATGTCTGTGGTTATTGATATTCTCCAGCAATCTTGATTCCAGCTTGTGCTTCATCCAGCCCAGTATTTTGCATCATGTACTCTGCATATAAGTTAAATAAGCAGAGTGACAATATACAGCCTGGACATACTCCTTTCCTGATTTGGAACCAGACTGTTGTTCCATGTCCGGTTCTAACTGTTGCTTCTTGACCTGCATACATATTTCTCAGGAGGCAGGCAGGGTGGTCTGGTATTCCCATCTCTTTAACCACTTCACACCAGTCAGAATGTCTGCGATCCAAAAATCTGCAAGCAATAAATGCTGGAGAGGGTGTGGAGAAAAGGGAACCCTCCTACACTGTTGGTGGGAATGCAAACTAGTACAGCCACTGTGGAGAACAGTGTGGAAATTCCTTAAAAAATTGCGAATAGAACTACCTTATGACCCAGCAATCCCACTGCTGGGCATACACACTGAGGAAACCAGAATGGAAAGAGACACATGTACCCCAATGTTCATCACAGCACTGTTTATAATAGCCAGGACATGGAAACAACCTAGATGTCCATCAGCAGATGAATGGATAAGAAAGCTGTGGTACATATACACAATGGAGTATTACTCAGCCATTAAAAAGAATTCATTTGAATCAGTTCTGATGAGATGGATGAAACTGGAGCCGATTATACAGAGTGAAGTAAGCCAGAAAGAAAAACACCAGTACAGTATACTAACAAATATATATGGAATTTAGGAAGATGGCAATGACGACCCTGTATGCAAGACAGGAAAAAAGACACAGATGTGTATAACGGACTTTTGGACTCAGAGGGAGAGGGAGAGGGTGGGATGATTTGGGAGAATGGCATTCTAACATGTATACTATCATGTAAGAATTGAATCGCCAGTCTATGTCTGACGCATGGAGATGACCCAGAGAGATGTTGTGGGGAGGGAGGTGGGAGGGGGGTTCATGTTTGGGAACACATGTAAGAATTAAAGATTTTAAAATTTAAAAAATAAAAAACTAAAAAAAAAAAAAAAAAAAAGAATTTTCCACAGTTTGCTGTGATCCACACAGTCAAAGGTTTTCAGTTCAGTTCAGTTCAGTCACTCAGTCATGTCCAGTTCTTTGTGACCCCATGAACTGCAGCATGCCAGGCCTCCCTGTCCATCACAAACTCCTGGAGTTTACCCAAACTTATGTCCATTAAGTCAGTGATGCCATCCAACCATCTTATCGTCTGTCATCCCCTTCTCCTCCTGACCTCAATCTTTCCCAGCATTAGGGTCTTTTCAAATGAGTCAGCTCTTCGCATCAGGTGGCCAAAGTATTGGAATTTCAGCTTCAACATCAGTCCTTCCAATGAACACTCAGGACTGATCTCCTTTAAGATGGACTGGTTGGATCTCCTTGCAGTCCAAGGGATTCTCAAGAGTCTTCTCCAATACCACAGTGCAAAAGCATCAATTCTTTGGCACTCAGCTTTCTTTATAGTCCAACTCTCACATCCATACATGACTACTGGAAAAACTATAGCCTTGGCCAGATGGACCTTTGTTGACAAAGTCTGTACTTTTTAACATGCTGTCTAGGTTGGTCGTAACTTTTCTTCCAAGGAGTAATCATCTTTTAATTTCATGGCTTCAATCACCATCTACAGTGATTTTGGAGCCCAGAAAAATAAAGTCTGACACTCTTTCCTCATCTATTTGCCATGAAGCGATGGCACCAAATGCCATGATCTTCGTTTTCTGAATGTTGAACTTTAAGCCAACTTTTTCACTCTTCTCTTTCACTTTCATCAAGAGGATCTTTAGTTCTTTTTCAGTTTCTGCCATAAGGGTGGTGTCATCTGCATATCTGAGCTTATTGATATTTGTCCTGGCAATCTTGATTCCAGCTTGTGCTTCTTCCAGCCCAGTGTTTCTCATGATGCAATCTGCATAGGAGTTAAATAAGCAGGGTGGCAATATACAGCCTTGATGTACTCCTTTTCCTATTTGGAACCAGTCTGTTGTTCCATGTCCAGTTCCATGTTGCTTCCTGACCTGCATACAGGTTTCTCAAGAGCCATGTCAGGTGGTCTGGTATTCCCATCTCTTTCAGAATTTTCCACAGTTTATTATGATCCACACAGTCAAAGGCTTTGGTATAGTCAGTAAAGGAGAAATAGATGTTTTTCTGGAGCTGTCTTGCTTTTCTGATTATCCGAAAGATGTTGGCAATTTGGTCTCTGGTTCCTCTGCCTTTTCTAAGTCTAGCTTGAACATCTGGAAGTTCACAGTTCATGTACTGTTGAAGCCTGGCTTGGAGAATTTGGGGCATTACTTTGCTGGCATGTAAGATGAGTTCAATTGTGGTAGTTTGAACATTGCCTTTCTTTGTGACTGGGCTGAAAACTGACCTTTTCCAGTCCTGTGGCCACTGCTGAGTTTTCCAAATTTGCTGGCATATGTAGTTATTTATAACAAAATTTTACACATACTGGTATCATTACATTGTAAAGCTGCTCAAAATAGAAAGTGAATTTCAAATTACATTAAAAAATTCCCCCCAGGTTGATATCTGTCATCACCATCATTAAGAAATTTGAACTCTTCAAAATTAGAATGAATTGCTAAATTTCAATTATTTCTGAGGGCTTTGCAAGACACATACAATTAAGAAAACAGCAGGGCATTTCTCAATTACCTTCTGCTTTCTTAAGTGAAATTCTGTCAGTCTACATAGGAATTATGTCCTCTTTTGGATAACTGGATGAGCATAAGAGTATTTTTTTTTTTTTAGGATTGGCATGCGCTATTTGGATGTAACTCATTTAAAAAATCATGGAAATATCAAATCATTTATATTTTCAAGTTAAAACATGTTCAAGGATAAACAATGTTAGACATCTCTGATGTCACCATTTATTTGAATCTTCTCTCAGTAATCATTTTTCTGATTTGATTGTTTTAAAGATAACTTTAAGAACCATTATCAGCCATGCGACTTTTATGAAACTGATAATACCTCTTATTTTCAGTGATGAAGTTTGATTATTCAGTCTCATGCCTTGGCCAGTTATTGCCTCAGGAATGGAGCAATACAAGAATAAAGTAACTAACTCCCCATATTATCTCTAGAGCAGTATATCCAATTTTGAATATGAGACTAGGACCTAAGTCTTTTGAATCAGTCTTTTTCTGTTATTTCACTGGAATGCTGGGAAACACATTATCATTCTCTTCCCTGCCAATTATGAACCAGGAAACATCATCCTGGGAATTTCTGATCATTACCTTTGCTTCCCAAGATTAACCACCACTAGAATAAGCCAGAGTTAAAAGAGAGTAGAGATAGAAACAAACCAGATTTTTGGTAACATTCTTTTTTGGCCTTAAAAAAAAGTATAGCAAAATATTTGCTTTACAATATTGTGCTGGCTTCTGCCATACATCAACATGAATTAGCCACAGGTATACATAGGTACCCTCCCTCCTGAACCTCTCTCTCATCTCCCACCCCATCCTACCCCTGTAGGTTGTTGCAGAGCACTGGGTTTGAGCTATTCTCACAGCAAATTCTCACTGGCTATCTGTTTTATATATGATAATATATATGTTTCCATACTCCTCTCTCAACTCACCCCACCCTCTCCCTCCCACACTGGGTCCACAAGTCTGTTCTCTATGTTTGTGTCTCCATCGCTGCCCTGCAAATAGGCTCATCAGTACCATCTTTCTAGATTTCATACCCATGTGTTAGTTAGGCAATTTGAATAAGGTAACCTGTTACTCGCATCTAAAACAATCAAGCCAATTAAAGTCTTTCCAGGCTGTGGTACATATACACAATGGAGTATTACTCAGCCGTTAAAAAGAATTCATTTGAATCAGTTCTGATGAGATGGATGAAACTGGAGCCAATTATACAGAGTGAAGTAAGCCAGAAAGAAAAACACCAATACAGTATACTAACACATATATATGGAATTTAGGAAGATGGCAATGACGACCCTGTATGCAAGACAGGAAAAAAGACACAGATGTGTATAATGGACTTTTGGACTCAGAGGGAGAGGGAGAGGGTGGGATGATTTGGGAGAATGGGAATTCTAACATGTATACTATCATGTAAGAATTGAATCGCCAGTCCATGTCTGACATAGGGTGCAGCATGCTTGGGGCTGGTGCATGGGGATGACCCAGAGAGATGTTGTGGGGAGGGAGGTGGGGGGGGGGGGGTCATGTTTGGGAACGCATGTAAGAATTAAAGATTTTAAAATTTTAAAAAAAACAGTATTTATATGTATTTAAATCACACATGCTTTGTTCACCTTAAAAAAATAGGTAATATGGACATATATAAATGTAATTCTTATCAGAACACATTAAGAATAGTACACATAACTAAGATCATGGCATCTGGTCCCAACACTTCATGGCAAATAGATGGGAAAACAGTGGAAACAGTGAGAGACTTTATTTTTTGGGGCTCCAAAATCACTGCAGATGGTGACTGCAGCCATGAAATTAAAAGACACTTAACTCCTTGGAAGAAAAGTTATGACCAACCTAGATAGCATAAAAAGCAGAGACATTATGTTACCAACAAAGGTCCGTCTAGTCAAAGCTATGGTTTTTCCAGTAGCTATGTATGGATGTAAGAGTTGGACTATAAAGAAATATGCTTTTGATGTTTTTGAACTGTGGTGTTGGAGGAGACTCTTGAGAGACCCTTGGACTGCAAGGAAATCCAACCAGTCCAACCTAAAGGAAATCAGTCCTGAATATTCATTGGAAGGACTGTTTGTAAAGCTGAAACTCCAATATTTTGGCCACCTGATACGAAGAACTGACTCACTTGAAAAGACCCTGATGCTGGGAAAAATTGAAGGTGGAAGGAGAAGGGGACGACAGAGAATGGAATAGATGGACGGCATCACCATCCAACTCAATGGACATGAGCTTGAGTAAACTCCGGGAATTGGTGATGGACAGGGAGGCCTGGCATGCTGCAGTCCATGGGGTTGCAGAGTCGGACCGACTTTAGCAAAATTGGTAGGGACACCAAATATTTATAAAGTTATAAAGCTACAAAATAGTGACACATGATTTTGGTCATTTACTCTCTTAAATTAAGAGATGACCTTAATTTTCCACTTAAATATATTCTGTTAACTTCTGATTCTACTTTTCATCCTGGAAAAGATAAATAATAGTAAATAAGAATAATAAACGAATATAAAAATTTTCAAACCAACTTTAATGTATAGGCATCAAACAAAAGATGATTGAAAAACGGAAAAAGTATTTTCTGATTCAAAGTGGAAGTACTTCAAATTAGAGAAATGTCACAAGTTATATGATGTTCTTACTATGAATCAGATTTCTGCTTCCAGGGCAGCAACATCCAGCAAATTCACTTAGGGAATAAATCATAAGACCAAGCAAACTGCTGAACTTTGACATTTCAGTGCACTTTTCCCCATTCACCTAAAGCATCCTCACTCAACTAGATTTAGAATTAGCAGCAAGGTATATTATCTAAAAATGAGGACTTTTAGTAATGAAGAGGCAAACACAAGGTTAATCCACCCTTGTAAGCCCATATCTGGTCACAAATAAATGCCAGTGCCTCCTAAATATCAAAATCACACAAGCCATAACCAAATTAAGAGTCATCTCATTAAAAAAATGGTTTAATAACACTTAAAGGATAGACTTTTAAGTGCACTATGACTTTATACTTTTAAACATGAAGTAAAAAATATATGGATAAGTATAGCATTAAAGAGAATAAACATATTCCCTAGATAATTATTGATTATACTCAGTTTTAAAAAAACATTGTGAATGATTACAGAATAATTGCTGATGGTGATGTTTTAGATAATCTCAATAAAAAAAATCATCACGTGTATTGACTTAAGAAGCAATATATTAGAAGATGAGAAAATCAAACAAATCTATATCTTCCTTGTGGGTCTTCTTTGCCCACAAGGATTGCTGAATTTATTCTTTTTACTGATCTTTTTTTCCCATAAACTGCTCTTGGAAAAGAAAGTAGGTAAAGGTGTATACATACAGTGCTGAATTATGCTAAGCAATGATGGAGAAGAAACTTCTCCCTAGTTTTACCTGTAATTCTAATCATCCTATGTAATTAGAAATTGCAGGATTTGTGAAATTTCCATATTTACTATTTTAACATATTGCAGGTAATTCATATTAATTAGTACTGTTTAATATTATTTTTAACATTGTCATATTCCTGGATTCTTTCTTATATTGTGGATAGATAAAAATCTTCATGTAATTTTACAAGGGATAAAATGTATAGAAAAGGGACAATATAGAGATCAGAATTAACAACATAAACACTTTTAGTCAGTTTCTATTAGACAGTCCATACCATTGTGCCAGAAAAAGTTATGGGAAAACATTCATATAACAAATAGTGTTTAGTTTTTACTATGTACTTTGCTAGATGTTAGGAAAGTGAAAGCGTTAATTGCTCAGTTGTGTCTGACTCTTTGCAACTCCATGCACTATAGCCCACCAGGCTCCTCTGTCCACAGATTTCTCTAGGTAAGAATACTGAGTGGATTGCCATTCCCTTCTCCAGGGGATCTTCCTGACCCAGGGATTAAACCCAGGTCTCCCTCATTGCAGGTAGATTCTTTACCATCTGAGTCACCAGGGAAGCCTAAGGATGTTGGGAATGAAACAGTAAATAATAAGTGAGCTTTGACCTTGAAAGGCTTATAATCTGGTAGAATGAGGAAAAAAAAAAGTGTAATAGGACCCAAGATAGATGTGGGCACAAAAATACTGTAGAAACAAAGAAAGGTTTCATTGGAAAGATGACTCTTAGCTGAAATTTAAAAGTCAAGTAGTGGGATAGCTCAGTGGTTAGGACTCTATGCAATTTCACTGCCATGGCCCTGGTTCAATCCTTGGCTGGGGAACAAAGATCACACAAGCCACATGGCATGTCCAAAAAAGCCAAGTAGGCATTTTTTAGGCCGATAGAAGTAAAGATGAGTCGGAACCATGGAAAGGTCATTGTAAGAGAAGAGACTATAGAAAAAAAATGCCACATCGTGTTGGCAGTGCTTTTCACACAGTTGAGAAAGGTGGAACCCAGCTGTACATCTGTATCTAAGTGGCATCTGTATCTAAGTGGCATCTGTATCTAAGTGGCATCTGTATCTAAGTATTTATGTAGGTCAGAGGGATCATGAACTTTAGTTAAGTATTTCTGCCACTGAGATACTGATCTATAGATGGTAGCTGCTGACATACAAATGGAAGAAATGATTTAGAGAGCGTGTATCAGTTCAGTTCAGTTGTGTCCGACCCTTTGCAACCCCATGAATCACAGCATATCAGGCCTCAATGTCCATCACCAACCCCCAGATTTCACTCAGACTCACGTCCAGCAAGTCAGTGATGCCAACGAGCCATCTCATCCTCTGTCGTCCCCTTCTCCTCCGGCCCCCAATCCCTCCCAGCATCAGAGTCTTTTCCAATGAGTCAACTCTTCGCATGAGATGGCCAAAGTACTGGAGTTTCAGCTTTAGCATCATTCCTTCCAAAGAAATATCAGGGTTGATCTCCTTCAGAATGGACTGGTTGGATCTCCTTGTAGTCCAAGGGACCCTCAAGAGTCTTCTCCAACACCACAGTTCAAAAGCATCAATTCCTAGCTCTCAGCCTTCTTCACAGTTCACCTCTCACATCCATACATGACCACTGGAAAAACCATAGCCTTGACTAGATGAACCTTTGTTGGCAAAGTAATGTCTCTGCTTTTGAATATGCTATCTAGGTTGGTCATAACTTTTCTTCCAAGGAGTAAGCGTCTTTTAATTGCATGACTGCAGTCACCATCTGCAGTGATTTAAGAGGCCCCCAAAATAAAGTGTGACACTGTTTCCACTGTTTCCCCATCTATTTCCCATGAAGTGATGGGACCAGAGGCCGTGATCTTCATTTTCTGAATGTTGAGCTTTAAGTCAACTTTTACACTCTCCAATTTCACTTTCATCAGAGGCTTTTTAGTTCCTCTTCACTTTCTGCCACAAGGGTGATATCATCTGCATCTGAGATTATTGACATTTCTCCTGGCAATCTTGATTCCAGTTTGTGCTTCTTCCAGCCCAGTGTGTCTCATGATGTACTCTGCATAGAAATTAAATAAGCAAGGTGACAATATACAGCCTTGATGTACTCCTTTACCTCTTTGGAACCAGTCTGTTGTTCCATGTCCAGTTCTAACTGTTGCTTCCTGACCTGCATAAAGGTTTCTCAAGAGGCAGGTCAGATGGTCTGGTATTCCCATCTCTTTCAGAATTTTCCACAATTTTACCAGACCACCTAACCTGCCTCTTGAGAAATCTGTATGTAGGTCAGGAAGCAACAGTTAGAACTGGACATAGAACAACAGACTGGTTCCAAATAGGAAAAGGAGTACGTTAAGGCTGTATATTGTCACCCTGCTTATTTCACTTATATGCAGAGTACATCATGAGAAACGCTGGACTAGAAGAAACACAAGCTGGAATCAAGATTGCTGGGAGAAATATCAATAACCTCAGATATGCAGATGACACCACCCTTATGGCAGAAAGTGAAGAGGAGCTTAAAAGCCTCTTAATGAAAGTGAAAGAGGAGAGTGAAAAAGTTGGCTTAAAGCTCAACATTCAGAAAATGAAGATCATGGCATCTGGTCTCATCACTTCATGGGAAATAGATGGGGAAACAGTGGAATCAGTGGCAGACTTTATTTTTTTGAGCTTCAAAATCACTGCAGATGGTGACTGCAGCCATGAAATTAAAAGACGCTTACTCCTTGGAAGGAAAGTTATGACCAACCTAGACAGCATATTCAAAAGCAGAGACATTACGTTGCAGACTAAGGTCCGTCTAATCAAGGCTATGGTTTTTCCAGTGGTCATGTATGGATGTGAGAGTTGGTCTGTGAAGAAGGCTGAGCACCAAAGAATTGATGTGTTTGAACTGTGGTGTTGGAGAAGACTCTTGAGGGTCCCTTGGACTGCAAGGAGATCCAACCAGTCCATTCTGAAGGAGATCAACCCTGGGATTTCTTTGGAAGGAATGATGCTAAAGCTGAAGCTCCAGTACTTTGGTCACCTCATGCAAAGAGTTGACTCACTGGAAAAGACTCTGATGCTGGGAGAGATTGGCGGGAGGAGGAGAAGGGGACGAAAGAGGATGAGATGGCTGGATGGCATCACGAACTTGATGGACGTGAGTCTGAGTGAAATCCGGGAGATGGTGATGGACAGAGAGGCCTGGCATGCTGCAATTCATGGGGTGGCAAAGAGTTGGACACGACTGAGCGACTGAACTGAACTGAACACAGTCAAAGGGTTTGGCATAGTCCATAAAGCAGAAATAGATGTTTTTCTGGAACTCTCTTGCTTTTTCCATGATCCAGCGGACGTTGGTGATTTGATGTCTGACTCCGCTGCCTTTCCTAAAACCACCTTAAAATCTCTAAGTTCACGGTTCATGTATTGCTGAAGCGTAGCTTGGAGAATTTTGAGCATTACTTTACTAGCGTGTGAGATGAGTGCAACTGTGCGGTAGTTTGAGCATTCTTTGGCATTGCCTTTCTTTGGGATTGGAATGAAAACTGACCTTTTCCAGTCCTGTGGCCACTGCTGAGTTTTCCAAATTTGCTGCCATATTGAGTGCAGCATTTTCACAGCATCATCTTTCAGGATTTGAAACAGCTCAACTGGAATTCCATCACCTCCACTAGCTTTGTTCGTAGTGATGCTTTCTAAGGCCCACTAGACTTCACATTCCAGGATGTCTGGCTCTAGGTGAGTGATCACACCATCATGATTATCTGGGTCGTGAAGATCTTTTTTGTACAGTTCTTCTGTGTATTCTTGTCACCTCTTCTTAATATCTTCTGCTTGTTAGGTCCATACCATTTCTGTCCTTTATCGAGCCCATCTTTGCATGAAATGTTTCCTTGGTATTTGTAATTTTCTTGAAGAAATCTCTAGTCTTTCCCATTCTGTTCTTTTCCTCTGTTTCTTTGCATTGATTGCTGAAGAAGGCTTTCTTATCTCCTTGCTATTCTTGGGCACTCTGCATTCAGATGCTTATATCTTTCCTTTGCTTTTTGCCCCCTCTTCTTTTCACAGCTATTTGTAAGGCCTCCCCAGAAAGCCATTTTGCTTTTTTGCATTTCTTTTCCATGGGGATGGTCTTGATCCCTGTCTCCTGTACAATGTCACAAACCTCATTCCATAGTTCATCAGGCACTCTATCTGTCAGATCTAGCCCCTTAAATCTATTTCTCACTTCCACTGTATAATCATAAGGGATTTGATTTAGGTCATACCTGAATGGTCTAGTGATTTTCCCTACTTTCTTCTATTTAAGTCTGAATTTGGCAATAAGGAGTTCATGATCTTAGCCACAGTCAGCGCCTGGTCTTTTTTTTGTTGACTGTATAGAGCTCTCCATATTTGGCTGCAAGAATATAATCAATTTGATTTTGGTGTTGACCATCTGGTGATGTCCATGTGTAGAGTCTTCTCTTGTGTTGTTGGAAGAGGGTGTTTGCTATGACCAGTGCATTTTCTTGGCAAAACTCTATTAGTCTTTGCCCTGCTTCATTCTGCATTCCAAGGCCAAATTTGCCTGTTACTCCAGGTGTTTCTTGACTTCCTACTTTTGGATTCCAGTCCCCTATCCTTCTCCAGGGGATCTTCTCAACTCAGGGATCGAACCCGGGTCTCCCGCATTGTGGGCAGATGCTTTAAACTCTGAGCCACCAAGGAAGCCCCCATAATGAAAAGGGCATCTTTTTGGGGTGTTAGTTCTAAAAGGTCTTGTAGGTCTTCTTAGAACCATTCAACTTCAGCTTCTTCAGCATTACTGGTTGGGGCATAGACTTAGATTACTGTGATATTGAATGTTTTGCCTTGGAAATGAACAGAGATCATTCTGTCATTTTTTGAGATATAACATGAAAATAGAAAGGAGTCAAGCACAGAGTTCTGGAAGCACCAACCATCAGAAAGGGAGGTGAGCTAGATGCCACAGAGGAGAGTTTAAGAGACAGAAAATTATAAAGTGTCAAATGTTGGCAAATGATTTGAGTAAAAGGGGGTGAAGAACAACCTTTGACAGGCAATTAGGAACTCACTGAAGTGGTACCTAAATGTTGTGACCTGAAGTGTAAATAAAGATGGAGAGGTAGAGGAATTGAGATTATTTCTCTCTTGAAACATGTATTTTACAGAAAAGAAAAGCACAAGTTGGTAGGTAGAGCCAATGTAGGACTCTTTTCCATTTTTCTTGACTCTCACATCACCTTTTTTTATATGGAAGAGAATCCAGTACAGACTGGGACAAAATAGAAGAACAGTAATATCAGGTTGTCCCAAAGATGAGGAGGGAAGATGATATTAAAGATGCAGGTGGAAAGATCAGCCTTGAGCAGGAGCAGGTATGCTATTTGCTCTGAAGCTGCAGAAGGAAAGGGTGAGCAGTTCAGATGATTTATGGCAGGGCAAATGAGTGGAGATTTGCTTGGTATTCTGGATCCTCTTCATAAGGTATGTAGTAGAGTTTTTTCGTTGTTGTTGAGAGAAGGAAGGATATCAGCCTGGGCTTGAGAAAAGTTATATTTGGTTCACTGGATATTGAAAGGAAAAGTGGCCAGGACAAATAAACTGATGAGCAAGAGTAAATATTCAGCGTTGGTGGAAGATTGAGAATGAAAAGAGTGGAGGATTTGAAATTAGAAGTCATGGCATGGAATTTGGACTCTACCCAAAGTTGACTGTCCACTCTTGCACAAATCAGTAAATATTTCTGAGTTCCAGTGTTCACATAAGAAAAACAGAAACATTAGTATCTGTGCTATCATCTTCACATGATTAGTTGATTATATATAATTATGCGAATGAAAGTCAGTTATAACTCAAACTTATGATTAGTTTTCAATCAAAGTTCACTGTTGTTCAGTCACTAAGTTGTACCTGACTCTTTGCAACCCCATGGACTGCAGCACACCAGGCTTTCCTGTTCTTCACAATTTCCCAGAGTTTGCTCAAACTCATGTCCATTAAGTAGGTGATGCCATCCACCTAGCTCATTCTCCATCATCCCCTTCTTCTTCTGCCTTCAATCTTTCCCAGCATCAAGGTTTTTTCCAATGAATTGACTCTTCGCATCACATGACCAAAGTATTGGAGCTTCAGATTCAGCATCAGTCCTTCCAATGAACATTCAGGGCTGATTTCCTTTAGGACGGACTGGTTGGATCTCCTTGCAGTCCTAGGGACTCTCAAGAGTATTCTTCAGCACCACAATTCGAAAGCATCAGTTCTTGGGTGCTCAGCCTTCTTCATGGTCCAACTCTCATATCCATACATGACTACTGGAAAAACAATAGCTTTCACTATACAGACCTTTGTCAGCAAAGAGATGTGTCTGCATTTTAATACACTGTCTAAGTTTGTCACAGCTTTCCTTCCAAGGAGCAAGCATCTTTTAATTTCATGGCTGCAATTACTATCAGCAGTGATTTGGGAATTTGAAAAAAAAATCTGTCACTGTTTCTACTTTTCCCCAATTTATGTGCCATGAAGTGATGGGATCAGATGCTGTTATCTTCATTTTTTGAATGTTGAGTTTTAAGCCAGCTTTTTCACTTCTTTCACCTTCATCAAGAGGCTCTTTAGTTCCTCTTCACTTTCTGCCAGTAAAGTGATATCTGCATATCTGAAGTTGTCAGTATTTCTCCCAGCAATCTTTATTCCAGTTTGTGATTTCTCCAGCCCATCATTTCAGATGATGTACTCTGCTTATAAGTAAAATAAACAGGGTGATAATATGCAACCTTGTCATACTCCTTTCCCAATTTGGAACCAGTCAGTTGTTTCATGTCCGGTTCTAACTGTTGCTTCTTGACCTGCATACAGGTTTCTCAGGAGATAGGTAAGATGGTATGGTAGTCCCATCTTTTAAAGAAATTTCCAGTTTGTTGTGATCTACAGTCAAAGGCTTTAGCATAGTTAATGAAGCAGAAGTAGATGTTTTTCTGGAATTCTCTTGCTTTCTCTATGGTCCAACAAATGTTGGCAATTTGACTTCTGGTTCCTCTGCCTTTTCTAAAGCCAGCTTGTACATCTGGAAGTTCTCAGTTCATGTACTGCTGAAGGCTAGCTTGAACAATTTTGAGCATAACCTTACTAGCATGTGAAAAGAGGGCAATTTTGCAGTAGTTTGAACATTCTTTGGCATTGTCCTTCTTTGGGCTTGGAATGAAAATTGACCATTTCCACTCCTGTGGCCATTGCTGAGCTTTTTAGATTTGCTGACATATTGAGTGAAGCACTTTAATAGCATCATCTTTTAGGATTTGAAATAGTTCAGCTAGAATTCCATCACCTCCACTAGCTTTGTTTGTAGTTATGCTTCCTAAGGCAATCAAACTAGACCTCTGTAAAATAAAAAATAAATGATTATGTTGATGATCAGATTAAAGGAAAATGCACACAGACCAAATAGTAAGTTAGAGAGTATAGTTAACTTGTTTAGTTATAATTTGAGATTCTACTTTGGGTCCATAAATTTTATGAAATAGGCCTATATTTCATAGGATGGGCTGTATATACATGCTCAGACGCTCAGTCGTGTCCAACTCTGTGACCTCGTGGACTGTAGCCTACCAGACTCCTCTCTCCATGGGTTTTCTCAGCAAGAATTTTGAAGTACATTGCCATTTCCTTCTCCAGGGGATCTTCCTGATGCAGGGATTGAACCCATGTCTCTTGCATCTCCTGCATAGCAGGTGGATTCTATACCACTGAGCCATCAGGAAAGCCCAGGCTTTACATAATTGCTAGCAATTCAACTTCATCTTTCACTTGCTAACTATGATAAAAGAATGCTACATGAAGCTAATCTTTTTCTCAACGAAGCCTTAAAACTGTGCAAATAAATATATGTAAACGTAATCTGTTCTGTTTGTATTCTCACTGTCATTTCAAGGTCCTTTGGGGATGCCGTATGAGCTGTTTTATTGCTTGGATTAAGTTTATAAATATGAATGGACAAATAATTTTTGGAATTTCTGCTAACTTAAGTTGGGTGCAATGTCAAGTATAAAGTACATATCATTATTTCACAAGGGAAATAAGGATTTATTATCACTAAGGAAACAAACTCCCAAATTATATTTTATTAAATATACTAAAATGCTTGCATTCACTGTGCTTCAAATCTTCCACTTATTTGAAGAGTCATGTTTTTTTTTTTTTTTGAGTCATGTTTTTTTACTATAATACTTAAATTAATTATTCCCCAGCAGGTTATCATGTTTTCTAATATGATAACTAATATTGTTTATTTCATTGGCTATTCACTTACCCTATGGTGGAGCTGCTCTGTGGAACAAGTGGGGAAAGAACAGGCACTGGGTCAGGCTGGGCATGCAGTAGGGTGGTCTCAGGAAACTTTCTGGAGCCGGAGATAGTTTGAATCGGCTTCCTCTGCCTTGTGTAGGAGTGTGAAAGTGTGTGCACACTTCATGAACAGAGTCTATGTTTCTTACAGCATCTGTTAGTTCCACTGGTTTTATTTTCTTAAAGACTCTTTTGATATGGACCATTTTCAAGTCTTCATTGAATTTCTTACAAAACTGCTTCTGTTTTATGTTTTGAGGAGAGCCTTAGCTCCTTAACCATGGATCAAAACCACAACCCCTTCACTGGAAGGAAAAGCCCCAACCGCTGGACTGTCAAGGAAGTTCCTACACTGGTTTTCAAACCACTTACAAGGACTTATTTTCCTGGAGCTGGACGCCAGGGATGGGGTGCCCAACATATGGGTCAAACACTTTGCTCCTCTCTAAGACCATGTAATTCCATTTTTCTTCTGAGGTTTTTCTCTTGGGTGGAGGTCCCAATCTGATTGTTTCTCTTCCCTTCCTACCTGATTCTGTATGGATCTTTCCTATAGCGTTGGTTGCACAAGAGTCTTTTCAGTGAGGATTGTTCCACATGTAGATATATTTCTGATATGTTTATGGTGGTAGGCAAGCTCCACATCCTCCTAATCCACCTTCTAGATCTCCTTTCCTTTTCCAGAGTTATTAAGACATATTTTCTATTTCTATATCAGAGAATTGCCCACGATGATAAGTCCTCTGTCTTCATCATCAACAGAATCATTATTAAAGTGGTCCTCATAAAAAAAAAAACCACACTTTTTAATTTGAAGTCTACGTTTAGATCTAGTGCCTAGTTGACCTAGTGAAGTTCATGATATTGATGGTAAAGGATATTACCTTGATTATTATCATACTCCTCAGCACACACAGTTACACACACATATACTCATTGTTATCACTGATAACACCTGGATTTCATATTTCTGTGGTTTCAATGCCCAGGGAATCCCCCCAAAACAGGAATTTTGTGGGAGTTTCGCTGCCAATGCCACCATTTTCCTACAGTTCCATGACTTGGTCCTTCTTTTAAGTGTGGGCTGTGAGAGGAATAAGAAAATGCAAAGGAAACTCACCTCCTTATCATTTTTATTTACTTTCCAGTATTCCTCAAATAGTTACTGTTGATATTTTTTCCAGAGTTTTAGATGTAATTAGTGGAAAACACAGGTTCTACTGAGCTTACCACACTATAATGTGACTGGGATTATCCATATTAAATATTAATATTAGCAAAGAAGAGATGTCATGAATTGACATAAAATTAAAACTTTAAGTCTAGATAAAGAAGAGAAAATCAAATCCAAAGCAAGAAGAAAGAGGAAATCATAACAATAATGACAAACTAAAGATATACAACAGAAAAACAGTAGAGAAAATTAAGTTAAACTGAAAAGAGATTATTTGAAAATATCCTTAAAATCTATTAACCACTAGTTAGCCTGATAAAGAAAATACAAGAGGGAGGACATAAATCACCAATTGCAAGAATGAAAAACTAGCAGTCACTACAGATTCAATAAACATTAAAAATATTTTTAACTGTGCAATAAATTTCATAACATATAGGACAAAAAATTGTTTGGGAGAAGCCAAAAATATTTACTCAAGGAAAAGTAGATAGTCAAAACAGCACAGTAAAATTTACAAAGTGGAATTTGTGGTTATGCATTTTCCTACAAAGAAATTGTTAGACACAGATGGCTTTACAGGCAATTCTGCCAAACACATAGCTCAGTTCAGTTCAGTCGCTCAGTCTTGTCCAACTCTTTGTGACCCCATGAATCACAGCACGCCAGGCCTCCCTGTCCATCACCAATTCCCAGAGTTCACTCAGACTTGTACAATGAGTCGGTGATGCCATCCAGCCATCTCATCCTTTGTCGTCCCCTTCTCCTCCTGCCCCCAATCCCTCCCAGCATCAGAGTCTTTTCCAATGAGTCAGCTCTTCACATGAGGTGACCAAAGTACTGGAGTTTCAGCTTTAGCATCAGTCTTTCCAAAGAACACCCAGGACTGATCTCCTTTAGAATATACTGGTTGGATCTCCTTGCAATCCAAGGGACTCTCAAGAGTCTTCTCCAACACCACAGTTCAAAAGCATCAATTCTTCTGCACTCAGCTTTCTTCACAGTCCAACTCTCACATCCATACAAGACCACTGGAAAAACCATAGCCTTGACTAGACAGACATTTGTTGGCAAAGTAATGTCTCTGCTTTTTAACATGCTATGTCGGTCACAACTTTCCTTCCAAGGAGTAAGCGTCTTTTAATTTCATGGCTGCAATCACCATCTGCAGTGATTTTAGAGCCCAAAAAAATAAAGTCTGATGCTGTTTCCACTGTTTCCCCATCCATTTCCCATGAAGTGATGGGACCGGATGCCATGATCTTCGTTTTCTGAATGTTGAGCTTTAAGCCAACTTTGTCACTCTCCTCTTTCACTTTCATCTAGAGACCTTTCAGTCCCTCTTCACTTTCTGCCATAAGGGTGGTGTCATCTGCATATCTGAGGTTATTGATATTTCTCTCGGCAATCTTGATTCCAGCTTGTGCTTCTTCCAGCCCAGCGTTTCTCATGATGTACTCTGCATAGAAGTTAAATAAGCAGGGTGACAATATACAGCCTTGGCGTACTCCTTTTCCTATTTGGAACCAGTCTGTTGTTCCATGTCCAGTTCTTTCACGGGACATTTTCTTTCACTGGATATAGGACTCCTTTATATATAAAAAGAAAGGCCAAACACATAAGAAACACAAAATGAATTAAACACAGATACTTATTGAAAAGAGATGAGGGGAAGTATTTTTCAACTCCTTTGGCCACTGCTGCTGCTGAGTCGCTGCAGTCGTGTCCGACTCTGTGCAACCCCATAGACGGCAGCCCACCAGGCTCCCCCGTCCCTGGGATTCTCCAGGCAAGAACACTGGAGTGGGTTGCCATTCCCTTCTCCAATGCATGAAAGTAAAAAGTGAACATGAAGTTGCTCAGTCGTGTCTTACTCTTAGCGACCCCATGGACTGCAGCCCACCAGGCTCCTCCGTTGGGATTTTCCAGGCAAGAGCACTGGAGTGGGTTGCCATTGCCTTCTCCTTCAACTCTTTTTATGAGGCCACAAATATCCTAATACAAAAGAATGAAAACTAATGTTTAGTACTGATTATGAGCACAGATGTAAAAAATATTAACTGACTGTTAGCAAATCAGATTCAGCAACATTTAAAAAGGAGAATACTACAGGACCAAATGGGATCAATCACAGGAATGTAAAACTGGTTCAGCGTTTAACAATTGGCAAATGGATTTTGTCATATTACAGGTCATAAAAGAAAAACTATACTATCACACAATAGACACAGAAAAATCTTTTACATATTTAAGCTTCCATTCTTGTTGTTCAGTCCCTCAGTTATGTCTGACTCTTTGTGACCCCATAGACTGCAGCACGCCAGGCTTCCCTGTCCTTCACCATCTCCCAGAGTTTGCTCAAACTCATGTCCATTGAGACGGTGATGCCAGCCAGCCATCTCTTCCTCTGTTTTCCCCTTCTCCTCCGGCTTTCAATCTTTCCCAGCATCAAAGGTCTTTTCCAGCGGGTAAGCTCTTCGTGTCAGGTGGCCGAAGTATTGGAGTTTCAGCTTCAGTATCAGTCCTTTCAATGAATATTCAATACTAATTTCCTTTAGGATTGACTGGTTGGATTTCCTTGCAGTCCAAGGGTCTCTCAAGAATATTCTCCAATATCACAATTCAAAAGCACCGATTCTTTGGCACTCAACCTTCTTTATAGTCCAACTCTCACATCCATACATGACTACTGGAAAAACCATAGCTTTGACTATATGGACCTTTGCAAGTAAAGGAATGTCTCTGCTTTTTAATATGCTGTATAGGTTTGTCATAGATTTTCTTCCAAGGAGCAAGCATCTTTTAATTTCATGGCTGCAGTCACCATATGCAGTGATTTTGGAGCCCAAGAAAATAACATTTCTCATTTTTTCCATTCTTTCCCTAGTTATTTCCCATAAAGTGGTGGAACCTGACGCCATCATCTTAGTTGTTTGAGTGTCAAATTTTACGCTAGCTTTCTCACTCTTCTCTTTCACCTTCGGTTCTTTAGTTCCTCTTCACTTTCTGACCTAAGGGTATTGTCATCTACCTATCTGAGTTTATTGATATTTCTCCCTGCAATCTTGATTCCATTTTGTGCTTCATTCAGCCTGGCATTGCACATAATATATTCTTGCATATTAGTTAAACAACCAAGGTGACAATATACAGCCTTGTCATACTCCTTTACCAATTTTGGACCAAACCATCGTTCCACATCTGGTTCTAACTGTTGCTTCTTAACCTGCATACAGGGAACAGGCAGGTAAGGTGATTTGGTATTCCCATCTCTAAGAATTTTTCAGTTTGTTGTGATCCACACGGTCAAAGGCTTTAGCATAGTCAATGAAACAGAAGTAGATGTTTTTCTGGAATTCTCTTTCTTTTTCTATGATCCAGCAGATGTTGGCAATTTGACCTGATTCCTCTGTTTTTTCTAAATCCAGCTTGAACATGTGGAAGTTTTCAGTTCACATACCTAGCTTGGAGAGTTTTGAACATTACTTTGTTAGCATGTGAGGTGAGTGCAATTGTAGAAGTTAGAACATTCTTTGGGATTGTCATTCATGAGCTTCCATTCATGATCTTAAAAAAAAATTGTAAATAACAATAGAAGGAAACTTCTTCAGCCTGATGAAAGAATTTTCAAAAAAATAGCTAATATCATAGTATAAAATGGTGTTTTCACCCTGAAATTTGGAGTAAAACAATGATGTACAATCTCAACTTCGTTTAATGCTTTACTGGAGTTTTTAACATATGTGAATAAGTAAATAAAAAAGTTACAAACTAAAAAAGGTTTAAAAGAATACAGGTTTAGAAAGAAGAAATAAAGCTGGCTTTATATGAGAATATCTACATTAAAAGGAAAATTGGGGGAAATTAACAGGATAAATGTATAATGAGCATTTGTTGAGTGCCTATTAGATGCACAACACTGTTCCTGGTGATCCATGCATGTCACTTCATTGATTGCACACAGAAATCTCATATTTTTGCTTCTGGTTGAAATAAGAACTAGCTATGTTTTGTATGTCTGTTACATAATCTTATTGGCTTGAATAACAAAACTGATGTGCTTGAAGAATGTGATGAAGGATTTCACAATTATCTGTAGAATTTACAGAAGTGTGAGGTTAATATCCCATCATATACAGAAAACTGTGACTCTGAGAAACTACATGTGTTCTCAAAAAGATATAAAGTGAATATTATGGGGTTCATCATTGAGGGAGAGGTAGAAAGCACATCATTGCTGTTGTACAGGGTTCTTCATTCCAGCATCATCTGAGTTTTATATGATAGTGATGAAGAAATTGTTTTAATTGTTTTTGAAATTTGAGTTAAATTATTTATAAATAAGTATTGCTGACAGGACATTTTTGATTAGTTTTGAAGGTTTTTTTTTTTTTTGCCTCCTTTTCAAAGCATGCTATAGTCTAATTTTTTGAAATTACATTGGCAGATTTCTCAATTTTATTTTAACTGTGTTTATATTTTCACTGATTGTAAGAAAGATGCTTAAGAAATGAGGAAGAGCAGAGGTGGGAGAGGACTTAAATAATCTGAGATACTCAATCAGATCAAGATGGAGTGGATCTATCCCTGCTTTTTGAAATATTACAGAGGAAATAAAATGGAAAACACTTTCACTTTTTTGACTGATTCAGAAATCACAATAAGCAAAAATCGTACTTTTTTTTCTTTAAGTAGCCTAAGCTGTAAGCCCATTAGTATCCAATACAATGAATCATTAAATATGTGGATACATATAGGTACATAAATTTTACTCCTAGAATACATGACTTACTTATATGTACTTGAATAAAGCATCTCACTACAATATTCTTACACTTAAAGCAAAGCCCCCTTCGAAAACTGACTTTCTTTCTCCAAATATGTGAACTTTATAACTTGAAATAGTCTTTAGGGGAGAGAGACATACAGGATCTTTTATTCCATCAAGATTTTTATATTTAAAAAGTTTGTAGATCTTAAGTTTCTTTACTGAAAACAAATAACAAAGAAAGTAAAAGTAACTTTGAAAACCCTACAAGTAATATGACACAGTATTCTCAACTTAAGACTGGTAACTTTAGGACATTACTCTTAAATCACATTTGTCATGTTTATCTGTGTTTATGAAGCTTATATGCTCATGATGAGTAGTTACCCCAACATTGACAACCATTCTTATGACAAACTATGAGTGGCATTTTAGACCTTTTCATGCTTCTTATGTAAACGAAAAACAGAAGCCCTGAAGGACAAGTTGTCTGTGTTTCACCCCCTAGAGCACATATAAATAGATGTTCTGAATTGGCCCTGTTTCCTGGGAAGGGCAAACTTGGTCTTTATTAATCTGCTGTTTTTAGGATCTTTCAGAATGTCTGTCATTATTGGTCGTAACATTATTTCTGTTCATTTTAAATTGAGATGAACTGATTGTCTCGTAGTACCAACATCAACAGTGACAGTGTGACTTAAGAAGTAGATTTTTTAAAATGTTGAAATGATAAATGAGAAGCTTACATTACCAAATACAGAACAACCATGATCTTATATTTTCAAATGGCAACTTGATAATAAAAAAGAGTAATCAGCAATTCACGATCAAAGATAAGTGAACCTCATAGGCCACTTTAAATTGATTTAAAGCAGTCTGAGACTATAATCAAAATTATGAGAGAATCATTCCCAGATATGCTTTTCCATGAAGCAGGATTTCATGCAACATAAATGTATATTGATAAACTCTCTTATCCTATTATTCCTATCACAATCTCTTAAATTTATTTTTTTTCTCCTCTGCTTGATAAATGATTGCTCATAAACAACAGTTGGTAAAATATTGTGAAATCTAGTGGTAATTCTGAAACTTGATTTCTAATCTTGTACAACAAAGGAGTCATGTTTTTCCTTGTTCAATCCTATAATCAGCTTAATTAAGACCCTGCTAATGCTAATTGAGAAACTATCACTCATTTCTTCAAATTCCCCTAATTTAGGCTTCTATTAATTTGCCAGTAAGGACACTAGAACCTGGAATCATATCTTGGACTAACTGTGGCATTTCGTAAAGAATTTTATTTCTTCAAAATTAAAAAAAAAATTCTTTAAAATTTCTTCAACATTTATAATTCTGCTATGATTCAAAGATATGACATTTAAGCTCTGAGTGTGTGTGAGTGCTATGTTTCTGTGTAGTTATTCCTATGTTTTTTATTAGCCTCTGATTGTGATGAAGACCAGACAATAAGAGGGGTTTCCCACTGTAATATTTTTTTTCTTATTATATCTCCTTTTTTCCATCACATTGGGTAAGTTTTCAGATTCATAAGGACCTCTGGTTTATAAAGAGTAGGTGACAGTGAAAAACAGTCTTTTCTCTCCACACTCTCAGGATTTTCTAGAGTGTAGTGAGTTAGAAATTTTCTGCTAAATGCAGACAGAAAGTCTCTTGTCCTTCCTGTAATGTCCTCCTGGATTCCTTACATCCATCCTACCACAGAGGAATACCAAAGGTAGGGACAAGGATACTGCGGTCATACATCTGGATTTCATCCATGCCAGTGCTTGTCAGAGATGAATTCCTTTGAAAGTTTATTTGCTTCACAAAGTAAATATTTTCACCATCTCTGATCGGTTAAAAAGTCTGATCTTTTCTAATTTCTTTCAAAACACATTTATAGCTGTGTTTTTCCTATTTTTGGTTAGGTTTTTTTTCCCCCTAAAGAGATCTTATTCTTTTTTGTCTAGTAGAAAGGAAATAAGAACCAGGAAGCTAATCTGATATGTCTTGGAGAGACCTGTTATTCAATTCTTTCAAATGTCTTAAAGTTTATGTTCTAGCATCCTTCATTAATAAGCTTCAGTTCAGTTCAGTTCAGTTGCCCAGTCGTGTCCGACACCTTGTGACCCCATGAATTGCAGCACACCAGGCCTCCCTGTCCATCACTAACTCCCGGAGTTCACTCAAACTCACGTCCATCGAGTCAGTGATGCCATCCAGCCATCTCATCCTCTGTCATCCCCTTCTCCTCCTGCCCCCAATCCCTCCCAGCATCAGGGTCTTTCCCAATGAGTCAACTCTTCACATGAGGTGGCTAAAGTACTGGAGTTTCAGCTTTAGCATCATTCCTTCCAAAGAAATTCCAGGGCTGATCTCCTTCAGAATGGACTGGTTGGATCTCCTTGCAGTCCAAGGGACTCTCAAGAGTCTTCTCCAACACCACAGTTCAAAAGCATCAATTCTTCGGTGCTCAGCCTTCTTCACAGTCCAACTCTCACATCCATACATGACCACTGGAAAAACCATAGCCTTGACTAGGCGGACCTTAGTCGGCAAAGTAACGTCTCTGCTTTTGAATATGCTATCTAGGTTGGGCTTAGGTTTGGCAAAATATGAGAAGTGCCAAATTTTTAAAAGTCAATTAGGCCACAGACATATTACTCTTTTTCAAATGTGGTAATATTACCTTGAGTGCTTCAGAATTTCATAATCTCATAACTGAATGATTGAAAACAGCTGTGATACATCTGGAAAGTGCTTCATTAATAGAAGGCAAACACACACACACACACACACACACGAAATAAGCATGTGACAAACTGAACAATCTCAGGGAAACTAGCATTGATGATAGACTTCTGGGTTTTCCATCTGGACTAAAGTCAATTTTCACTGCCTTTCTCTAGGACATAAAAAGTGGGGAGGAAGATTAAGGATTTCTCATCCTTAAGATCCAATTCCCAACACTGCTCCTTGTGTGAAATAGGCCTTTGATCGGGTTGAATATTCCTGTGTGTTAATTTGTGAGTGGTCAGCTTGCCCTTCTTCCTGAGATGCTATCTCTCCCGTTGCTCAGTCCACTCAGGGTCTTTTCCAGTTCACAGATATTTTTAGTCCTCTGTGAAGGATGCTTACTAAAAATGGTTAACTCTTGAGGTAAGTTAAAAATATACAAGTACATATTTGCAAATTACCCACTCGGAATGTTCAAGTTTAAACGTATAAGTTTCTTGTACTCTTTTTATTCAGTGATTTTTTGGTGGTTCACTTCACTTTTACCAACTCCCAATTGTGCTCCTAACACCTTACTTTTCCCTCTCTCTTCTACACACACACACACACACACACACACACACACACACACACACACACACATGCAATTTCCTCATTTCCTGGGGGAAAAAAAGCAGATGTTTGGGAATTTTCCTATGTATCCCTGGCTTATTTCACCACCAACTACAAATTGAATAGCCCAATAATTTCATTCACTCACTCTAAGTGTGTCGTCAGAGTTTTTGTTTTATATACTTTTACTGGACTGCCTCATTTTCAGCATCTTCAACTTCTTATTTAGATCTTGTAAGCTGATGAGTGCATTGTGCCTAGAACAGTGACTAAAATAAAATACAATACAGCTTCAATGAATGGCATCTTTTTCTTCTTACCCTTCTCTCTTCTTTTATTTGTAACACCTAGTTCCTCAATTCTTGATCACTTCATTTTATGTTCTACCCAGTTTTCTTTCCTTTTCTTACTTTGAAGTTATAAACTCTAACTGATACACTTTCCCTCACATGCACACACACACACAATGGGTGTCAGTGTAGCTAAGTGAGACCACATTTAAAAATAAATAAAATTAGTCATGTGGAAGGAACTACTAACTCATAAAGTCATCAAAACTGTTACAAACCTATAATGTATAAGTTCATATATTATGTTTAGATTTATAATATATGTATAGATTTATAATATTGCAAAGTCTAAAACTTTAATATTGATTTTTCTGGATCAAATAATATCTTCCTCCCTCCCCTCTTCCTGCTCCCTTTTTTCCTCTCTTTCCTCCTCCTCCACTTTCTTCTCCTTGTACATTTTATACCTTTTAGAAGTGGAAGAATGATTTATTTTATGCCTTCCTGTGGGCTAAAACAATCTTCCAGATACAAAATATCAGCTCATCCAAGTTTACAGCGTCTTTCTCTTTCTTGGTTTGAAAAATGCCTGGTCTTTTTTAAGTGGTTCAGATCCCAACAGGTGTTTGCAGGGCCAGGTCCCTTTTTTTATAGTGACATTTTCTTGCCACCACAGATGGATTGCTCTGCCTGCTCTTGGCACCTGCGCCTCCCTCTGCCCGCCTGTGTCTATCCATCTTGGTTACAGGGTGCTCTGTCCCAATCTGCATTTACTTTACTGTGCCTCATTAGTCTTTCATTATAAATAATAATGTTATTGAGAACGCATCTGTTCCTTAGCAGAGGGGTAAGTTGGCAAAGTCAGTTGTTTTCTTAGGATATTTGTTTCATTCATAAACTGGCAAAATATTGTTGGACCCTCTTTCTACCTGGTGGCTTAATGAGATCACTCATTCTGACGAATTTTCACTGTCCTGAGTATAGCTCCGATTTTTCTGCAACTGTTCGTTTTTCCTTTCAGTTCCTTGTGTCTGCCATTCTTTACTTATCTGTAAGAGAGAAAAATGCATGTCTATTGTGGCAGAGGCTGAGGGCTCACCAATATCCACTTTTCCATCTCCTTGACTTTTCCATCTCCATCTCCTTGCAGTTAGGTAGTGAGTGTAAAAGTGTTCGTCATTCATTCGTGTCTGACATTAGTTTGTGTCCGACTCTTTGCACCCCCATGGACTGTAGCCTGCTGGCCTCTGCTCTCCGTGGAATTCTCTAGGAGAGAATACTGGAATGAGTAGCCACTTCCTTCTCCAGGCAATCTTTCCAACTCAGGGATTGAACCTGAGTCTCCTGCATTACAAGAAAATTATTTACTGTCTGGGCCATCAGTTAGGTAGAGGCCCCATGATCACTTCCATTCAACGGAATGTTAGTGGAGGTAATCTGTGTCCATGTGACTTGAAGCAAAGAAATAGACAAGATAGAGGCATTAGGAAAACTGTATTACTCAATGAAGAGCTGCTCAGGAGTAGCCAACCATGCCAGACTCAGCTTGAGCAAAATGTAAGCTTCTATTTTGTTAAGCCATTGGATTATATGAATTGTTATAGAGATGACTGTTGATCTTGATGAGCATACCTCTAAATTATGAAAAAAATGTAATTAGCACAAGAAATAGTAAAACCTCCTGTGTTTGTAAATACTTATTTTACATGTTAAAACTGCAATAGAATATATTCCTGTTTTATTTGTTCATCTTTTGCATTACAGTGGCTTTGGTGGAACACTTCAAAGTATTTCTTCTTTGTAGTTATTTCTTTGACTCAATGGACTTTCAAGATTTATTTTGCTTTGAATGATTGTGATTATGATCCACTTGGCTTCCCAAACTGGTACAGCTTGATCAATGGATGCCCCTTTAAGCTTTGCCCTTTGTACTTCATTGAGCATTACCATCAAACATTTTTTCAAAAAATTCTTGTTATCTGGCAACAACAAGGAGTTACTGGTTTGTTTGATTTTTCTTGGGCCCGGGATATATAATCAGACATTCACTAAGGAACAGATTTCTTTCATTGGAGAAGGATCTGAGATGTCAGATTCTGAGCTGTCAGGATGTATATTGGACCTGAACAGAGTGCCGTCAGGTTTTAAATTTGTTGTACCAATAAAATAAAACCAACATTTCTTAGAGCTTACCAAAATGATTGTTATGCCTTATTCAAACTGTAACCCACTTCATTTCTCTGGTGAGTCTTATGTGAGTCTTACGTGTTTACTCCATACTCATTTTGTAGTCAGTCTGTTGATAAACTAGTTTATTGTAATAGTCTGAGTACTGTAAGAATAGATAAGTCTCAGGATTTCCCTGGTGGCCCAGTGGTTAAGACTCTGAATTTCCACTGCAAGGGGCACAGGTGTGATCCATGGTTGGGGAACTAAGATCTCAAATGCCATGTGGTGCAGCCAAAAAGAAAAAAATAGCCAAGTCTCATCACATACTAATTACCATGCTTCAAAAGTCTGCGTGCCTCCTACTCCAAACATTTCTTGTAAAGAAGAAATAGTTGACCAAAGATTTTAACCATTATTGTAATCAAAAGAGTCCTAAAGAAAATGATTCAGTATGCATTGACCTGGTTTACCTGTAAAGTGTTATTTTCTGAATTTAAAATTGAGACACAGCCTGCCAAGCACATCTGTATACAGTTGCAAATGTAAATACATTAAAAAATCTTACCAAGTGATATACATTAATAACACTACATTATTTAATTAAAGAGCTAATTTAACTGGAAAGAATACATAAAATAAGAACTCCAGGAAACTAACATTTCTTTGTGTTTGTACACAGAGAAAGGAAAAAAAAAAAGCAGAAAAATTCTTCTAATTTATTTAGCATTTTGATAGTGAATTAAAAATAGTAGTAGATAGTTAGATAAATCTAAAGAAATAAAACTAATTAAATGTTGACTGTTTAATGGGTTTTGCTTTTTTAAGGAAAGAGAAATGGTGTGACTGCTTAAAAGTACAACATGAAACCAAGAAGTGACTATTGGGAGGGGATTCAAGTAGAACACTAATATTTTCAAATGTTTCAAAAATGATGAATATTCATTACTGACGGTTTTGTTAGTAAGCTCATATAAAATACTTAAAATTCTGCCTCAGAGAAGTAGAACACTGTATCTCTTTAATACATTATAAGGGAAGTATCAAATGTCTAAGATTATGATAAAAAAGTAAGTGGTCATAAATATGGGTTTTTTTTTTTGCTTATGTTTTTGTTTTTTTAAGGAATAAGTAAAGAATTTTTAGGGCTCAATATGGGTGAAATAAAACAAAAAAGTCTCATAAATAAAAGAATCCCATGTATGTGTGTTATTCACTCAGTTGTGTCTGACTCTTTATATCTCCATGGACTGTGGCTCACCAGGCTCTTCTGTCCATGAAATTCTCCAGGGAGGAATACTAGAGTGGGTTGCCATTCCCTTCTCCAGGGAATCTTCCCAGCTCAGGAATCAAACCCAGGTCTTCTGCATTGCAGGCAGATTCTTCACCATCTGAGCCACCATGAGCTGTAAAAAATACAATCAGTATAAAATAGCTGTCTAGCAGTGGGTGGATGAGAAGATGAGTCACAAGTAAATGGGCTAAAATAATTGCATTTTAAACACTGAAAAAAATTATCACATATATGATATCTTAATTTTTTTATTGAAATATAGTTAATTTACAATGTTTTATTAGTTTCAAGTATACACCAAAGTGGTGGTGGTTTAGTTGCTAAGTTGTATCCAACTCTTGCCATCCATGTGCTTTTTCAGATTCTTTTCCCTCATAGATTACTATAAGATATTGAATACAGTTCTTTGTGCTATATAGTAGTCCTTGTTGGTATGTATCTTCATATCTAGAAGAAACAATCTTTTCCTCTCCTTGGCAGTTATCCAAGATATAGATAGACTCCAGAGACCACACAAGTCATTTCATAGCCAAACTTCCACACCCCATAATTTCCAATAGAGTAAAAGTCTGATGGGAAGTCTCATTCCTTACATTCAGACTCCAGAGAACTTTTTTATAAAATCAATGAGAAAACATGATCTAACTGGTCTGGAGCAGAGATGCACTTGATATTATACATGCATTCAAAAATGCAGTACTGTTGGCAGTTAAATGCAATAGAAATTACTGCAAATAAATCTTTTTCCCTGTATGATGGCAACATCACATACTATGAAGTCATATAGAAGCTCTTTTAGAAATCATAATGCTAGAATAGTCAGCAGTTTCATTACTATTTAAGGCCAAAGTTCTCAAAATGATATAAAATTTATTAAATAAACCCTAGCAACATTAGCAAAATAGTGTGAGGGGGATCCATAGAAGCCTATTTTACATAAGCCAATTTGTTCTCCTTAATAATATTATTTAAACTATGTTTAAAACATATGTTTCTATCCAAAATATAAATTTTTTACCTTTGGGAAGTAAATATAGGTCAGATCACAATCTACCACTCAATACATTTGCTATGCAACTTCAGATTGTTTTAATAGTACATCTTAAAGAGATTTCTTTTAACAATTGAGCTTTTCAAAATCATTTCCCATATACATTAGTTTTTTAAGTGAAATTGTTAGAGAATATTGAAAATGTATACTAAACGAATCTTAAAAAAAAACAAAACAACTATTGACTCAGGAACACAAAATTCATTTACCATAGCTATTTCCCTTAAATCCTTAGGAGGTATTTTCTTTTTTTCCAAAGATGTTACATAGATAGGCACACTCACTTTACTGAGAACACAAGCTTATGGCTAACTTGCTAACTTGTAAAAGGGAAATCTTTTTTCTTTTTTTTCTGGAGGCTTACAGGTTTTCCCATTGATTCAAATAAATAAACATACATTCATGGAAAACCTTCTTTATAGGCACTCGGCTTATTTGTTCAGAATCCAAAGAAGCATAAAAAAAGTTTCTTCCTTTAAGGAGCCCACAATTTTGTGGCAGAGATACCTGTGTAATACACAGTGTAATACTGGCATGAGGACACTAGGGAAATAGCGCTTTAAAACATAAGAGAGAGACCAGCGATAAGAGAGAAGTACTAAGAAAATCAAGCCAGTCAGTATTAAAGGAAATTAACTCTGAATATTTATTGGAGGGACTAATGCTGAAGTTCCACTAATTTGGCCACCTGATGTGAAGAGCTGACTCATTGGAAAAGACCTTGATGCTGGGAAAGATTGAAGCCAACAGGAGAAGGGGATGGCAGAGCATGATATGGTGAGATAGCATCACCAATTCAATGGACATGAATTTGGGCAAACTCTGGGAGATAGTGGAGGACAGAAGAGTCTGGTCTGCTGCAGTCCATGGGATCACAAAGAATCCGATACGTCTTAGCGACTAACAACAACCATTCGATAAACCAAAATTTTTATTGTGTCCTAGAAGATAAGTTGGAATTTGAGACAGAAAAGAATAAAGACATTTCAGATATATTAATAAAGCAGAATTTTAAAGGAGTGTTGAGTTGAAAGTGTTAGCTGTGCTCATGTAATAGCAAGTTTGGGTAATCACCAGGTACAGTTCAGTTCAGTTCAGTTGTGTCCGACTCTTTGTGACTGCATGAATCACAGCACGCCAGCCCTCCCTGTCCATCACCAACTCCTGGAGTTCATTCAAACTCACGTCCATTGAGTCGGTGATGCCATCCAGCCATCTCACCCTCTGTCGTCCCCTCCTCCTCCTGCCCTCAATCCCTCCCAGCATCAGAGTCTTTTCCAATGAGTCAACTCTTCGCATGAGGTGTCCAAAGTACTGGAGTTTCAGCTTTAGCATCATTCCTTCCAAGGAAATCCTAGGGCTGATCTCCTTCAGAATGGACTGGTTGGATCTCCTTGCAATCCAAGGGACTCTCAAGAGTCTTCTCCAACACCACATTTCAAAAGCATCAATTCTTCGGCTCTCAGCTCACCAGGGAGGCAGACATTAAAAGGGAAAAGGAAAAAAAATACCTGGCAATAATTTTTGATGCTGTATTGGTCATGTTATAGCAATCATGTAGAACATCATTTAGAGAAAGTTTTTGAAGACGTATATGATTCAATTTGTGTTAAGAAAGACACCTGTGGGGCAGAGTGGCTCAATGGCTGGAAAGCCAGACTGGATGAAGGAAAACCAGGTGACGGAGAAGGTGGGGAAGAATATTTTGTACAGTAGCCTGTTCTGGGTTGTGAATACTAGGTTTCCATCCTGTGTTTCTGCTTTTGATTTGTGGTTTCCTTGTTCAAAAGATTTTCATACATTTTGTCAGTGTAATTAGTTTCTTAAGAATAGCAGCATATGCCACTCCAGAATATGCTACTTTGGCACTTGGATTATTTCAAACAGAAGACAATCAGGGCCCAGCAAAATAAGGAAGAGCTTTTCGTCTCCCCCGTAACTGCCCGCAATGTGGGAAACCTGGGTTAGATAACTGGGTTGGGAAGATCCCCTGAAGAAGGGAATGGCAACCCACTCCAGTATTCTTGCCTGGAGAATATCATGAACAGAGGAACCTGGTGGGCTACACAGTACATGAGATCGCAGAGTCAGACACGACTGAGCGACATAAACATAACTGCCTAAAGGAATCTAGATAGGAGCAATATACCAGGAAGAGAGCTATTACCAAAAGTAACTTTTGGTTTGCTTGGTTGGTTGGTTGTCTTTTCGTTTTTTATTTAAATAAAATAAAGCCCAGTTTTTGTTCAAATTATTAATCTTTAGGATATTTTGACCATGTCATATATTTATATCTCTTAAGTTTCTTTAACTTCTTTTATATGATACAATAGTTTTAGTGTCCTTTGTAGCCATGTCTATAAATCTATTTTTTTTTTCAATTTTTAAAATTAGGTTTTATTGGAATATGGTTGGTTTACAATGTTGAGTTAATTTCTGCTGTACAGCAAAATGAATCAGTCATAGATATACATATATTCCCTTTCTTTGGGGCTTATTTCCCACTCAGGTCACCATAGTGCATTAAATAGAGTTCCCTGTGCAATATGGTACCTTCTCACAAGTTATGTATTTTATATATAGTATTGATAGTGTATATGTGTCAATTCCAATCTCCCAATTCCTCCCACCACCACCCCTTTCCCCCTTGGTGTTCATATATTTGTTCTCTATATCTGTGTCTCTTATTCTGTTTTGTCAAATAAGATCATCTGTATCATTTTTTCTAGATTCCACATATATGCATTAATATGCAATATTTGTTTTTCTCTTGCTGACTTGCTCGGATCCATTAACAACCACTTTCATATTCCAAGCCATACTCATATGAAACATTACTTAATATAGTGCTTATGTCTTTTCCTTATAGTACCTTGGTATCTTTTGCTTTTTTTTTATAACATTTATTTTATATTGGAGTTGATTAACAATGTTGTGTTAGTTTCAGGCGTACAGCAAAATAATTTAGTTACACACATACAAGTATCTGGGGGCTTCCCTGATAGCTCAGACAGTAAAGAATCTGCCTACAATGCAGGTAAACCAAGGTTCAATCCCTGGGTCAGGAAGATCCCCTGGAGAAGAGAATGGCAACCTACTCCAATATTCTTGCCTGGAGAATTTGATGGACGAAAAAAAAAAGTCTAGTGGGCTACAATCCATGGAGTTGCAAAGAGTCAGACACAACCAAGTGACTAACACTCATGCACACATACGTATCTATTCTTTTTCAAATTATTTTCCTGTCTAAGTTATTACATAGTATTCAGTAGAGTTCCCTGTGCATAAGAGTAGGTCCTTGTTGGTTATCTATTTTAAATTCAGCAGCGTGTATTTGTCAATCCCAAACTTTTCACAAGTTATTTTTTATATTGTATGGCTTGGCAAATGTTTTTGTACCAAATGTCACCTCAGCTTTCCGTGAATTGACTTCCTTATCCCCAGTACCCCAAACCCCAACCCCCTTCTTACCTGAGGGACTTTCCAACAATCATGGAATTTAACATAAACTCAGTTGTAGTTGAATGGGCCTGCTATGAATAACAAAAGGTGCTCTGTGCATCCTTATTTCTCTGGATCTGATTTAGAAAGTTGGCACAAAATCCAGATATTATAACTAAAGATATTCCTTTAGCTTTTATCACTTAGGAAATTATAAGCATTTTAGGTGCTCTGGCCAGGAACTGGGATGAAGACCAAAACATGTATTTATTATAAAATTGAACATTATTTTTTAAAAATTTAGAGCTCAGGCAGATTGTATATATTTAATAAATATTAATTACAACCACCAGTACCATCATTATCATCATCATTATCTTATGGAGAAAAAAAAGTCTTGCTTCAAAAGAGAGTTCAGAGGATAGACATTTAAGACAAAAAAAAAAACAACACATGTTCCATGTTGCTTCTGTTTAGTCAGAGTCATGTCCGACTCTTTTGATATTCCATGAACTCTAGCCCACCAGGCTCCTCTGTCCATGGGTTTTCCCAGGCAAGTGGGTTGTCATTTACTTCTGCAGCAGATCTTTCTGATGCCAGGGACTGAACCCACGGTCCTGCATTGCAGGTGGATTCTTTACTGCTGAGCCACCTGGGAAGCCCTGTTGGCAGAGCCTAAAATATTCCATAAAATGTCTTACTCATTTTGCAAGAGAACTTCTAAACCGCAGAAGCCTGAACCTGATGAAACAGTCGTTCCACATGTTATGTAATCCTCTGGCCGGTACATTAGTTATAAAATCTGCTTAACTGTGTATATCCTTAACTCAGTCTGTAACCACACTGATTCTTTATTCACCCTTTATTCTTCTTGTGACAAATATTTGCCATGCTTTCCTATAGGAAAAAAATGTATGTTTAAAACTACTTGATTTTTTAAGGGCTTCTAAATTTTTCTTCTAAATATTTATATATTAGTAGAGCCAGTGTTCTTTTTTGACATCAATGGAAACAGTTCATTAATAGAATAAGTATTTCTTCCACAATTGCCACTTTCCGCAACTTTTCGACAAGTCTCCTATATCCCTGCCAGTCTTTTGCTTTCTTTGTGCTTCCTTTCTCCCCTACAATTCCCACTTTATCATTTGAATCATCCCTTTATCTGTATGTTCTTCCCCTTGGAGATTTCATTCACTCTATGGTTTCAATTAAAATCTATTATTTGTAAGATTCCTAAATATCCACCTGCAACCATGACCTCTGTCTCTCCCAAACTCTAATTTTGTCTCTAATTATCTCCTTGAGTGATTTGCAGTGACCTCAGTAGCCACATATCTAAATAGAAACTCATTATATCACTTCACAAACCCCTGGATTCTTTTCTTGGTCTTGTTTAAATTTACAGCATTTAATACAATTGTAAAGGTTATTTTCCATTTACAATTGTTACAAAATATTGTCAGTCTTCCCAATGTATTGTGAAACAGTACAAAACAACAATAAACAAAATAGTTTGTACCTCCTACCCTCCCCACACTAATATTGCCCCTACTTCTCTGGTGATCACTAGTTTGTGCTCTTTATCTGTGAGTCTGCTTCTTATTTTGTTGTTACTTTTATTAGTTTGTTGTATTTTTATATTCCACATACATATTTATTTGTATCTTAATACTCTGAATTCTATGGATTCAAAACTGTGAGGGGCAATATAGTACCCGATTCAAGAGAAGAACTTTGCAGTTAGACATACTATGACTCACTCTGGCTTCATCTCTGGTAGCTTTGTGACCTTCAGTGAGTGAGCTTCCCAAAGCCCTAGTAAACTTTTCTGGTAAAAGGAATTTTCTGTAAGAATTAATTTAAGATGCATAGTTCAGTGTCTGGCAAAAGCAAGACCTCAGTGACTTTCAGCTGCTATTTTTTATACTGTCCACAAAAGGAGCTTCTGCATCACGGTTATATATAAGCATTTAGTGCCTAATTAATTTCCAATTAGCTGTCACTTGTATCATGTTGACATTAATTCATAACACATGGGCCAATCACGCACGACCTCTTTTGATCTGCCTTTGTCTTCCCTGGTCCCCTGAAGTTTCATCTTTGAATGAAAACACAGGCAGAATATACAGAATCAGGTCAACTTGTGTTTCTGAAGGTGATTGGATCAGGAAGTTCATTTGGAACCTCCCATATCTTGAGTGAAGCACGTGACGAATGCCATCTCTTAAATCCCTGATTGACTTTGCAATGGTCATGCTCGCTGCATGAATCTTTTTTCCCATTTTCACTTGTCCAGTCTGCCTCCTTTTCCTGCTGCCCCTGCAGCTGACCAGTCCCAGGAGTCTTTGTGCCCAGTTCAGTTCAGTTCAGTTGCTCAGTCATGTCTGACTCTTTGTGACCCCATGGACGGCAGCACGCCAGGCCTCTCTGTCCATCAACAAGTTTACCCGGAGTTTACTCAAATTCATGTCCATTTAGTAAGTGATGGCATTCAACCGTCTCATCCTCTGTCATCCCTTTGTCCTCTGTCTTCAATTTCAGTATCAGTCCTTAAAATGAATATTTAGGACTGATTTCCTTTAGGATTGACTGGTTGGATCTCCTGGCAGTCCAAGGGACTCTCGAGAGGCTTCTCCAACACCACAGTTCTTCACCAATCAGCCTTCTTTATAGTCCATTTATAGTCTCACATCTACACATGACTACTGGAAAAACCATAAGCCTTGACTAGACAGACCTTTGTTGGCAAAGTAATGTCTCTGCTTTTTAATATGCTGTCATGTTGGTCATAACTTTTCTTCCAAGGAGCAAGTGTCTTTTAATTTCATGGCTGCAGTCACTATCTGCATTGATTTTGGAGCCCTCCCCCCAAATTCTGTCATTTCCATTGCTTCCCCATCTATTTGCCATGAAATGATGGGACCAGAGGCCATGAACTCAGTTTTCTGAATGTTGAGTTTTAAGCCTTTTGTACTCTCCTCTTTCACTTTCATCAAGAGGCTCTTTATTTATTTATTTATTTTTGCTTTCTTCCATAAAGATGCTGTCATCTGCATAACTGAGGTTATCGATAACCTGTCTTGAGGTTGATAACTGGGTTATTGATAACTCAGCAGTCTTGATTTCAGCTCGTGCTTCTTCCAGTCCAGCATTTCTCATGATGTACTCTGCATATATTTAAATAAGCAGGGTGACAGTATACAGCCTTGACATAACTCCTTCCCCAATTTAGAATCAGTCCATTGTTACATGTCCAGTTCTAACTGTTGCTTCCTGACCTGCATACAGATTTCTCAGGAGGCAGGTCATGTGGTCTGGTATTCCCATCTTTCAGAATTTTCCACAGTTTATTGTGATCCACACAGTCAAAGGCTTTGGCATAGTCAATAAAGCAGGAGATGTTTTTCTGGAATTTTCTTGCTTTTTCAATGATCCAGCTGAGGTTGGCAATTTGATCTCTGGTTCTTCTGCCTTTTCTAAAACCAGCTTGAACATCTGGTAGTTCATGGTTCATGTACTATTGAAGCCTGGCTTGGAGAATTTTGAGCACTACTTTGCTAGCATGTGAGATGAGTGCAATTGTGTGGTAGTTTGAGCATTCTTTGGCATTGCCTTTCTTTGGGATTGGAATGAAAATTGACCTTTTCCAGTCCCGTGGCCACTGCTGAGTTTTCCAACTTTGCTGGCATATTGAGTGCAGCACTTTCACAGCATCATCTTTTAGAATTTGCAGTAACTCAAACTGGAATTCCATCACCTCCACTAGCTTTGTTCATAGTGATGCTTCCTAATGCCCATTTGACTCCGCATTCCAGGATGTCTAGCTCTAGGTAAGTGATCACACCATCGTGATTATCTGGGTTGTGAAGATAGACCTTTTCTGTATAGTTCTTCTGTGTATTCTTGCCACCTCTTCTTAATATCTTCTGCTTTTGCAGGTTTGTACCATATCTGTCCTTTATTGTGCCCATCCTTGCATGAAATGTTCCCTTGAAGAGAACTCTAATTTTCCCCATTCTATTGTTTTCCTCTATTTCTTTGCACTGATCACTGAGGAAGGCTTTCCTATCTCTCCTTGCTCTTCTTTGAAATTCTGAATCCAATTTCATATATCTTTCTCTTTCTCCTTTGCCTTTTGCTTCTCTTCTTTTCACAGCTATTTATAAGGCTTCATCCAACAACCATTTTTCCTTTTTGCATTTTTTTTCCCTTGGGGATAATCTTGATCCCTGCCTCCTGTACAATGTCATGAACCTCCGTCCTTAGTTCTTCAGACACTCTGCTATCAGATCTAATCCCTTGAATTTATTTCTCACTTCCACTGTATAATCGTAAGGGATTTGATTTCGGTCATACCTGAATGGTTTAGTGGTTTTCCCTTCTTTCTTCAATTTAAGTCTGAATTTGGCAATAAGGAGTTCATGATCTAAGCCACAGTTAGTTCCCTGCCTTGGTTTTGCTGAGACTGTAAAGAGTGTCTCCATCTTTGGCTGCAAAGAATATAATCAATCTGATTTTTGTATTGACCATCTGGTGATGTCCATGTGTAGTGTCTTTTCTTGTGTTATTGGAAGGGGGTGTTTGCTATGACCAGTGTGTTCTCTTGGCAAAGCTCTATTATATTTGCCCTGGTTCATTCTGTACTCCAAGGCCAAAATTTCCTATTATTCCAGGTATTTCTTGACTTCCTACTTTTGCATTCCAGTCCCTTATACTGAAAATGACATTTTTGGGGGATGTTAGTTCTAGAAGGTCTTGTAGGTCTTCATACAACCGTTCAACTTCAGCTTCTTTAGCATTACTGGTTTGGGCATAGACTTGGATTACTGTGATTTTGAATGATTTGCCTTAGAAACGAATAAAGATCATTCTGTCATTTTTGAGGTTGCATCCAAGTACTGCATTTTGGACTCTTGTTGCCTCTGAGGGCTACTCCATTTCTTCTAAGGGATTCTTGCCCACAGTAATAGATATAATGGTCATCTGAGTTAAATTCACCCATTCCAGTCCATTTTAGTTCACTGATTCCTAAAATGTTGATGTTCACTCTTCCTATCTCCTGTTTGACCACGTCCAATTTGCCTTGATTCATGGACCTTGATTCCGGTTCCTATGCAACACTGCTTTTTACAGCATCAGACTTTACTTCCATACCCAGTCACATCCACAACTGGATGTTGTTGCTGCTTTGGCTCTGTGTCTTCATTTTCTGTGGAGTTATTTATCCACTGTTCTCCAGTAGCATATTGGGCACCTACTGATCTGGGAAGTTCATCTTTCAGTGTCTTATCTTTTTGCCTTTTCATACTGTTCATGAGGTTCTCAAGGTAAGAATACTGAAATGATTTCCTTTCTCCAGTGGACCACATTTTGTCAGAACTCTCCACCATGACCTGTCTGTCTTGAGTGGCTCTATACGGCATGTCTCACAGTTTCATTGAATTAGACAAGGCTGTGGTCCATGTGAGGGCTTCTCTGGTGGCTCAGAGGTTAAAGCGTCTGCCTGCAAGGTGGGAGACTCAGGTTCGATCCCTGGGTTGGGAAGCTTCCCTGGAGAAGGAAATGGCAACCCACTCCAGTATTCTTGCTTGGAGAATCCCTTGGAGAGAGGAGCCTAGTAGGCTACAGGGCTGCACTCAATATGCCAGCAAATTTGGAAAACTCAGCAGTGGCCACAGGACTGGGAAAAGGTCAGTTTTCATTCCAATCCCAAAGAAAGGCAATGCCAAAGAATGCTCAAACTACCACACAATTGCACTCGTTTCACATGCTAGTAAAGTAATGCTCAAAATTCTCCAAGCCAGGCTTCAACAATACGTGAACTGTGAACTCCCTGATGTTCAAACTGGTTTCAGAAAAGGCAGAGGAACCAGAGATCAAACTGCCAACATCTGCTGGGTCATGGAAAAAGTAAGAGAGTTCCAGAAAAACATTTATTTCTGCTTTATTGACTATGCCAAAGTCTTTGACTGTGTGGATCACAATAAACTGTGGAAAATTCTGAAAGAGATGGGAATACCAGACCACTTGACCTGCCTCTTGAGAAATCTGTATGCAGGTCAGAAAACAACAGTTAGAACTGGACACGGAACAACAGACTGGTTCCAAATAGGAAAGGGAGTACGTCAAGGCTGTATATTGTCACCCTGCTTATTTAACTTATATGCAGAGTACATCATGAGAAACGCTGGGCTGGAAGAAGCACAAGCTGGAATCAAGATTGGGAGGAGAAATCTCAATAATCTCAGATATGCAGATGACACCTCCCTTATGGCAGAAAGTGAAGAGGAACTAAAACGCCTCTTGATGAAAGTGAAAGAGGAGAGTGAAAAAGTTGGCTTAAAGCTCAACAGTCAGAAAACAAAGATCATGGCATCCGGTCTCATCACTTCATGGCAAATAGATGGGAAAACAGTGGAAACAGTGTCAGACTTTATTTTTTTGGGGCTCCAAAATCACTGCAGATGGTAATTGCAGCCATGAAATTAAAAGACGCTTACTCCTTGGAAGAAAAGTTATGACCAACCTAGATAGCATATTCAAAAGCAGAGACATTACTTTGCCAGCTAAGATCCATCTAGTCAAGGCTATGGTTTTTCCAATGGTCATGTATGGATGTGAGAATTGGACTGTGAAGAAAGCTGAGCGCTGAAGATTTGATGCTTTTGAACTATGGTGTTGGAGAAGACTCTTGAGAGTCCCTTGGACTGCAAGGAGATCCAACCAGTCCATTCTGAAGGAGATCAGCCCTGGGATTTCTTTGGAAGAAATGATGGTAAAGCTGAAACTCCAGTACTTTGGCTACCTCATGCGAAGTGTTGACTCATTGAAAAAGACTCTGATGCTGGGAGGGATTGTGGGCAATTGGAAGAGGGGACAACAGAGGATGAGATGGCTGGATGGCATCACTGACTTGATGGACGTGAGTCTGAGTGAACTCCGGGAGCTGGTGATGGACAGGGAGGCCTGGTGTGCTGCAATTCATGGGGCTGCAAAAAGTTAGACGTGACTGAGCGAGTGAACTGAACTGAACCGTGGTCCATGTGATCGGTTTGATTAGTTTTCTGTGATTGTGGTTTTCATTCTGTCTGCCCTCTGATGGAGAAGAATAAGAGGCTTATGGAAGCTTCCTGATGGGAGGTACTGACTGAGGGGGAAACTGAGTCTTGATCTGATTGGCTTGGGGCCATCCTAGTAAATCTTTAATCCAATTTTCTGTTGATGGGTGGGGCTGTGTTCCCTCCCTGTTGTTTGACTTGGGGCCAAACTGTGGTGGAGGTGAGTGAGTGAGTGAGTGAGTGAAGTCACTCAATTGTGTGCGACTCTTTGCAACCCCGTGGACTGTAGCTCACTAGGCTCCTCCATCCATGGGATTCTCCAGGCAAGAATACTGGAGTGGGTTGCCATTTCCTTCTCCAGGGAATCTTCCCAACCCAGGGTTCGAACCCTGGTCTCCCGCATTGCAGGCAGAGGCTTTAACCTCTGAACCTGGAAATAATGGCAACCTTGGACTAACAGTCCCGTGCGTGCACTGCTGCACTCAGTGCCCCCAACCCAGCATCCGGCCACTGCTGACCCAAGACTCCATCAAAGACTCTGGACACTCACTGGTAAATTTGGGTCAGTGCTCCTTTCTTCTGAGTCCTGTGAACAAGGTTCTGTTTGATCCCTCCAAGAATCTGTTTCCCCAGTCCAGTGTAAGTTCTGGTGGCTCTGTGGTGTGGTTAATGATGACCTCTTCCAAGAGGGCTTATGCCATCCCCAGCTCTGCTGCACCCAGAGCTTCTGTCCCTGCAGCAGTCCATTGCTGACCGGTACCTCCACAGGAGACACTCAAACACAGTTCTGCCTCAGTCTCTATGGAGTCTCTGGGTCCTGGTGTGCACTAGGTTTGTTTTGAGCCCTCTGAGCATCTCTGGCGAGTATAGGGTTTGATTCTAAATGTAATTTTGCCCTTCCTACCATCTTGCTGTGGTTTCTCTGCCCTTGGATGTGGGGTATCTCCTCACAGCTGCTCCAGCACCGCGCAACCTCTGCTCCAGCACTGTGCAGCAGCTGCTCTTTGTGCTTGTCTTTGGGCCCAGAAAGTAGCAAATATGTCAGTTTTGATACTCGTGTATTCCTGTATATCCCAGGGCAATACAACCTTGTCTTCAATGTCTCCTTTGTCCTAAATCTTCATATATCTCGGGAAAACTGAATCCCTTACTATATTCTGCACCTTTGAATTCAATTGTTATATTTGTCATGGTTTACATTTTCCATTGTTCTGTTTTCTGATTTCTTTGGTTTAGTTGGATAGATGTTTTCTCATTATTTTCTAACCTGATCATGTTTGTTCCATTTCTATACCCTTGATCAAATTGCTGCCATGGCCTGGAACATTTGCTTCTATATCTTTACCTATGTATATCCTTTTGGACTCCAGTGTCTGACTTAAGTCCCCCATGAGACTTCATCAATCACTGTAGCTCATATGACTCCTGTCTCCAAATTTATGTATTAGTCTTTCACTTATTGCTTTATATTTTCTGACACCTTATTATTTTTCTTTTAAGTACATGGGTTATGATTTATGATTCAATACTTGCCAAGTTTATACATAAATATGAATTTGATTGAGCAGGCAGGTATCATATTAAAATCAAAATTATCGATTAGAAAAATAAGTTGAAATATAAAAAATTGACCTTGACTGAAAACCGTCTTTTTATTTGAAAGATTTTTGTAGAAAATCAGTATTCTAATGTAAATACATTTTGAGAATTTTCTTTGTGTATATACCTACGTTGCTTAATATGAAAGACACTTGATTGCTTGTCATGGTGATAATAATAAAGATGATGATGGTGATGATGAATGGACTGAAAAGAACTGTCATTGGGGAAATTCATCTTAATTATTTATGGTACCTATACTGTTAAAACAGATATATGATTAATACTCCACATTGACATAATGGCTATGATTTATAGTATCTGCTGTTAAATTATCAGTGCTTCTCATAACCACAGTATGAGAACCATCTAAAAATTTGCCCACATCCAGACTTCGCTTTGATGCTATAACTTACAAGTATCTAAACCAACATATTCTTCATCTTTTGAACTGTGGTATTGGTTCTAAGACAACATTTTGATTCTGTTAATTTTACTGAGATGCAGTATTTACAGCAAGAAACATGTCTGCATTTCTGAGCATTTGAAAATGATTAAGCTTTCAGGGAGACTGTCAGGATCACCTACTGTGCATTAAATCCTATGTCCCTTCCTTGAGATTGAGGGCACCCTTTCTGCATGCTGATAGACTAGACTATTGAGGACTAGACATTGACTATATAGACAATGCTAGTCCCCTACTACAGGGTTTATTAACACTTTATATGTTGAGAGTACATTGGTCCTCAATGAAAACCCTACCTTTTCTTTGAGACAATGTGAGCAACATTCAGCCTGTAGAGTTGTAGATAATGTTATCTGTGAGTTTCAAGGGGAAACACATAGCTAGTTTGCTATTCAACAATTTAGCAGGGCTTAACAAATGACCATAACAAATGAGACATTACTGTGCCAACAAAGGTCCGTCTAGTCAAGGCTATGGTTTTTCCTGTGATCATGTACAGATGTGAGAGTTGGACTGTGAAGAAAGCTGAGCACCGAAGAACTGATGCTTTTGAACAATGGTGTTGGAGAAGACTCTTGAGAGTCCCTTGGACTGCAAGGAGATCCAACCAGTCCATTCTGAAGGAGATCAGCCCTGGGGTTTCTTTGGAAGGAATGATGCTAAAGCTGAAACTCCAGTACTTTGGCCACCTCATGCGAAGTGTTGACTCATTGGAAAAGACTCTGATACTGGGAGGGCTTGGGGGCAGGAGGAGAAGGGGACGACCGAGGATGAGATGGCTGGATGGCATCACTGACTCAATGGACGTGAGTCTGAGTGAACTCTGGGAGTTGTTGATGGACAGGGAGGCCTGGCGTGCTACGATTCATGGGGTTTCAAAGAGTCGGACACGACTGAGTGACTGAAATGAACTGAACTGAACTGAACAAATGAACACCAGATAGGAATTTAGTATTTCACAACAGTTGTACTAATAGTTTTCACTAATTGTCACAGATTTGTATTCTTTGAAATTGATTTGTTATCTCCTTATTACTTTGGTTTAAAATAGAGATTGATTTTCTCAGCTAATTCAACACACTTGCTTTTAATTTAGTTGGTCACATGAAATAGCTGCAATCACAACATATATGGGAAGAATTGAATCATATCAGCACCATTACCAACAACTTTATTCACACTAAATCTTCACTGGTCAGAACTGACCACCACTTAATGTCATTTTATATATATGAATGTAAACATAGCTTAAATTGAGGCAAAGGAAAACAACAGACTTAATTCAAATGAGTGATTCAACACTTTGGATTTGGATTAGAAAGATCTGAATTGAATCAGAAATGAGCAGACAAAAATGGAAGATGTGAACAAATAACTAAGTTTTGCCATGAGATCAGTTCCCTATCCAGCCATGTGGCTTTGAGAGTAATCCTCCAGCTGCTAGGTAGCTCTTCTTTGCATCTCACTGCTCTTTGCATCCTTAAACTCATATCCTTAGAGCTATATAAATGATTTTTATGCTATTTTAACATGCGTGTTAGCTTCAATACTTTTTAAAAAGTCCAACTGAATGGAAACTAAAATTTATGTTTCTTGAATTAGCTGCTGCTGCTGCTAAGTCGGTTCAGTCGTGTCCGACTCTGTGTGACCCCATAGACGGCAACCCACAAATCTCCCCCATCCCTGGGATTTTCCAGGCAAGAACACTGGAGTGGGTTGCCATTTCCCTCTCCAATGCATGAAAGTGAAAAGTGAAAGTGAAGTCACTCAGTCATGTCCGACTCTTAGCAACCCATGGACTGCAGCCTACCAGGCTCCTCCGTCCATGGGATTTTCCAGGCAAGAGTACTATGCCAAAGTGTCTGAGTAGCTTGAAAAATTAAGAGAATTTATTTCTTGTTAGACTAAAACTGTGTCTGCAATGGTTTGACTGCAGCTTGGCTGTGGCCCTGCTGGGTATACCTAGGACTGCTTCCATGTATCTTCTTATTTTTGTCCCAAAGTGAAGAAGACATCACTGTTTAGGGCATGTTTTCCCCATAGTGTGGAACAGGAGCAGGAGATCCTGAATTAGTACATATAACTGCATGGAAAGCTTCAACCTGGCTGTGGTGTCACCTCTATCAACCTTCCACTGACCAAAGCCAGTCACATAACTGCAGTCAAAGTCAATGAAGTGGGCCTGATACCTCTCTAACTGGCTGTACAGGCAAGCCCTGTGGCAACATATAGGGATATATGTTCAATTCTATTAAAGGGAGGAATGAACAGATGGCAATAATCATCTATCTCTTCTTATTTGAACTCCTCCTTCATTGTACTTCCCTCACATTAAGTTTGAAGTGGTTATAGGCAATTTGTATCTAACTAAAGGGAAGAAGAGTTTGGGGTACCTTTAGTTTGAGTTTAGTGGGGTATACAGTTTACATTCATTTCTATGACTAGTTAAAATATTTTCCAGGTGTGGGAGTAGCTTCTAGGAATACTCATCTTGCCCACTGTAGTAACTTACCTGGCATTATCACATGAAAATACAAGGACAGGCATGAGTGCAACTAAATATATAAGATAAAGTGTTATCTTGGTGCATGGAACGTACCTGAATTTTCATAATATTTTTGATATTTGTCCATTTTCATAAATTTGTAATTTATAGCTATTTGTGATCTCATTGTAAGTATAATTCTGTACTTAATTTTATAGTATAATTTTATATTCCTTTACCAAATGAGCACCCACAAAATTGAATAAGCTTCTAGAGACAAATGATTGGCCATAAGAATATGTCACTGCATTTCTTTCAGAAAAAGATGAATGTGAAAATCGGTTTAGTTCTCAGTGATTGATAATATATCCTCCATTCCATCACCAGTTGGTTTTTATCCAAAGGATCAGTTTTCCAAAGTGAAAGTAGAAGTGTTAGTCCCTCAGTTGTGACCAACTCTTTGGGACCCCATGAACAACAATCTGCCAAGCTCCTCTGTCCATGGAATTCTCCAGGCAAGAATACTGGAGTGGGTAGTCTTTCCCTTCTCCAGGAGAACTTTCTGACCCACGGATCAAACACAGGTCTCCTGGATTGCAAGTAGATTCTTTACCATCTGCGTCACCAGGGAAAGTGAACTATTAAAGCCCCAGTCTAGGTGTGGGGCTTTAATATCAACATGGTATGGTTAAGGAAGGCAGGCAAACCTTCAGCTGAAACTGTATTTTAGTTATGAACTTTTGACCCCATGCAAACTACTTAATCTTTTGAAGCTTTCGTTGCTTCATTTATAAAAATATACCTAATGGTATTTTCTTCAAAGTGTAATAGAAAAGTTTTAAAAGGCCCATGCATTTAAAACAACACAATATTACCTCAGAGGCATTGCCCAGTAGCTGGAAATAATACTGATCTGGAAAACACAAGACTCTCACAAAGAGGTTTCCATTAACATATTACAATGATAATGTCAATATCCATTTTTGTCTTCTTCAGTGCTGGGAATAGGGACATGCATGCCGTCAGCTTTCTATTTCTCCCTAACTTCTCCCTTATTAAGATGGGAAGATTCTTTCGGCTGCAGTTCCCACACATGCTCAGGAGAGAGACTGGGAGGATGAGCGGGAGAGAAGCATTTTGCATCAGCAGGTACCAACAGTCAGGGAGGGCGGCAAGCTAGCCGGCACCAGATCCAAGATCCCTCCTCTTGCCTGCCTCCCTGGCTGCTTCTTTCCTCATGAAGTCATCACTAGGAAGCAAACACTGGCAGCAGAAGAGGATATCCTGAGATCTGGCCTGAAGTCTGACAGTATCTTTCTGGCACACAGTAGTGCGAAACATTCCCATTAGTGCTCTGCATTCATCCTGGCTGCTGAGCACAGCCAAGGAAAGGAGCCAAGAGGAAATTCCCTGTTGAGGAAACACTGTGGGATACAGAAGCACAGGTGAGCAGAGCAAGAAATGGGGCCATTGGTTGACCCCTCAAAGAAGGCTAGTTGGCAGAAAATTCTGTATCTACTCTGGTGTCTCCAAAGGACAAGTAAAGAAAATTTAATGAGAACTTCCATAAGAATAAAATGAGAAGAATTACATAGATACAGATCAGAAAAATTCTCCAGCTAGTAACAACAGAAAAAAAGATAATTCCTAAAATCTTGGCATTTATATAAACCTTGGTTTATACAGTTATTGGTGAAATTTTACTTCCCAAGTTGATTTTAGTATAGAAACGATTCTAGCATTTCCCAAGGTATGTTCTTTAGGATGCTATTTTGTTTTATGGAGGGAAAAAGTCTTGGGAATGCTGAGTTAAAGACTGAGTTAAACAAATGCTAATGGCTTCCCTTTATTGTTGTAGATGCCTTTTAAAAATATGCTGATGTGGAATACATTTAGTACACAGGGTTTTACACTTACTTGAGCACTTATTTTCTCCAACCCACTTTTGAAAAGGGAAGTTTACAGAACTATGATCTTCCCAGGTGGCACTAATGGCAAAAAAACTGCCTGCCAAGGCAGGGGAAGTAAGAGACAAAGATTTGATCCCTGGGTCTGGAAGATCCTCTGGAGAAGGGCATGGCAACCCACTCCAGTATTCTTGCCTGGAGAATCCCATGGACAGAGAATCCTACTGGGCTATAGGCCATATGGTTGTAAAGAGTTGGACATGATTAAAGCAACCTAGTGTACACACACACTTTCAGGACTATAATAATGCAGGCTACATTTAGGAGAAACATGATCTATTCTAGTAATGGGTCCTAGACAATTTGAGATGATAAAAAGATTTCTAAGTTTATATAAACTAACTATATTATTTCTTTTGGAATATTCTGAAACTCCATACATACCAATTAATATTATCCTCAGAATAACTCATCTAGGTGTCTTGGAATAACTTCAGCTAAATGATCCAGATTTTCTGTTATTTCTCTCTTCCTATTTTAGTTTCCTTTTGTCTAAATGTTCTTTAGGTCTAAAAGCATTGACTAAACACTTATTATGCCACTGAGACACTTGTGTGCTGTGTCGCATTTATAATCCCATGAAATACACTCCCCAGTATTCATGCCATTTAGTAGTTTTCCCATCTTGAATTTCTACTGGCCTCCTGAGATGCTTTACCAGTAAAATGTACAAGAAATAATGTCACTCAGTTCTAACCCTAGACATTAAGAAGGAGCAATATTTCTTGCTTTTTTATTTTAGAACCTTAGCTTGTAGTACAAGGCAACGTACTGTATAAAAATCTATCAAAACCATCCTAGTAGAGACAGGGTGTATGAATAGTCTCTGTGAATGACAAATCAGTTGGAAAGAGACCATGTGCAAGAGAGTGTGCATATTCTCAATTATATATGTGCATATATGTATATATCTATAACTATATGGGACATGCATATAAAATATGCATTAAAACCAACTACAATGTATATGTACAGAAACATATGTTTATATACATACAAACTCTATAGATATGTATATAGATTTTATATATACATACTATATGTATGAAATCCATATAAATGTTGTATGTACATATTTAAAATATAGTTGTATATATTTACATTAGAGATATATGGTGCATGTATATGTAACTGTATAGGATACACACACACACAGGAAATCTAAATATGTTTCTGGATTTATATCAAGAAATGGATACAATTTATCTCATTTAATCTTCACATAGTCCTACAAAATAGGCATTATACTCTCCAAATTATAGGAGTGGAAGTGAAATTCAAAGTGTTTATATACCTTACTCAAGTCATAAAGGGTTTAACTCAGAATGATATAACGCAAGTGTCCATGTTGTCATTATTCCAATCTGTATCTCTTTTCAGTCAGAATGATTGGAAAAAATTGTCTAATTGATGTTAATCAGCACAAATTGCAAGCAGCAGCAAATCTGTAAATTCCTGTGTGTGTTGCTCATGGCACTGCTTAGGGCCTGTGGCCAAACAACCCATCAAAATCACTCCGCTCTATTGGTCTTTTCACACCATGAGAAGGCTAACCTCGTTACTCAAATCCTATACCACAAAGCTAGTCCTAGACCAACTTGACATGTAGATCAGCACTTCTAGACATTAGTGTTCCTATAATTTTGGGATCTTGATAAGGATCAGTTAGAATTCAGTACATCTTGTAGAAAGCCTGTGTTTCTGCATTCCTAGCAAGTCCCCAGATGGTGCTAGACCTGGACCACACTTTGACTCTCAAGGATCTAGATAAGTTTGTTCTTACAGTGCTTCTTTATACCTCTTCTTCCCCACCACTGGCTGCCAATAGTACCATCTTGATAGTCATGACCAGTACCGTGGCTCAGTTGAAATTCAGATATTTTTCCCTGCTGTTCAATCTCTATTAAATTTACTAGTTCTGTGCTTTAGTGATTTGAATTTTTCTAATTGAAATTTGCCTACTAAAGTAATCTCAATTAATAAAAAGTTTTAAATTCAACCCCTCCAGAAAAAGTAATCTGCTATCTTCCATACTTTTATCCAAAAATATATAAATAATGATGAAATATTTGTGCCTGAGGTAATTGATTAAGAAACAGTTTTTGTTGCTATGTTGTTAGTGTTTGGCAGGGAAATATTTTGGTAAATATCCATTAACAGCTTTTAGATATTAACAGTTTGCTTTTTTGGGTAAATGGAGGATTAATCCTGGACCTACTTATAAAATGAGAAGCAGAGGAGAAATGCAAGCCACATTCATTTTTCCCTTCTCAATTTCCTCCTAAGCTCCTGGGGTCTTAAGCATGAGAGTTGTTGTGATAGCACATAAATATAAATACATGTTTTCCTCAATTTATGTTGGGTTATATCCTAGTAAACACATCATAAGTTAAAGGTGTGACCATCATACCTTAGTCTAGATTATCTTAAACATTCTCAGAACAGTTAATTTAGCCTACAGTTAAAGCTCAACATTCAGAAAATGACGATCATGGTATCTGGTCCCATCACTTCATGGGAAATAGTTGGGGAAACAGTGGAAACAGTGTCAGACTTTATTTTTGGGGGCTCCAAAATCACTGCAGATGGTGATGCCAGCCATGAAATTAAAAGACGCTTAACTCCTTGGAAGGAAAGTTATGACCACCTAGATAGCATATTAAAAAGCAGAGACATTACTTTGTCATCAAAGGTCCGTCTAGTCAAGGCTATGGTTTTTCCAGTGGTAATGTATGGATGTGAGAATTGGACTGTGAGGAAGGCTGAGTGCTGAAGAATTGATGCTTTTGAACTGTGGTGTTGGAGAGGACTCTTGAGAGTCCCTTGGACTGCAAGGAGATCCAACCTATCCATTCTAAAGGAGACCAGTCCTCGGTATTCTTTGGCAGGAATGATGCTAAAGCTGAAACTCCAGTACTTTGGCCACCTGATGCGAAGAGTTGACTCATTGGAAAAGATTCTGATGCTGGGAGGGATTGGGGGCAGGAGAAGGGGATGACAGAGGATGAGATGGCTGAATGGCATCACCGACTCGATGGACGTGTGTTTGAGTGAAGTCTCTTGGTGATGGACAGGGAGGCCTGGCGTGCTGCAATTCATGGAGTCGCAAAGAGTTGGGCATGACAGCGACTGAACTGAACTGAACTGAACTGGGCAAAATCATCAAACACAAAGCCATTTTATAATAAAGTATTGAATATCTCATGTTATTTATGGAGTACTCCACTGGAAGTGAAAAAATAAAATGGCTGTCTGGATACTGAATGGTTCTAAGTATATTAGTTTTTTATCTGCAAGATAATGTGGCTGACTGGGAGCTGCCACTGCCCAACATCACAAGAGAGGATCATACCACATATCACCAGTCCAGAGGAAAAAAAATCACAATTCAAAGTTCAAAATACAGTTTCTACTGGATGTGTATTCCTCTCACAATGTCATAAAATTTAAAATCTTGTGTTGAACCATCATAAATCACAGACCATTTGTATCGGTCTCTACCCTTCCTGGAACAGAGCTCCTAGAGCCCTTGTAACTCCCCAGGAGATAAGTGCACCAGGAGAATCATTTGATTAAATGAGGAGACTCTCTTTATAGGCATTATTCCAAGGCTTTGATTATGCTTATTGAGTTAGAACTGTCTCTATAATATAACAGACTCAATGACAAATGCTTATACTAAATGTTTAATTTTAATTACCTGTAATTAATTTCTTATGTCTGTTTCCTTTTGACACCATGTTGAATGTTTTAATATGGGCATGAAATGCCTTTCAATGTTTAAAAAAGGATTTCTGTTCTATTATAGTTGCAAGCACTTATTCATAAATTTTGTTATTTATAGAATCCTTTAATACCTTACCATTCCACTACCTCACTATTTAAAAATTAGAAGGTGAACCATTTTAGTTATAGCAAAAATATTGTTATAATACAAATATATGTAGGCCTCTATTAAAATTATAATAATAGTCCTAAAACATTCTAATGTCTAATACTACCCAGATTATAACCTAAGCACTTCAGTTCAGTTCAGTTCACTTCAGTCGCTCAGTCGTGTCCAACTCTTTGCGACCCCAACAGTTGCAGCATGCCAGGCCTCCCTGTCCATCACCAACTCCGGGAGTTCACTCAGACTCACGTCCATCAAGTCAGTGATGCCATCCAGCCATCTCATCCTCTGTCGTCCCCTTCTCCTCCTGCCCCCAATCCCTCCCAGCATCAGAGTCTTTTCCAATGAGTCAACTCTTCACATGAGGTGGCCAAAGTACTGGAGCTTCAGCTTTAGCATCATTCCTTCCAAAGAAATCCCAGGGTTGATCTCCTTCAGAATGGACTGGTTGGACCTCCTTGCAGTCCAGGGGACTCTCAAGAGTCCTCTCCAACACCACAGTTCAAAAGCATCAATTCGTCAGTGCTCAGCCTTCTTCACAGTCCAACTCTCACATCCATACATGACCACAGGAAAAACCATAGCCTTGACTAGGCGGACCTTAGTCTGCAAAGTAATGTCTCTACTTTTGAATATGCTATCTGGGTTGGTCATAACTTTTCTTCCCAGGAGTAAGCTTAGTTATAATAAATTCATAAATGCAGGATTAAATCTAGTCAAGAACCCAATAATGACTGGAGACATATATATATAAAGAAATTGTTAATCAGCAAGTAAAAGTTTTATATATTTGCCTCTTATCATTCACTTTGAGTTTTGTGATTCAAGATAAAAACTGGAGACTCTTTTTACTTTTCAGTATGTTCTTTAGCTCACTAACAGTATACTACAGCTATGTGCTGTCACCATGACCTTATAACCTAGAAAGGAGATTTCCTAAAACGGTGGGAAATTGGAGATAATTTACTTTTGTTTTCCATTCCCATATTTGAAAATGCACATATAGTTGTATTAAAACACAAATATTTTTACTATTATAATTATTTTAAGGTAATTAAGAGATAAAATTATAAAGTAAATGAAATAATTTGACAAAACTAAATATTTTGCTCAATAATGCTTAAGTATCAATTTACACTTATTTGACATATATTTTGGAGAAGGAAATGGCCACCCACTCCAGTATTCTTGCCTGGAGAATCCTATGGACAGAGGAGCCTTGCAGGCCAGAGTACAGTCCATGGAGTCACAAGAGTCAGACACGACATAGCGACTAAACGACCACCACCAAAAACAACATATAGTTTCTTCGGGATCTGGTAGAAATAATTTTTGCCATTAGTCTTGAATCTCTTGATGGATACAAGTCTTTTAGCATGTATATATGTATTTTTACATCTAGTCTAAGATCCCTGTGGGTAAAGACCCTGATTATAAATCATTGTGCTTTCACACTTATAATCTCAACTCTCAAATATCTTGTGCCCATCTTCATCCAATAATCAAGATGGCCCCTCTTCCAAAAGTACCCATTGCGGTTGAATGCTGAGAGTCTAAAGATAGAAATTTAATTATCTCCCTTTACTCCCATGACTTTACTCTCTTTACTCTTTGATGTATCTCCCTGCTTTCACTTACACTTTTACCTGGCCCTTTCATTCTGATTTTGCATTCTGATACTTCTTATCTTCTGATTCTGACGTTTCTGGGTTAACGATATCCTGTGTCTGTACTGGCTTGAAAATAGCCATCATTCACCTGAGCCTCATCTGTTTGTGGAGCACATAGTAGGTTTTCATAAGCCCTAAGAGGACTCCAAGACTGAGATCTTGATTGCCAGTCTTCTCTTTCCATATAGTGCGCCTGCTGGGATAGTGTCCCTGCTGTGCCCTTCTTCCTGGAGGAGATGCGCTTGACTGGATGTGAACAACATTCAAACAGAAGCTGAGATTCCCTCAGTCCTGTATGCATTAATCTGAGCTGCTACAATGCCTTTTCCTTTACCGTAGTCTGCTCTTCTAGTCCACCAGAGGACACAACTTCAGAAATTCTGCCTAGATCCGATCCTATCATCCTTCCAGACCCAGTCCACACATGTAAGATAAGTTCATGCATATTTCCATAATTACAGCCTAGCAATAAAGAATTCTCTTCTTGAGGTTCCATTATTGAATGGTTTAAACCCTTTATAAGTTCTCCACTGTAATTTACAGCCAGCCTTCTTTGGTTTCCCTGTATTTGTGTTTATGGTATCAAACTGAAGAGCATAAATGTTGAAGATTCTGGGATATCTGTAGTCTATCATCAGAAATAGTCTTGTTTGTCAATAATCCTTTTAAACTATAACATCAACAAAGGAACATATTTTCTCAAATATGATGAAGCCTCTTAATTTTCTATTATACTGGCTTACTTAAAATAACAAATAAAAATAGATACTTATACAATGACTTTGCTGATAACTTCATGATCATATAAGGCTACCCAAAAACACATTATAGCATCCTAATTAAGACTGAGTTTTAACCCAGACCCTTTGGAAATAAATCCCAGCTCAGTCACTTCCTAGTTGTTTGGTAATATCGGAGTTTTTTAGCCTTCTTGGGTAATAAATTCCTAATCTATAAAGTTAGAGTGAAGATAATAATAGTAACTACATCTTAAGAGAGCTGTTAGGATTAAATTGATTGATTTATGTAAATTATTCAAGTTAACTTCTGGTTCATAGTAAGTGCCTTAAACGTGGTGGGATTATGCTTTCCTTTGTTTGGGACAATGTAGTTTTATCTCTTTTATTTAATATACTTACAATTTTTATATATTGATGCAGTCTAAATTTACATTCAACTTTCTTAAGAAAGTGCCATAATTTAACTTAAAGAGGTTTAAAATTTTAACTTAAAGAGGTTTAAAGCTAAATATAACATCTAGGTTTATTTACTAAAGTAATTATTTTTAACCTCTTTTTTATCATATAAGCTTCAAGTGTAAAACATCATAATTAGACATCTGTATACATTACAAAGTGAATACCGCCACAAGTCTAACTGGCATCCATCACCATACAGTTGACCCTCATTACCTATTTTGCCTTTCCCTAAACCCCTTTTCCCTTATTAACCAGTAATAGGTTTTGCATATTTATGAGTTTGCTTTTGTTTTATTTTGTTTATTCATTTGTTTTGTTTCTTTAGATTCTGTATATGAGCAAAATCATAGTGATTATCTTTCTCCATCTGACTTATTACCTTCAAGGTCCATCAATGTTGTCACAAATGGCAGAATTTCTTTCCTTTTTTTCAGCTGAGTAAGTTCCTGTGTGTGTGTGTATGTGTGTGTGTCTTGTGTGTATACCATATATATATGCAAGTCAGAATCAAGGTTGCTGGGAGAAATATCAGTAACCTCAGATATGCAGATGACACCAACGTTATGGCAGAAAGCAAAGAGGAACTAAAGAGCCTCTTGATGAAGGTAAAGAGGAAAATGAAAAAGCTGGCTTAAAACTCAGCATTCAGAAAACTAAGATATTGGCATCTGGTTCCTTCATTTCATGTCAAGTAGATGAGGACACAATGGAAACAGTGACAGACTTTATTCTCTTGGGCTCCAAAATCACTGCAGTTGGTGACTACAGCCATGAAATTAAAAGATGCTTACTCCTCGGAAGAAAAACTATGACAAACCTAGACAGTGTATTAAAAAGCAGAGACATCACTTTGCTGAAAAAGTCCATATAGTCAAAGCTATGATTTTTCCAGTAGTCGTGTGTGCATGTGAGAGCGGGACCAAAAAGAAAACTGAACACCAAATAATTAATGCTTTTGAACTGTGACATTGGAGAATAGAGTCTCTTGGACTGTAAGGAGGTCAAACCAGTTAATCCTAGAGGAAATCTTTCCTGAATGTTCATTGGAAGGACTGATGCTGAAGTTGAAGCTCCAATACTTTGGCCACCTGATGTGAAGAGCCGGCTCACTGGAAAAGACCCTGGTGCTGGGAAAGATTGAGGCAAGAGGAGAGAGGATGACAGAGGATGAGACGATTGGACGGCATCACCGACTCAATGCACATGAGTTTGAGCAAGCTCTGGGAGATGGTGAAGGTCAGGGAAGCCTGTTGTGCTGCAGTCCATGGAGTCTCAAAGAGTCAGACATGATTGAGAGACTGAACAACAACAAAAACAATTTCTTGTGTGTGGGTGTGTGTCCTATGTGTATACAATACAAACAATATATACATAAGTAATATAATAGATATTGGAGAAGGAAATAGCAATTCACTCCAATATTCTTGCCTCAAAAATTTCCATGGACAGAGGAGCCTGATGGGCTATAGTCCATGAGGCTGTAGAGTTGTACATGACCAAGCGCACATACACATTCTCCTCCAAACTGCAGTTTTGATTACTGTAACTTTGTAGTATAATTTGAAATCCAACTTAATTCTTCTTTCTCAAAATTACTTTGGTTATTTGGAGTCTTTTGTGATTTCAGACTAATTTTAGGATTATTTGCTCTAGTTCCATGAAAAATGCCATCAACATTCTGATAGGGATTTTTTTTTTCTTTTGTATCTGTAGATTGCTTTGGGAAGTAAGAGTATTTTAAGATTACTCTTTCATTCAGTCACTGAACATAGCATATATTTCCATTTATTTGTGTCTTCTCCAATTGTTTTTTCATCAATGTCTTACAGTTTTCAATGTACAGGTCTTTTATATTCTTGGTTACATTTATTTCTAGGTATATTATTCATTTTGATGCAATTGTAAATGGGGTTGTTCTTTAACATCTCTTTCCCATAGTTTATTATTATTGTATAGAAAATCACAGATTTCTGTATATTGATTTTATATCCTGTTAATTTCCTAAATTGCTCTCATCTCACATGCTAGTAAAGTAATGCTTAAAATTCTCCAAGGCTTCAGCAATACATGAACCGTGAGCTTCCAGATGTTCAAGCTGGTTTTAGAAAAGGCAGAAGAACCAGAGATCAAATTGTCAGCATCCACTGGATCATGGAAAAAGCAAGAGAGTTCCAGAAAAACATTTATTTCTGCTTTATTGGCTATGCCAAAGCCTTTGACTGTGTGGATCACAATAAACTGTGGAAAATTCTGAAAGAGATGGGAATACCAGACCACCTGACCTGCCTCTTGAGAAACCTATATGCAGGTCAGGAAGCAACAGTTGGAACTGGACATGGAAAAACAGACTGGTTCCAAATAGGAAAAGGAGTATGTCAAGGCTGTATATTGTCACCCTGCTTATTAACTTATACACAGAGTACATCATGAGAAACGCTGGGCTGGAAGAAGCACAGGCTGGAATCAAGATTGCCGGCAAAAATATCAATAACCTCAGATATGCAGATGACACCACTCTTATGGCAGAAAGTGAAGAAGAGCTAAAGAGCCTGTTGATGAAAGTGAAAGAGGAAAGTGGCTTACAGCTCAACATTCAGAAAACTAAGATCATGGCATCTGGTCCCATCACTTCATGGCAAATAGTTGAGGAAACAGTGGAAACAGTGTTAGACTTTATTTTTCTGGGCTCTAAAATCACTGCAGATGGTGATTGCAGCCATGAAATTAAAAGATGCTTACTCCATGAAAGGAAAGTTATGACCCACCTAGATAGCATATTCAAAAGCAGACATTACTTTGCCAACAAAGGTCCGTCTAGTCAAGGCTATGGTTTTTCCAGTGGTCATGTATGGACGTGAGAGTTGGACTGTGAAGAAAGCTGAGCACCGAAGAATTGATGGTTTTGAATTGTGGTACTGGAGAAGACTCTTGAGAGTCCCTTGGACTGCAAGGAAATCCAGCCAGTCCATCCTAAAGGAGATCAGTCCTGGGTGTTCATTGGAAGGACTAATGTTGAGGCTGAAACTCCAATATTTTGCCACATGATGCGAAGAACTGACTCATTGGAAAAGACCCTGATGCTGGGAAAGATTGAGGGCAGGAGGAGAAGGGTATGACAGAGGATGAGATGGTTGGATGGCATCATTGACTCAATGGACATGGGTTTGGGAGTTGGTGATGGACAGGGAGGCTTGGTGTGCTGCGGTTCATGGGGTCGCAAAGAGTCGTACATGACTGAGCAACTGAACTGAACTGAACTGAATTTACTAAATTAATTTATTAGTCCTAACAGTTTTTTTGTTGGAGTTTCTTAGGATTCTCTCTATATATATTAATAGTATTGTGACATCTTCAAATCATGAGAGATTTACTTTTTCTTTTCGTATTTAGATGTCTTCTCATTTTCTTGCCTAAATGCTGTGGCTTGGACTTCCAGTGCTATATTAACTATGAAAATGAAAGTGAAAGTGTTAACATACTCAGTCCAACAAGACAAGAATGTCCAGTATTGTCTGCTAATAGTGGGCATTCTTGTCTTGTTCCTGATCCTACAGGGAAAGCTTTCAGCTTTTCACCATTGAGAATCATTTTAGCTGTGGGTTTGTCATATATGGGCTTATTATGGTGAAATACATCCTCTCAATATCCACTTGGTTGATTGTTTTAACCGTAAATAGATGACAAAGTTTGCCAGATTCTTTTTCTATATCTATTGAGATCATTTTTATTCTTCATTTTATTAATGTGACTTGTCTTGTTGATTGATCTGTGGATGAGACATCCTTGCATCTCTGAATGAATCCCATTTTATTGTGGTATAGGATCCTTTAAATATGTTATTGGATTCAATTTTCTAATATTTTGTTGAGGATTTTTGCACATCTGTTCAAGAATATCAGCCTGTTACTTTCTTTTTTTTTCTTGATGATGTCTTTGGCTGGCTTTGATATCTGGGTAATACTGGCTTTGTAAAATGTATTTGATTGTTTTCTCCTGTCTTCATTTTTTAGGAGAATATGAGAAAAAATAGGTATTAAATCTTCTTTGAATATTACGTATTATTCACCAGTAAAGTTATTTGGTCCTTTTCAGCAAAACTGATGATACAAGTGAATGCTAGATTGCCATAGCATGATTTTTTTTGGATCGAGTAAATATTTTTTCAGTTCATTTGGCAAGAAAAACTATAGATTCTGCTTTGAATGGCAATCTTAAATCAGCAGTGCACACCACATAGAGCAGTTCTTTTACATTAAACATGAAAGTAAAAATATAGATATCAATTTTTTCATTATGAGCAACTATCAGTTCAGTTAAGTTCAGTCCAGTCACTCAATCGTGTCTGACTCTTTGAGACCCCCATGGACTGCAGCATGCCAGGCTTCCCTGTCCATCGCCAACTCCCGGAGCCTGCTCACACTCATGTCCTTCGAGTCGGTGATGCCATCCAATAATCTCACCCTCTGTCTTTCCCTTCTCCCACCTTCAATCTTTCCAAGCATTGAGGTCATTTCCAAGGAGTTAGGTCTTCGATCAGGTGGCCAAAGTTTTAGAGTCTCAGCTTCAGCATCTATAGAACTAATTAAAGGGAGGGGTTACATTTACAATTACAGCTGTTAACTGTAATTGTAATTACTGTGCATTTGCTTTGTATTGGACATTCATGTAAAAGAAATGATTTACATTTAATCCTCACAAATATAATGAAACTACTTTTATTATACCCACATTATATATAAGAAAGTACCAAAGACAGAATCTTGGTTTCTTCTGGTATTATAGTTAATTCAGAAATCTTTCAGGTAAGCGCTTTATCTTCAATATCATCTTCCCCAGATTGCACCTGTGTGTCTCTCAGAGAGGAAACCTACTCATATAAACTTGTAAGTATCATAGCAGGTTGGGCTTCCCAGGTGACTCAGCCAATGCAGGAGACATGAGCTTTATTCCTGGATCAGGAAGGTCCCCTGGAGAAGGAAATGGCAACCCACTCCAGTATTCTTGCCTGGGAAATCCCAGGGACACAGGAGAGTGGCAGGCTACTCTTGGTGTCACAAAAGAGCTGGACACGACTTAGTAACTAAACAACAAAAAATTGTAGGGGCAGGCTCTGAGATACTTGCTCATCCTCTGGTCTTTCCTTCAGCCACAGGGTTTTGTGTGTGTGTGTGGGGGGGGGGATGTGTTTTTTTTTGTTGTTTTCTTGTTTTTTGTTGTTATTTTGGTTTTGTTATTGTTGCTGCTTGTTTTATACTGGGTTCCTGACCTCCTAAGCTAGTGCTAACACAATATCTTTTTTTTAAAAAAACTGGAGGATAATTGCCTTACAATGTTGTGTCAGTTTCTGCTGTACAACAATGAAAATCAGCCATAAGTGTATATTTACATATCCCCTCTCTCTGAAGCCTCCCTCCCACCCACCCTGCCCACATCGCACCCCTCTAGGTCTTCACAGAGCCCTGGGCCAGGCTCCCTGTGTTATACCGCAGTTTCCCACTGTCTAGTCTACGCACAGTCGTGTTCATGTCATTGCTACTCTCTCTACTCATCCCACCCTCTCTTTCCCCCACTGTGTCCACAAGTACATTCTCTGTTTCTGCATTTGCATCTCTATTCCTCCCTGTAAATACATTTTAGTACCATTTTCCTAGATCCCATATATATGCATTAATATACAATATTTGTTTTTCTTTTTAGCATGATTTTTAAGTTGAGGCTATGTCTTCTAGACATGATCTTTTCTCTGATGAGGAAAAAGTGTTAATGACAATGTATTATATCCAAAGTTCTTGTGGTGAATAGGCACACAATAAACTTCTGTCTTTTTTCTATAAATTGAAAAATTGTCCCCTGATTCATATAAGTACACTTTCCAAGTAGCACCGCCTTCTGCTTCTTCTCAGAAGAAAGGAACCAAAAGGCTTAAGTATAGAATAATATTATAAGATCAAATTTCTCAGTTGAATTTATGGCCAAAGTCATTTCTATTAGCTTGAGTAGGTACACTTCCATGCAGAATAAGAATTTGCAGAACTATCTCAATAATTGACAATGTACAAGGCAGAGAAAAGCATGCTGTAATGTTAGGTCTTTAGAAAACAGATTTCAGTTGATCCAGAAACTAGAAGCAGAGATTTACTAAAATTAAATTCAACCCACAAAGATGGAATTATAAACAATATGACTAGATTAGCTTTGACTAATGATTTTTTTTCTATCTTGGATTCAATACATCTACACTATGAAAACCGATTGGAGAGTTTTGCTCCTGTGGGCTGAAATATTAGGGCTTTCTGTGTATGCTTTTATGATTATCAGGATGAAATATGATAGTGCCATTTTTAGCTTGCTATTATCTCTGATGGATGTCATCCTAACACAATTGCTTGTACAGCATATGTCAGAAACAAGTCACACTTGTCTAAAACAGCTATTTCACTGGCAAATCTGGCTCTTTTGGCTACATTCTGAATGTAAGTCTCAAAATAGTTTAAAAATAGAAAGTGAAGAAGTAAAACAATGCTGATAAAAAACTGTTTGAAAAAGGTACAGGTAGACCTATTACTCTTAGTGTCATTTAGCACTGATTGTAACAAAAGGAATCATCCATATTTTTGCATAATTAAAGGATCAGAATTTTTTTGTTTTGCTTTTTGTTTTTGTCTTTGTTCCTTTCTCCCAAGGGTTTTTATTGTATCTTATAACCCATTTTCTAAAATATTTCATTTATAATTCTGGAGACCCCTTGCTCTACCTAGATGTAAATATTTATTCAGTTCAGTTCAGTAGCTCAGTCGTGTCCGACTCTTTGTGACCTCATGAATCGCAGCACGCCAGGCCTCTCTGTTCATCACCATCTCCCGGAGTTCACTCAGACTCATGTCCATCGAGTCCGTGATGCCATCCAGCCGTCTCATCCTCGGTCGTCTCCCTTCCCCTACCCCCAATCCCTCCCAGCATCAGAGTCTTTCCCAATGAGTCAACTCTTCGCATGAGGTGGCCAAAGTACTGGAGTTTCAGCCTTAGCATCATTCCTTCCAAAGAAATCTCCTTCAGAATGGACTGGTTGGATCTCCTTGCAGTCCAAGGGACTCTCAAGAGTCTTCTCCAACACCATAGTTCAAAAGCATCAATTCTTCGGCGCTCAGCCTTCTTCACAGTCCAACTCTCACATCCATACATGACCACAGGAAAAACCATAGCCTTGACTAGACGGACCTTAGTAGGCAAAGTAATGTCTCTGCTTTTGAATATACTGTCTAGGTTGGTCATAACTTTTCTTCCAAGGAGTAAGTGTCTTTTAATTTCATGGCTGCAATCACCATCTGCAGTGATTTTGGAGCCCCAAAAATAAAGTCTGACACTGTTTCCACTGTTTCCCCATCTATTTCCTATGAAGTGATGGGACCAGATGCCATGATCTTCGTTTTCTGAATGTTGAGCTTTAAGCCAACTTTTTCGCTCTCTTCTTCCACTTTCATCAAGAGGCTTTTGAGTTCCTCTTCACTTTCTGCCATAAGAGTGGTGTCATCAGCATATCTGAGGTTATTGATATTTCTCCTGGCAATCTTGATTCCAGCTTGTGTTTCTTCCAGTCCAGCGTTTCTCATGATGTACACTGCATATACGTTAAATAATCAGGGTAACAATATACAGCCTTGACGTACTCCCTTTCCTATTTGGAACCAGTCTGTTTTGCCATGTCCAGTTCTAAATGTTGCTTCCTGACCAGCATATAGGTTTCTCAAGAGGCAGGTCAGGTGGTCTGGTATTCCCATCTCTTTCAGAATTTTCCACAGTTTATTGTGATCCACACAGTCAAAGGCTTTGGCATAGTCAATAAAGCAGAAATAGATGTTTTTCTGGAACTCTCTTGCTTTTTCCATGATCCAGGGGATGTTGGCAATTTGATCTCTGGTTCCTCTGCCTTTTCTAAAACCAGCTTGAACATCAGGGAGTTCACGGTTCACGTATTGCTGAAGCCTGGCTTGGAGAATTTTGAGCACTACTTTACTAGCACGTGAGATGAGTGCAATTGTGCGGTAGTTTGAGCATTCTTTGGCATTGCCTTTCTTTGGGATTGGAATGAAAACTGACCTTTTCCCAGTCCTGTGGCCACTGCTGAGTTTTCCAAATTTGCTGGAAATATTCATTAGGGAACAAATATAGCAGAAATTGTCCAAAATAAGTTGTGGACATTTTCTATTAAAATAATTATTTAAGAACCTAAATATTCATTTGAGTTTGTGAAACAATTAATTTTCACTGATGTTTCTGGTTTTCTCCTACTCTTTTCTTCCCTGTTCTGAAATTGCAAGAAAAGAAAAAAGTAAATACTGTTTTGTGTTTTCACAGAAACTTAACTCAGCATTTATGGCATAACAGAGACCCCCTATCTATTGTGTAGTCAACTGAAGTAATAAGAAAATATATTGTACTTTCCAGACTATTTTTTATGCAGCAATATAAAATCTAATAAAAAGGAAAATGATATTTTAAAAAGACTTTTCCAGAGCTTCTTATTGCATATGCACTCAGTTCAGTTCAGTCACTGAGTCCTGTCCAACTCTGAGATCCCATGAACTGCAGCATGCCATGCTTTCCTGTCCATCATCAACTCCCAGAGCTTGGTCAAACTCATTTCCATCGACTCAGTGATGCCATCCAACCATCTAATCCTCTGTTGTCCCCTTCTACCCCCACTTTCAGAGTCTTTTCCAATGAGTTGACTCTGCATCAGGTGGCCAAAGTATTAGACCTTAGCTTCAGCATCAGCTCTTCTAATGAATATTCAGGATTGATTTACTTTGGGATTGACTGGTTTGATCTCTTTGCAGTCCAAGGGACTTTCAGGAGTCCTTTCCAACACCACAATTCAAAACCATCAATTCTCTGGTGCTCAGCCTTTTTGTTCCAAATCTCACATCCATACATGAATACTGGAAAAACCATAGCTTTGGCTATATGGATCTTTGTTGACAAAGTAATGTCTCTGCTTTTTGTCTAGATTTTCTGTCTAGGTTAGTGATAGCTTTTCTTCCAAGGAGCAAGTGCCTTTTAATTTCATTGCTGCAGTCACCATCTGCAGTGATTCTGGAGCCCAAGAGAATAAAGTCTGTCACAGTTTCCATTATTTCTCCATCTATTTGCCAAGAAGTAATGGAACTAATCTGTATGCAGGTCAGGAAGCAACAGTTAGAACTGGACATGGCAAAACAGACTGGTTCCAAATAGGAAAGGGAGTATGTCAAGGCTGTATATTGTCACCCTGCTTATTTAACTTCTATGCAGAATACATCATGAGAAACACTGGACTGGAAGAAACACAAGCTGGAATCAAGATTGCCAGGAGAAATATCAATAACCTCAGATATGCAAATGATACTACCCTTATGGCAGAAAATGAAGAGGAACTCAAAAGCCTCTTGATGAAAGTGAAAGAGGAGAGCGAAAAAGTTGGCTTAGAGCTCAACATTCAGAAAATGAAGATCATGGCATCTGGTCCCATCACTTCATGGGAAATAAATGGGGAAACAGTGGAAACAGTGTCAGACTTTATTTTGGGGGGCTCCAAAATCACTGCAGATGGTGACTGCAGCCATGAAATTAAAGGATGCTTAGTCCTTGGAAGAAAAGTTATGATCAACCTAGATAGCATATTCAAAAGCACAGACATTGCTTTGCCAACTAAGGTCCATCTAGTCAAGGCTATGGTTTTTCCTGTGGTCATGTATGGATGTGAGAGTCGGATTGTGAAAAAGGCTGAGCGCCGAAGAATTGATGCTTTTGAACTATGGTGTTGGAGAAGACTCTTGAGAGTCCCTTGGACTGCAAGGGGATCCAACCAGTCCATTCTGAAGGAGATCAACCCTGGGATTTCTTTGGAAGGAATGATTGCTAAAGCTGAAACTCCAGTACTTTGGCCACCTCATGTGAAGAGTTGACTCATTGGGAAAGACTTTGATGCTGGGAGGGATTGGAGGCAGGAGGAGAAGGGGACGACAGAGGATGAGATGGCTGGATGGCATCACTGAATCAATGGACGTGAATCTGAGTGAACTCTGGGAGTTGGTGATGGACTGGGAGGCCTGGCGTGCTGTGATTCGTGGGGTCACAAAGAGTCAGACACGACTGAGCGACTGAACTGAACTGAACTGAATGGAACTAATGTGCAGTATAATATACATCCTCCAGATTTAAAACCTATTACATTTTTACCAACTTTTGCTTTATATTAAGGCTTCCCAGGTGGTGGTGGTGCTGCTAAGTCGCTTCAGTCGTGTCTGTCTCTGTGCGACCCCATGCACAGCAGCCCACCAGCCTTCTCTGTCCACGGGATTCTCTAGGCAAGAACACTGGAGTGGGTTGCCATTTCCTTCTCTGGGTGGTGCTAGAACTGGAGAATAAAGAACCTGGTTGCCAATTCAGGAGATGTATGAGACGCAGGTTCAATCCCTGGGTCAGGAAGATCCCCTGGAGGAGGCCATGGCAAACCACTCCAGTGTTCTTGCCTGGAAAATCCAATGGACGGAGGAGCCTGGTTGGCTATAGTCCATGTGATTGCAAAGAGTTGAGCATGACTGAAACAACTTAGCACACATGCACAAACACACACGCATTGCTGATATGGATTTATATATTTCTTCATTTTTCTTTGAAGAAATAAATAATTTGAACACTTCTGCATGCATTTCTAAAACATACTTATAACTATTCAAATCCTCATGATATATATTTGCCAACAGGACTTTTTAATTTATGGAATTAGGTTATAGTTGAGTTGTACCTGGTTTGTGACTTGTTTGCATTGTTTCAGTTCAGTTCAGTCACTTAGTCATGTCTGACTCTTTGTGATCTCATGAATCACAACATGCCAACCCCTTCTGTCCATCACCAACTCCAGGAGTTCACTCAAACTCATATCCATCTAGTCAGTGATGACATCTAGCCATCTCATCCTCTGTCATCCCCTTCTCCTCCTGCCCCCAATCCCTCCCAGTCTCAAGGTCTTTTCCAATGGGTCAACTCTTCGAATCAGGTGGCCAAAGTATTATATTGTTTAGGTATAAATAGAGAGTTCCAGAAAAAACATCTATTTCTGCTTTATTGACTATGCCAAAGCCTTTGACTGTGTGGATCACGATAAACTGTGGAAAATTCTGAAAGAGATGGGAATACCAGACCGCCTGAACTGCCTCTCGAGAAACATCTATGCAGGTCAGGAAGCAACAATTAGAAGTGGACATGGAACAACAGACTGGTTCAAATAGGAAAAGGAGTACGTCAAGGCTGTATATTCTCACTCTGCTTATTTTACTTCTATGAAGAGCACATTATGAGAAACGCTGGGCTGGAAGAAGCACAAGCTGGAATCAAGATTGCCGGGAGAAACATCAATAACCTCAGATATGCAGATGACACCACCCTTATGGCAGAAAGTGAAGAGGAACTAAAAAGCCTGTTGATGAAAGTGAAAGAGGAGATTGGAAAAACTGGCTTGAAGCTCAACATTCAGAAAACAAAGATCATGGCATCTGTTCCCATCACTTCATGGCAGATAGATGGGGAAACAGTGTCAGACTTTATTTTTTTGGGCTCCAAAATCACTGCAAATGGTGACTGCAGCCATGAAATTAAAAGATGCTTACTCCTTGGAAGAAAAGTTATGACCAACCTAGACAGCATATTGGAACGCAGAGACATTACTTTGCCAACAAAGGTCCGTCTAGTCAAGGCTATGGTTTTTCCTGTGGTCATGTATGGATGTGAGAGTTGGACTGTGAAGAAGGCTGAGCACTGAAGAATTAATGCTTTTGAACTGTGGTGTTGGAGAAGACTCTTGAGAGTCCCTTGGACTGCAAGGAGATCCAACCTGTTCATTCTAAAGGAGACCAGTCCTGGGTGTTCATTGAAAGGACTGATGCTGAACCTGAAATTCCAATACTTTGGCCACCTCATGTGCAGAGATGACTTATTGGAAAAGACCTTGATGCTGGGAGGGATTGGAGGCAGGAGGAGAAGGGGACGACAGAGGATGAGATGGCTGGAAGTCATCACCGACTGGATGGACATGAGTTTGGGTGAACTCAGGGAGTTGGTGATGGACAGGGAGGCCTTGCGTGCTGTGGTTCATGGGGTCGCAAAGAGTCGGACATGACAGAGTGACTGAACTGAACTGAACTGAGATATAAGTAATCAAGTGTCAGTTTGTATTTTTGGGTATCTCCAAGAAAATGTACATTTTCTTACAGATTCATGATAACATGATTACAGCTAATAAAATTAACAGCAATCTTTTGGTAGTGTCTAATACCCATCCATGTCAGATTTCTTCTATTGCCTCCTAATATATATTTTACAAGTATATTTATTCAAATATATGATAAAACAATGTCTCAAGTTTGTGTTAGTTTTATATATATCTACTGTCTTTAAATTGCTACTCCCCCCCCTTTTTTTTTCTTGTCACTGACACATTATATCAACAGTATCGATAGTCCTATATAAATGTCTCATATTCTGTGGCTGTTTTCTTTCTTGTGGAATCTTTTAACTTGCTTTCCTATCCTGTATCATAATAATGGATATTATCTCTAGAAGTTGGTTAGATTCTGGTTCCAATTTTGACAAGATTGTTTCATGGAAGGTACCAGGTGCTTCAAATCGCTTCATGTCAAAGGGCACAAAATGACTAGTTATCCTAATTCTGAGGCTAATGTGAAAGTTGAACCCAGGTGTTGGGAGCCTGATTATTTAGATATTCTCATCATACTTTTGCTAATAGGTTCATAACTGGTGATTGTTACCACAATCAATTTCTTCTTAGGGTGTCAAAAGAGAGATTTTTCTATTCTGTCTTTACCTTCATATTTGCTGGCTGAGATTATTCTGACTTTGCTCTTGATGGTCATTTGGCCCTATTTGCCCATATTATAGGGCTTTCCTGATGGCTCGGCAGGTAAAGAATCCACCTGCAATGCAGGAGACACAGGTTTGATCCCTGGTTTGGGAAGATTCCTGGAGAAGGGAAATGGCAACTCACTCCAGTATTCTTGCCTGGGAAATCCCATGGACAGAGGAGCCTGGGAGGCGACAGTCCAAGGGGTCACAAAGAGTCGGACACGACTGAAGTGACTGAGCACACAAACACACCCTTGTTGTGGGGTTTGTGGGCTTCACTGTCATCTAGCTGTGCCAAGGAGATTAGCGATGTGTTGTTATTTTTCTCTGTCCTGTTTTCTCGTCCTCTGTCTAACTCTGTTTGGGTTTGGTTTTCAGGAGGGAATCTCAAAGAGATTTAAAAAATCTATGTTACTGCAGTGATATCCTCTATGTCACCTTCATGTTTTAAAGTCTTCTTTAACCAATCCTTTCTATGTGCATCCCCAGCTTCCCATTTCTGTTCTATTTTTTCCCTCTTAAACATTTCCTGTCCAATTGGCAGTTTAGTTTCCATTAATAAAATGGAAGGGCAGAGCTGATTTTGCGTATATAAACTGTAGCTAATTACACAGCTGTGTGCCAGAATTACACAGGACCTTATTTGTGAAAAACTAAAGCTTACTTCTGAAGTCTAAAATCTGTCTCTAGTATCTTTTTCATTTATCAAGATGCCCAGAATAATTCTTGTATCAGATTGTCCCAAGGTATTTCTTGAAGCTGTTGCTCTTTTATTTATTTTTACTGGAAATATCATCACTTTACTCTTCCCTTGACAGTTCTTGGTCATGTTAGAAAGTCCTCTACAATTCCTTGGAACTTACTCACATTCTCAGGAGATGCTTTTGTCAATAAGATTTTTAATTTGTGGTTTTAGATATATAGTTCAGTTGTACCTGGATTGTGGCCATTTGCATTGTTCATATATCATCCTTTTATTTTATGAGAATATGTGTATTCCCATCCCGACATTCACTCTGAGTTGTTCCCCTTGGAGGGGAACATAAATTAATATTAGCTTCTCCTCCTAGGTACTGCGCACTGCACTCAGGAGCACTTGTCTCTAAACGCAGTATGTGAGGTCTAAAAGATATGGTTAGAACAGCAGATAATATTTTGCATTTGCCTCTATAAGCTGCCTCATTTCTAAAAGAATAACTAAAGGTTACTAAATAAGATGCTTGCAATAAGAAGAAATTCAGCCATTTACTTTGGATTTGGGATTTCATCATAATTAATGGTACCACATTCATATCCTTCCTTCCCATTAGATAAAAGTTACTGGGTTGTATATTTGGACTGGCAGGTATGGCTAAATTACACCAAATTAAGCTAAATGGTTATACAAAGAAGCCAGTAAAGACCATCAGAGAATAAGCCACAATTATAGGTGAAAGTGCCAATTGTCACTGTAGAAAATGCTGACATTAGAAGATAGTTGGCAATCAAAGGTTTCCACCAGCAGAATGTGATTCAAAGGGTGTCCCCAAATTAAATTTACATCAACATATGTCAGCCTCAGAGCACCTCTCATCCTTTCCAATACTAAAATTCTTATCATCAGGTTTTAACAACACCTGTCTTTCCCAGATAGTTTATTTGTAAATACTGAGATACTTCACCTTAAATTTGACCAAGACATCCATGTTCCTAAGTCATTTTAGGTCAATATTCAAAAACTGTATTAGGTGTTTGTGTCAACCACCTGGCTGGTCATGGTGCTGCTGTATTTGGTGAGTCCACTGATCATCAGAGCTCATTTGGTAAAGAATCTGCCTGCAGTGCACGAGACCTGGATTTGATTCCTGGGCTGGGAAGATCCCCTGAAGAAGGAAATGGCAACCCACTACAGTATTCTTGCCTGGAGAATCCCAGGGACAGAGGAGCCTGGCAGGCTGCAGTCCATGGGATCGTAAGAGTCAACACAACTTAGTGAGTAAACCACCACCACTGATCACCCTATTACATGTGTGTGTGTGTGCATACGCCTATGTGTATTATCACTTAGTATTTATGACTCTGAGTATAACTATGTGTATCAGTATCTTACCCACATACAGGAAAATTATGTTTGAAAACTTCAAAACAAATAATTTGGCTATCCCTAATTGATTATACTAGGCCTGGTGCTGCAGTCCATGGGGTTGCAAAGAGTCGGAAAAGACTGTGTTATTGAACAACAATAGCAATTGATTATACTATAAGGACAAAAAGAGCTACAATGAAATGTAAAACAGGATTCAGTGATGGCATCAATATGTTCAATAACAATATTGATATTGTTATCATGAAGCTATTAAATATACATTGAAGGATGAGGCAAATATGCAGTTATGTTAATGTATGTGGAACTAGTTTAACATACAAGAAATGCACACATAAAATATTTTAAAAAGATAATCAAACCCCTATATCTTTACCTTTAAATTGATAGTATGGGTACAAACTCTTTATCTGCAGAAAAATCTTCATTGGCTTTAATTGCTGAAAAGGGCCAGTATCCCAACCCACTAGCAATGATTACCCATCACCCAGAATTAGACTCAACTTTATTTTCTGCAGAAAGCAAGTAGAGTTTCTCACAGATCTGACTGGTTCTAGATCTGGCTGGGATAGAGACTATATTATATATTGGGATACATAAAACAAAATATTTATCAAATATTACTGATGCTGTGCTGAAAGGAAATGAGTCTATTTGAAAAGGTGTCTCTGGTTAAAAATGGGATAATTTGAAAATCACAAAAAGCAGTGACTGCAACTGATTGAAACCCATCAGATATGTTACAAAATCCATGACTTCACACTGAAAATAAAAAGAGCTAACTTGGTAAACTTGAAAGTTTTCTAGCACATCAATTTCAATGTATCCTGCCTATCCTATATCAAGTGCTCTTCAAGATAATCAAATAGTTGATGGATAGTTGCTCCTTGAAAATAATTCCAATGAAAGAACTTCAATTTCCATTAAAGTAAGTCAGTAGCAGAGATGAGGAAGTGGAGGAGTGAAATAGAAATAAAACAGATTTGGCTATCCCTGACAATTGCATAGAATTTGTGAGATGGGTATACATAACTCTTTATTATACTCTTCTCTCCTTTTTTAGGTATGTTTATATAATGAAATGTTTAAAAATGCCAAAACAGAGTGTGAGGGATTTGGAGAAGGGGTATTGATTCTGTCTGTGTGGGTGCACAGAGAGTGGAACCACCAACCACTGCATTCTCTATAAACAGCAAGGATGGTGTGAAAATGCCAGGTCTAGGAGAGACAGTGAACATGAACATTAGGAAGGTCACCACTGTGCTCACCCCATGGGAATAGCTTGCATTTATTTGAGAATTGAATGGATGAAAGATAGAATAAGGACAGGGATTTTTAGCAATTTTGACTTCACACATTGATTAGCCACAGAAGGTTTTTGAGAACTGGATTAAAACATTTCAATTGGGTCTTAAAGTTATATTTCTGTTGGTACAGGAAATGATCTGCATTAAGAAGCTGAACATTGCTGAAAGAGGAGATAGCTGGTATATTAATATATTATTCCAGATAACAGAATGTGAGTAAATAAACTAGAAGAGTTAAAATGAGAGTGCAGAGGAGACAATGCATATGAAAGAAACTGGAGATTTAGAAGCATGGAAATGGCAGACACTTTGAATGTGGAGGAAGAATGGAGAGAAGTTAGATAAATCTGTATCTGTTTATTGAAACTCCTTAAGAGAAAGCAATGATTAGCAAATTACTAAGAGGAGGCTTTTCTCTTTGCTAGATTTAACCAGGAATTTGTGTGTGTGTTTGTATGTGTGCATTGTGTTGTGCATTTCACTAATCTTCCTCTTATTTTTATTATTTATCCTTCTCATCCACTGTTAGGCTGAACATAGCCAAAAAATGAGGTCAACTCAACATTTGCTTTTGCTCAAGGCTACATCAGGCAAATTAATTCTTTGTCCAATTCAGAAGAGAAATAAATCAATTACCCTTGCTGAAGGGTGGCTATCTTGAGTGCTTTTAGGAAAAACTCAGGTCATTTCTAAAGAGATGTCTGAAATATCTGCATGAGTTAAGAGCAAGATAAGCACTAATTTACCATCTCCTTCATCCCCATAAGGAGGTACTTAAGAGAGGACAAAATGCATCACTAGGTATTGTCAGGGTCAAACTAAGATTTCAGTATTTCTTTGAATAAAAGTACTATGCTTCACTGCCTAAGATGAAGAGTGTTTTTGTAGAACAATTCTAAGAATACACCTTACTAGCAGCACCACAAGGACAGCAATATCCGTTTTACCCCTGGGAAAGTTGTTTTTCCCCTAAACCTTCCTAGCTCCCTCTTCTTCCCAAATTTCTTAATGTATATTGTCTTTCACAAATGAGAACCTAAGAGTCAGAAGGACACAGAACTATGGGTTGACCGAGGATAGAAATATTTTTTAATTTATTTGGGTAGCCTAAGCATCTACTAGTGATTAGAAAGTATCCTAGAGTGAACAAAGGAAGGAAATAATTGTTAGTTTACACACTGAAAATATAAACAGAGCAAAAAAATACAGAGATGAGAGAAGAAACCAATTGCATATACACAGCGTGCTTACATAGAAGACAGAAAGAGTTCATTCATGTACTTGAATGAGGGGTGTATTGGATAGAGTTGACTTGCAGTTGGTCAGGAAAAAAGTCTAGATTCAACTGTGGGAAAGCTTAAGTATCTGTCTTTGTTGGCCAAGCTAAGAACAGTAGGATTAAATAGCAACCCTCTACAGTATTCTTGCCTGGAAAATTCCATGGACAGTGGAGCCTGGTGGGCTACCGTCCATGGGGTCACAAAGAGTCAGTCATGACTGAGCGACTGAGCTCACATACACACATTCTAATTCTGACACTTCCTTGGTGACCACTAGGGGCAGCTTGCTTACTGATAAAGCATCTCATCTCACGAAACCAGTTACATAACAAACCTAGCTTGATGAAGTGACCATTGAGATATTAAAGACACCACTGAGAATTCTGCCTTGAACTCTCCCAGAGCCACAGCACATCATGTATCTCTTGATAGTTGAATTAAGAAATTAAGCAGGTCTGCATGAGAATTAGAACACTCTCCTAGACCTCCAGTGCTTGCCTGAACTCGCTCTCTTGCTGCATCTTATCTTTTGCTTTTAATTAAAATCTTTATGTGAGTATGTCAGTGAAGTTTCATGAGTGCTTTCAAATAACAAAACTTGTAAAATCTTTGCCAAGTGAATTCTTGGTAAAAGCACATGAGGCAAGGAGAAAACGAAGAAACTGGGAAAAGTGGTAAATAAGTTGGGGATTTGAGAAAAGACAGCTTCAGGTTTATCTATTATTACATCTGTTTTGAATGGTCTGTGGATTCACGTGAGTTAATCTCAAACCTAAGAGCTATCACTGAACTCTCTGTAAGTTCCCGTTAGCATTTCCTATTTTAATTGATTTCTTAGGCTGTACTACAAAAAGATAACCAACCAAGCCCTACATTTTGCTGAAGGGTGTGGCTGACATGAGCAAAAGTATGCATGTTTTGGGTCTTAGGCTGGGAACTAGCATCCCACCACTCCCACTGCATTGTATTGGTCAAACCAAGTCATAGGAACAGTCCGGTCTCAAGGAAAGGGATACTATGCTCTGTTTCTTGATATGAGAAACTGCAGAGCCATTTTACAAATGAATGGGAACTGGGTTGATTGAAGTTATTGTAGTCATTTCCCCCATCTGCAACATTAAGGAAAATTCAAATAAAAATACAGTGACACAAGCATTACTGTAAATTAATAGTTTAAGATCTATTCAAATTTTCTGTTGTCTACATGCAGTAAAACTCTTTTCCATTTTAAGTAAAAAACATTCACTTTGCAAAAAAAAAAATCCTGTGAAGGAAATCTCTTGGGATATTGGTTAATGTTATAGTAGAAATGAACTCAACACTTAGAGATTTATAGAATGCATTAAAATATAGGTATACATGATAATTAGCCTATTTATTCTATGATGATATCTTTATGATAATCTTTTGTTCTGATTTTTCTGTTATAATCCTGTAGTAATTAAATTATTTTATTATTCCATAAATTCCATTCCATGTCCTCCAAATCTACTCCCCTTTGACTGTTCTTGGGTTCTAATTTTCATTCTAAGAAATGCTATTCTTGCATGAATAACTTATCCTGAAGTGTGCATGTATGTTTATGTACGTTAGCTGAACTTAGTTAATCAAATAATGAGGATGCAGAGGAGGCTGAAATGAAGTTCAAGTTTGCTTTATGAGCTGAGAAGTTTCTGTGTTCATACTAGTAGAGATTACAGAAAATTGACAAGTTGATAGGTATCTACTAGGCTGATCAATGGCTGTAGAGCAGATGTAAATATTAGGGCATATTTAGCAGTGAACGGTGAGGATGTAAAAGACTCTAGAGAATCCCTTGGACTGCAAGGTGATCAAACCAGTCAATCCGAAAGGAAATCAACCCTGAATACTCATTGGAAGGACTGATACTGAAGCTGAAGTTCCAGTACTTTGGCCAGTTGATGTGAAGAGCTGACTCTTTGGAAAAGACCCTGATGCTGGGAAAGATTGAGGGCAGGAGGAGGAGGGGATGGCAGAGGTTAAGATGGTTTGATAGCATCACTGACTCAATGGACATGAATCTGAGCAAACTCCAGAAGATAGTGATGGACAGGAGAGCCTGGCGTGCTGCAGTCCATGGGGTTGCAAAGAGTTGGACATGACTTAGCAAGTGAACAACAACAACAACAAAGCAGTGAAGAACAATATCTCTCTTCTCTCAGGAGAACTTTGGCAGGCATCAAGCAGGCAGTACCTGGAGAGTCACTGGACATGAGCCATCATAGGCAAGCCTGTGACCTAGGACAGTACCTGGAGACACAGCATGTCAGAAATCACAAAGTAGATCAAGTGGAGGAGAGAGAGAATGCTCTGGGATGTGAGTGTTGACCAAAGCATCAGTGACAGCATTAGGCTACCAGTCAGACTCTTTCCTTGCATCAACAGCAAAACTGCAGTGCAAAATGAAGTCCTGGAGAGGAGTCTTCCCAGAGCCTGCAAATAGAAATGTAGGCAGGTGATAGGAGAGAAAGTTACACTGAGTCAGGATACCTGGGGAAACTGGTCCAAATCTATTCACAGTTGAATGAAAAAAATATGCACAACCCAAAGGTCAAGAAATGTTTTATTCAAGTGGACTTGCTGAGGACTTAAGTCCGGGAGACAGCCTCTCAGATAACTTTGAAGGGCTGTTCCGAAGAGATAACGGAGGAGCCAGGGTATATAGGAGTTTTGCAAAAGCTAACCACATAGTTGACCATCAGAAATTTTCTGCCAGCTAAAGAAAAAACAAACATCTCAAGTTGATGAACTTAGCACTTTTTATGTATGGGAAGATGCAAGAGCCTCACGTTACTGAAATTAATCCTTTAATATGCACCTTAACTATCTAGGGCCAGTATCCTGCTTTTCTCCATTCCGAATCCAGTCAGGGTGCAAAGCTGGGGGCTGGGGGTGGCAGCAGCGACTGATGACTTGATGGCCACGCATGCTTTGTTTACTTGTATGGCATATAATAGTTTTTTACCTGGTTCTCTTCTTTTTGAATGTCTTTAGTAATACAGACATAGGGCATATTGGGCACTTATATTGGCCATTTACTAAATCCTACACAAATATTATTAAGAAAACAGAAACTAAAGAAAGTAAGTAACTTACTGTCTACCCCTGGAATGTATGCTTCAAGAAGAGAAGGACTATGTAGGAAGTGCCCATTTTCCTAACAGATGCACCCAGCACTTAGAAGAGAAGGCAGCACCTAGGAGAGAAGGCCATAATTACCTACTGCTGCTAGTGCCTCCCAGCACACAAGCAGTAGACATGGAGACAGAATTCTGTAGGTAAATGGGTTTATTATCTTAGTCCTTGTGCTAACTTGCTATCAGTCTCATCCAAGTAAAAGACCCATCAGAGGATGGTTTAATAAGTATGTCTTCAAGATGTCTGGGGTCTAATATTGGTCAAATATAAATGAACGCCTGGAAACTTGCCATTAATCTATTTGTCTTTGAAGTTGTACTTGTTACAAGGCTAGATTTTATGTTTGTATCTGGCAAGCAGGAAGGCATTTGGTAATAGTTGAGCAGTGTTTTGAAATTTATCTGCACCTCCAACTTGGATCATGGTGCAGCTTAGTATATGTCATGCTGTGTAAGATGCTTTATCCTATTGTAAGACTCAATTTTGCCCAGTTCTGATCAAATCTTTATATCAAGCTCTTTATCCTGCTCCCTCAGAAGATAATGGGTGGAGTGTTTCCTTCTTTGTTTTTCTCCAGTCCTTTCTAAATCTAGAGCTAGAAAATCTACTCAAGATACAGTATTTATCACTTTCTTCATTATAGAGAAGCATTCAGATAGGCAGTAAGAGGAGGTTTACAGCAGAATTTTACCATAAGCTAAGAAATTCTAATTGTTTTATTGAGAAAAACCATCCATTTCAAATTACTAAAAAATTCCCACTGATTTCTACTCTGCAACCTGGCTTCCTCAAAAAGATAAAGACATTTTCTTATTACTCTTTGACTGCTACATCTGTTACTTTCTGTCATTCCTTCCCCTGAAGTCATTCTCTCCTTCCTCCACATGGTCTTCCTTCTCCCCTTTCACTGGTCAAAGTGTAATATTAATTGAATCATGAAACTGTCATTCACTGATTTCTATGCCTCTCTTTAAACTCACCAGTGGATCTCAAGTCTCAGAAAGAGGTTTTCAGGCGTAAGGTTTTTACAAAAAAAGAAAAAATATATTTCTTGTAGTTCAAAACTTTTGCTCTAAGATGAACATGACTAGTAGCATGAATTCTTGAACTTTGCTCTTTTTTCAAGTTTGTCTTGGCTATATAAGTAGCCATTTGCATATGTTTCTATATTTTAGAATCTTGTCAATTTTGAGACTAAATCATATACCAAGATTTTGATTGTGATTGCTTTGAATCCATTGCATTTTTATAACATTCAGTGTAGAGATTTTATGCTTCTTATATTAATATTTTTCCTAGATGTTTCTGGAGCTATTATAAATACTGTCATTTAAAAACATTTGCCTTCCTAGTGATTTCTTTTGCTAGATTATTTCTATAAAAATGCAATAGATTTGCATATTGATCCTGTATCCAGTGGGGTGTTTTTTTTGTTTTTTTGTGTTTTTTTTTACTAAATTCAGTTATTATTTTTAATACCTTATGATTCTTTTGGGTATTCTACAAGTACAATAGTATCAACTATATACATAATAAAAGTTTTATTTTTCTCTCTCAAACCTTATGATTTTCTTTCTTTCTTCTTCTCTAATTGTCCTAAGACTTTGAGTACAAAGTAGAAAGGAAATCATGGTAGCAGACATTCTTGTGCTGTGCCTGGTCACTTAGTCATGTCCGACTCATTTCGATCCCATGGACTGTAGCCTGCCAGGCTCCTCTGTCCATGGGGATTCTCCAGGCAAGAATACTGGAGTGGGTTGCCATTGCCCACCTCACTTCTAATATTTGGGGAAATGCTTTCAATATTTCTGCATTAATTGTGATATTTACTGTAGGTAGTTTGTAGATACTTGCACTGAATTAAGAAAGTTGTATTCACTGATAGTTGAGAGTTTTGAGTACAAATCTGTCCTACATTATATCAAAAACTTTTTGTATCTATAACCATCATGTTATTTTTCTCCCTCACTCTATAAATATGGGTAGAATACATTAATTTATTTTCAAATACTAAAAAAGCTTACCTTTTTTCAAACAAATTCAAACTTTATACCATAAAATTGTAAATGTGTGTGTAACTCTTCAATATCACATTTGATTTGACTACCTTTACCCATTTTGCCCAACCCCAGTACCGCCAATAAAAGTAATTATTGATAGGGAAGAACTTACTATTGCCATTTATTAAACGTTTTCTGTCTATTGTAGTCCTTTTGATCCTTTTTCCTCACTTTTATCTTCCTTTGTATTTCACTGATTTTTCTTTTTTTGTAGTGATATATTCTGATTCCTTTCTTTTCTTATTTTGGGTGTATTCTGTACATATTTTTTTTGTGTGGTTACCATGAAACTTACTGTTTGTATATGTGTATATGCTATGCTATGCTTAGTCACTCAGTCATGTCTGACTCTTTGCAACCCTATGGACTGTAGCCCACCTGGCTTCTCTGTCCATGAGATTCTCTAGGCAAGAATACTGGAGTGGGTTGCCATGCCCACCTCCAGGAGATCTTTCTAATCCAAAGATTGAACTTGCATCTCCTGCATCTCTTGCATTGCAGCTGGATTCTTCACCCACTGAGCCATGAGGGAGGCCCTGAGGCTTTTTGTATTGTACATACATCTTAAAAACTCTGCATTTTCCCTGATACCTCACCATGCCCACAGTGTAGTAAATGTCACTATTGACATCGGGTACTTTCACTTATAAAATAAGAATAACAATATTCCCCTTATATAAATCACAAAGATTAATTGAAAAAAAATACATGTGAAGGTTATTTTACAATGTATTAATACAAATATACAGTTTTAAGAAAAGCATGATATATCAACGATGTTGCATTATAAGGCCAGAAAGGATTTCAAAGTTCAACTGGTATATGTGTTTTCTGCTAAGATATGTGTAATTGTCTTTATATCAGAAGAAAATTTTCTTTAATAAAAGTAGATATTTAATCCTCATAGTCTAATCATTCCCACAATTTTTTTTAACTTTCATCAACTAATTGTATTTTAGCAGTAAGTCTGTTCCACTCTTTGTATTTTAGAGCAATTTAAAAAAGAAAAAAGGAAAGACAAAGATAACCAAGTGACATCAAAGGGAAAACTTAATTAGAATGAGAGGCAAGAACTTGAACAATTTCAAACTCAATCCAGAGATTTGAATTTTATTAAACTTTGCGGGAAGAAAATATGTGAAAAGTGCTCAGAGCTGACCTGATTGCAAATTTCCCCCTCTAAACAATAGATTTCCTGTGTATTAACATATTTGAAATCCTCTTTTTTGAAGTTTTCTATTTCAGTGCAAGCTTTAAAAGAAAATCTGATTTCATCAGTCAAGATTCAGTCAGGAAAGATCTACTAGGAGGGTTGTGGGATTAAGGGATTTATTACAGTAAGTAGATATTACAGGAGTCTAGGATGAGATGGTGATATATAAGTCCCCAGAATTCTGACAGAATTGGAAGATCAAAGCAAAGGTAAGACTAACTAGCCTTACCAAAAGTGAACAATTGCAGTGAACAATTTAAAGCTTGCAGGGAAATTCTGAGAAACTGAAGACTTTCAGTCTCCCAAGTGGGACCATGACCAGGAAGCTTGTGGAGAGGTCTATAGGAAGTTGTGACCTCTGCGGGGCTACTGTTTCTGCACGTCTGTTGCCAAGTAGCTCAGTATAGGCCTGGGGCTGCCATTTGCCAAGCACACACAAGGAAAGGCAAGGCCAAGGCCCTGGCCTGACTGATTCGGTTAGTAATATACAATGAGTCACTTTTAGATTAAAAGAGTTTATTATTAACACAGACAGTAAAAGGAAGAATAGCCAAAAGCATCAGCTCCCTTGTTCCCACACACCCACAAGGACAACAAGAAACAAAAGGAGCCCAATGACTACAAGGCAGGCTGTGGGATGTATCACTGCCCAGGAGCCAATTTCAGACTGTGGCTGAGAAGTCTAGTCTGAGGGGTGCAGGCAGAAAGCCCCACCCATCATCAAATGTTGCAAGGCGATGGGAAACTGTCTCATGACTCTCCCAGGGGGATAGAGAGGTGATGGGCGATGACGTCAGGGTGACTCCTTTTAGGTCCCCATCCTCTCATGTTCTGGGAGGACCACAAGATGTTCTGCCAAGACTCCAATAAGCTGCTTTTCGAGCCTTTCCTTGATTTTTTTTTTTAGAACCTCACAGAGTGTGTTACTCTAATTGCCTACATGTTCCAAGTCCTCTGGGATTCATGCCTGGGTCCTAAGGAGAGGAGCCTGCAGTGAAAATTTATAATGCTCTCTTCTCTGAAATCTCTGTAGGAGCCAGAGGAAAAAGCAAACTTACTTTGGGAAGCTTTCATAAAATAAGAGGATGGTATTCCATAAAGCCAGCATCAAGAGTAGGAGAAAGAAGGTGGAGAATTCTAGAAGCAACTGGAGGGAATGTATTCAACTTAAAGTGAGTTTCTGGAGACTTTGTGAACAGATGTGGAGTTTTGTTAGCACTGCTGAACTCCCCCACCCCAATTGTGATGACTGAAATAAGGAGAATAATAATGTTTTATTGTTATTTTGTGGCTCAGACTGATGTAGTACAGGAATTATCCATTCTCTTCTTTTTCTAAAATAAATTAGGACTTAGAAATGTTAAACATTGAAAGTAGCACTTGAAAGCTTAGGCAGACATTTTTATTCAATGTTCACATTATCCATGTAAATTTATGATTATTAATGAGTGGGTAAAAATAAGGGCACAGTTGGTGAGCATGGGAGCAATATGTAAATGTGTGCTTGTGATATAAGTAGGTGCCAATATAGGCCTTTAATCTGAACAAAAAGCTGTGAAGATTAAATAAGCATAGAGTTTATGGTTCAAAACAAATAATTGTCTCAAAGCTAATTAGCTTGAATTCTAACACAGAGCTCAACTTTAAAAAAATTTTAGGCATTAGCAAATGGATTTTGTAGTAACAGTTTTAGTATCCATGTCCTAACCAGATACTCAGCCACTGCTACTTAGGATCAGTCTTTATTTATTACAACCTTCCCCACTCCTTATGCTGAAAGACTGGATATACAACCAGACAGTGCCCACACTCTAACCCAAAATGTACAGCAACCAGCAGCTGAAGCTAACCTGAAATCTGTAGCGGCCAGTTCAGGAAGCCAGATCACAAGCTCTGTAGCACTTGATCCCAAGTGACCAGGACTTGATCAAAAACAGACAGCTTCTCCTAAACTTTTGTTGGCTTCCCTGATAGCTCAGTTGGTAAAGAATCTGCCTGCAATGCAGGAGACTCTGGTTCAATTCCTGGGTTGAGAAGATCTACTGGAGAAAGAATAGGCTACCCACTCCAGTATTCTTGGGCTTCCCTTGTGGCTCAGCTGGTAAAAAATCCATCTGCAATGCAGAAGACCTAGGTTCAATCCCTGGGTTGGGAATATCTCCTGGAGAAGGGAAAGGCTACCCACTCCTATATTCTGGCCTGGAGAATTCCATGGTCTTTATAGTCCATGGAGTTGCAAAGAGTCGGACATGACTGACTGACTTTCACTTTCTTTCTCCTAATTTTTTCCCCTACTTCCAACTAACAATCAACCAGAGAAACCCAAATACACTCCACTAATAAATCATATAGGGCTACTTGCTTCTTATTAGCCTGCCTCCAGTTTCAGTCAAGATCTTCGATCAGAGAAAACTGAATCTTTCTCTTTCATCCACTCTATAGCTCAGATATTTGCACACCCAAGTTCATAGCAGCATCTTGACTGCAGTCTGTGGAAGGTCCCGAAGCAAAGGATCTGATTAGCTATATCCAGATTACTGACAAACAGAGATAGTGAGATAATAATTGAGTAAGTTTTAAACCATTGAATTTTGGAGTAATATGTTACGCAGCAGTAGGTAACAACACAAATCATCTACTCCTACACAGGGATAAATCCCAACCTGGGGTCCTGGCCAGGGAGTGAAGATGGTATTTGTTTTAATGGGGTTTGCTGGCCCTGACTTAAATAGCTGAATAGTACTCTGATTCTCTAAATCAAATATTTAAAGCCAAAGTGAGAAGACACCTAATGTTTAGCAACAGATTAAATAATAGTTTAGGCCAGAAATATTTTTGTGTCTTTTCTCCCAACAGAGACATCTTAATCAATGATGTTGCCATTTCATCATGTTGATATCTTATCTGCTGTTATTTAACTTGTATACCCAGGCTAAGGAAGAAGAAAGGAGTCACAGGTATAGAATTTTATAAATTCTAATCATATACAAGTTCCTGTTTATAATGTTTGAAGGACTGTTTAGTAAATTCTACAAGTGCAAAGATCTGGAAATAAAGGCTATTTTGTTCTCAGCCTGTTTTACACAAGGCAGATAACACAAGACAATCTTTGGCAATTTGGTAAATTACTGACTGATCTTCAAAAAATTAAGCCCATGGGGTTTGTCCTAGGTCTGAATCCCTACTATTGAATTCCACTTCTTTGATTTCTGTGATGCTATATCAGCAGGGCAAAAAAAAAGAAAGAAAACAAACTCTGCCATCCACATTAAAGGACTGTGCAGCTGAAAGGGGAGCCCATCAAAGTAGTCAGCTCTTAAATTGACAGAATAAGTGACTTCTATGCGACATTGAGAAATTTCATGGAGGTGATGGAGAGAGTCAGAAAAGTCCTTCTGGCAAATTAGCAGCTGCTTCACTCATCCTTTGCTATTTTGGGTGCTTGTTTTTGAATCCTGAAGCCCATTATAGCATCTCCTATTAAAATGTAAATATATCAATTCTGGTTTCCTCGGTGTGTATGCCCAGAAGTGGGATTGCTGGGTCATAAGGGAGTTCTATTTGCAATTTTTTAAGGAATCTCCACACTGTTCTCCATAGTGGCTGTACTAGTTTGCATTCCCACCAACAGTGTAGGAGGGTTCCCTTTTCTCCACACCCTCTCCAGCATTTATTGCTTGCAGATTTTTGGATCGCAGCCATTCTGACTGGTGTGAAGTGGTACCTCATTGTGGTTTTGATTTGCATTTCTCTAATAATGAGTGATGTTGAGCATCTTTTCATGTGTTTGTTAGCCATCCGTATGTCTTCTTTGGAGAAATGTCTATTTAGTTCTTTGGCCCATTTTTTGATTGGGTCATTTATTTTTCTGGAGTTGAGCTGCATAAGTTGGTTGTATATTTTTGAGATTAGTTGTTTGTCAGTTGCTTCATTTGCTATTATTTTCTCCCATTCCGAAGGCTGTCTTTTCACCTTGCTTATATTTTCCTTTGTTGTGCAGAAGCTTTTAATTTTAATTAGATCCCATTTGTTTATTTTTGCTTTTATTTCCAGAATTCTGGGAGGTGGATCATAGAGGATCCTGCTGTGATTTATTTCTGAGAGTGTTTTGCCTATATTCTCCTCTAGGAGTTTTATAGTTTCTGATCTTACATTTAGATCTTTAATCCATTTTGAGTTTATTTTTGTGTACGGTGTTAGAAAGTGATCTAGTTTCATTCTTTTACAAGTGGTTGACCAGTTTTCCCAGCACCACTTGTTAAAGAGATTGTCTTTACTCCATTGTATATTCTTGCCTCCTTTGTCAAAGATAAGGTGTCCATATGTGTGTGGATTTATCTCTGGGCTTTCTATTTTGTTCCATTGATCTATATGTCTGTCTTTGTGCCAGTACCATACTGTCTTGATGACTGTGGCTTTGTAGTAGAGCACATGTACCCCAATGTTCATCGCAGCACTGTTTATAATAGCCAGGACATGGAAACAACCTAGATGTCCATCAGCAGATGAATGGATAAGAAAGCTGTGGTACATATACACAATGGAGTATTACTCAGCCGTTAAAAAGAATTCATTTGAATCAGTTCTGATGAGATGGATGAAACTGGAGCCAATTATACAGAGTGAAGTAAGCCAGAAAGAAAAACACCAATACAGTATACTAACACATATATATGGAATTTAGGAAGATGGCAATGACGACCCTGTATGCAAGTCAGGAAAAAAGACACAGATGGGTATAACGGACTTTTGGTCTCAGAGGGAGAGGGAGAGGGTGGGATGATTTGGGAGAATGGGAATTCTAACATGTATACTGTCATGTGAGAATTGGATCGCCGGTCCGTGTCTGACGTAGGGTGCAGCGTGCTTGGGGCTGGTGCATGGGGATGACCCGGAGAGATGTTGTGGGGAGGGAGGTGGGAGGGGGGGTCATGTTTGGGAACGCATGTAAGAATTAAAGATTTTAAAATTAAAAAAAAAAATTAAAAAAAAAAAAATTAAAAAAAAAATAAATAAAATAAAAAAAAAATAATAAATTTACTTTCTATAAAAAAAAATGTAAATATACTTGGGAGGAGTCTTATTATTATTTGTTATCAATAAAAAGAAGAAAGTAACTGAAATGAGTCATCAGAAAATCATCTAGGATGTGTCACCAGAAGCAGCAGATATATAAACGTCTCCCTCCAAGTCATGGCCAAAGGCAAAGGACTATCATCAACTCTAACAGCACACCAAGTGTAATGAGAGCCACTAAAACAGCTCTGCTGATAGAGTTTTGCAGCCTATATAAGCTGAAGCCTACATTCACATTAAATTCACATTTGAATGCTCATGAACAATCCTTTTTGGTTGTCTCATTGCTGTGAATTCATTTACTGCCCCCACACAGAGCTCAGAGTTCTTTAAAAGAAGGGGAAAAATTGAAAATGTGGCAGCATTGATTGTTATATCCAGAATTAGTTCTGAGAACTCAGGAAGGCACCTATGAAAGGAGAAAACATGTTGCCCCACTTCCAGCTTCCCCAGTCTCAAAACTACGGTAAGTAAACAAATTTCATTACTAATTACTCTTATGGCTAAGAAGTGATTCGTGGCTGTATGGTATAAAACACTAAATTTGAAAGTCACTCAACTGAATGGAAAGCAAGTCCACACAATCCTTTTTCAAATCCTTAAAGTTCCTACCTGTTAGATGGTTCAGGATTTCTGTAACGCAAATGCTTTTTACAGACCAGTACTCTATAAAAATTTCCACTGAGTAAAATGACATGTTACAAAAAATAATTTCAGATATTTCCTTGGTGGTCCAGAGGTTAGGACTTCACCTTTTCAATGTAGGGGCTTTGGGTTCCATCCTTGGTCAGGAAGCTAAAATCCCATATGTCTTGCGGCCTAAAAACCAACAAAAGAAATATGAAACAAAAGCAATATTATAACAAATTCAACAAAGCTTTTAAAAATTGTTCACATCCAAAAAATAATTTAAAAGAGCTCATAAATGGATCCCCCCTTTTTTTTACTGAAATATAATTGTCATACAATATTAGGTTAGTTTCAGGTGTATTACATGGTGATTTGACATTTGCATACATTATGAAATGATCACCACAGCACCTTTAGTAACCATCTGTCCCCATAAAAAGTAATTACAATATAATTGACCATATTCCTTATGCTCTATGATTCATCTCTGTGACATTATAGATCTGAAGTTTTGTACCTCTTAATCCCCTTTACCTATTTCACTCACTTACTTTACTTCCTACCCTCTGGCAGGCACCAGTTTGTTATTTGTATCTATGAGTCTGTCTTCATTTTGTTTTGTTTGTTCATTTTGTTATTTGGAGTCTACATCTAAGTGAGATAATACAGTATTTGTCTTTCTCTGACTTATTTCACTTAGCATAATACCTTCTAGATCCACCCATATTATTATACATCTAATTATTTCAGTTGTGCCAAATTCACTTTTAAATCAACTCAAATAACCAAATGATCCATGGCCTGATGCACAATTGTTTGAGCAGCCTGGTTTCCAACAGGACTGGAACTGCATGATCTCTAATGTCCTGTGCTGTGCTTAGTGCTTAGTTATGTCTGACTCTTTGTGACCACATGGACTGTAGCCCACCAGGCTCCTCTGTCCATGGGGATTCTCCAGGCAAGAATACTTGAGTGGGTTGCCATGCCCTCCTCCAGGGGATCTTCCCAACCCAGAGACTGAACCCAGGTCTCCCAAATTGCAGGCAGATTCTTTACCATCTGAGTCACCAGGGAGGCCCAAGAATACTAGAGTGGGTAGCCTATCCCTTCTCCAGGGGAACTTCCCAACCCTGGAACCGAAATGGGGTCTCCTGCATTGCAGGTGGATTGTTTATTGGCTGAGTTACCAAGAAAACCTCTCTAATGTCCTAACCCCAGGTAATTCTAAGAGCAGGAGATTGCCTATCATGGTTAACACACAGTTATGATTTCCTCTACCTCATACTCTTAAGTGCACACCTTGACAATCAACTTTTGTACAACGTGATTCTGTTTGTAAAATAATTTTCTGCAAAGATCTTTACAAACATCTATTCATTTAATCTCCATTCCATAAACAAAGAAGACTGATGTTCAGCATAATCAAAGGGCCTCAAGATCATTCAGCTGATATGTGGTACAGCATTTCCCACTTAGTCATTTGTAAAAATTGTTCAGTCATATCCACATATCCCTAACTTACTTCCTTAGGTGGGCAGGAAAATTCTTAAAAGTGGAGTCCGTATCTTTTTCTTTAGTGTCTGTCTACAGCATGTCATAGAGCTGTCAATGTGCAGTTGGTAATTAATAAGTGATGCTTGAGTGATGGAAGCATTCTGCAGAATTGTTAGTATTTGAGCATCTAAAAGCACCTCACTCTAAGCAAAGACCTGAATGACTTAACATGTCATCATAGCTCCATAAGATGTCTCATGAGCAATCTGTCTTCTTTGTTAAATAAGCTTTTAACTTATTAAAATGAAGGAAGATATGTGACGTGTAAGTAGACATGGTGATAAGTAGACTAACGTTTCTTTCTATTAATGTCCCTGCTTAAAATAGAAGGAAAAGTTCCAAAGTCTTTTCCTTTGGTACTAGCAATGATTTTAAATGTTTGTACTGTATAGCTTCAGTGCAATTACTATGCAAACAGACACAACAGAAAATCAGATATAGCAGTGCACCAAGAAGGTATGTTCTTATCTAACCAATTTCATTATCTTTCAATATGATGCTTTAAAAGATAGGAGCTGAGCAAGGACAAAGCTGGTCAGCACTGAAAGGGGATTTTTTTCCAAAGGCGAATTCAAAGACCTCAAAAACTGAAAAGAAATACTGGTATTTTATTACCAGATATTTTCCCTCTTGAGTATAAAGTGATTTATAAGTACCCTGAAAGTTATTATAGTTAAGAGGATTTTTCTAAGGTGAAAAGTAAAAGGAATAATCCAGATAAGTTGGTCATTAAATTTCATGTGATGTCTTTTCGAAGGGCAAGAAATTAAAAGCTCATTCTCATTAACATATAGTTCATTTTACCCTAAGACCAAGCTATTATAATTGTCATTTTAAAACATTCTTAACATGCCTTCACAATTCTGAGACACAATCAATGTAAATATCAGCACAGACTATTCCAGATTCTCATTTTCAAAGTATCACAACTTAAACACTCATACTTCAGCCATTCTGAGAGTACATAATGTACCTCCATCATGACCCTATAAATTTTTTTCAGGGACAAAAACTGTGGAAAATCTAAGAAGTTTCCCCAGTATAAAATGAAATTATTGTATAGAAATATTGCACCCCTGCTTCTTCCCTCTACCATTTTCCTTGAAAGCGGAAACACTATTCCCAGCTAGAAGCACTTCCAAGAAACAAAGGAACTTAAGAGAATCTTCCAGGAAATGTACACACACACACACACACAGACACACGCACACACACACATACTAACAATCATTGGAAAAGACCCTGAGGCTGGGAAAGATTGAAGGCAAAAGGAAAAGAGGGCAGCGGAGGATTAGATGATTGGATAGAATCATCAATTCAATGGACATGAGTTTGAGCAAACTCCAGCAGATAGTGAGGGACAGGGTGGCCCTGGGGTCACAAAGGGTCAGACATGACTTAGCAACTGAACAACAATCCTCTGAATTGGTGATCATAAATGAAAAACAAGTATTTTCACCCATAGTTCTCAATCGTAAGGTTTTGCATTGGTTTTAGAGAAACCCAGACTGTCCAAACATGGTCCAAGAATGGAAAGAACCCAGCACTTCAGAGTAAGGGGCTTCTTCACCTTCCTTGCTTCCTAGAAGAAGAGAGGGAAGACCACCAGGAAGGCATGGTATTGAGGCAGGCAGATCTCAGAAGGTGAATGGCCTTTGCAGGAGACAAACCTGACTGCAGTTCAAATGATGAGCAGATTCTTTCTAGGGTCCTACCCAGGACAGATGAGCCATGGTGAAAAGTTCTCACAAAATGTGGTCCATTGGAGAAAGGAATGGCAAACCACCTCAGTATTCTTGTCTTGAGAATCACATGAACAGTATGAAAAGGCAAAAAGATAGGACACTGAAAGATGAACTCCCCAGGTTGGTAGGGGCCCAATATGCTACAGGAGATCAGTGGAGAAATAACTCCAGAAAGAATGAAGAGAGGGATCCAAAGCAAAAACAATGCTCAGTTGTGATGTGACTGGTGATAGAAGAAAGGTCCAATGCTGTAAAGAGCAATGTTGCATACAAACCTGGATTGTTAGGTCCATGAATCAAAGCAAATTGGAAGTGGTCAAACAGGAGAGAGCAAGAGTGAACACCAACATTTTAGGAATCAGTGAACTAAAATGGACTGGAATGGGTAAATTTAACTCAGATGACCATTATATCTATTACTACTGTGGGCAAGAATCCCCTAGAAGAAATGGAGTAGCCATCATAGTAAACCAAAGAGTCCTAAATGCAGTACTTGGATGCAATCTCAAAAATGACAGAATGATTTCTATTCGTTTCCAAGGCAAACCATTTAATATTAAAGTCTATGCCCCAACCAGTAATGCTGAAGAAGCTGAAGTTGAACGGTTCTGTGAAGACTACAAGCCCTTCTAGAACTAACACACAAAAAAGATGTCATTTTCATTATAGGGGACTGGAATGCAAAAGTAGGAAGTCAAGAAACACCTGGGGTAACAGGCAAATTTGCCCTTGGAGTACAGAATGAAACAGGGCAAAGGCTATAGTTTTGCCAAGAGAATGCACTGGTCATAGCAAATACCCTCTTCCAAAAACACAAGAGAAGACTATACACATGGACATCATCAGATGGTCAATCCCAAAATCAGATTGATTATATTCATTGCAGCCAAAGATGGAGAAGCTCTATACAGTCAGCAAAAACAAGACCAGGAGCTGACTATGGCTCAGATCATGAACTCCTTATTGCCAAATTCAGACTTGAATTGAAGAAAGTAGAGAAAAACCTCTAGACCATTCAGGTATGACCTAAATCAAATCCCTTATGATTATACAATGCAAGTGAGAAATAGATTTAAGGGACTAGATCTTATAGACAGAGAGCCTGAAGAACTATGAATAGAGGTTTGTGACATTGTACAGGAGACAGGGATCAAGACCATCCTAAAGAAAAACAAATGCAAGAAAGCAAAACTGCTGTCTGAGGAGGCCTTACAAACAGCTGCGAAAAGTGAAAAACAAAGGAGAAAAGGAAAGATATACCATTTGAATGCAGAGTTCCAAAGAATAGCAAGGAGAGATAAGAAAACTTTCTCAGTGGTCAGTGCAAAGAGACAGAGGGAAACAATAGAATGGGAAAGACTAGAGTTCTCTTCAAGAAAATTAGAGATACCAAGGGAACATTTTATGCAAAGATGGACTTGATAAAGGACAGAAATGGTATGGATCTAACAGAAGCAAAAGACTAAGAAGAGGGGGCAAAAATACAGAGAAGAACAAACAGAAAAGATCGTCACAACCCAGATAATCACGATGGTGTGACCAGTCACCTAGAGGCACACATCCTGGAATGTGAAGTCAAGTGGGCCTTAGGAAGCATCACCACAAACAAAGTTAGTGGAGCTGATGGAATGCCAGTTGAGCTATTCCAAGTCCTAAAAGATGATGCTGTGAAAGTGCTGCACTCAATATGCGAGCAAATTTGGAACACTCAGCAGTGGCCACAGGACTGGAAAAGGTCAGTTTTCATTCCAATCCCAAAGAAAGGCAATGCCAAAGAATGCTCAAATTACCGCACAATTGCACTCATCTCACAAACTAGTAAAGTAATTCTCAAAATTCTCCAAGCCGGGCTTCAACAGTACATGAACCATGAACTTCCAGATGTTCAAGCTGTATTTAGAAAAGGCAGAGGAACCAAGATCAAATTGCCAACACCCGTTGGATCATCAAAAAAGCAAGATAATTCCAGAAAAATATCTACTTCTGCTTTATTGACTATGCTGAAGCCTTTGACTGTGTGAATCACAACAAACTGTGGAAAATTCTCCAAAAGATGGGAATACCAGACCACCTGACCTACCTCTTGAGAAACCTGTATGCAGGTCAGGAAGCAACAGTCAGAACTGGACATAGAAGAACAGACTGGTTCCAAATCAGGAAAAGAGTATGTCAAGGCTGTATATTGTCACCCTGCTTATTAACTTGTATGAAGAGTACATCATGAGAAATACTGGGTTGGATGAGGCATAAGGTGGAATCAAGATTTCTGGGAGAAATATCAATAACCTCAGATATGCAGATGACACCACCCTTATGGCAGAAAGTGAAGAGGAACTAAAAAGCCTTTGATGAAAGGGAAAGAGGAGAGTGAAAATTTTGGCTTAAAGCTCAACATTCAGAAAACAAAGATCATGGCATCCGGTCCCATCACTTCATGGGAAATAGATGGGGAAACAGTGGAAACAGTGTCAGACTTTATTTTGGGGGGCTCCAAAATCACTGCAGATGGCAATTGCAGCCATGAAATTAAAAGATGCTTACTCCTTGGAAGGAAAGTATGACCAACCTAGATAGCATATTCAAAAGCAGAGACAGTATTTTGCCAACAAAGGTCCGTCTAGTCAAGGCTATGGTTTTTCCAGTGCTCATGTATGGATGTCAGAGTTGAACTGTGAAGAAAGCTGAGTGCCAAAGAATTGATGTTTTTGAAGTGTGGTGTTGGAGAAGACTCTTGAGAGTCCCTTGGACTGCAAGGAGATCCAACCAGTCCATTCTAAAGGAGATAAGTCCTGACTGTTCATTGGAAGGACTGATGTTGAAGCGGAAACTCCAATACTTTGGCTGCCTGATGCAAAAAGCCGACTCATTTGAAAAGACCCTGATTTGAGGAAAGACTGAAAGTGGGAGGAGAAGGGGACAACAGAGGATGAGATGGCTGGATGGCATCACCAACTCAATGGACATGAGTTTGAGTAAACTCCAGGAGTTGGTAATGGACAGGGAGGCCTGGCATGCTGCAGTCCATGGGATCACAAAGAGTTGGACACAGCTGTGTGACTGAACTGAACTGAACTGAACTTGTATGAGTAATATTCTATTCCAAAAGTTTATATTTGCAAATCTCTATCCAGGGAATCCACCTATTTTCTTTATATTTTCCTTCCTTCCTTTTCTTTTTTCTCTCTCACTCTAAAATATTTTTTCACCTGGACTCTTTAAAAAGAGCATTAATTATTTATGACTTAGTAGACATATTCAGGATCTTCCCTGGTGGCTCAGATGGTAAAGTGTCTGCCTACAATGCAGGTTCAATCCCTGGGTCGGGAAGATCTCCTGGAGAAGGAAATGGCAACCCACTCAAGTATTCTTACCTGGAAAATCCCATGGATGGAGGAACCTTGTTAGGCTACAGTCCATGGGGTCGGAAAGAGTCGGACATACTGAGCAACTTCACTCAGACATATTCAAGCAGGATAAGAAGCAAGACATTTTCTGCTATTATCCTCTGATGAAGGTTGTCTACAAGAAAATCAGAAATATAATAAGAGCACATTGGGAAGGAATTGAAGAGAGTCCTCATCGAATAAAGAGCTCTCAGCCTAGTATGAAGTGATGTGCAGAATGGAACAGAATGGGTCCCACATCTGAGCTAACTGAAAAGGGTTCTAAGAGAATCCTGAGTTTCTAAATTGATGAAAATGAATATCTCTCTTCCTATCAAAAGATTGCTGAACTACAAAAACTTAATCCTGCTTAAAACTGAAAGTGGATTTGGGGCCTCTGTAGGTAAAAGGATGTGTCTGCTTAAAGCTCAGACAAGTCTGATATCAAGAAGTTATAAAGACAAACAAGAGAGCAGGGGTAAGAAGAGAGGGATGTAGACTGTTTATCTCCATTTCATTAATATTTGTTTCTGGAGTTTTGTCTTATTCTTTCATCTGGAATATATTCCTCTGTCTCCTCATTTTGCCTGACTTTCTTGATTTGTTTCTACATATAGCGAAGTGAAGTGAAGTCGCTCAGTCGTGTCTGAGTCTTGGCGACCTTGTGAACTGTAGCCTACCAGGCTCCTCCATCCATGGGGTTCTCCAGGCGAGAATACTGGAGTGGATTGCCATTTCCTTCTCCAGGGGATCTTCCCAACCCAGGAATCAAACCCAGGTCTCCTGCATTGCAGGCAGACACTTTACCCTCTGAGCCACCAGGAAAGCCCTACATATAGTAAGTAAGTAAGTCAGTCTACATATAGTAAGTCCCCTAAATACTAATGAGCTCTGTTCCAAGAGCACGTTTGTAAGTCCAACAAGTCACCCTAGGTATCCAACAAACCCAATCAGCTATATAGTACTGCCCCAGGGTTGGTAGCTGGCCAAATCCCACTTCTCTAAATTTTTCAGCTCTGAGGGCTGAGAAATGCAAGCCCCCTCTGGGCACCAGGTACGTGAATATCCATGTGCATGTGGCCAGGGGGTCTTGCATCCACCTTCTGCACTTTCTGGATCTGGTGATGCAAGAGCCGTGGTGGAGGAATGAGCCTGTGTGCCAGGTCTGGTGCAGTGGGGCCCCAGGAGAACACTGGGGTGGGGAATAGACTGAGGGTGCAAAAATGGTGCTTGTCTCCACCAGGTTAGTAAGACAGATGGGGAAGAGAATAAGAAAAAGTGGTGCCCAGCATTGTCTCTGTGCCTGGAGAGATCCCCAATAAATCACTGCCCCTTGGTATACATTCTAAGACAATGTGTTAGTTGTTCAGTCATGTCCAACTCTTTGAGACCCTATGGACTGTAGTCTGTCAGGCTCTTCTGTCCATGGAATTCTCCAGGCAAGAATACCAGAGTGGTTAGCCATTCCCTTCTCCAGTGGATATTCCCAACCAAACTAATCAACAAATCTCTCTCACACCTTGCCGAGGTGCTTCTCAAGCTAGCCTGTCTGCAATGGGACTCGGAGCAAATAAGTATGTGTGTGACCCCTCCAGAGCAGTCTTGTTTTCCTATAGCCCTCCAGCTCTCCCAGATGGTCTTCAAAGTCAATCATTTCAGAGGCTTGCCTTTTGAGCCCATATCCCATAGGCTGTAACACCTAATGTGTGGCTCAAAGCCCTTGCTCCTCGAGGGGTTATGTGTTTATGATATTTTTTCCACTTTTGGTTTCTGCATCAGAGGTAGGGGTCATGGCAAAACCATGTCTCTGCCCCTCTTATCCATCATGGTGTAGCTTTTTATTTCCTTTTGTCTCTCTTGTTGTGTAAGAGCTGTTCTGCTAGGCTTCAGGGTTTTTCAGAGAAAATTGTTCTATATGTTGTTGTTGTTTGATAAGTCTGTGGGAGGAGGTGAGCTCAGGAGGTGAGCTCCTATCAGTTGAGTTGAGTTGAGTTCAGTCGCTCAGTCATGTCTGACTCTTTGCAACCCTATGGACTGTAGCACACCAGGCCTCCCTGTCCATCAACTCCCGGAGTTTACTCAAACTCATGTCCATTGAGTCGGTGATGCCATCCAACCATCTCATCCTCTGTCATCCCCTTCTTCTCCAGCCTTCAATCTTTCCCAGCATCAGGGTCTTTTCAAATGAGTCAGCACTTTGCATCAGGTGGCCAAAATATTGGAGTTTCAGCTTCAACATCAGTCCTTCCAATGAACAGTCAGGACTTATCTCCTTTAGAATGGACTGGTTGGATCTCCTTGCAGTCCAAGGGACTCTCAAGAGTCTTCTCCAACACCACAGTTCAAACCATCAATTCTTCGGCACTCAGCTTTCTTCACAGTCTAACTCTCACATCCATACATGAGTACTGGAAAAAGCATAGCCTTAGATAGATGGACCTTTGTTGACAAAGTAATGTCTCTGCTTTTTAATATAGTGTCTAGGTTGGTCATAACTTTTCTTCCAAGGAGTAAGAGTCTTTTAATTTCATGGCTGCAATCACCATCTGCAGTGCCTTTGGAGACTCCCAAAATAAAGTCTGTCACTGTTTCCACAGTTTCCCCATCTCTTTGCCATGAAGTGATAGGACCAGATGCCATGATCTTCGTTTTCTGAATGTTGAGTTTTAAGCCAAATTTTTCACTCTCCTCTTTCACTTTCATCAAGAGGCTCTTTAGTTCTTCTTCACTTTCTGCCATAAGGATGGTGTCATCTGCATATCTGAGGTTATTGATTTCTCCCAGCAATCTTAATTCTAGCTTGTGCTTCACCCAGCCCAGAGTTTCTCATGATGTACTCTGCATATAAGTTAAATAAGCAAAGTGACAACATACAGCCTTAACGTACTCCTTTTCTTATTTGGAACCAGTCTGTTGTTCCATGTCCAGTTCTGACTGTTGCTTCCTGACCTGCATACAGATTTCTCAAAAAGCAGGTCAGGTGGTCTGAGCCCCTATGCCCTCATCTTAAACTGTATCCCAACAAATTTTTAATTTTACAGTATTTTTTGATTTCTAGAAAAGTTCCAAAGACAATTGAGATTTGTATACTCCACACCCAGTTTCCCCTAATAATATGATACATTTTTCACTATTAATGAATCAATTCTGATATATTATGTGCTTATGTACTAAGTCACTTCAGTCATGTCCAGCTCTTTACAACCCTATCGACTGTAGCCTGCCAGGCTTCTCTGTATGGGATTCTCCAGGCAAGAATACCAGAGTGCGTTGCCATGCCCTTCTCTAGCAGATCTTCCCAACCAAAGTTTAAACTCATATCTCTATGTCTTCTGCATTGACAGGCAAGGTTTTTTTTTACCACTAGCGCCACCTGGGAAGCCCTCTGATATGTTATTATTAACTAAAGTCCATATTATGTTCACCTTTACTTAGTTTTAGTAATGTCCCCTTTTCTGTTTTAGGATCCCATCCAGAATTCCATATTATATTTAGTTGTCACGTCTCCTTAGGTCTCTTGGGCTGTGACATCTAGAATTTCCTTTGATTTTGATGACTTTAACACTTTGGAGGAGAATCAATCAGGTATTTTGTAGAACTAGTAAGGTATTTTGAAATTTGTCTGATATTTTCTAGTGATTACATTGTGGTTATTGGCTTAAGGGAAAACACCCACAGAGGTAAAGGATACCAGCACATTCTGCCAAGGAAATATACTGTCAGCATGATTTACGACTGCTGATGTTGACCTTGATCATTCTGCTGAGATAGTGTTTGTCAAGTTTCTCCACTGTAACACTATTTTCTGTCCTCTTTCATACATCTTCCTTCTGAAAAAAGTCTCTATGTGAGGACACTCTAAAGGAGTGGGAAGTTATGCTTCACCTCATTCAGGGCAATGCTTATGCAAATTATTTGGAATTCTTCTCCATAGGATTTATTATTTTAGATCAAATGATAGCCATGACTCTGGAGCATAATCTCTGAGACATCATATCTACAATATAGAGTGATTGTGATGCTTCAGTTAGGGACACATTCTCCTCTCTAGCAGAAAAATGATATATTTCAATTTCTTCTGTTTCTTTTCTAGGAGCTCCAGCACTCATTTATATGGGAGGGTGGAGAGATGGGCTCTTCTGGACATGACTACAAACAAGGTAACATGATTCATTCTTCTATCACTGAACTATTCCCTAAACCAACACACAAAGAATAGTATATTTTGATTTATTTATTATTTTGTTACTCTGAGGTTGTCTCCAGATCATCCCTCTTAATTCATCTAGAGACTGCTAACCAAGGTAAATTAGGTTTTTACTTAAGTCTAATCTAAATCTCATGGGCTGTAACACAAATTATTTTTTCTCATTGTTTATTCTTTCATGATAAGGTCTAGTTTCTTGAATATAATCAGGTATATTAGTCAAGGTTCTCTATAGAAACAGAAATAACACAAGTGTATTTATACCAAATATTATATATATATTATTCATATATAGAAAATTGGATCACATGATTACTGAGTCAGGCAGAGCCCAGGAGCTCTATGGTGAGTTGGTAAGTTGGAGACCCAGGAAAGCCAATAGTGTAGTTCGAGTTCAAAGCCCAGCAAGCTTGACACCCAAGAAGAGACAGTTTCAGTCTGAGTTTCAAAGAGAGGAAAAACAAAACAATGTCAGTATTCAAAGACAATCAAGTAAGGAAATTCTTTCTTAAGGGTTAGAATCAGCCTGTTCTATTCAAACTGATTAGATGAGGTCCATCTACACTAGGAGTCTATCACTTTAAATGTTAATCTCATCTAAAACCACCTTCACAGAAACAACCAGAATAGTATTTGACCAACTATCTGGACAAGTTGACACATAAAATTTATAATTGCATTCAGTTCAGTTCAGTTCAGTTGCTCAGTCGTGTCCGCCTCTTTGAGACCCCATGAACCGCAGCATGCCAGGCCTCCCTGCCCATCACCATCTCTCGGAGTTCACTCAGACTCACGTCCATCAGGTCAGTGATGCCATCCAGCCATCTCATCCTCTGTCATCCCCTTCTCCTCATGCTCCCAATCCCTCCCAGCATCACAGTCTTTTCCAGTGAGTCAACTCTTCTCATGAGGTGGCCAAAGTACTGGAGTTTCAGCTTTAGCATCATTCCTTCCAAAGAAATCCCGGGGTTGATCTCCTTTAGAATGGACTGGTTGGATGTCCTTGCAGTCCAAGGGACTCTCAAGAGTCTTCTCCAACACCACAGTTCAGAAGCATCAGTTCTTCAGTGCTCAGCTTTCTTCACAGTCCAACTCTCACATCCATACAGGACCACAGGAAAAACCATAGCCTTGACTAGATGGACCTTAGTTGGCAAAGTAATGTCTCTGCTTTTGAATATACTATCTAGGTTGCTCATAACTTTTCTTTCAAGGAGTAAGCATCTTTTAATTTCATGGCTGCAATCACCATCTGCAGTGATTTTGGAGCCCCAAAAAATGAAGTCTGACACTGTTTCCACTGTTTACCCAGCTATTTGCCATGAAATAATGGGACCGGATGCTATGATCTTGGTTTTCTGAATGTTGAGCTTTAGGCCAACTTTTTCACTCTCCTCTTTCACTTTCATCAAGAGGCTTTTTAGCTCTTCTTCACTTTCTGCCATAAGGGTGGTGTCATCTGCATATCTGAGGTTATTGATATTTCTCCCGGCAATCTTGATTAGAGTATTCAATTATCAAGATACCCAAAGAGTCTATATAAACTTAACAAGTATTCTGCACCCTTATAGATTTCAACTTCTAAGACATTTGAGTAATTTTTTTCATTGTAAAGTACTGCAGTAATAGGTAGTAGGACACCTAAAAAAGAGAATGATGTATTAGTATTTTCATCCTAAATTTAGTAGTATGAAAATCTATCCCCTAAAACAAAGCCAACAAATTAAAGACAAAACAAAACAAACAAACAAAGAAAACTAAAGACAGAAAAGAATTCAATGACAAGAAACAAAGAAACTCAAACTGCCTCTTATAAATGAAAGAATTTCCCATGTTTTATCTATTAATCTGTTCAATAAAGTCATGCCAATCATTCTTCTTGGTGCTTGGGAGACAGCAGTAAACACAGCAGAGAAAAGATTCCACACAGAGAGTACATTCTCATAGAAAGAGAGTAACGATAAATAATAAAAATGCACTTACTAACAGATGACAAGTGTAGTGGGAAGAAGAGAAAACAGAGCAGGAGAAGGATCACAGACATTGGCACTTGAAAAGATACAAGATAAACTTGAAAAGCACCACCAACTCAATGGATATGAACTTGAGCAGCCTCCAGGAGGTGGTGGAGGACACAGGAGCCTGGTGTGCTACAGTCCATGGGGTCACAAAGAGGCGGACACGACTTAGTGAATCAACAACAACAGCAACCACTTTAAATAGAGAGTGAACATGAGCTTCATTGAGAGGCAGTTATTTGGACAAAGTCTCAAAGACAGTGAGTGAAGTAGCCGTGTGCATATCTCAGAAAGGCCGCCCAGGCAGAGAGCACACTCAGAGCAAAGGATAGGGCATGACACACAATTTGGTGAAAGAGGTCAGAGTGGCTGGACTTGGATGACTAACAGAGAGAGTGGTAGGAGACAAAGCTAGTGTAGTGGGGGTGATGATGGTGGTAGGTGTGTAGAAAGGGAATACATGGGGCATTGGAGGCCACTAGAAGGGCTGTGCCTTCTTTCAAACATCATTGACACTCAGAAGCCTGTGTTTATTTAGGAGTCTGAAACTTCACTTGTGGTGATCTTTGAGTATAACCCATGAAGATATTATCACTGTGTTTGACTTCAGTTAAACTTCAAAATATATTCTATGAGTTGATTTATCATACATAAACTAAGGTATGAAAAAGTCATCGGCAGTTGGAATAGAAAGAAAGAAAGAGGGATAATAGAATTCTAGAATTTATAGTGAAGTCACACAGAATCATAATGTTGCTCACTTCCATCTATGTGTACAAAACTGCTTCCTGTGACTTGCATTTTTGAAAAGTTAGATGCTGACATTTAATTTGAGTTTTAGTGATATATTTCCATTGCTTTAAATAAATAGCCTTTATCTTTAATATTTAGGAGTTCATTTTTTTGTGTGTGAGGAATCAACTAGGTGTTGAGAGGGAAAAAAAAAACTATTACAATCTAATTTGAAAGTCAAACTGTAAATCAAAAGTAACTACCATATACTCATGTAATTTCCAGATAATAATTACATTGTCATAAGATATTTTTCAATATATGAAGCATTTTACATTCTCAACTTCATAACAACTCTGTTTAGCAAATATTATTGTACTATTTTATGGTTGAAAAAATAGAGATTAAACAATGTAAAGAAAAAAGCATGCCACTCACTCTGTCTCTATTTTAAATTTAAATCTTTAGATTTTTCTACATTTACAGCAAGTATTAATTTTTTCTCTCACTATACAGGAGTGTTGTAGTTTACTGTAAAATATTGGAATACATTTCAAAGAAAAAAAATGGGAAAAAGTGTGTGTGTTGCCTACTGTGTGTAAAAATTTCCTACAAACTTTATACTCATTTTTCCTTAAAGTGATACTATAAAAATAAATATTAGAGGGAGTGGCCAAGATGGCAGTGTAGAAAGAACCTGACCTTACCTCTTTCTATAAGGACACACCAAAACTACAACTACTTTTAGAGCTACTATAGGGCTTCCCAGGTGGCCCTAGTGGTAAAGAACCCATCTGCCAATACAGGAGAAGTAAGAGATGCAGGTTGATCCCTGGGTTTGGAAGATCCCCTGGAGAAGGAAATGATAATCCACTCCAGTATTCTTGCCTGAAGAATCCCAAAGACAGGGGAGCCTGGTAGGCTACAGTCCATAGGGTCACAAAGAGCTGAATAGGACTGAGTGACTAACAGTTTCACTTTCATAGAGCAACTATTAATAAGAAAGACATGAAGATTAGCAATAAAGATCTTCTAGAGCTAAATAGATATAAAAGAAACTGCAGCAACACGGCTAGGAGTGTGAAATGTGGTAAAGACCCATACCACCAGGTGGGCAGCCTAAAAATGGAATAATTACAATTACGGAGTTTCTCCGCAAAGAAAAATAGAGCCAAGTACCACATCAGACTCTCCAACTCATGACCTTAAACCTGGAAGATGAACCCCCAGACATTTAGCTTTAAAAGCAAGTGGAACTTACCTTTGGGAGAGCTAGAGAGCTGTGGGAAACAGAGACTTCACTCTTAAAGGGCACACACAAAATCTCACATACTCTGAGACGCAGGGCAGAAGCAGTCATTTGAAAGAAACCTAAGTCCGACTTACCTGCTAATCTTGGAGAGCTTCCTTGAGGGCAGGCAGCAACTGGAGCTCACCTAGATGACAAAGACACTGGTGAGAGCCATTTGGGGAAGCTCATTCTATCATAAAGACAGGGCTAAAGGCAAGCGTCAGTTTAGAATCCTCCCTCTAGCTTATCAGTCCTGGGACCTGGTCTCATCCACTAGTTTATAGGCACCAGTGCTAGGATACTTTATGTCAAATACCTGGTTAGGCAGGAATATAGCCCACCCATCAGGTGGCTGGTTGCTGGAAGACTCATCCGCCCCACCCCGAGAATGCATCTGACCCAGAACCAGGCCCCAACCACCAGAGGACTTATTATATAAGCACTTAAATAATATTCTTGAGTTTGCTTCTTGGCAAATACATAAAGCATAAAATATTTACCATTTGGCCCTTCAGAGAAATGTTTTTAAATTGGTGAGCTACTAAATTGCAGTCCTCACTTAAAGCTGTGGACTCTAAAAAAAAGCATGCATCATCATAAACCTGACACCAAAGGCCTACTGAGTTTCCAGGTGGCCTAATTTTAAATCAGAGCATAAGTGTCATCAACTTTTATTAGACTGTAAAAGACAAAAGATAATAAGATTTGAAGTCATACATTTTTACAGTATTTTTTCTATACTTGATTATACCACTGAAAAAATGCTTTGTATTCAGTCTGGACAACAAAATTTTAAACAGCTCCAAGTAGGTAAACTTTCCTATTGACTAATTAGGAATCCCTGGCAGAGGATATTATGGTGGAGGCTGTTTAGCTATCCAGAACTGGCACTAAAAGCACCTGCTTTTCATGAATAATTTTGTTGAAATGAATTCTCTTATAGTAAATAGTGCTCAAACATGATGCCTCTTGTTTAATAAACATGGCTACAGCAGGTTGTTGTATTATGGCCAGGTGTACTTGGAAAGAAACCATATGAACAAAATCTTCCCAAGCTCCTAATGTGCGCCTGAAATTATTAAACAAAGATTAATTAATTTGCCAGTAGTGCCACCATTTTATTCTAAATTGGCAAATTAACATACAAAAGCTCAAAAACCAAGAGTTGACGGAAAAGAGTCACATTAAAACATCTAGGCATCCCAGATGAGTAGCTGTTTACACGTATTAAAGTCATTTTCAAGTGAATAAAATGAAATTCATGCAATTTTAAGTGGAGAAACAAAATGATGAAGGAATTGTTGATTAATAGCAATTGTCAATGAGAAATTATTATAAATGGAGACTTTTCTAATAGCTGAGATCCCTTGGTAGCACTGGAATAGCACTCAGGTACGTCTTGTTTTATTGCACTTTAATTTATTGCAATTTGCCTTTAAAAACATTGCCTTTTACTATATATTTTTTTTTGCAATTTGAAGGCTTGTGGCAATCTTACTTTGAACAAATCTAAGGGCATCATTGAGAAATCTGTATGCAGGTCAGGAAGCAACAGTTAGAACTGAACATGGAACAACAGACTGGTTCCAAATAGGAAAAGGAGTGCGTCAAGGCTGTATATTGTCACCCTGATTATTTAACTTATATGCAGAGTACATCATGAGAAACGCTGGACTGGAGGAAACACAAGCTGGAATCAAGATTGCCGGGAGAAATATCAATAACCTCAGATATGCAGATGACACTACCCTTATGGCAGAAAGTGAAGAGGAACTAAAAAGCCTCTTGATGAAAGTGAAAGAGGAGAGTGAAAGAGTTGGCTTAAAGCTCAACATTCGGAAAACGAAGATCACCGCATCCGGTCCCATCACTTCATGGGAAATAGATGGGGAAACAGTGGAAACAGTGCCAGACTTTATTTTTTGGGGCCCCAAAATCACTGCAGGTGGTGATTGCAGCCATGAAATTAAAAGACGCTTACTCCTTGGAAGAAAAGTTATGAGCAACCTAGATAGCATATTTAAAAGCAGAGACATTAGTTTGCCGACTAAGGTCCATCTAGTTAAGGCTATGGTTTTTCCAGTAGTCATGTATGGATGTGAGAGTTGGACTGTGAAGAAAGCTGAGTGCCAAAGAATTGATGCTTTTGAACTGTGGTGTTGGAGAAGACTCTGGAGAGTCCCTTGGACTGCAAGGAGATCCAACCAGTCCATTCTGAAGGAGATCAGCCCTGGGATTACTTTGGAAGGACTGATGCTAAAGCTGAAGCTCCAGTACTTTGGCCACCTCATGAGAAGAGTTGACTCATTGGAAAAGACTCTGATGCTGGGAGGGCTTGGGGGCAGGAGGAGAAGGGGACGACAGAGGATAAGATGGCTGGATGGCATCACTGACTTGATGGACATGAGTTTGAGTGAACTCTGGGAGTTGGTGATGGACAGGGAGGCCTGGCGTGCTGCAATTCATGGGGTTGCAAAGAGTCAGACACAACTGAGCGACTGAACTGAACTGAACTGAAGGGCATCATTTTGCCAACAGCATTTGCTCACTTTGCATCTCTGTGTCACTTTCTGGTAATTCATGCAACACTTCAAACTTTGTCATTCTTATATTTGTAATGGTGATCTGTGATTAGTGATCTTATCATGTTACTACTGAAATTCTTTTGACACTTTTTAGCAACAGTTTTAAATTAAGATATGTACAGTGTTCTTTCAGAATAATGCTATTGAAGGAGGAAACAGACAGAACACACTCCATCTTGAAAGCAGGACTCCTTCTTGGGCTGGACTGTGGACTTTGAACTATATGCCCAGTACCTGTGCAAACGACATACCAACTGGAAAACCAGGACCCCGGAAGGAAGAGCCCCAGGGCTCATACCTAGACTGCCCATCACCCTAATTATCTGTGCAACCGAATAGAATCATACAGTCCATTATGCTTATTGGGATATGACCACAGGCCTATTGATAATCGTCCACTGTTAACTACCTAGGCCTAAGGCATATGAATCACAGGTTAACTTTGATTGTATCTTTCTTTTCCTTTGTTCAGACTAGTTTCAGGGAATTTGGGGAGATGGGTTTGGGCACATACACTTAGAGTATATAAGGTTTTCACAAAAAAACTGGTCAGGGTCCTTGGCTAAGAGGAGACTCTCCCTTGGGCCCACCGGTGTAATAAACTGCACTCCGCTATCTGCATTGCCCATCTGAGTGAGTTTCCCAGAATGTGTGGCTACAACATTTGGTGCATTGGCTGGGAAACTCCTCACTTTGAGGAGACAAGTCCCATTTGGGACTACCCCAAGGCCTTGCAGCTTGAATCTTCTAGAGAGGGAAAGGCGCCTCGCCCTTCTGGAAGAATTCTTCTTCTCAACGCTTGGACCTTTCACGTTAGCAGGTAGTGGACAGCAGCAGGGGAACTGAGCACCCAAGTGAGGAGGAACACACACGGCAGGGTGGATCACCCCCCGGGAGCAACTAGAAGAGGCATGGACGCACAGGAGCCTGGAATAGGCAGATGGCAGCAATCGCTTGGTACACAGGTTAACGAGCATGTTAGGGCTTAGGAAGGAAATTTGTGAACGTCATTTAGGAGGTGGTGTCCATGTCGTCTTGGGGAAAATTATTACGAAGCAATTGCCAGGGGATTTTTTAGGAGAAGAAAGTTGGTCTTTGGTCGTATTCTGCCCTCCCCAAGGAGTGTCCCATCTGCTGTGAAATTCTTGACCCCCTCGGAATTGTCAGGCTATAAGGAGAGGGGCATATAAGTGAGTACAAATTGGCTTTTCCAGAGATGGTCTGGGATGTGGGATATTTAACCCATCTGTGTTTTCATCGGCACCAGATCATGCCCACCAATGCAGAACGGACTTTAAGGGAGAAACAGTCTTGGACCACATGGTATTCTGGTTCTACCGTGCTGACCGGCAGGTGAAGACATGCCGATCCCCCTTCTCTCTCTGGGATCTGGCAGGATTTGGACGAGGATGACCTGCCCCTCTCCCATACTGGAGGGTGACATGCCTGTCGCCAAGTGCTCCAACAGGACTGGAGGCTGCCTTAATGCCCGGTCCAGGGGCAGGTGAAGTTCCTGCAGCAGCCGCTGCTCCTCTGCCAGCTCTCCTGGAGATCATAGAGCTGCCATTTCCGCAGGCTCCAATCCCAGTGATGGAGACCTCTGGTCAATGCCCCCAGGATTCCACCTCAGCCAGATCTTCTGGATTGTATCCACCTCTCCCGGTGAGTACTGATGGGAAGAGGGAAGAAAACACAGGACGCATGTGGGCACTACCACCTGCCCTCTGTAGCCTATTATTACTAGCCATTTTCCTCTGGGGATATATTTAAGTGGGAGAGACACCCTCCACTGTACTCGAGGGAGCCACAAGCCACGATTACGCTAATGGAGACTATTTTCGCACCCAGTGCCCTACATGGGATGACATAATCCAACTACTAGTCTCCCTTTTCAGCACTGAGGGAAGACACAGGATCCTAACTGAGGCCAGAAAATGGTTAAGAAAAGGCACCTGAGGGTACTGTAAACCCGTAATGGTGGGCAGAACTAGCCACCCCTGATGAGAGGTCCAAATGGGACCGTAACACAGAGGAAGGGAGGGGCCACCCGGAGAGATATCGGGCAGCTGTTTTACAAGGCCTCAGGACGAGGGCCCGAAAACCTATGAATATGGCAAAATCCTCCAAAGTAATTCAAAGAGAAACTGAATCACCTTCTGAGTTCTATGAAAGACTTTGACTCATGAATTTTTATACATCCATGAATGCCCAGTACCTTTGTTAGGAAGAGACTTGCTGTCTTAATTGGGGGCACATGTGACCCTTCCCCCCCAACACAAAGACCCGCTCTTCGAGTGGGCTCAACCACCTATTTACCCTCCCTCTAGGTAACCTCTCACGGAGAAGGCACTGGCAACCCACTCCAGTACTCTTGCCTGCAAACTCCCATGGATGGAGGAGCCTGGTTGGGTGCAGTCCGTGGGGTCACACAGAGTTGGACACGACTGAAGCGACTTAGCAGCAGTAGCAGCAGCAGGTAACCTTTCAAGATGAATGGAGATTGCACGATCTCCCGGAACGGAAACCTGACAGGCTAAACAGTCGAGAGAGAGAGAGAAAGAGAGAGAGAGAGAGAGAGAGAGAGAGAGAGAGAGGGTCAATAATTCCCTGGGGTCTGGGCAGAGGACAAACCCCTGGGCTTGCAAACCAACAAGTCCCAGTGGTAAAAGAACTCAAACCTGGTACAATTACATTAGCATTTGCCTTGATCCTGCCAGACCTTGACTCTTTACATGACTGAAAAGGACAAAGTGGCTATGGGAGGGTTGTCCCAGACTGTGGGGACATGGGACAGACTCGTGGCTTATCTCTTGAAATGGCTGGACAATGTTGCCACTGAGTGACTGGGAAGATTCCAATTCAATTCAACAGGTATGTAAAGCTCTAAATATCAAGTGGAAATTACATATGGCATATAGGCCCCAGAGTTCTGGGATGGTGGAACGAACCAATCGGACACTTAAAAGAGACACTCTCCAAGTGGCTTATAAAGCCTGGACTTGCTTCCAATGGCTCTGCTCAAACTCAGGATGACTTCATGGTCCCAAGGCTATTCTGCATATGAAATTGTGTATGGGAGGCCCCCTCCCATAATAAAACAGGTGTCAACAAATTTGCCTCAGGTAAGGGGAGATGGGATTTCATAGCAGATGGAACAACTGGGTAAGGTAATAAATCAGGTAATTAAGTTTGTACAAGAAAAGGTGCCGTTTCCCCTTGGGGAAGAGATTCATGAGTTTACGCCTGGTGACCAAGTATGGGTCAAAGACTGGAAACATGATTTACTAGCCCCTGGTGAAAGGGCCCTTATACTGTTGTTCTAACTACCCCTACTGCAGTTAACATTGCAGGTATTGTCACTTGGATCCATCATATGAAGGTGAAGAGAGCATACCATGCAGACACAGAAAACCCCGAGTGGACTGCACAGAGGGACCCCACGGACCCTCAGGAGACTAAGATCATCCAGTTCTAATGAGGTGGATGAAACTGGAGCCAATTATACAGAGTGAAGTAAGCCAGAAAGAAAAACACCAATACAGTACACTAATGCATATATATGGAATTTAGAAAGATGGTAACGATAACCCTGTATGTGAGACAGAAAAAGAGACACAGATGTATAGAAGTCTTTTGGACTCTGTGGGAGAGGGAAAGGGTGGGATGATTTGGGAGAATGGCATTAAAACATGTATAATATCATATAAGAAACAAATTGCCAGTCTAGGTTCGATGCAGGATACAGGATGCTTGGGGCTGGTGCACTGGGATGACCCAGAGGGAAGGTATGGGGAGGGAGGAGGGAGGGGGGTTCAGGATGTAAACGTGTACACTGGTGGCGGATTCATGTTGATGTATGGCAAAACCAATACAATATTGTAAAGTAATTAGCCTCCAATTTAAATAAATTTAAATTTTAAAAAATTTAAAAAAGAAGAAGAAGGAAAAGAAGATCCCAGATGAGCCCCTTCGGGATGAAGCTACATAATCAACTCCTGCTGCCTGGCCTCATCAACATGCACATTCCTACACAGACTTCCACAACGCCTCCAACTGTTGGGTATGTGGGGCTATGCCTCTGCCTGTGATGGATGGACTTCCCTGGTGGGTATCACCACTCCACCAAGGAGATTTTAAATCACTCTGTTCTCTTTGGGATGACAAAAAGAGACTTTCCTTTCTCTTGTCAATCATAATCTCTCCCTGCTTTCTTGGTGTAAGCCAGACCTACAGTCAGTAGACTCAGGTCATGGGGTTACATATTATGTAAACACCCATTTCATAGAAGTAACAAAAGTGGTAATTCAAAATAGAATGGCTTTGGACATGTTCACAGCTGCTCAAGGAGGGACCTGTACTATAATCAAATTTGAATGTTGTGTATATATTCCTGATTTATCTGGCAATATATCAGTTGCTTTAGATGACATGAAAAACCAGGTATAAGCAATGTCAAATGAAAACATTGCTTTCTGGACTTTGGTCCTACCTTGGGTGAAGAGTGATTGGTAGAAAACTATATTTACCATTGTTATAGTTGCCTTGATAGTTCTGCTTTGTGGACCTTGAATCTTACACTGAACTTTGTAACCCAAAATTTGGTGTTGTTCTTCCAAATTGGCACTCGGAGAGCCAGCGTGCAATATATCCCTATGAATGATGCTCATACTATGAGTTAAGAGCATCAAGAGGGGGGAATGAAGGAGGAAACAGACAGAACATGCTCCATCTGGAAAGCAGAACTCCATCTTGGGTCAGACTGTAGACTTTGAGTTATATGCCCAGTATCTATGGAAATGACATACCAACTGGAAAACCAGGCCCCCAGAAGGAAAAGCCCCAGGGCTTGTACCTGGACTTTCCATCACCTAAAAAATACCCAACTATCTGTGTAACCGAATAGAATCATGCAGTCTATTGTGCTTATTGGGGTATGACCACATGCCTATTGATGATTGTCCAATGTTAACTACCTAGGCCTAAGGCATATGAATCACAGGTTACCTTTGATTATATCTTTCTTTTCCTTTGTTCAGACTAGTTTCAGAGAATTTGGGGAGTTGGGTCTGGGCACGTACACTTAGGGTATATAAGGTTTTCACAAAAACTGGTCGGGGTCCTTGGCTAAGAGGAGACTCTCCCTTGGGCCCACAGGTATAATAAACTGCACTCCAGTATCTGCATTGTTTTTCTGAGTGAGTTTGTTTCCCAGAACGTGTGGCTGCAACACTATTGCATGCTTAAGACTATAGTTTAGTGTAAACATAACTGTGAAATATACTGAAAAACCAGAAAGTTAATTTTATTGCAATACTGGCTTTATTAGAGTAGTCTGGACCTGAGCAGCAACATTTCCAAGGAATGAAAGGGAAAGTCAAAGTTGCTCAGTCGTGTCTGACTCTTTGTGACCCCATGGACAATACAGTCCATGGAATTCTCTAGGCCAGAATACTGGAGTGGGTAGCCTTTTCCTTCTCTAGGGGATCTTCCCAAACCAGTGATCAAACCCAGGTCTCCCACATTGCCGGCGGATTCTTTACCAGCTGAGCCACAAGGATTCTTTACCAGCTGAGCCAAAAGGGAAGCCCTCTCCAAGTTATGACCATGATTGAAATTCTGTTTGAGTGAAAAATATTCAGGTTAATCAGATAATATTTATTACTTTGGTCAATTCACTAAAAATGATATATTCTTAAGTCTTGTATTTGTCAAGCAAAAGTGGCTATATTTTCCTAAAGGGTGATAAGTACCATAAATAAAATGATCTCCCTTGCTTTCATCTGCATATCACTATCCAACTGACAAGTTGCTTTAGACACATTTTGTCATCTGAATCACTCCACCTCCCAGGCAAGAAAGATATAATTTCTATTTTACAGATGAATTAACAGAGATTCTGTGACTTTCCCAAAGATTTACTGATTGTAAGAGAATCAGTCCAAAGATAAATCTCAAAAATGTAAGCTCTTGGTCTTTTTTTTTTTTCCTAAAAACAGTTATTCTAATAACTATCTGATTTTTGAAAAGGAACATTGCAACTCCAACTGACTCAGACCCACTATTCCTCTCAAACCTCTTCCTGGCTCTTGCCTCATCTAAAACACTTTACAGAGAGCTACTATCATTGTGAACACATTGCTAAATATGGTGATTTAGTATTTCTAAATTTCTCTAGAAATTTCTAAATTTCTCTGTTGTGGTTCAGTTCAGTTCAGTTCAGCCACTCAGTCGTGTCCAACTCTTTGCGACCCCCTGAATCGCAGCACGCCAGGCCTCCCTGTCCATCACCATCTCCCAGAGTTCACTCAGACTCATGTCTATTGAGTCTGTGATGCCATCCAGCCATCTCATCCTCTGTCGTCCCTTTCTCCTCCTGCCTCCAATCTCTCCCAGCATCAGAGTCTTTTTCAATGAGTCAACTCTTCGCATGAGGTGGCCAAAGTACTGGAGTTTCAGCTTTAGCATCAGTCCTTCCAAATAAATTCCAGGGTTGATCTCCTTCAGAATGGACTGGTTGGATCTCCTTGCAGTCCAAGGGACTCTCAAGAGTCTTCTCCAACACCACAGTTCAAAAGCATCAATTCTTCAGTGCTCAGCCTTCTTCACAGTCCAACTCTCACATCCATACATGACCACAGGAAAAACCATAGCCTTGACTAGACATTGTGGTTAGTTTTCTTAATATATGCCAGGATAAGATATAGCCATCCACATGTTAACTCCTTGACTATGGAATGAATACATAGTATGTTTATGTTGATGCTGGGGTAGGGGTGGAGGTTTGTTTCTTTCTACAATGGACATGCCTTACATCTAGTACATCTACCTCAATGGTTAATAATACCCAGTATAGAAAAGCAATTTGAAGTCAATAAAACCCTTCTAGGAAAAACGATCTCATCAAAATCATCTGTTGATTATACTAAACCTGCAGTTTCTTGGGCAATATCCCAGAACAGTTGAATTAAAATCTTTCTATGTGGTATCCAGGAATATGGATTTTAAACCAATTTTCTAAGAAATATTTATGGGAATTGAAGTTAATACTGGAAGAGGTAACCTGGCATGTGTATTGAGTATCCATGCCCATTTCTGTTGGCTATGACAAGAATGTAAGTCCCTGTTTATTCTTTACTCAGCATGTTTCTTAGGGCTGTATCTCTTCCAAGACAAAGAGGCTCACTATGGAGATTGTGAGTCTCCAAATTTACAGTTTTGGGACTGCAGACTTGCTGCAAGCATCGCATCCAGCTGGGCCCCCCTCCTCACCCTGTGGGGCTTGACTGCATGCTTGCTGTGCTGTAAATAATAAATCATTGTCTCTGATTTCTGAGTTTCAGATCATCTGCCAGCATTCACACAGCAATAACAAGCTTGTAAATAGGGTAAAATACTAGACCCTGGTAGAGAACCACAAATCATTCAGATGTGAGTAACAAGACCAAACCTGGTTTCTGATAGAAAGGTTTGCTAAAATCCAGAGTAAATTCCCAAATGTTTCATATCAGAAGCATGCATGAGCCTGTATGCAAAAGGCATTTATCTTTTTGCTCTAACCTCCTACTACAGACTCATTTTATGGTATTTAAAGAAAGAAGGTATCGCTGAATTTAATTAACTGTTCTCTATCCCTGTTAAGAACGAGAGAAAAGCCAAAAGGCTTAAGAAAAAACAAAAACAAAACAAAACACACACACACAGAGAGAAAAAGAAATAGAATAGAATATGAATAAAAACTGAAAAAAGATGGGTCAGTAGTATTTTTATAATGTTTGTGAAAGTAACCATTGAACAGTAGGAAGAAAATAGATCTTGGGTGGTCTCATTGCCCACAGTGATAAACTAGCATCAGCTCACCAAAGAACAGAATTTCTGCCACAGTCAACAGCATAGTGATCTCAAGGTGTTCAGTTATTCAGGTAGAATGTAGCTGTACAGAGTTCCAGTAACTATTATTCTTTTTTATTTTAATTTATTTTATTGAAGTATAGTTGATTTACAAGGTTGTATTGATTTCTGCTGTGCAGCAAAGTGATTCAACTATACACATACATCCTTTTTCATATTCTTTTCCATTATGATTTATTGCAGGATATTAAGTATAGTTTCCTGTGCTATACCATAAGACTTTGTTGTTTATCCATTTTCTGTGTAATAGTTTGCATTTTCTAATCCCAAACTCACTCCCAGTGAAAATCTCTCTATGTTGTATCCAGGAATATTGACTTTAAACCAATCTTAAAATGCATATTGGATTTTAAATCCAATTTAAAATCCATAAAATCCATACCTCCACCCCCACACCTTCTCTCTTAGCAACCAAAAGTCTGTGAGCCTGTTTCTTAGATAAGTTCATTTGTGCTATAGTTTAGATTCCACATAGAAGTGATATCATTTGGTATTTGTCTTTCTTTTTCTGACTCACTCACTGTGACACTCTCTAAGTCCACTCATGTTGCTGCAAGTGACAGTATCCCATTCTTTTGCATGGTTGAGTGGTGTTCCATTGTGTACATGGACCACATCTTAATCTTCATCCATCAACAGACATGTATATTGTTTCCCTATATTGGCTATTGTCAATTGTGTGCTATGAACTTAGGGGTGAATGTATCTTTTTGAATTATAGTTTTATCTGGACTTATGTCCCAGAAGAGGGATTACAGGATTATATGGCAACTGTTTTATGAGGAACCTCCGTACTGTTTTCCATAGTGGTTGCACCAACTTATATTCCCAACAACAATGTAAGAGGGTTCCCTTTTCTCCATACCCTCTCCATCATTTGTAATTTTTAGACTTTTTAATGATAGCCATTCTGACAGGTATGAGGTGGTACCTTAGGGTAATTTTGATCTGCATATCTCTAATTAGCAATATTGAGCATCCTTTCATGTGTCTGTTATATATCATATGCCTTATTTTGAGAAATGCCCATTTTGGTCTTCTGTGGTGGCTATAATTCTTGATACTCCAGGTTCTTCTTATTATGGGAAGAAGTAAGAGTAGTCCTTCAGACCAGGCTTCTGGTGGTAAAGGAGATAAAGGAGATAGAAGGAGATATAGGAGAAATAAGATACCAGTGCAAAATTAGGAACAGAATATAAAGTAGCTTTGAAGAACGTGGTATAGAGGGAAATAAGAAACAAAAAGAGCTTTCAGGAGGGAGAAAAGTATAGGCACTCACACCCAGGCAGTACCAGGTTTTATCTGACAAGTCAGAAAGGAGCTCTGAGGTGGACTGGACCACTGTGTTCCAGTTCTGGATGGGGGACTTGATTCTTTGACTTACCTGATGACAGTATTGTGGTTAGTCACCGTCCAACTGTCTGCTCCTATCTGAAGATGCAAGATGGGAGGTTATCAAAACTGGAGAAGGCAAAGGAAAAGACACTGACCAGATTAAAACCCATCATAACAAAGAGTAGGTGAAAGCCATAAAGGGATATTACTCTCTTAAATGTTTTCCATTCTTTTTGTCTTTATCTTTTGTCCTACTTTGTTCTAAGGAGATTGGCTGGCCTTTTTGGAGGTTTGGGGTCTTCTGTCATTTAGAAGTTTTTCTGTAGGATTTGTTCTATATTCTGATGAACTTTTGATGTATTTGTGGGGAGGCAGGTAATCTCCCCATCTTAATTCCTCTGCCATCTTGAAGACCTCTCTCTTAAATGTTTTCTATTTGTCTTTAGAACTGAATCAGTTCAGACATGTCTTCATTAGAGGGTGAAGAAAATTTTGTCTGTCTGACCAAATGAGCTCTCTTTGCCACCTCAGTTTATACCCTATAACTTATCACTGAATCTAAGGGTGGAATTTTGGGTTTGACAGGTTAGATTCTTCTCCTTCTCCTCCTCCTCCCTTCCTCTTTTCTTTTCTAGTAACTTCCTGTGTGGCTCAGTGGTAAAGAATCTATCTGCCTGCCAATGCAGGAGGCAGGTTTGTTAGTCGCTCACTTGTGTCTGACTCTTTGCGACCCCATGGACTGTAGCCTGCCAGGCTCCTCTGTCCATGGACTTCTCAAGGCAAGAATACTGGAGTGGGTTGCCATTCCCTTCTCCAGGGGATCTTCCTGACCCAGGGATCGAATCCAGGTCTCCTGCATTGCAGGCAGATGCTTTACCATCTGAGCTACTAGGGAAGCTCACCAATGCGAGAGATGCAGGTTCAATCTCTGAGTCTAGAAGATACTTAGAGACAAGCAACAACAAACAGCAAAGAGAGTGAAGGCCTTTGACGCATTTCACTACCATTCACATGCAAATATTAAAAGTTTGTTCTTTAAGAGTCTTTCACTTAGGAACAAAAAGCTGCATAGAATATTCTGCTTTCCTTCCTTAAATGTTTTTATTTGCTAAAAAATAAATCCAATAAGAGCAAGTTAGGATAGCATCTTTTATTCACAGTGTTATTTAAAGATAGATGGCAAACTTTTCTTTTGAACTGACTGTTTTCCTCAATATTATGCACCTTAAAGAAGAAAGCGTTGCTCCTGCGGTTTTATTTTTAAGTGGCAGTTCTTCACATTCAGCTACTGTATTTCACCTCATTAAAGACCAGATAAGAAGAAAATGTGGAGACCTGCTGTAAAGCAATAAAATGTGGATATTAGAATTAAAACAAAGACTGGATAATTTTACCACTGTTTTTCACTAGCAAACAGGCTTCTTTCCTTGTGGAATGAGTAAAAAGTATAATAGGGTATTCCAGTCATAGAGTCTTTTTTGTGGCACAAAATGTTACAGGAATTTCAATTACTCAAGCTCATGTCAAGTCTGAGATTTCAAGTTCAGTTCAGTTCAGTTGCTCAGTCATGTCCAACTCTGCGACCCCATGAATCGCAGCATGCCAGGCCTCCCTGTCCATCACCAACTCCCGGAGTTCACTCAGACTCACGTCCATCGAGTCAGTGATGCCATCCAGCCATCTCATCCTCTGTCGTCCCCTTCTCCTCCTGCCCCCAATCCCTCCCAGCATCAGAGTCTTTTCCAGTGAGTCAACTCTTCGCATGAGGTGGCCAAAGTACTGGAGTTTCAGCTTTAGCACCAGTCCTTCCAAAGAACACCCGGGGCTGATCTCCTTCAGAATGGACTGGTTGGATCTCCTTGCAGTTCAAGGGACTCTCAAGAGTCTTCTCCAACACCACAGTTCAAAAGCATCATTTCTTTGGCGCTCAGCCTTCTTCACAGTCCAACTCTCACATCCATACATGACTACTGGAAAAACCATAGCCTTGACTAGACGGACCTTAGCCGGCAAAATAATGTCTCTGCTTTTGAATATGCTGTCTAGGTTGGTCATAACTTTTCTTCCAAGGAGTAAGTGTCTTTTAATTTCATGGCTGCAGTCACCATCTGCAGTGATTTTGGAGCCCTAAAAAATTAAGTCTGCCTCTGTTTCCACTATTTCCTCATCTATTTCCCATGAAGTGATGGGACCGGATGCCATTATCTTCGTTTTCTGAATGTTGAGCTTTAAGCCAACTCTTTCACTCTCCTCTTTTACTTTCATCAAGAGGCTTTTTAGTTCCTCTTCACTTTCTGCCATTAAGGGTGGTGTCATCTGCATATCTGAGGTTATTGATATTTCTCCTGGCAATCTTGATTCCAGCTTGTGTTTCTTCCAGTCCGGCATTTCTCATGATGTACTCTGCATTAAAGTTAAATAAGCAGGGTGACAATATACAGCCTTGATGTACTCCTTTCCTATTAAGAGGGGACTTTAAAAAATAAAAACAGTAATAAACCTGCCAGAAAGATTTTGCATGGGCTAAAGCTAAAACACCTTAAAAATCATTTTAAAAACAACATACTTGTACCCATACTGGATGGCAAGCAATGGTATACTGGAAATACAACATCCAGAATAAAGTACACTGAGAAGACAGGTTAAACTATGGCTCCTTGGTAAGCTCCTGGATGAAATTAGACCATCTGTGCATAATTAAAAGGCATCTCCATGCAACTGACTATACAATACATAAAATGGGCAATGGAGAAGAAATTAAGGATACATCTCTGTCAACATTTTAATTCAGAAAATAAGATTGACAAACAGGAAGTCACCATCATCCTCACCACCATCATCATGATTATTTTAAGATAGCTTACAAAAGAAATTGAATATTATAAGCTGTGGTAGTAGAGACTGCCCCTTGCTGTTAAAGGGGCTACAGTAGGACTTGGGATAGGCATCTTGAATAGGCAGAAGAAAAATACTGCAGAACAGTGTGAAAAAGACATCTGGATTAGCATAAGTTTACAGAGATGTTGGATACACAGAAACATACTGTAATAATAATTGCAATGGCAGGCTTATACTATGGTATGGGAAGAAATGAAGCTGAGTAGAAATGAGAAAGATGAAAATAAAAAGGTATCTTTAATGGCGTTCAGATATATGCCTGTAAATTTGATATTCACTTCAGTTCAGTCACTCAGTGGTGTCCAGCTGTTTGAAACCCCATGGACTGCAGCACGCCAGGCCTCCCTATCCATCAAAAATTCCTGGAGCTTGCTCAAACTCATGCCCATTAAGTTAGTGATGCTATCCAACCATCTTACCCTGTATCATCTTCTCCTCCTGCCTTCAATCTTTCCCAGCATCAGGATCTTTTCCAGTGAGTCAGTTCTTTGAATCAGGTGGCTAAAATATTGGAGCTTCAACCTCAGCATCAGTCCTTCCAATGAATATTCAGGACTGATTTCCTTTCCAATAGACTGGTTTGATCTCCTTGCAGTCCAAGGGACACTCAAGAGTCTTCCAACACCACAGTACAAAAGCATCAGTTCTTCAGTGCTCAGCTTTCTTTATGGTCCAACTCTCACATCCATATATAACTACTGGAAAAACTATAGCTTTGACTAGACGGACCTTTGTTAGCAAAGTAACATCTCTGTGTTTTTATATGCTGTCTAGGTTGATCATAGCTTTTCTTCCAAGGAGCAAGTGTCTTTTAATTTCATGGCTGCAGTCACCACCCACAGTGATTTTCAAGCCCAGGAAAATAATGTCCATCACTGTTTCCATTGTTTCCCCATCTATTTACCATGAAGTGAAGGGACGAGATGCCCTGATCTTTGCTTTTTGAATATTGTGTTTTAAACCAGCTTTTTCACTCTCCTCTTTTACTTTCATCAAGAGGTTCTTTAGTTTGATATTAGTCAGTGTAGAAATAGTATGACTGATGAATTAAAAGAAGACTCAAGAGAGAATCCAGAGTCTTGAGGGATGAGAGTCCTCTCAGAAAAACAGAACTGGCACTAGATATTTCAAGACAGTAGATGCATTCTAGCATATAAGGCAATGGCACCCCACTCCAGTACTCTTGCCTGGAAAATCCCATGGATGGAGGAGCCTGGTAGGCTGCAGTCCATGGGGTCGCTAAGAGTCGGACACAACTGAGTGACTTCACTTTGACTTTTCACTTTCATGCATTGGAGAAGGAAATGGCAACCCACTCCAGTGTTCTTGCCTGGAGAATCCCGGGGACGGGGGATCCTGGTGGGCTGCTGTCTATGGGGTCGCACAGAGTCAGACACGACTGAAGTGACTTAGCAGCAGCATATAGGAACCTATTATTGTGGGACAGGAGGGTAAAGAAGGGAAAAGTGAATGCTGTGTAGCCAGGGGAAATAACTTTGAAGGTGGGAAGCATTTACTACTCTGCAGCTAGGAAAACAAAATGGAAAGGATTGGGTCCCAGAACTTTAGAGATGTCATACAAGGTGATTTCAAACCACAAAAACAAAGAGCATTAGCCCCCGCTGCAGCACCCTGTGGGAACATCCTTTGGGCTTTCAGGAGTCGTAAAATAAGCTGGAGTCTGTGACCAACTGCTGGCATTTAGACCAAGAGACATGGTTGTTGAGATAATGCTGGGGACAGAAAGAAAGCAGGAAGGTGGTCTCTTCTCTCCTCTTGCCATCTACTGCCTGCTAAACCCACTATTCCTAGTACATAGCAAAACTCTACCTGACAAAAGAAGTATCTGGGAACTGTAGTTTCAGCTGCAGAGAGCAGAGTGTAAACTGTAGACCATGGTTGAAAGGCAATGCATGGATAAATAACATGCATGAAGAGCATCTTTCTATACTTCTTAATGATTAGATGTTGAGTAATGAGCAATGAAAAGCAATAGAGGTGAAATGCATTATCTTCAATTGATAGTCATCATACCACTGAGCACTCAAAAGAAGGGGCTATTGCTTCCTGGCCTGGCTAACATTTCTGATGTGTGTCCAAGGGTTATTTGAGAACAGCAAGACAACTGTGAGGGAGATCAATTTTTAAAAATCCCTAACATGGATTTTCACTTGATTCAGGCATAGATTTTCTATTCTTGCTTCCTTGGTTTAGGAATATTTCTCTATAGCTCTGACCTCCTCTGCTCGTCGATATAAATGATTGAAGGCATTCTATTGATTCGCATTTAATAACCAACAGCATGGATTGATAGTCACATTAAGGCTGTGTGCCTGAGAGGAAAGGAGTGGGAATAGTAGCACTGGGCATTCAGACCCAAGAAGAAATAGCTTATTACTTTCTCTACGTTAGTTTTGTTTTTATAGTAGAAACACATTAGAGAAACAAAGTATTAATATATGAGAATGTAAAACCCATATATCTAGACGTTAGTCTCTAGACTAATACATATGTTTAACTAATAAATAATAACTTCTTTCCTTACCTTACCCCTCTTTCTTCCTGTTTTTTCCTTAATACCTGTCTACCTCACTTACCTTAGTGACAATATTTAAAGTACTGTGCTAGGGAACATGAAAATACAAAAACATAAGAAGTGGTCCCTGGTCATGACTTTATAGTATTTTGGGATTAAAATGTCTTGTAGCCAGTAAATGGAAAAAAAGGAGTTGCTCAGGCTAATTTCTGCAAAGACAGACTATGGAGAAATAATGTCTGGAAGGCAGGCATGAGGTGTGGAGGGAAACAATAAGAACTAAGGCTCAACAAGTAACAAAATACTGGTTGTGTTGAATTAGCTATGATCTTGAAAGCAATAGGGATTCACTGAGGGATCTTAAGTCAAATAGCAATATGATGAGATTTGAAGTGGGGAAGTGTTAGTCCCTCAGTCATGTCCAACTCTTGTGACCCCATGGACTATAGCACACTAGCCTCCTCTGTTCATGAGATTTCCTGGCAGGAACATTGCAGTGGGTAGCCATTCCCTTCTTCAGGGGATCTTCTCCACTCTAGGATCGAACCTGGGTCTCCTGAACTGCAGGTAGCTTCTTTACCATCTGAGCCACCACAGAAGCCCACGAAAGACAACTCTGAAGAAAAAACAAACCAGAAAGAATGAGACCAGAGGCAGAGATGGTCAGGGGAAAAGACCACTATAAAAAATTCAGGCAAAAGTGTCAGTGCAGTGCTTGCCAAGAGCCTCAAATGGGACCGTATACAAGCAGCCAGTTATCACTAAGATATGTATTTGTTGCATGCTATGTATGGGGAAGAAGAAGTGATAAGAGGGGTTGAGTTTCCTGCAAGAATATGTATAATGAGTCAACAGGCAGGGAATTGAAGGCAGCAGTGCCCTCCTCATTCCTGTGCAGAGCACTGTAAAGCCAGACTCCATTGCAGGGTGAACCACAGGGAAGGCAGTTGTGTTTTAAAATCTCAGGGGTGTTGATACTCAGCTTTTTCTTGATCAGTGGAAAACAGTGCTCTGGCAGAGATTTTTCTTGTCTGAGAGGAAAAACAGCAGAGTCCAGGTGTAGCCCAGGACACCCAGAGACAGAGCAGACACTTACAGATGCTCTGCAGTCTCAGCAAGAGGGCAGTGGCAATTAGCAGGGGAGGATTTCTCTGAGAGTTCATGTAAGATATCCTCTACAAACTTCCCCAAGTATAGAGAGACCGTGGCTCTGTACTTCCAACAAACAACCCAGATGATTCTTAAGTGCATTGAAATTTGAGAACCATTAACCAAGACATTTCCTTGCTGTTGAAACAATTACTCTTCTTTTACTGATGTCTCTTCTCCTTACTTGTGTTAAAATAGCAGCAACAGTATCCAGGCATTTCTTGCTACTTCATGTTTTAATTTTTTCTGTCCCTTTTAATTTAATTTAAATTTTTTTAATCACCTGTTCCTGATGGGAGAGGCAATTATACCTGACTTTCAATAAAAAAGTCAGCAGGGACCATCGTAAAGATGCTTACCTCACCAACAGATTCCCAGCCATCATGGCTTTTTTGGCTTACTTCTTAAGGCCAAAGTCCATAGCCAAACTACCTGGACCCCAGGGACATAAGATAATGCACTAAGGGAATTTAGCTAATTTATCAAGCTACAGCTCGGACCTATAACCATATGCTTGTTACAAGCATAACTTTTCATTCAAACAATGTTTTCAGTTTTGACAAGTAATCACATCTTATCTTTTAAGTAGCAGGGATGTAAACTTGCTACCTTTAACTTTGGGGAAACTCATACTGGAAAAGTCAGCCCATGCGGTCTGGAGAGAAGGGCATGGGTGTTGATGACTGTGGGACATACAGCACAGGTCACATCCTTAAAGAAACAGAGATCCTTAGTAGCAAGGCAGGAAGTTAAGAGAGAAAGGTCGTTCTGTGGGATCCCTCTGTGTTCTCTAATCAACTGAGAAAGAAAGAGTTTCAAGACAAAAGCAGGGGTGAAGCATCAAAAGCGTCAGTAAGTGGAGGATCAGGTCTAAAACATGCCCAATTATTCAGCAAATGGGAAGTAATTATTGACCTAGAATAAAGCAGTTTTCCTGCAATGAAAACAGCAGTAGGAAGAAAGTAGAAGTCTGGCAAAGTATTAAAAAATATGAAACTAGAAACAGTTAATGATTTTATTCTATTATGAAAATATAGACCTAAATTACAGTAATAGATAATAGCTAATCCTTGTGTTGTGCCAACTCTTCTTTAACCCTCACCAGAACTCTAGGATAAGTGTACTAGTATTATCTATATTTTAAAATGAGGAACAGGAAAATTACAGCTAACCATCTTGCTCATGATCACAAAGCAATTACATGGGCTATTAGATATTTAAACCAGGTACATTTGAGGTTTTTACCACAGTTCCATTAACACCATAAAAATCTGGAATTGCTGTTGATTTTGACACACATTTATATATTTATTTGCACTTTCTTATTGTAAAGGAAGTTGTTTGCGATTATTTCTGTCCCTGCAAAATAGCGGTATGACATATAGAAAGAGTTCCCAAGTCTCATACATAAAAGCACTTGGGATAATAAAAGTATTGCATAAACTCAAAAGAGAAATACATTTTCTCTGGCAAGTCCAATTTTTTCTGACAAGAATTTTAATTTGAATGGTGCTTATACATTTTTATCCCATAATCATGTGCCATCTCCTTGTTAAAAGCTGCTCTCCACTCACTGGAAAGCCTTATCTGAAGAGGCTACCCCAAGAGTTATGTTAACAACAGACAGAAAAGTTTCTGCCTAAGCAGGCATTTATAATTGTATGATGAAATATTAATTCCCCCATATCAGAAAGGCTCTTGGGAAGAAAAAGTCTCTCTTCAGAGGAAAAGTCTTTCTTTCAGAGGAAAAAAGGGTAATATTCAGAAGCAGAGGTGAAGGGAGGTTTTAAGTGGAAAGGAAATTATTGAATTTCTCATTAATTTATACTAAGAGATGAGGAAAGTCTTTTGATCTTTCCCCCTCTGATGTGAAAGCATTTCTGTCTTTCTCAAAGCACCAATCTTCAAAAAAGACAAAGTCTTGAGATAACTTTTTCTCAGACAGAGAAAGGCAAGTACTATATGGTATCACTCATATGTGGAATCTAAAATAGTCAGCTCTGTAAAAGCAAAGAGTAAAATGGTGACCACTAGAGGATGGAGTAGGGGAACAGAACAGCTGTTTAAGTGTACAAATGTGTAAAATAAGCCCTAGAGGTCCAATGCACAGTTCAGTGAACACCGACACCAATATTGTATTATAATGACAAAGTAGATTCAACCACTAAAAAGAAAAGGTAATTATGTAATATGATAGAAGTGCTAATTATTACACAATGGCAATCATAACATATAAATGCATCAAATTAATGCTGTACACATTAAATTAACAATGTTAGAGGTTGCTTGTGGTATATATACACAATGGAGTATTACTCAGCCATTAAAAAGAATACATTTGAATCAGTTCTAATGAGGTGTATGAAACTGGAGCCGGTTATACAGAATGAAGTAAGCCAGAAAGAAAAACAGCAATACAGTATACTAACGCATATATATGGAATTTAGAAAGATGGTAACAATAACCCTGTATGAGAGACAGCAAAAGAGACTCGGATTTATAGAACAGTCTTCTGAACTCTGTGGGAGAGGGAGAGGGTGGGATGATTTGGAAGAATGGCATTGAAACATGTATAATATCATATATGAAATGAATCACCAGTCCAGGTTCAATGCATGATACTGGATGCTTGGGGCTGGTGTACTGGGATGACCCAGAGGAATGGTATGGGAGGGAGGAAGGAGGAGGGGTTCAGAATGGGGAACAGTTGAATACCCGTGGCAGATTCATGTCGATGTACGGCAAAACCAATACAATATTGTAAAGTAATTAACCTCCAATTAAAATAAATAAATTTCTATTAAAAAAGAGAAAAGAAAAAATGAAACTCTTGAAAAAAAAAAACAATGTTATATGTCAAATCTTTTTTAATTAAAAAAGTAGAAAGACTGAAAGTATACAGTCTTTTTTATTCTTTCCAAAATGGAAATCACTGGGAAAGCCAAAGATAAGTAGAGCATGATGTCTCAAAACTGCCTATTCTCCATGACAGATTCTGGAGACACAAACCAATACAAATGCTCTCTCTTAAGAGAACATTCTCCCTTAAGAGAACATTCTTCCTTAAGAAGCAAAATCTTCCAAGCCAAAAGAGAACTAAAGGAGACCTAAAGTGATAGGAAGCATGAGTAAGGGGGTGAAAATGCCTTAAAAAAGAAACTAGACAAGCAAAAGCAACAAACAAAACATTGTGATTTCCAACTTGTGATATAAATTGGGATTTTGGAAACACTATAAACATATATGAAATCATCATCTTGTTTAGTCAAATTATATCAAGATGCAAAGGAAAAAAAATTTGATTGTAAAAACATGTCAAAAATATTATTTCATACTCAAGTTAGTGCTTAAGTTTAGTACATCAGTGCAGAACTAATAAATAAACAAAGGAAGTCTCCCAAGGATGCCTTAGGATTTGATTCTGTTTCAAATGGTCTGAAGAAGAAAGAACTTTGATTTTTGCTATGCTTTTAGCAAAATATCAAAGAAAGACTTAAATAATAGTGAATTTCCCAAGAAAATCAGAGACATCACTCCTGGCTCTTTTGTCAACTGTAGCTGAGAAAATTATCTGTCTCTAATAGCTACAGTATGTAGTTTCAAATCATCATTGTGTTCATTTAATTGTATCTAATGCATGAATGCTGGAGGAGAGCATGGCAATAATAGATGGCTTATTTGAAACAAAGAAATGGCAGATATTTATTATTTCAGTTTTTAAATATTATATAATATTCATTTAAAAATTTTTTATACTAATTAACGTGTAAATAAATGTAGTTGATTCTTTTGGAAAACCTTAAAGGCTCCAATCTACTAAACCGTAAACAAGGCAAAGAACAAAGTAACCTTTAAAAACATTTCAATGAATAAAGTCTACCTTTCATTGAATTTTGAGCTAAATTAAATTGCTAGCAATGCTCAGTGTGGGTAAAATGCCTTTGGATCACTGTGAGTTTAACTATGGATGTACCTCATAAAGTCACCAATGGTAAGGTGAATTGCATCTTTGCCTTCTTTGATCATGTTCATACTGTTATTTAGCAATTTTGAAATTACTTATCTTTTCCATGACAGTCAGATTCTAATCTCAAAAGATTATATAACTTGATAATATCACAATGACTGGCCATCCCACATATCACGAAAACTGACTTACACAAAACCTAAGTTGGAGATACATATGATCCTAGTTTTTTAATATACGGCAGAAGAGAATGAAGTGGTCTGAGTATGTAGGTTATCCCTATAATCTATATTTTAGACTAGCTGGCCTAATCGCTTTTTTTTTTTTTCTTTTCAGTTTCATCTTGTCCCCCATATGATACCTTTAAAACAATCATTTACTTTAATGTATTATAATTGTTTTGTGGGAAAGGAATAGGAGAATTTCAACTCATCATAGCAGACATGGAATATTTTAGAAGTCTAAAACAGGGTTTAAATCATGTGCTAACCTCGGCACTGCCACAGTAATGATTTAAATCATAATTATAATCAAATCACAGGTGCATTCCTTGTTCTTATTTTAATCTGTGATATATGAAAAAACCTGTATTCACTTGCCCTTTATTTTCTTCCTACAAATCACATTATGTGTGTGGGGGGGGGTGTGTATGTGTGTATGTGTGTGTCTGTGTGTGTTCAGTCGCTGAGGTGTGTTCGACTCTTTGTGACTTCATGGATTGTAGCCCGTCAGGCTCCTCTGTCTATGCAATTTCTCAGGCAAAAATCAGGGCCTGAACCCATCTCTCTTGCATTGGCAGGCGGATTCTTTACCACTGAGCCACCAGGGGAGCTCCTATCATTGTGTGCTGCTGCTGCTAAGTCACTTCAGTCGTGTCCGACTCTGTGCGACCCCATAGACGGCAGCCCACCAGGCTCCCTCGTCCCTGGGATTCTCCAGGCAAGAACACTGGAGTGGGCTGCCATTTCCTTCTCCAATGCGTGAAAGTGAAAAGTGAAAGTGAAGTCACTCATTCCGACTCTTAGGGACCCCATGGGCTGCAGCCCACCAGGCTCCTCCATCCACGGGATTTTCCAGGCAAGAGTACTGGAGTGGGGTGCCATTGCCTTCTCCGCTATCATTGTGTAGATTCAGATAAATAAAAATCCATCACTATATCTTATATACAAAGATGAGACCCCCCCACACCCAATCAATCAACTTTTAAATACTCTACTCTGGGTATTTATTATACCAACAGTCTAATTATCCTCTTGTGCTGTGCTGTGCTTAGTTGCTCATTCATGAGTGACTATGATGTTTTGCTACCCTATGGACTGTAGCCACCAGGCTGCTCTGTCCATAGGGATTCTCCAGGCAAGAATATTGGAGTTGGTTGCCATGCCCTTCTCCAGAGGATCTTCCCAAGCCAAGGATCAAACCTAGGTCTCCTCCATTCCCAGTGGATTCTTTATGGTCTGAGCCACCATCTTACTCCTTAAGTAATTTTACAGATATCCATTCTTGGGCACAGAGTACTTATGTGATCTTTCAAAGGACTGTCTGAAACCACATGATACTCTGAAAATTTGAGCGCATTGTACAGCTTTATCTAGGGCTTCCCTGGTGGCTCAGATGGTAAAGAATCTGCCTGCAATGCAGGAGGCCAGGGTTTGATGTCTGGGCTGGGAAGCTTCCCTGGTGAAGGGAATGGCTAACCACTCCAGCATTCTTGCCTGAAGAATTCCATGGACAAACGTGCCTGGTGTACCCCATCTGCTTTCAGCATGAAGTGTGCTCAGAGCTGTTCCTCCTTATGGTAAGGATTATTCATGCGTTCATTCATACTCTCACTCCTTTCGCCTTTTAATCTCCCTGGTGAGAATCATTTCAAAGGACAAATGGAATAACAGAAATCTTGTACAAATCAGAACTCAAATACAGTGCTGAAGCAGAGAATTCATTTACTTCTTTTGACATGGATACAGTTAACCTAGTGGCTGAATAAGCTTTTTCTCTTTTGTACGCATACTCAAACACAAATACATGTACCAACACATGTCTGCTCACATCTCTCTCTTTTTTTCTTTCTTTAGCATTGCTTACTTGATCTATACCTGTTAAACCTATCATGTTAATTCTTAGAAAAGAGTTATAAAGGAATTCACTATCTTTACATCTCCAATTGAACTTTTGCAAACATGTAATAAAAACATTTTGTACTTACAAAAAGGATTACAGCAAACCTAGTTCAAATCCTTACCCAGCGCTCCCTATTACGCTTGGTAGATGGATGGATAAATGGACCGATGGGTAAATGGGCAAATGGATGAACGGATGGATGAATATAACATATATGTTGTTCCTCAGTACCTTCTCACTCTTTCTGCCTTCCTTCCACTCAAGCAGGTCTACTAAATGTTTACCATAAAGAGAGAATTGTTGTATCTGGATTCTCTCTACTGCCCCTCTACTTACAGTAAGAACACTAATCCTTCAGGACTGAGTTTAAACCCTGTCTCTTCCATGAAACCATGCTAGAACATCCTAATCAAAAAGACATTTTCTATTTCTTTCTAAATTCTTCACCCTTATTTTACCTCTCATTTGACATTAACTACCTCCTACTTTTTATATGAAATTTTGTTTTCAGATTTTTTTTTTTATGTTGTTGTGTTGTTGTTTAGTCACTAAGTTGTGTCTGACTCTTTTGTAACCCTATGGACTGTAGCCCGCCAGGCTCCTCTGTCCACAAAATTTCCCAGGCAAGAAAACTGGAGTGGGTTGCCATTTCCTTCTCCAGGGGATCTTCCTGACCCAGGGATAGAACCCTCATCTCCTAATTGGCAAGCATCCGGATCCTTTACCATCTAGCCACCTGGGAAGCCCATATGTTTGTTTCCTCACCTCTAAGTTGTAAACTCTTTCAGAGCAACTATTGAGATTTCTATATTTTGTTATCATCAACAACATTGTGTTGCACAGACCTCTGTATGTATTGAATCAAAAACAAACATTTCTGGATCAATATAGCCTGTATCTTATTAGCGTTCTAAGACTTACAAAGTATGAATACAACATAGGCCTAGTTCAAAATGGTGAAGATACAGAATCTATACCTATATCTATTTAGCTATAGTTTTACTTATAGTCCTATATATGTATATATAAACTTTTTATGGATGCAAACTATATTTCCAGAGGAAAAAACTGGAAATCTATAAAGTAATACTTAACTGGTGATACAACTGGGTTTGGAAATATGGGTGAATTTGTTTTATAATATCTATATTTTTAGTATCTCAATTTTTTCATTTTTAAAATTATCTCTCTCTCTTTTTAAAATGGGAGCTGGTACTATTTCCATGATTGTAATCATTTCATCTTTAGAATTGAACTCCTTCTAAATTTTGAGTGTCTTCAGTTCAGTTCAATTGCTCAGTCATGTCCAACTCTTTGCAACCACAGCACACGAGGCCTCTCTGTCCGTCACCAACTCCCAGAGTCCACCCAAACCCATGTCCATTGAGTCGGTGATGCCATCCAAACATCTCATCCTCTGTCGTCCCGTTCTCCTCCTGCCCTCAATCTTTCCCAGCATCAGGGTCTTTTCAAATGAGTCAGCTCTTCCCATCAGGTAGCCAAAGTATTGGAGTTTCAGTTTCAACATCAGTCCTACCAATGAACACCCAGGACTGATCTCCTTTAGGATGGACTGGTTGTATCTCCTTGGAGTCCAAGAGACTCTCAAGAGTCTTCTCCAACACCACAGTTCAAAAGCATCAATTCTTTGGCCCTCAGCTTTGTATATAGTCCAACTTTCACCTCCATACATGACTACTGGAAAAACTATAGCCTTGACTAGACGGAACTTTGTTGACAAAGTAATGTCACTGCCTTTTAATATGCTGTCTAGGTTGGTCATAACTTTCAAGGAGTAAGTGTCTTTTAATTTCCTGGCTGCCATCACCAGCTGCAGTGATTTTGGAGCCCAAAAAAATAAAGTCTGACACTGTTTCCACTGTTTCCCCATCTATTTCCCATGAAGTGATGGGACCGGATGCCATAATCTTAGTTTTCTAAATGTTGAGCTTTAAGCCAACTTTTTCACTCTCCTCTTTCACTTTCATCAAGAGGCTCTTTAGCTCTTCTTCACTTTCTGCCATAAGGGTGGTGTCATCTGCATATCTGAGGTTATTGAGATTTCTCCCGGCAATCTTGATTCCAGCTTGTGCTTCTTCCAGTCCAGCGCTTCTCATGATGTACTCTGCATATAACTTAAATAAGCAGGATGACAATATACAGCCTTGATGTACTCCTTTTCCTATTTGGAACCAGTCTGTTGTTCCATGTTCAGTCCTGACTGTTGCTTCCTGACCTGCATATAGGTTTCTCAAGAGGCAGGTCAGGTGGTCTGGTATTCCCATCTCTTTCAGAATTTTCCACAGTTTATTGTGATCCACACAGTCAAAGGCTTTGGCATAGCCAATAAAGCAGAAAATGATGTTTTTCTGGAATTCTCTTGCTTTTGCAATGATTCAGCAGATGTTGGCAATTTGATCTCTGGTTCCTCTGCCTTTTCTAAAACCAGCTTGAACATCTGGAAGTTCACGGTTCACATGTTGCTGAAGCCTGGCTTGGAGAATTTTGAGCGTTACTTTACTAGCAAGTGTCTTCAGGTCATACCAATTCTCTACTAAAATATTAAAACAAAAAATATTAGGAAAATAACATCAAAGATAGTGATGAAATGGTATCATAGTTTTGAATTTAATCAACAGTTTGCTGTCAGTTCAATGCTGTGGGAACCCAGGGAATGTTTACCTGGAACTTGTTACAGGTCTGTTTCTTGCTGCTTACCTTTTCTTTCTCTGGCAAGGAATCTATCTCTGCCTCTTGTTTCTGTGTCAAGAGATCTTGACTAGTTATGATTCCATCCAGTCCCAATTATTCACTTCCTTCTTTCTGGTGAATTCTGGTGGTATTGGGGATTAGAAATTAGTATCAACAGGTCATAACTCTTCCTCTTTCCTTCTTTTCAGAAGCCAGTTCTTCAAACAGAGCAAGCAGTTCTCACCTGACCAGCTCTGTCACCTCATGCTCCAAGTACCCCAACATTGTGAGGCCTGAGGTTCTCTATTGTAACTTGTGTCTGGCTCATTTATTCTAAAAAATTCTTGGGTTTAGAATCAAGAGACATCTGGGACCACATGTATAAGGTGAAGTTAGCAATTAAGTATTTGCTTTATCATTGATACAGGCCATTGTTTCATCTCCATCAGTTAAAAATTCTATCTTTGAAATGATTCGCATTTGGGAAAAAATACAAGAGTTTTACATATGACACCCTGTAATCTAATACCCTTTACTCACTTGTAGCTTTTATGCTTCCTTATTCATTTATTCACATGTTAATTTGTTCTTTTTCTTCCCCTCACCAGACATGTGGAAAAGAATTCCATACCCTTTTGTTCTGGCAGAAAAGAGAACTAGCAATGAATTTCCAGGTTATTTGGTGGGGTGGTTGTGGGGGATGGTATATCCTGAGTTATAGAGCACAACAAACACCCTCTTGATCCAATTGCATAGGGTAAATGTGCTATTAAAATATACCACAGAATAGAATAATTAACAGTGTTTTTACACTATGATTTTTTTATTTACATGTTTTCAAATAGGAGTGATTATAAATTCACTATGGAAACTACAGAAAAGGCAGACCAAAAATAAATAGGCAAAACAGTTCTGATGTATTTTGAGAAATCATAGTTACAAATGATTTTTTAAATAACAATTTGAAAGAGGAGTAATTAACAGATTTTAAAATTAATATTTTACATATGTTTTTATCTGGACCACACTGAATCACATAATTCACAGCCTGTAAATAATATCTTGATAATTTAATTCAAATGAAAGCAAGTATTTTTTTTCTATTAGCTGGAGTCATTTTTTTAAGTGAAAGAAGTGTACCTATAAAAAGAAGGCACAATTTTCAGTTTCTTACAATGAAAGTCTCAAAGTCACTTAGTTGAATAAGCTATTAATCTCTCTAGAACTCAGTTTTTCTCATCTGTTAAGTAGTATATTGTTTTATCAGTCTCTACTAGTAATAAAATTCTCTGCAACTGGAGTTACAATTTTAAATTTAAAAATCAGTTGTCCTTGGGATGTTACATTCTACTGAGCTCAACTGTATCTCCTTGAAATTTTCTTTTAATGAGATCTCCCCCAAACCTCTATTTTGTACTATGTTTTTCCCTCAAAGAACCAGGGTAATTGTATTATTTTTAAGTTATAAATAATAAAGCCTCTGAAGTAAGAAACCCTTATTTTTAAATAAGGCTATAGAGTTTGATTTTTAAAAAGATGGTTATTTCTTAGTCCTTCAACTGTTATTTCATCTAAATAAAAGGATTCAGCTATCATAACCTAAAACACAGGTGCAGTCTTTCATTACAGATACAAATAGAAGGGTCACTTAAGATTTAGAGCGAAAATAAAGCAAGACAGCTCTAGTTTCTAGGCACTCATAATTTCCTGGGGTATTGAAAAAATCAGACCAACAAAGGATAAATATGGCAGACCTATTCTGCCTTTAATGTATCAGGGAATAATAACTCAGAAAAGTAGAAAGTATTGTATTTCAGGGTAGATCTTTGCCATCAACATTATGTTTCAGAATTTTGAATTCAATCTAATAAAGTCTGAAATTGCTACTAATGTATTCGCACTTTAGAACTTTAATTCCTGTAGACTTCCATAAAGCTGATTAGTGGTAATCAAGAGTTCGTTGTTCTGATAATTACTCATTCCTTTACTAAGTAACTTTTTGAAAGTATTATACCACTGTTTAGGCATTCAAGTCCTAAAAGATAAGACTTAAACATACATTTGAAGAAATATTTTTAGAGTGTCACATCATTTATCTTATTATTCATTCATTTAGATTTTCCCTGATGTCTTTACTATGAATTTATTGAACAACCATCCTTTTGAAATCAAGCAACTAGACAACTGCTTTCATCTGAATTGAATATTCAATGGAAAAGAACAAACCATTTATTTATGTGACACTGAATGGATATGATTTTACATCTGTGCCCACATTTCTACTTTTTGGTACAGTTGTAAATTTAGCTCCCAAAGGCTGAGTATTGTGGTAAAATAATATATCCTATATCCCTATATGTTATTATCTGATTAATATGGAAGATACATGAGAATTCCTAGAATTGCCTTCCAGAGCATTAAACCCACTTCTGTTTTATCCCATCTTTAAGTGCAGAATACTTAGGCTTAAAAGCTCAGAAGTTATGTCAAATAGATCAACATTACAGTCACTTAACCTCATAATATCAGAGGCCAGACCTGAAGCAATATAAGTACTACCTGTGTAATTTTAAATTCATTTAGAGAACTAAGTCCCTTGGGATTTGTTATGGGCTGAATTGCTCACTCTCGGTGGTACTACTGGTAAAGAATCTGCCTGCCAATGCAGGAGACACAAGAGACACAGGTTCGTTCAATCCCTGGGTTGGAGAGGAGCCTGGTGGGCTACAGTCCATGACTCACAAAGAGTGGGACACGACTGAGCACATAAGCACGTGCGCGCGCGCGTGTACACACACACACACACACACACACACACACACACACACACACACCCTTTTCATATATTAAAGTTCTTATCCCCATTACCTCAGAATGTGACGATATTTGTACATAGAACCTTTAACTAGTTAATTAAGATGAGTTGATATATGTGGGCCTTAATTCGATGTGACTCATGTCCTTATAGGAAGAGGAAATTAGAAAGCAGGCAGATAAGGAAGACCACGTAAAGACAGAGAGAGCACACAACCTCTCCACACCAAAGAAGCTCTAAAAAGAGCGCAGCCTAACTGACACTTTGGTCTTGAACTTCTAGGCTGCAGAATCATGAGAAAATAAATGTCTGTTGTTAAGCCACCCAATCTGTGTTTCTTTGTTGTGGCAGCCCTAGAAAACAGATTCAGGCTTCAAAATCTGGAAAGTTCTGGAATTTATCTGCCTTCTTTTAGGACAGACCTCCAGCTTTTCTTAATTATTTTTATTAATTTCTTAATTATTATTTTCTTAATCATTCCTAGTAACAATCTCTTTGAACCTTTAAGTGCACTTTATTACAACTTCATTTGCCTAAGACTATGTTAAAATCTGAATTTAGTGGAAAAATTTCACTCATGCCAATATTCCAGTTTCAAGGGTCACTAAAATTCTGTGAATGCCTGGAATCTCTCTCCTACATTTAGTGTTGGGACATATAGGAGATGGAAAGACAGGCTCTGCTTTCCCACTCAAAAGACAAAAACATATGAATCACTTAAACATGTATCCTCTTTAGAAAGACAGGATATGCCTTTACATACCTTTGTGAAAATATTAGTCTCTGTGAGGTATGCCTCAGCTGATAACAGCTTTCTGCCTCATTTACAATCAGATTACATCCTTGAGACCTAAAGTTTCATTAAAGATTGGGAGGTGATATTTTCTAATTACTAAAGCAAGAGGAATGAGTGTTTTTTGCATCATGCCCAGAAGAAAATATAATGAGCTACACTGAACATAAACAGAAAAGTAACACTTCCTTTCATGTGAACCCTGAAATATCCAAGTTCATATCCATGACCTGCTACCTTAGTAACTCAAACAATATTTTATAATTCACATTTATGCATTTTATATCTCTAAAATCAGGAAGCATTTTATAACTGGATTTAACAATTATAAATGCCAACTTTTTTTCTTAGAAATCTCTTAAAATCAATAGCATCTAGATTTCATGAAATATGAAAATATTTCTGAATAGTAAAATTATTGTTACATTAAAAGAAAACAAACATGTCTGCTTTTTACTTGACAAAATTATCATACACTTTTTACCCTTAATTGTAAATCACTTAATCATTCTCTTTGAGAAATCATGTATTTCCAGCCCCAGCATTTTCAAATACATTCTGCTGTTAGTGGAAGGTGCTGTTTCAATCACAGCACACTCTTGGTAGGAAAAGAGACGCTAAGATTGGATTCTGTAATGACCAAAGAGGATTGTATTTCTAGCCTTACCAACGAGGAACAATTGTTGAATTAAAGATATAATGTCTCCATGTCCTTCCTTCGCTCTAAGTTCCTTTAGAAGATTTTAACCCCTTGGACTTTGTCTGGGCTGAATTGTGTACCTCACGTGCAGCTGATTATCTGTTAATAATACTTATCTCTCAGATTCACTTCTCAGCTTCCAAGCATGTTTCAAACTAATCGATAAAACATTAATCAGCCCATCCTGAATTTTTGTATAAATGTGCCTTATGATTAGAAACGGCTCCATACAAAAGGCAGGCAGGTCAGTTCAGTTCAGTCGCTCAGTCGTGTCCAACTCTTTGCGACCCCATGAATCGTAGCACGCCGGGCCTCCCTGTCCATTACCAACTCCCGGAGTTCACTCAGACTCACGTCCAACGAGTCAGAGATGCCATCCAGCCATCTCATCCTCTGTCGTCCCTTTCTCCTCCTGCCCCCAATCCCTCCCAGCATCAGAGTCTTTTCCAATGAGTCAACTCTTCGCATGAGGTGGCCAAAGTACTGGAGTTTCAGCTTTAGCATCAGTCCTTCCAAAGAACACCCCGGGCTGATCTCCTTCAGAATGGATTGGTTGGATCTCCTTGCAGTTCAAGGGACTCTCAAGAGTCTTCCCCAACACCACAGTTCAAAAGCATCAAAGGCATTACATGTTCCACAAATATGAAATTAATTTATAATCATAGTTAGCTGAAAACTCTCACCAGCCAACCCTGTTCTTTGGGCAATCATTCTATCAATACAGTAAATGTAGGATTTTTTTTTTAAACATAAAAGCTGTATCTGATAATTTCTAGAGGATGTTTAACTTTAAAAGAATGAATTAAAAAAATTTCTATTAGGAACTTAAAACCCTGTTAAAAATAATCTTAAAGAAATGGCAATTTAATAGTTATTTAAATTGTATGAAAGAAAGAAATTGTATACATTCTAAAAATGTGTCTAATGCATTCACTCACTTCGAATATGAGTTTTGACTATGAGTCTCTGGGACACAATATTCAAAATTTCTTCAATTCAGTTCAGTTCAGTCACTCAGTCGTGTCCAACTCTTTGTGACCCCATGAATCGCAGCACGCCAGGCCTCCCTGCCCATTACCAACTCCTGGAGTTCACTCAAACTCACGTTCATCGAGTCAGTGATGCCATCCAGCCATCTCATCCTCTGTCGTCCCCTTCTCCTCCTGCCTAAAATCCCTCCCAGCATCAGAGTCTTTTCCAATGAGTCAACTCTTCGCATGAGGTGGCCAAAGTACTGGAGCTTCAGCTTTAGCATCATTCCTTCCAAAGAAATCCCAGGGCTGATCTCCTTCAGAATGGACTGGTTGGTTCTCCTTGCAGTCCAACGGATTCTCAAGAGTCTCCTCCAACACCACAGCTCAAAAGCATCAATTCTTTGGCACTCAGCCTCCTTCACAGTCCAACTCTCACATCCATACATGACCACAGGAAAAACCATAGCCTTGATTAGACGGACCTTAGTCGGCAAAGTAATGTCTCAAAGTGCTGTCCAGGGCTGGGGTTCCACCTGAAGTTCAAAGTGGGGAGAATCCACTTCCAAGCTCACTTGGTTGTTGGCAGAGTTTAGGTCCTCATGAATTCGACTGAGCATCTCAGTTCTTAGCTCAATTTTGAATGGCAGCTGCCTTAAATTTATTGCCTCTTCAGTATGGTAGCTTATTTTACCAAATGATGCAAGCTGAGAAAGCCATTTAGAGTCTTCTAAGAAAATAGAGGCTATAATCTTTTGTACTACACTTATAGAAGTAATAATCCTCATTCTTGCCATCTTATTTGTAAGAAGCAAACTACTCAAGAGTAGAGGTTACACCATGCCATGAATACCAAAGCTGGATCACTGGGTGTCATCTTAGAAGTCTACCAGATGGGTTAAATAAATAAGTATATTTATTTATAAATATATTTGAATAAATAAGAATACTGTAAAATATTGTTATATGTAAAATACCTAAATTTTATTCATGAAATTTATTTTTTAAAACCTCATAAAATTATGCTACCAATGAAAATTCAAGACTAGAGGGTTTTTTACTTCTTGCATATTTCATCCTTATATATACACTTTATTCTACAAAGGAAATCCTGATTTTCTAGGACACAAGGACTGTAAGGATATACCATTTACTTTATCATACATTAAGCACACAATAGCATCAGAATAATAATGTTATTATCAACAATGATATTACTAATTATCAAAGCAAATATAATTAAGGAAGAAAGTTAATTTTTTCACATGCCCTTCCCATTTTACCCTGTATTTTAATGCTTGTACTTTATCTATATTGTCTGAACATAGAACCATTACAAGCTATACTCTTTTTCAACTCTCATATAATTTCATTCCACAAGTCACTTTATTGAATCTCCACCTTCGTACCTAGAATTTTAAACATATTTCTCTAGTTATTTTGGATGTGTGCAGCTTATTCTGTTGTTGATTTCTCAGGAGGTGCTTGTGGAAGTTATTTTCCTTGAGTTCTTGGAAGATGGTAACAATTTGCTTCTATCGTTAATACCTGAGTGTCAGCTTTTCTGGTGCAAAATTCTTGGCTCACATTGTCTTTCATTTGTATTTTCATTTCATTTTGGCATAAAAAGTTACTGCAGAAATATCTGATGACAATCCAATTTTCTTTCCCTTGTAAGTTATGTTTTCTTTTTGTCTGGATGACAAAGTGATTTTTTTTTTTTTTTGGATGTGGACCATTTTAAGAGTATTGAATTTTTTGCAATATTGTTTCTGTTTTAGGTTTTGTTTTGTTTCTTATGGCCAAGGGACATGTGGAATCAGCTCCCTGATCAGGAATCAAACCTACAGCCCCTGCATTGAAAGGCAAAGTCTTAATCACTGGACCACCAGGGAAGTCCCCCCCAAGTGATTTTTTTAATTTTGCTTAAAGATCAGTAATTTTACAAGAATATGTTTGGCTGTTGATCATTCTGGGTTTATAGTCTCTGGTATGAAATGAGTTCTTTCCAGCTATAGTTTAAATTTTTAAATTTCCCAATTGTTTTTTAAAGTAATGGCTTTTAGTACTTATTGTTTTGCCTTGCTTTCATTTTCTTCTTCATGGACTCTATAATCTGCAGGTTATTTAACTTGACTGTTTCCCACATTTTTCACTTAAAAAAAATCTTTTTAATGACATTTTTTAATTAAAAAATTTCCCCTCAAATTATATTTCTTTTAGTGGGTTATCTATTTTATTTACTCTTGTGTTTCTTCTAGTTCAAAACTTAACTGTGACTTCTTTGTCTTTTATTTTAAATTCACAAATTTACATCATTTGAGAGGGTTTTAAGTTTTTTTAAGTATTTTAATTTTATGATTTTAGAGAGCATGCTGGCTGATAGTCTTTATGCAGGAAAGGCAAAACCATAACTAGGATATAAGTTAACGCAGTCAAAAATAACTACGGACCTCTCCAGGATACAAAGGATCTAATATTGTCAACTTGTCACTGAGCACGTGATTGTCTCCTCTAGAGATCGTATTATTTTGGAGACTTAGCTTGGATATCTGTGAATGCCATCTTTTGTGAAAAAAGTCTTTGCAGATGCAATTAAGTTAAGGATCTTGAGATGAGGACATTATCCTGGATTACCTGAAGTGAAGTGAAGTGAAGTGAAGTCGCTAAGGTGTGTCTGACTCTTTGCGATCCCATGGACTGTAGTCTATCAGGCTTCTCTGTCCATGGGATTTTCCAAGCAAGAGTACTGGAGTGGGTTGCCATTTCCTTCTCCAGGGGATCTTCCTGACCCAGGGATCAAACCCAGGTCTCCTGCATTGCAGACAGGCACTTTACCATCTGGGTGGGCCCTAAATCCAATGACAAGGGCCCTTATAAGTGATACATGGAAAAGATGACAGACAGATGATAAGACACAGGGAGGAGGCAATGTGACCAGGATGACATAGACCTGAGCAGTACAACCACAATCTGAGGAGTTCTGACAGGCACCAGGAGCTGGAAAAGGTAAAGAACTGGATTCTCCCCTAGAGCCTCCAGAGAGAATGCGATCATTTTGCCAACATGTTGATTTTGGGCTTCTAGCCTTCCTTATTGTGGATGAATAACTACCTATTGCTTTAAGTACCAAGGTTGTAGTAATTTGCTATGTAAATTATAGAAATCTAATGTGCCATTTTTCTTTCCAATGTTTTCTAGACCCCTAACCAAACAGCCAGGGCTTCCCTGGTGGCTCAGATGGTAGAGAATCTGCCTGCAATGCAGGAGACCTGGGTTCAATCCCAGGGTTAGAAGATCCCCTGGAGAAGGGAATGGCAACCCACTCCAGTATTCTTGCCTGGAGAATCCCATGGACAGAGGAGCCTGGCGGGCTACAGTCCTTGGGTCACAAAGAGTAGGACACAACTGAGAGACTTTCACTTTCAACCAAACAGCTAAATTATTTTTTTGTTCTGGTTCTGTCTTTAGGGGAATTCCTTTTCATGACCTTTTCCCATCTCATTCCTGAATGGAATGGTAACGCAACTGTAATTCAGTGTGCACACCACATAGTTTAAGCAGCAAGGCCATTTGTATGGTAGCCTAGTCTTTCTGCAGACCCTTTTCCTACTTAAATCCTCATTCAAGTGGGTGATCTTTTTCATAAACTAATTAATGAGCTGCAGCAAGTATGTTTTGCCTTTTAATACCCAAGGAAACTTGTGGTGTTTTGTTTTTTTTTTTTTCCTTCGTAGTAAAGCTATGGGATTCTAGAACATGTTCCTTATTTGGAGGAGATACCTTAGTGTTTACAAATCACTGGTCTCCTGAAAACTCCACTGACATTGTCAGCCTTTGCATCATCATGGGTCTTATCTCCTACTCTCTGGAGTATGTGTTTTACTAAGACTTGCAACAGACTTGTCACTTCAGACTCATCGTGTGATAACATTGCCTCTTTGTTATACTGTTCCAGTTCGGATAGTCCAAATCTAGATGTTTCTGGTCCCCTCTGATAATATGAGAGAGGCAAAGAAGTTCACATAACTCTGGGGCAGAAACCATAAAGGTTTTGGTTATCCATCCAATCAATGCACAGTGATCAGTGCAAAGAAATAGAGGGAAACAACAGAATGGGAAAGACTAGAGATCTCTTCAAGAAAATTAGAGATACCAAGGGAACATTTCATGCAAAGATGGGCACAATAAAGGACAGAAATGGTATGGACCTAACAGAAGCAGAAGATATTAAGAAGAGGTGGCAAGAATACACAAAAGAACTTTACAAAAAACATCTTCATGACCCAGATAATCACGATGGTGTAATCACTCATCTAGAGCCAGACATCTAGACATCTAGAGCCTTAGGAACCATCGCTACAAACAAAGTTAGTGGAGGTGACGGAATTCCAGTTGAGCTATTTCAAATCCTAAAAGATGATGCTGTGAAAGCGTTGCACTCAATATGCCAACAAATTTGGAAAACTCAGCAGTGGCTACAGGACTGGAAAAAGGTCAGTTTTCATTCCAATCCCAAAGAAAGGCAATGCCAAAGAATGCTCAAACTACTGCACAATTGCCCTCATCTCACACGCTAGTAAAGTAATGATCAAAATTCTCCAAGCCAGGTTTCAGCAATACGTGAACCATGAACTTGCAGATGTTCAAGCTGGTTTTAGAAAAGGCAGAGGAACCAGAGATCAAATTGCCAACATCTGCTGGATCATTGCCAAAGCAAGAGAGTTCCAGAAAAAAAAACATCTATTTCTGCTTTATTGACTATGCCAAAGCCTTTGACTGTGTGGATCACAATAAACTGTGGACAATTCTGAAAGAGATGGGAATACCAGACCACCTGACCTGCCTCTTGAGAAACCTCTATGCAGGTCAGGAAGCAACAGTTAGAACTGGACATGGAACAACAGACTGGTTCCAAATAGGGAAAGTAGTATGTCAAGGCTGTATATTGCCACCCTGCTTATTTAACTTACATGCAGAGTACATCATGAGAAATGCTGAGCTGGAGGAAGCACAAGGTGGAATCAAGACTGCTGGGAAGAAATATCAATAACCTCAGATATGCTGATGACACCACTCTTATGGCAGAAAGTGAAGAAGAACTAAAGATCCTCTTGATGAAAGTGAAAGAAGAGAGTGACAAAGTTGGCTTAAAGCTCAACATTCAGAACACAAACATCATGGCATCCAGTTCCATCAATTCATGGCAAATAGATGGGAAACAGTGGAAACAGTGTCAGACTATTTTTGGGGGCTCAAAAATCACTGCATATGGTGATGGCAGCCAGGAAATTAAAAGAAACTTACTCCTTGGAAGAAAAGTTATGACCAACCTAGACAGCATATTAAAAAGCAGTGACATTACTTTGTCAACCAAGGTCCATCTAGTCAAGGCTATGGTTTTTCCTGTGGTCATGTATGGATGTGAGAGTTGGACTATAAAGAAAGCTGAGCACTGAAGAATTGATGCTTTTGAACTGTGGTGTTGGAGAAGACTCTTGAGAGTCCCTTGGACTGCAAAGAGATCCAACCAGTCCATCCTGAAGGAAATCCATCCTGATTGTTCATTGGAAAGACAGATGTTGAAGCTGAAATTCCAATACTTTGGCCACCTGATGCAAAGAGCTAACTCATTGGAAAAGACCCTGATGCTGGGAAAGATTGAAGGCAGGAGGATAAGGGGACAACAGAGTCTGAGATGGTTAGATGGCATCAGTGAATCAATGGACATGAGTTTGAGTGAGCTCCAGGAGTTGGTGATGGACAGGAAGCCTGGCGTGCTGCAGTCCAAGGGGGCACAAAGAGTCCAACACGACTGAGTAACTGAACTGAACTGAACCCATAAGATGAGAATGCAAACTCTCCTCTCTGATAAGTATGGAAAAGAACACTTGCATCATCAGCTGAGTGGTGATCAAAGACTATACACCTGAAGTCACGTTAATTCGCTTTAGCAAAGATAACACTTCTGGATTAGTGGCTGCAACGGTAGCTACCACTTGGATGACTTTGTGGTAGTCTGTTAGCATTTACAGAATCTGCCTCAAGGTTGTAAACTAGTGAGTTAAGTGGAAATGTGATGGGAAGATTATCGTCACAAGGTTTGATCTTAAAGGTTAGCACTAATCTTTATTACTACCCCAAGATGTGATGCTATTTTTTATTTAATACGGTTTATTAATACCTTACTGAGTTGAGGATGAAGTTTTAGGATTCTTCGCTTGTCTTTCTTTGATATAATAGTCCTTCCACCACAGTGAAGTTTCTGTCAGTTACCAAATATGTCCACTCTAATTATAAATTTGCAGATGAGATGTGACCACCAGGTGGGGTCACTGACCCAGCGTACCCAGTGAATCTAGCAGTTATTGATATTTTTTTCTCATGCTTCCACTCTAAAAGTGGAACCACAGTGGTGTTTCTGTTCCCTGGTTATTAGCATCAGCTCTGACTCAATGCCAAACAGTCCCCCAAATATTTGGGAATTAGTCTTTATCTAGTGTACCCAAGTAAATGGCCATAAGTGTCTTTTGAGGAGGGCTGTGGAAATCATTATTCTATCTTAACCCTGAACACACAAAAATCATTGCTCATCAATGCACAATAGACAGAGAAATATGTTTTGCTCTTTCTATTCACATGCTCTGATATTGCCCAGACATTCCTCCCACGGAGCCTACCTATACTGCTCAGTGGCTTTTGGGTCTGAAAACTAAACCATGTCTGGAAACTGGGCAAGGATGTCTTTTTTTGTCTGGGTGGCCACTCAGCCTCTTGATTAAGTGCATGATTTCTTTGGAATTTGGATATTGAGCAACACTCTTACTGACTGCCCGTCTAACTTACCTCTGTAGATACCATAGTCTTGTAACTATTTCCACAGCCCTCTGTGGGTGAGATCCTTTAGTGACTCTTTGGTCTCATCATCACAATAGCTGTACCTAGCTTGTTGGAGTCAAAATCACCTTCTACCTGCATTATTTTTCATCACTGTGTAATACCCATAACATCAGAGAGCCCTTTAATGTAGCAAGATCACTTTCCATCAGCCCTGTCTTACAGAGGACAACCACCACTACCCACAGTGATGCCAATTCTTCTCTCACTGGAGTTTTGGTAAATGAATGTTCCCCAGGAAATCTCAGAGGACATATCATTTTGTGGTTTTTCTGGCCTTAACTCTAAATATTGGTCTGGTGACCAGGACGGAAGGTGTGGCAGATCTGAAGGAAACATGTGTCATGCAAGACAGAAACCTCATCTTTGTCTTCAAACAAATGAAGAATTCAAGCCATTACTAAGAATGAATGAGCCAACTTCTATAAGACCAAAGGGTCACACGGTAGCTCGTGTTATTCTTCCATGTCAAGGTCCCACATTTTCTTAATCAGGGACCATACCTTGGTCTGGTAGAATGCTAAGGGTTGAGGATTTAAATATTTCAAGAGTGTGGCTACTTTTATGATTAAGTGTGGGACTCTATCCCAAGCTTTTGCTATCTTCTGATTGCAAAAGTCTGTTCATATGCTACGTAGGGGACCCTTAACCTTTAATTTGTCAAGTATCCTGGGACTTTCATTGTAGGTCTCTAATATATCAAATGCTCCAGATCCACATGCTTTGGCATCATAATTTCTCTCATATTTTTCAAATATCTGATACATGTCATGTGCCGGTTCATTCTTTCCCATGGATATATCATCCCAGTAAACTTCCATGTGTGGAGACATAAGCGTCGCACTATCAACTGCTGTGGGATAGTCCTGTCCTTTGCCACCTGAGGCGGGGTTCTCATTGATAAAGTGTTAGTGGTTGATCAACTTCAATATCCTATCTTCAGGGCTGCATTCATACTGTTTCTGGTACCATTTGTTTCCTAAGAGGTGATTGAGGCTTCCTAGGAGGCAGACTCTTAGCTAAAGATTTGTAAATAGGAAGTTTATTAGGGAGCACTCTTAAAAATCAACACATTTGAGAGAGTGAAGAAAGCAGAACCATAAAGAGATGAACGCTGGCTTGTAATAAAGTTGAAACAAAATCCTCACTGGAATTTATTTACAGGCAACAATGGAGAAACAGACAGAGAGAATAGACTTATGGACAAGGGGAGAGGGGAAGAAAGGGTGAGATGTATGGAAAGAGTAACATGGAAATTTACATTACTGTATGTAAAATAGATAGCCAACAGGGAATTCACTGTATGACTCAGGAAACTCAAACAGGGGCTCTGTATCAACCTAGCAGAGTGGGTGGGGAGGGAGATGGGAGGGAGGTTTAAAAGGGAGGGAATATGTATACCTATGGCTGATTCATGTTGAGGTTTGACAGAAAACAGCAAAATTCTGTAAATCAGTTATCCCTCAATACAAAATAAATAAAATCTTAAAACTGGGAGACATGGAAAGAAAAGTGAAAGTGTGTTAGTACTGCAAAATAGATGAATGGATCATAATAGGTAGCCCAGGCACAGATTCTATAAATATAATCAGCTGATCTTTGACAAAAAAGCAAAAGCAATACAATGAAGCAGAGTTAGCCACTCAATCATGTCTGACTCTTTGTGACCCCATGGACTGTAGCCTGCCAGGCTCCTCTCTCCATGGGATTTTTCCAGTCAAGAGTCCTGGAGTGGATTGCCATTTCCTTCTCCAGGGGTTCTTCCAGACCTAGGGATCGAACCCAGGTCTGCTGGATTGCAGGCAGATTCTTTACCATCTGGAACCACCAACTGAGACTTTCTTCTCCTGCAGCTACCAATTATAACCTTGAGTGAAACTGCCCTGTTCAGCCAAGTTCAAGCACCAGAGAAGACCAAGCTGACAGATATCAGCTACCATCACTCTTGAAGCTGTAGCAATAAACAGTTCAAAGTTGGGAGGGAGTGTAGAGGAGCATAACATCCACTGCATCCACAGTTTACAATCATAATCGATCATCCCAATTTTAGTATTCTAAAATACTAAATACTCTCTTTCTCTCTCTCTCTCTCACACACACACACATGCTTGCTCACTGGCTATAATCTCTGCTGAATACGACTTGAAGTCTAGAGCCACACATTATTTATTATCCAAATGTGATGTTTTATTAGTTTTTAAACACATAACGTTTGTAAGTGTTGTGAATGTATGGCAGTCAGATCATGAAACAAAGAAGAAGTTGGACCACAGGTATAACACCCCCCCGGCCCGATCCAGCAGCAAAAGACACAAATTCCACTGATAGACTTAAGCCTCTCATTTTCACTTAATAGTATAATTCGGTAATAGCTCTGAAAAAAAAAAAAACCCTTAATGTTCTATTATGTTCAAAATATTATCTCTATCTGGAAAAGAGGAAGAAATTTGCCTGATTTATGTGAGTTATCTTTGAAGACTAGCCACCTGATTGACCTATGACAATTATTTCTTCAAATAACTAGAAGAAACCATAGTCTCTTCTGATGATTTTGTTACTTCTGAGTGTAGCTTATTTATTCTGCTCTTATAATTCCTCACACTGAAATGTCAGAGATATCAATGTCAAACCAAACCAAAGTATAAAAAATAATTTGATTACATTTATTACATGCATCTGTAATGTGATTTATCTTCAGATACCAGATGCCTTTTCCATGACTTTTTTTTTCATTCCATTGGTAAGATTCTGAATGCTAAATCTTTTATATTTATGCGACTATCTTTATCCTTGACCTTATTTTTAGTCTACAACTTTTTAATGTATCTTGCTTCCTCATTTTTTTTTCCTTTCCATGCCTTCTACTCATTAATTTCTGCTAAAAAAAAATTGTTTCCATACTGCTATGGCTCCTATATTGATTTTTTAAAAAATGTTGATGATACAATCTCTATGATTGATAGAAAAATATATAATGTAAGAACACAAATTTGTAGGTTAACTTAAGCATTATTGATTCCTTGGACTGGATAATTTTTTCAGAGTCCTTTAGCTCTTCTGAGAGGGCAAAGTCTCAGACTAGATCATTTTCAAAATAGTCTTAGGTGTACCTGCTAAAACTAAAATAGCAATAACATTTAAAACAACAAAATCTTTCCACTGCCTTTTAATTGAGTTCACATTTTTCCAAGAGGCCAAATGTGGGGTGGAGGGGGTTGATTTTCTTTTCTTCTTTTCTCTGTTTTTAAATTGTGAAACATTTCATAAATATTAATGAACATGTATAAACCATCTATACTTTATTTGTAACTTCTCATTTATCTATGCAATTTTTTCCTCTATTTTTAGTCTTTTCAACAAAAACAGTTTGTTTTATATTCTCTAATGTAGTTTTATTCTTGAATAAATTAACATTTTCATTGTTTCGTTTCTTATACTTTCTTCAGATAAATATTTTTTTCTAATTTTTTCATTTAGAAGCTTAGTTCATTTATGTTCAGATTTTCTTTCCTTCTTTATTTTCTTTATTTTTGCATGTGAATATCTAATTATGCCACTGCTGCTGCTGCTGCTCCTGCTAAGTAGCTTCAGTCGAGTCCGACACTGTGCGATCCCAGAGACGGCAGGCAGCCCACCAGGCTCCCCCATTCCTGGGATTCTCCAGGCAAGAACACTGGAGTGGGGTGCCATTTCCCATTTGTTAAAAAGACAGTTCTACGAGTATTGAATTAATATGGCTCTGTTGTAGAAAAACCATGTGAGTATGACCTAATAAGTGGTTACAGACTTGTTAGGAGGGCTGAAGAAACAGATGATTGCTGAACTTTAAGGGATGAATCCCGCATACAATATTCCTCACTGGCTTACCGTGGGGACGATGTTTCTGTCACGACATGGAACCCAGCTACTGGCTATTCAACCTGCTTACTCAATAAGGAAGGGAATAATTCTAGAGTTGAGGGCTTATAAACATAAAATAGAAGCCTCCTGCTTTGCTTCTCACCATCTTAGTTCTGCTTCCTTCCATGTAAGTGCATTTAAAGGCAAAACAAATTCTAGCCAGAACTGTAATTGCAAGGAGTCTGAAGAGTGTTAAGTTTAACAGCACACTCAAAGGAAGTTAAAAATTACATAAGACCACTCAGATTCTCAGCATTTTTGAGTAACAGAACTAGGATTTAAACCTAGTTTCTTCTCTAAGATAATTTCTGGATCCATTTTTTTCTTTCTTTTCCACTCTTGCTTTCATTTGCTTTTTACTGTGTGTGTGTGTTACCGTTACCCAGTTTTCTGGATCTTTTTTGTGTGTGCATGTTATTAAACTTTTGTTTGATTTTCTCCTGTTAATCTGTGTTATGTCAGTTTAATTCTTAGATCAATCAGAAGAGCCTGGAAGAGTAGAGAAAATTTTTATTTTTCCACACCAGGATGAATAATAAAACAGAAAAAGCTTGGCCGTGTGATTACAGAAAAATGTCTTTGTACACCCGTGGTGGATTCATGTCAATGTATGGTGAAACCAATACAGTATTGTAAAGTAAAATAAAGTAAAAATAAAAATTAAAAAAAAAAAGAAAGAAAAACCTCTATTTAAGATGTGTCCATTAAAACATCCCAGTGGGTACAGTAATCACAAATTACAAGGTAACTTACAAGCCACTATGTGCTTTGCAATCATATTGACCAGAAGATGTTTGTATTAATATTTGCTTTTCACTTTTACTATTTGCCAAATGAAATGCTTGTTCCAAAATGCCATTAGTATCCATAAACAAATATGATTTGAAAAGTATTTGGATCCATTTCTTAGAACCAAGAACACACAGATTTTCCCTGAAAGGAACAGTCCTACTTGCCAAAAAAAATTATTTTACTTCATACATGACAACTGGTAAATAAATCATTAAGACAGAGATTTCCATTATAGAAAACATATGAGGATAATTCTTTTCATAAGAACTTAGCTGAAAGTCAAAGACACTAGAGAGCATTTGCTTTTCCTCATTATTTTGCCTTATGAGGTTATATACAGAAAGAACAAAGAGTATTGATCATCATCTCATTATGCAAAGGGTTAAGTCACAACACACTGCAGTTGCTCACCAAGAGGGCACCCTCTGGGGAATTCAGAATGGAACATTTGGAGAGATGGGCCCCTAGACAGTTCAGAGCCACGTATAAAGAAGAATATCAAAGAGTCCAGATTCTTGCATCCACCTACACACAGAAAAGCACTAAAGTTATTAACTTGAGACATCAGTTCTTTGCAATTAGCAGTAATTCTTTACCAAGAGTATGCTTGACTACAGGGTCTTCCCTAGTGGCTCAGACGGTAACAAATCCACCCTCAATGCAGGAGATGCAGGTTTGATTCCTAGGTCAGGAAGATCCCCTAGAGAATGGAATGGCTACCCACTACAGTATTTTTGCCTGGAGAATCCTATGGACAGAGGAGCCTGGTGGGTTACAGTCCATGGGATCACAAAGAGTCAGACACGATTGAGCAACTAACACTTTCACTTTCACTTTCACTCTTGACTACATGTATTTCCAATCCCCAAATTCATAAATACACTGGCTCCTCCCCTTCCTCTTTAGAATAATCCCCTCAGAGCTACTGAGAGGCTATTTTCCAGGCTATTGTTCTCCGTGAAGTCCCTGGATAAATCAATCAACCATACTAAACAGATCTTATTCATTTCTTCCCCCAACATATCCTCCATTTATAAAATGTTAACAGCTCTTTTAATAAGTGGAGAATGTATGCATGGGGTCACAAAGAGTTGGACACAGACATGACTTAGTGACTGAGTATACAGGCCTGCAAACCAAAGCTCTTTTAACCATCTTTCTGAAGGATGTGTACACAGAACGACAATTGACACAATAGAACAATAACTGGTTCAAAGGAAAACAATAACAACAAGACAAGAAAAGCAACAAGGACAGCAAGTTATAAAACAACTAGTTTTATAGATATGTGGTTCGCAGTAACCTATTTGATAGTTTGGGATAAGTTTTTTTTCCAATGAGCTTGCAGATATGATAGGTTATAAAGAAAATGATACAATTTGAATGAAGTCAGTCAGCTAAATAATATTCCACCTCAAATGCGAGGTACTAAAGAAATAGTCAGCAATCAACCAGTTGCTTGATTCTATAAAATGTCCTGATGTATGCAGAAGCTGTGTAATAAGAAGAGTGTGCTTTTACTTTTTGTGGTAGGATATGAAAAGGCAGAGAAACCAGAGATCAAACTGTCAAAGCAAGAGAGTTCCAGAAAAACATCTATTTCTGCTTTACTGACTGTGCCAAAGCCTTTGACTGTGTGGATCACAATAAACTGTGGAAAATTCTGAAAGAGATGGGAATACCAGACCACCTGACCTGCCTCTTGAGAAACCTCTATGCAGGTCAGGAAGCAACAGTTAGAACTGGGCATGGAACAACAGACTGGTTCCAAATAGGAAAAGCAGTACGCCAAGGCTGTATATTGTCATCCTGCTTGTTTAACTTATATGAAGAGTACATCATGAGAAACGCTGGGGTGGAAGAAGCACAAAGTGGAATAAAGATTGCTGGGAGAAATATCAATAACCTCAGATATGCAGATGACACCGCCCTTATGGCAGAAAGTGAAGAGGAACTAAAGAGCCTCTTGATGAAAGTGAAAGAGGAGAGTGAAAAAGTTGGCTTAAAGCTCAACATTCAGAAAACGAAGATCATGGCATCTGGTCCCATCACTTCATGGCAAATAGATGGGGAAACAATGGAAACAGTGAGAGACTTAATTTTTTGGGGCTCCAGAATCACTGCAGATGGTGACTGCAGCCATGAACTTTAAAGACACTCACTCCTTGGAAGGAAAGTCATGACCAACCTAGAGAGCATATTAAAAAGCAGAGACATTACTTCGTCAACAAAGGTCCATCTAGTCAAGGCTATGGTTTTTCCAGTGGTCATGTATGGATGTGAGAGTTGGACTATAAAGAAAGCTGAGCACTGAAGAATTGATGCTTTTGAACTGTGGTGTTGGAGAAGACTCTTGAGAGTCCCTTGGACTGCAAGGAGATCCAACCAGTCCATCCTAAAGGAGATCAGTCCTGAGTGTTCTTTGGAAGGACTGATGTTAAAGCTGAAACTCCAATACTTTGGCTACCTGATGCAAAGAGCTGACTCATTTGAAAAGACCCTGATGCTGGGAAAGATTGAGGGCAGGAGAAGGAAACGACAGAGTATGAGATGGTTGGATGGCATCACCAACTCAATGGACATGAGTTAGGGTCGACTCTGGGAGCTGATGATAGACAGGGAGGCCTGGCGTGCTGCAGCTCATGGGGTTACAATTGTTTGGACATGACTGAAAGATTGAACTGAACTGAACCGATGAAAAGTAGATGCCCTTTTAACACACATGTAGTCATTTAGGTAATCCTTTAATACCCCTGGACCTCCTGTATTTTCCACAAGTTATTACAATTAAAGAAAAAGCATCAGACGGCATATGAAAAACACTTTAATGGGGTCTGGTACACAGTAATGCATATTTTCCATTCCCTTATAAATGTTATTTCCAGATATCTAGAAAAAATATAAAAATAATCAGTTGAATGATTTCAGAAGCAGAAGGTCACACTGCATATAGCTGAAAAAATAAAGATAATGTGTTTAAAGAAACACAAGCATACCAAAGAAGGCATACCTAGAAAAATTTATTTCAGTTAATGCCTTTCTTATAATCTTGATTGGAAAATCATAATCACATATGACATTCAAGCATATATAAGCCTTTTCTTTCCTAGAATTGGCTTAGCCATTCTCGATCCAGTACAAAGCACAATATAATAACCAGTATATATTTTAAAGGTTTTAAGATAATTTCCTATTAAATATGAAAGAGAAAATATGGTTTATCTTAGAAAGGTTTGAAGGAGATAGCAAAATTTCTCTCTATCAACAATGTCTAACTTTAGTCGATGACGCTGAAGAAATAGCTTTTGCTGTTCTTTAGGGAGAAATTATTCTAGATGTCTGTCATTTCCTTTCACAAGTATGCTGGATGTCATCCAGAGGCACGTGAGTGAACTTTTGCAAGATCTTTTTAAAAAAGAAAACTAAAGAAAACAAAATAGGGACAGCACTCACCATGCATTTGCTTCTTTGGTGTATTAGAAAAATAAAATTTTTATTTTCCATTGCCTTTTAGGCATGGGTTTTATATGTCCAGAAGGCAAATTATCAACTCAGAGAAAGGTGTTCAAAGTTGGTTAGTTACTATGACTTTGATCATTGGTAGGAAACCGTGCCAGGCCAGTGTTCAACGGAGTTTTGCATTGATGACATTATGAAGTAGGGACTATTTTAGTCTCATAATACTCCAAGTTGTGTTTAGACTAACTCTTTATAGAATTTAGGAGTGTTATCTAATTTACTTAAGTTAAGTGGATGTCTTACAGTGTGGCCCACAGTCCCATATACAAACTTCCAAGGCTCCCCTGGGAAAATCCATTTCAGAAATTCTTAGTTCAGTTAACACCGCTAACCAGTGAATCTCTCGTGATGCGGATTTATTTTTGCTTTTTCTGTTTCTTTGGAATTAATTTAAATTATAGTAAGGGACTTTCTGGTGGAATTAGCTTGAGCCATAAAAAGATCTGTGAATATGATTACTTCTGTAGAGATAAGTCCAGTGTGCTGTTCTTACATCCACTAACCTACACACTGTAAGTCTACAAGGTGTGCCAATCCCTTTTCAGGCTGTAGGATTGTTCTTTCCCTTTGACAGAGAGAATATAAGGAACTTTAATGCTGCTATTCAGTGACACATTTATCAGTATCTTTTCTGTAGGTCACTCTCTGACCTTCAACCTGATTCCTGCACCTGGGTCTTTACCTTGTTCCTCATCACAGGAACTTAGCCAGTGGCTAATATCTGTGTTCCTACCTTGGTTCCAAGAGTCCTATTTTAAACCCCTGACTCCAGTTCTTTTCATTAGTCCTTCCAATATTCCTGATATTGGCTGACAGCCTGAGTGGTCTTTTTTGCTCCTTCCTGTGAATAAGATATACACAAATTCAGGACACTCAAACGTGTTCTAATGTCTCAGGTAGAAGTTAACCTTTAGTTGTGTATAAGCCACCATAAGCCTCACTCCACATATGAAAAATTTTAAATAATGTTTACAATTTACCCATAATCATTAAGCTAAACCCCAAATTCAAACACAGAGGTAAATCAAAGTCAAATTATATTCTCATTACTGTATTTCATTATCATTTGTATTCATTTACAAACTATATTTCTCTCTTCCTCTCAGTCTTTCTTTTTCTCATCTTCCTTCTCTGACTCATCCATTTCTATTCTTCCTTTTTCAATGCCTTCTTGCAAAACCAAAGGAAAATGTGCAGAAATTCACAGGACCCAAGATAGCTATATAGTCTTCCCACAAAACAGCTCACATGATGTCAGGAAACAAGCATGGAATCTGAAAGCAGAAGGATCTACATTTAAATTTCAGATGAATCCCTAACATACTTTTAGCAAATTGCATAATATTTCTTAGTTATTCTTCTTACCTGTGACATGGAGACAAGCGTATCGATTACTCAAGGATTTTGTGAAGATCTAATGACGGAAATGACACAACCTGTATGACATTGTATCTGGCATAGGTACCCAGTTAACTTTTATTTTATCTTTTAAAATTTCCTTCCCTTTGATGTAGGTATAGTAAAAACTCATGATAGGCATACCTCATTTATTAAGCCAACCACTTGGTATTTATATTTTCTCATAGATCCAAGTGCACATGTAAGGAAAAAAATTATTCTTGCATGACTGTATATTGTTAAGAGTATTTTCAGATGGTAAAATGAGCTATGATGAGCTTTCAGCCAATGAGAATGTGTAAAGCAGATGGTGCTCTCTACTCTCTACTGATGAGCATTACTACAGCACCATATGGTCAATGTTTTCAGCCAAAATTTTGGATACTCTACTTACCCAAGAAAAGCATGGTCAGCAATGCATAGTGTCCTTTCAGTACAGGGTCCTCTCTTTCTTACATTTATTTGGTTTTCCACTAGTATTAAATATTATTGATCCATAATGGTTGATAATGATTTATGAATAATAATGCAAAAGAAAAATGTCCAATAATGAAACTAAGACTCGTATGTTGAATTTTAAAAATGTATAACAATATTTAGAGATCCTCAAGGTGTATTCAATGAATTGTCCTAGGAAACAGAAGACAAAAACCATAGGTGGATCCAGGTTGTTGAAGGCTCTTTGATGCTATGAGGGTTAGGAGGAACATCACTAAGATCCTTTAAAAGAGATTAGCTATCAATGAATGCTAGTTGGAAGAAACTACAGCCCAGGCATGTCACAAATCCACAGAATCAAAGATAAGGGACTTCTAGTTTTTCAGTACTGGAAATATACCGAAAACATGAGTTATACAAACAACCCAGTGGAATTCTGATTCACTTAATGCTCTATTTCCTAGAATGCATCTGATTTATATGCATTGTCTTAAAATTCGACAGAAACTGAAGGACATCCAAACCATCTTCCAACCCAATAGACAGATTTTTTTTTTCCCGACATCATGGACAAATAATTCTTAATTTTCCATTTGAAAAAATTCCATTAAAAGAGCTTACTACTTTATATACTAGCTTCTGGAACTTTAGAGATTAAGATAACAGACAGAGACACCACATTCAAAACACTTAGAACTAACAGATTTCAATGCAAGTGCTAGTTATAGAAGCGTGGAGAGGGTTAATAGACTTTTTAAGAAGTGGAGAGGAACAAGCAACAGTGGAAAGCTTTTGCCACTTCTGAGTGTGAGGGTTAGACATTCTTCTCATTTTTTGCCTTAGACAATGTCCACCATGCCCTTGGTTAGTACCCCTGAGTTTAAACATTATACCATCTGCTGACCCATAGGGCATTGTTATTCAACTCTTGATAAACATTTTAGCTTCAATATCACTGTTACTCCCCCTAAATAGTTTATAGATGATTTTAGTTTACAGATGAGTCATCTAACATCTGACCTGCCAGTTCTTTGAAATCTTACCCCCTGCCCATCCCTATGATTCTGTCTTTCACTGTCCCTCAGCCACTCATTCTTGTGTTCTTATACTCATTCTCAACACAACAAATAACTACAACTTTTCCACAGCCTATTTTACTGATCATCAATTTTTATTTATCCAAGTCACTGTTTCAGTCAACTGCAATGATATGGCTCCAATCTGGGTTGGAGGATTTCTATAACTATTCTATCATGAGCTCCAGGTGCCCTGGGTGCCATCTGGCCTGGCTGGAGCTGGGAATGAAAGGGACGCTTCCCCAGAATCCACATGTCTCCCTAGCGATCGGATCCCATTACCAGCATGGTGCCTGGCTCTAGCTCCCACCTCTGCTTATGATTCATCTCTGCACAGAGCAATCAAATAGCTGCTCCAGTAAGAACTACCTTTCTTAAGAGCCTAGGGGTACACTTCCTTCAACTGGCCCTCCCCCAGTGAATTCTGTGATCGCCAAGTTCAAAGTTATGCACATGTGACCAAAATAAATGTTCACTGCTGAATATGATCAGTTAAATCAACCCATTCACATAGGTTTGTACTAGGTCTTATCCCTCTCTCACCTTAAATTACATTACTTCAGCAATTTTCCCTTCTGTTATCTACATAATTAATTTTTAATTGTTCAATGATTCACATGACATTACTTATTTCTCCTATCTTAAAAATAAAGCAAAGCAAAAAAAAAATTCTCTTATTCCCATTTTCTCTAACATCTTATCTTTCTTTACAAAAAAAAGACTTATCTCCTCTTATCTCTTCTAAAGACTTATCTGTACTTGTTACCCTAAATTTCTCCTCTTTCCCATTCCCTTAAACAAAACCCCTTCATGCTTTTGGCCCCATCATTCCACCCAAACTGCTCTAGTCCAGCTCTCTGATGTCGTCTCATCATGAGAACCACTGGTCACTTTCACGTCCTCATTTGACTTTAGCTATCAGCTCTGGCCTCCAAGATGTCCTGTAGTTGGTTTCTAGGACACGATTCTCTCTTGGCTTTACTCTACCCCCTGGTCACTCTTTCACATTTTCTTTTGCTTGTATTTTCTCTTCCCCATTCTCCTCTTAATATTGGAGTACCGTTTGGTTTGCAAATGGGTCCCCATACTCACTAGTGCCAAGAAGAGACCAAAGAAAGAGTGAGACTGCTCCAGATTGGTTGGTGACAAATTTAATAAGCAGGAGCATTACATATAAGGTTTGTCTTAGGCAGTCACAAGATAAGTGATTCTCCACACCTGCCCACCAGTGGCTTAAAAGTTTATGCAGAAGCCTTAACTGGCTTCAGTCAAGTGTATCATTCGGAAGGTCTCAACAACACAGTGCTCTCCCAAGGGTGTGTCCTTGAAAAGTGATCCCACTATGGGACAAGTGAGAAGAATGTGCATCCCAAGGACAGGGGGAAATTAACAAATATCTTAAACCTCTGTAATCCCAGGGCAGAATTCTTTATTTATTCCCATCAAACATATAGAATTTCCTGCTTTTCCTTCTAGCTGTGAAGTACAAACATGTGAAGTCATTATTTTTCTCTTTTCTTTCTCTCATGTTACATTCATTTTTTCACGAAACAATGTGAATTCTATATTCAAAATTCAGATATAACCCCACAATTTCTCTACATCTGCATTGCAATCACCCTGCTTTAAGTCACCATTATCTCTAGCAAGCAAATAGCTGCATAAATGATCTGCCTTCATCCCCCTTTGCCCTTCTAATGTTTCCTCTTGACACAGCAGCCAGAGTGATCTTTTCAAAATTTAAGACAGAAAGTGTCACTCCTCTGCTTAAAACATTTTAATGGGCCTCAATGTCATCAAGAGTAAATGTCAAGTCTTATAAAAGACCAAAAAATCCTTACGGAATCTGCTTTCCATTTCTTTGTTAAAGTCCTTACAAGCTGCTGCTCTCCTTGATTAGTCTACACCAGACACGTGAACCATCCCAGCGTTCCTCTACCACAGGCACAATCTTTCCTCATGGCATTTGCCCCGCTGCTCCCTCTCCCTGGAATATGCTTTCCAATATTACCACATACCCCCCCTCCTTGCCTATTTTGAAGCTTTGTTCTCAATGAGTCTTACTGTTACCGTGCCATTTACAATTTCATCATGTCCCACTATACGCACATTCCTTGGCCTCTGTACCTTTTTCTCCTTTCTCTTTTCCCGTAGCACTTAGAGAACATGTTAGAAAATGTATGTATTTAGTATGCTTTTGTTCACTGGCTCTCTCTTGTTCTTGAAAGAAATATCCATAGGGACAGAAATTGTAATGTTCTACTTACTGATGTAACCCAAATAACTAGAGTAGCTTGCACATAGTAGGGACTCAGCGTCGTTGAAGGAATAAAGGACTCAGGATACATGTGAGCAGATAACCATAAAAGCATCTCCTGATGTTTATGGCTCAGTGAGAGAGAGACTGAGGAGAGGGCCAGATTGCCTTGAGAGGAAGCAAAGAGGCAATTGCTTACAGAGTTTGAAGATCTCAAACTGACCATATGGCTATCAGATCTTGAAGACTCGGTCTAAGGGATCCCTGTATATGTAAATTACAGACTGATGAAAGTGGACATTCCTGAGACATATTATTTACCTATTCAAGCAAAGTCTCAGATTTGAGACTCACGAATCTATACCTTAAAAATGCTTTTTAATAATGCTTATGTACAGAAACCTTTTAGAAAGACTGCCTTGAATCCTTATAAATATAATATAAATATAAATAATACCTCACTGAAAAATATTGTCTTAACAGTTTGAAGACTGGTACCAAGGAGGAGTCTGCTTGGGCTTGGGATAAAGAGACAGGAAAATAGTACCTGGTCACAAAGGGCAATCTAGCAGGAAGAGCAAGGGCAAACTATGTTACAGGTTTGTTTCTCTCCACCAGGGGGCACTGATGAGTGCAGTAGAGAGAGATTTGGGAGGACTCAGTATCATAGAAAACAATCATATTTCTACACGAAATTTTATCCTTTTGCACACACAGTAACTAAATGTACTAATATCCCACATTTTGCAGGAGTTTTAATTCATAATTTTCAAGGAAAAAATTAATCTTTAGCCTTTCTATATCTGTCAGAAAAGTAGTTATAATGAGACCGATAGTTGAGAAATCAATAAAAGATCAGATAATTATGTTTCCTATTCCTCTGGACTATATATCACATAAAAACATGCTTATATGCACAGAGCGTCCCTGGGGATTTCTAATAAAATTGAGTATTATGTCATTGCCTCGAGTTACTCTTTCAAAACCACACAAACCCCGAACATCTTCTATTTTAAAAGACCATAAAACTTCCCTATTTCAACTGATCACCATTCAACAAAGCACTCTAAATAAGATTGCTCTCTGAGGCGTGGCAAGTTAGGGAAGAGATTTCCCACTGAAGACAGAGAGCTCACATGTTATTAATGAGGACATTCTAAAACAAATTTCATTCTCTATCCTTTAGGCAAAACGCACAGCTTCACATCTGAAAGGAAATGAAAACTCCCATGGCCTCTGAAAATACATTGCCAATGATATTGTAAATAGTCTAACTTAAGGTTATGAAAGTGCTTTTATCTTTTTTATTTTTTTGATTTAAATTTTTTTATTTTAATTGGAGGCTAATTACTTTACAATATTGCATTGGTTTTGCCATACATCAACATGAATCCACCACGGGTGTACATGTGTTCCCCATCCTGAACCCCACTCCCACCTCCCTCCCCATACCATCCCTCTGGGTCATCCCAGTGCACCAGCCCCGAGCATCCTGTATCCTGCATCGAACCTGGACTGGCGATTCGTTTCACATATGATATTATACATGTTTCATTGCCATTCTCCCAAATCATCCCACTCTTAACTGCCATCCTGGAGAACTCAAGGTGACACCGACATTCTGACAAACTTGTTTATTTTTTCCACAAATATACAGGGAAAAATATATAAAAGTTAAACAATAAAACAGAAGAAGATAAGAACTGCTGTATATAAACAAGGGCTTCCCAAAATGTTCAACTCAAAGTGCTTAAATCACTAAATCGTTTGCACCAAAGTTGGAAAATAACGTTCCATATTCAGTTGTATTATTTCTAAATGTATCTTAAAAGATATTTTTCTGTCACAGAAGGCATGATTCTTTTAAACAGATCTCTCTTTGCCCATTTATTGTTAATACAAAGTTGAGAAAACAGACAGTGGCCTCTTTTCAATAAGTGCTAATTAATCAACAAGTGGAGATAGAAATTCTTAGGAGAAAGTGATGAGGCTAAGAATGTCTATCAAAAATTTGAATGTCTTCTTTAAGTGTGAAAGGAAGGATAGTTAACAGGGAATATTTATCTTCTGGACATAGATTAGGAGAAAAAGTTTAAAATTAGGGTCCCTAGCATACTATGATTGGAGAAGGAAATGGCAACCCACTCCAGTATTCTTGCCTGGAGAATCCCAAGGACAGGGGAGCCTAGTGGGCTGCCGTCTATGGGGTCGTACAGAGTTGGACACGACTGAAGCGACTTAGCAGCAGCAGCAGCAGCAGCAGCAGCAGCAGCAGCAGCAGCAGCAGCAGCAGCAGCCTACTATGAGGGAATGGTTTCTGCGTTTATTGTTTCTGAGTTTCAGTGTTCTTATCAGTATAGTGAAAATGAAAGTTGCTCAGCCGTGTCCATCTCTTTGCTACCCCACAGACTATACAGTCCTTGGAATTCTCTAGGCCAGAATACTGGAGTGGGTAGCCTTTCCCTTTGCCAGGGGATCTTCCTAACCCAGGGATCGAAACATGTCTCCCGCATTGCAGGCAGATCCTTTACCAACTGAGCTATCAGAGAGTTGAACCCAAATCATGGCTCTCATCTGTTGACAAAGCCAGAGGAGACGAGAGAAGATCTTGAGGACCAGTGACGGGAAAGACTGAGGATAAGGGAAGCCAAGATGTTTGTATGTTTTTCTTCTCTTTCCTAAGCTATTATATTTATTTTTTAAACTTTTTTAAATTTTTCTTAAAATTTAGTATTAAAAATATACAATTTAGTGTATAGAATTTAAGCATCTTATTAGTAAATTTTCACAAAATGGACACTTCCAAATGATGTCTGCCTAGATATCTAAATCTCTCATGATGTAACCCTGTCCTTAAATTCCTCCAAATAACATTGTTCTAACTTCTGTCATCATAGACATCATAGAAATTTTTCCTATTTTTTAGTTTTATAAAATTTAGCAAATATAATAATAATCGGTTTGTTTAATCAATGATAAGACCATGAGATCCATCCATTTGGCTTTATATATTGATAGTTATAATTGAATTCTTATTTTTATAGAGCACTATTTCACTGCATGAATATATCAAGATATCTCTCTCTCTTTTTTTTTTTGCTAAACTATTGAAGTGCATTTGGGTTGTTTCCAATTTTCAATTTTTATGAATAATGCTGCTGGGAGCCTTGTTTATAAGTCTAGTGGTGTCCATGGGCATGCCTTAGTATTGAGGTTATGACTCAGAGTGGAATTACTGGGATACATTTAAACATGGAGAATTTTAAACAGTTTTCCAAAGTGTTTGCACAAATATATATATATACATATATATATATATATACACCCTCCTCAGTATATGAGAATCCATCATATTTTATTTTCTTGCAAACATGGTACTACCATTTTAAAAGTTTTTTAGATATTCTGATAAAAGTTTATTGGATTTTTAAAGTGATTTTAAGGTTAATTTCCTTAGTGGTTAATAACATTGAGTTTTTTTTTTTTGTTTTGTTCTTAACCTTTCATAAATCTCATGACAATTCAGTTTTCTTCTTTTATGAAGTTACTGTTGAAGTCTTTGGACAATGCAATTGGATGTCCTCATTAATAATTTGTAGACATTCTTATATATTATTTGTATGAGTTTTTAACTAGATATATGTATTACAAATATCTTCTCTGATGGTCTTCCTTTTGTTCTATCATGTCTTTTGATAAACAAAAGATTTATTTTTAATATAGTCCTATTTTTCAGTCTTTATCTATTTGACTATTGCTTTTGCGTCTCTTAAGAAAGATTAACTCTCCCTGAGTCATAGTGATAATCTCAGTATTTTTCTAAATAAGAAAAGAATTTGTTTCACATTTAGATGAATTATTCACATGGCGTTCAGTTAATTTGAAAATAGGGAGTCAAGTTGGGATTTTGAAAACACATATTGATAGTCAACTATTAAACACCATTTTTTAAAGTATCACATTATGGTGCAGGTTTGGAAATTTAAGGGTTTGAAGAAGAGGACTGTTTTTTTTGTGTGGTTTTTTGTTTTTGTTTTTTTTTTTGTTTTTTTTGAGATACTGTTGGTCAGAGCCCATTATTGACCATTTGTTTCCAAAATAAAAAATAAATAGACCTATAAAGAATAAAGAATTACCTTTCTCCTCACTAAATTGCAATGGCACCTTTATCATGGATTGGATAACTGTGTATGTGTGGTTCTATTTCTGGACTCTCTATACTCCTTCACTGATTTATCTATCTGTAGTTTCATAAAGGTCTCTATATGTCGGGCTTGATACATTTTTCCTCAAGAGTGTTCTAGCTATTCCTGGTCCTTTGGGTTTCCATGTAAAATTTAAAAGTGATTTTACCAATCAAAAATGTTGGAATATAATTCATTTTTCATTTGCAATATTCGTCAGTGTGGGGAAATTGACACCTTTATAATATTGAGTCATTCAATCCATGATCATGGCGTATTGGAACCATTTCCTGATATTTTACTTAATTATTTTAGAGCTATGTTTGTTTATAATTTTTGGAGGCCTTAAGTCTTCATATTTATTCCTAGGTATGTAATATTACAAAGCCAATTGTTCAAATTTTACTTTCTGATTTTTTTTTTAATTTGATCTAAAAACGCAGTATTTTTAGAAGAGGCTATTTTTGTCTTGATATATTTAGCTTGCATTGGACATCTTTCCAAATCCCATCTATAAGTTTTAGTTTAGATGGAATCACATGAAATTGTTGTTATGAAAGGTGCCACTGATGCCCATGGGACCTCAGCTCACTGTTTGCCACACCTGGCAGAGAAGGCTATCTTTACAATCTGGTGTCTGCAATCATCAGGGGCCCCAGGTACAGCTTCAATAGGTTCCAGCACAACACAGGCCATGGGGCTGACTCTATGAGAGTCACGGGCAGAAAACTTTGGCAGTGTCCACTCTGTCCACTTCTGTCAAAGTGAACAGACCCTAGTCAGAGATCCCCTGTGGTGCTGTCCAGCCAAGTTATGGGAGCAGGGTTATCCAGAGTCTTGGGGGCCCAACCTTCCCCAACAAATCAGCAGGTGCAGGACCAGCTGGATCCCAGATGGCAAACTGCTGCCCCAGTGGGCCTTGAGGACAGAGCGTCAAGCCAAAAAGGATTATCCGCAGGCCTCAAGGGGCTCCCATTTGGCTCAGTGGGTAAAGACTCTGCCTGCAGTGCAGGCAGCCCTGCACTCTCCTGCATTCTCTCTACAGTGCAGGAGACCGGGTTCGATCCCTGGGCCAGGAAGATACCCTGAGGAAGGAAATGGCAACCCACTCCAGTATTCTTGCCTGGAAAATCCCATGGACAGAGGAGCCTAGTGGGCTACAGTCCCTGGGGTCGTAAGAGTCAGACACAACTTAGTAAACCATTCAGTTCAGTTCAGTTCAGTCACTCAGTCGTGTCTTGACTCTTTGCAACCCCATGAATCACAACATGCTAGGCCTCCCTGTCCATCACCAAGTCTTGGAGTTCACACAAACTCATGTCCATCGAGTTGGTGATGCCATCCAGCCATCTCATCCTCTGTCATCCCCTTCTCCTCCCTGCCCTCAATCCCTCCCAGCATCAGGGTCTTTTCCAATAAGTCAACTCTTCACATGAGGTGGCCAAAGTTCTGGAGTTTCAGCTTTAGCATCATTCCTTCCAATGAACATCCAGGACTGATCTCTTTAGGATGGACTGGTTGGATCTCCTTGAGGTCCAAGGGACTCTCAAAAGTCTTCTCCAGTACCACAGTTCAAAAGCATCAATTCTTCAGCACTCAGCCTTCTTCACAGTCCAACTCTCACATTCATACATGACCACAGGAAAAACCATAGCCTTGACTAGATGGACCTTTGTTGGCAAAGTAATGTTTCTGTTTTTCAATATGCTATCTAGGTTGGTCATAACTTTCCTTCCAAGGAGCAAGTGACTTTTAATTTCATGGCTGCAATCACCATCTGCAGTGATTTTGGAGCCTCCAAAAATAAAGTCTGCCACTGTTTCCACTGTTTCCCCATCTGTCTGCCATGAAGTGATGGAACCAGAGGCCATGATTTTAGTCTTCTGAATATTGAGCTTTAAGCCAGCTTTTTCACTCTCCTCTTTCACTTTCATCAGGAGGCTTTTTAGTTCCTCTTCACTTTCTGCCATAAGGATGGTGTCATCTGCATATCTGAGGATTGATATTTCTTCCATCACTTCATAGCAAAAAAAATGGTGAAAAATGGAAACAGTGACAGACTATTTTCTTGGGTTCCAAAATCACTGCAGATGGTGACTGCGGCCAAGAAATAAAAAGACCCTTGCTCCTTGGAAGAAGAGCAATGACAAATCTAGACAGCATATTAAAAAGCAGAGACATCACTTTGCCAACAAAGGTTCGTATTGTCAAAGCTATGGTTTTTCGAGTAGTCTTGTATGGATGTGAGAGTTGGACCATGAGAAGGCCAAGCATTTAAGAACTGATACTTTCGAACTGTGGTGCTGGAGAAGACTCTTGAGAGTCTCTTGGACTGTAAGGAGATCCAACCAGTCAATCCTAAAGGAAATCCACCCTGAATATTCATTGGAAGGACTGATTCTGAAGCTGAAACTCCAATACTTTGGCCACCTGATATGAAGAACCAACTCATTTGAAAAGAGCCACATACTGGAAAAGATTGAGAGCGAAAGGAGAAGAGGGCAACAAAGGATTAGACGGTTGGATGGTCCTTGGTCAACTCAAGGACATGCATCTGAGAAAACTCTGGGGGACAGTGAAGGACAAGGAAGTCTGGCGTGCTGCAGTCCATGGGGTCACAAAGAGTCGGACACGACTGAGCAGCTGAACAACAATTTTATGCCTATCCCACCATTACATTCTGGAAGCATATGACATATTTGATCTCAGAGGTTCACAGCTGGAGAGGATTTTGTTTCAGGATGAATCATCCCTGAGTATCACCTGTATCTGACCTTGATGATATTTAAGTGAGCCTTTGAACTTTAAAGTTACTGGTGAATGAGTTAAGATTTTGGGTGTAATTGGGATGGAATGAAGGTGATGGAATTCCAGTTGAGCTATTTCAAATCCTGAAAGATGATGCTATGAAAGTGCTGCATGAAATATGCCAGCAAATTTGGAACACTCAGCAGTGGCCACAGGACTGGAAATGGTCAGTTTTCATTCCAATCCCAAAGAAAGGCAATGCCAAAGAATGCTCAAACTACTGCACAATTGCACTCATGTCACACGCTAGTGAAGTAATGCTCAAAATTCTCCAAGCCAGGCTTCAGCAATACATGAACCGTGAACTTCCAGATGTTCAAGCTGGTTTCAGAAAAGGCAGAGGAACCAGAGATCAAATTGCCAACATCCGCTGGATCATGGAAAAAGCAAGAGAGTTCCAGAAAAACATCTATTTCTGGTTTATTGACTATGCCAAAGCCTTTGACTGTGTGGATCACAATAAACTGGAAAATTCTTCAAGAGATGGGAATACCAGACCACCTGACCTGCCCCTGGAGAAACCTCTATGCAGGTCAGGAAGCAACAGTTAGAACTGGACATGGAACAACAGACTGGTTCCAAATAGGAAAAGGAGTGCGTCAAGGCTATATATTGTCACCCTGCTCGTTTAACTTATATGCAGAGTACATCATGAGAAACGCTGGGCTGGAAGAAGCACAAGCTGGAATCAAGATTGCCAGGAGAAATATCAATCACCTCAGATATGCAGATGACACCACCCTCATGGCAGAAAGTGAAGAGGAACTCAAAAGCCTCTTGATGAAAGTGAAAGAGGAAGTGAAAAAGTTGACTTAAAGCTCAACATTCAGAAAATGAAGATCATGGCATCTGGTCCCATCACTTCATGGGAAATAGATAGGGAAACAGTGGCTGACTTTATTTTTGGGGGCTCAAAAATCACTGCAGATGGTGATTGCAGCCATGAAATTAAAAGACGCTTACTCCTTGGAAGGAAACTTATGACCAACCTAGATAGCATATTCAAAAGCAGAGATATCACTTGCCAACAAAGGTCCATTTAGTCAAGGCTATGGTTTTTCCTGTGGTCGTGTAGGGATGTGAGAGTTGGACTGTGAAGAAAGCTGAGCACCGAAGAATTGATGCTTTTGCACGGTGGTGTTGGAGAAGACTCTTGAGAGTCCCTTGGACTGCAAGGAGATCCAACCAGTCCATCCTAAAGGAGATCAGTCCTAAGTGTTCATTGGAAGGACTGATGTTGAAGCTGAAACTCCAATACTTTGGCCACCTCATGCGAAGAGTCGACTCATTGGAAAAGACCCTGATGCTGGGAGGAATAGGGGGTAAGAGGAGAAGGGGACGACAGAGGATGAGATGGCTGGATGGCATCACCGACTCGATGGACATGAGTTTGAGTGATCTCCGGGACTTGGTGATGGACAGGGAGGCCTGGCATGCTGTGATTCATGGGGTTGCAAAGGGTCAGACACAACTGAGTGATTGAACTTAACTGAACTGAACTGAACATATTTTGCATGCAAGAAAGATAAGATGTTTCAGAGCAGAATATTGTTGGCTGGATGTCTGCATACCCTCAAAATTCGTATCTAACACCAAATGTGACCATATTTGGAGATAAGGCCTTTATGAGATGATTGGGGTATGGGGCTGGCACCTTCATGATTGTGGTTAGTGTCCATATAAAATAATCCCCAGGGGATCTCTGCTGCTTACGTCTTGTGAGGACACAGGGAAAAGATGGCCTTCTCTATCATCCTCATCGAGTATCAGTAGCAGCCTCTTGTGCTGCTACCCACTGAGATTTGGTAGTTTGTTTTTTGAATTTCCAGTGAGGCTTCTGTGTATTTCATTGGTTTATTGCCAGTTTCATACTGCCTGAAGTCCAAAAGCACATTTCTTGCTTGCAGTGCTCACGATAGTTTTTCTTCTCTTGCATCCTGGAGGGGGTCTTCCCTCCTTACTCAACAACTGTGAATGTACTCTAAACTGGGTTACCCTCTTCATCTTTTCTGCCACCACAGGTCTGCAACCATACCTTCTCCAATGAGGTCCAAATCCAAGCTGTGAAATTTATCTCCTTTGAGTACTCTCCCTTGAGTTCCAGGGTAGGTGTTCTTTATGACGTTCTTCCCTCCTTTAGAGAACATCCTCTGTTAGAGTTAACAATTTTTTATTTTAAACATTCCCTTTTCAAATTAATGTGTGATTTCTATCTCCTATTGGATCCTGACCGATAAAAGAGCAAATATCAAAACGAGGTCCAAGTTTTCTGTATTACTAACTGGATTTTTTTTTGTAAGTGGATTATGTCAATCTGAAATGTTCTCTGCAATATATCGTTCTAAGTGGGTTATGTTGACTGAAAAGTTTGTCTCTTAATATGTTCTTCCCAAAGGAATTTATCTAGTAATGAAAGTTAAAGAGTGAGCATACATAGTTAGGGTCCAGAGCAGTTATATTGATAATTGAGCTAAAAGAAGGTTAAAATCAGACTTTCCTCTTTAGATTTAGAATTCAAGACAAATTACACACCAGCAGAATTTTTAAATAGTTATAAATGATAGAGATGATTTTTTAACCAAGGAAAAACAGCTTTGATGAGCACTGATCAAATAGCAAATTATGAAAGCTGGTTAATGGTATTTAATATAATTTTCTTGGTTGCACAATTTTAACACATATGTTTGGCAGTGCCATTAAGTACATTAACTATCATACTTTTCATGGAAAAAGATTCTTCTGGAAATGTGTCCCCAAAGAGATTTTATATGTGTTATGTTTTATTTATTAGATGAGAAATATATTTCTCCAACAGAAACATTGCTAACTTCTTGAAGTGTAGGAAAAGAATGTTTTAAGCCACCCAAGAATATAAAAATTATATGCATACTTTGGGGATACAATACTATTGGTGTTAATAAAAATAGAAAAAGAATGTATCTTCAGCTTCTTTCATTGCTGAAGTTCTGGACATTAAGTCAGTTGGAAGTTTCTGGGAAAAAAAATATTTTTTATCATGCAATTTCTCCTACCTTCTTGGTAATTCTTCTTATTCTTTCCTGGAAAAACAGCAGAAGCTGGATGAAAAAACCCAGTCTATTGTTTGGGAAAAAAACTTAAAGAACCAGTGGCATTAGCCAGTATATTAGCCTGGGTGGTGGCTAGTTTAGTCCTTGACCTTTGGAGTTCTTGTTAGCTGAGGATATTTGCTTCATTTTGGTTGCATGGAACTTGAAGCAATTCCAAATCAATACAGTTATCAAATACCATAGCAAGTCATTGCAAACTATAGTCCAGTGGAAAATTACTGATGCTGAGTAGTATACATTAGTTTTTTTCAGACTTCCTTGAACATTAAATCATTTGGGGAGTTTAAAAAGTAGAAATAGCAGCAACCACTAATGTGTGAATTTACACCATAATTAAAAAAAAAACTGTTTTGTGGCAGAGTTACTAATAGATATTTTTGAAAGCTCTTCAAGGAGCCTAATATTCAGTCAATATATGGCCCCACTGGTGTTATATTCTGAGTGAAATTTTGTGGGGTCTATTGATTATTATTGCTTCTGATAAGTAGGTTGAGACTCAGATTAAGGTGCATCAATTAATTATTTAGAAAAATTTCTTTTCAACACAACTTTAAAACTTTAGTATTATATATGTGTTTAATCAAGAAACAAGTAAATGTATTCAGTGAAGAACAAATGATGTTATCTTTTACATAATCTATCATCTCGGCTTTTTAATTTATCTGGCAGATTATTTTTCTCAAAACAGTGTAGAGCCAAGCCTCTAGTTTGTTAATTTTAGTCTGTATATCCATGGCAGATAAAAACAAAAGCAGAACTATCCCTGTAATGTAAGTGCCAACCCAGTCCCTGAATTGCCATTTCCCTATGGTTTCTGGATTTGGAATCATATAATGGAGGAGGAAATAGCAACCCACTCCAGTATTTTTGCCTGGAGAATCCGAAGGACAGAGGAGCCTGGTGGGCTACAATCCATGGGGTTGCAAAGAGTGAGAAACGATTGAGTGACTAACACACACACACAATGGTCTAGAATCCATTGTTCCATCAGTTCACCTCAGTCGCTCAGTCGTGTCCGACTCTTTGCGGCCCCATGGATTGCAGCATGCTAGACTTCCCTGTCCATCACCAACTCGCGGGACCTACTCAAACCCATGTCCATCATGTTGGTGCTGCCATCTACCCATCTCATCCTCTGTTGTCCCCTTCTCCTCCCACCTTTAATCTTTCCCAGCATCAAGGTCCCTTCCAATGAGTCGGTTCTTCACATCAGGTGGTCAAAGTGTTGGAGTTTGGAATCCATTGTTGGATGATGCCTAATATTGAATTTTCTAACATACAATGAGTAGATACCTCCTGATTGATATCTGTGTGTATTTACTACAGAATCAAAGAGATGAAAAGACACTTTGGGTCATGGTCAACTTTCTTACATACTTTTTGATGAATAGCAATTTCAGTTAAATTTTTGGTCCATCTCAATACACACCTGAGCACATATTTAGATTTCAGCTGCTTTTCAAATCCTTCCTGTCATTAGTAATGCAAATGCTCCTTAGAAATCCCAGGAGTGTTGGTTGTGGGCAATAATAGCTAAAGGAGGGGAGCCATGTGGATTGATGGTCAGATGGCCTTGGCATGGTCTATTTATCAGCCAGATGGAGAGCAATGAGGTTTAATTATAAAGGCAATGTCTCCTAAGTTATTAAGAATCTTGTGCTTTTTACACAGTAGACTTAAGAGTTCTGCACCCAGTTCCACTGGGGTAGGGAGCTATTTCCTCACACCACCAAGCAATTCTCCAGAAACCAGCAGGGAGCCCTACAACTCAATTCAGTTCTGGCACTAGCTACATGGAAAGAGCATCAGATCCCACAGACCAAAGATTCAGCCCCACAGGACTGTTCCACCTCCACCCCTCTTTGCTGCCAGTTGTAAGTTTGGGTTCTCACCTGCTTCTGATCCACCAGCTTTAGATCAGAGGTACCAGTGAGCCCCTTCCTTGGGTTCAACATTTTAATTACTAGATTACCAGTTTATTATAAAATGTTCAGAAACAGACAGATGGAAGAGATGCAGAGGGCCAGGTATGTGGGAAGGCATACAGAGCTTCCATGCCCTCTTCAAACCTCTGTGTTCACTACCTCTCCTTTTGGATTTTTATAGAGGCTTTATTACATAGGCATGCTTGATTAAATCATTAATGTTAGTGACTGACTCAACCTTCAATCCTCTCCCCTCTCCAGAAATCAGGGGGTAGGACTGAGAGTTCCAATCCTCTATTTATGTGTGATTCCCCTGGCAACCAGCCCTCATCATTAGGTGCTTTCCAAGAGTCACTTCATTTGTATAAATTCAGTTAATGTAGAAAATGGGGTTGTTATGAGTAACAAGATACCCATTTCACCTTTAAAGCTCTGAGCTGATTTCAGGAACAGAGGACAAGAGACCAAGAATTATGACAAAAAATGCTTCCAATGCTCTTATCCCTCAGGAAATTCTGACGATTTGGGGATCTGGGAACCAAAAACTGTGGATAAAGATCAAATATATATATTTCTTATTATAAATCACAGTGTCACAATTATGTACCATACTGATGCTCAAATGTAATGTTATTTTACAATAACTAAACATTTAAGGATAGGGATAGTTACCTTTGAATTATCACAAGAGTCTTTCATAAATTCTGAGTAAAATATAGGGTTATCCAAAGTCAATCAAAGGATCAATACATATGGGAAGAGTGTCATATTCATGTAATACCAAATTATGCTGATATTGCATTGACAAGCTAATTAATAGGATAATGAACCTCCTACATTTGACAGACATTCAATATGTAGGGATCTTGCTTTGAATATTATAGAGGCAGATAGTCTACTTTTTATTTAAGCACAAGGTTTAACATATCAAACTATAGTTATACTATATATTTGGTCAGATCTAAGGGGTTTATTCCACTGGCCTATCACAAAATCATCTCTATTGCCTGCTGAAACACAGAACATTTATTAGAACTGGTGTTTCAAACTAATTAGTTTAAGGGTTAGGTAAAAATCTCTTCCTTTTTCTAGCACACACAGACACATGCACACACATACACACATGCAAATCAAAACCACAACCAAAATGATCCTCTTATAAAGGATATTAATGAAATACAGGAAAGGGATAGGAGAAGAAAAAAGCTTTCTAGGTACAGGCAGAGGATGAGAGGCAGTAAAGTGCCCTGAGTAGCGGAAGTACCATAAGCATTCACTGTCTGATGGAAACAAATGAAATAAACCAATCAAGAAGGTGCAATTAAGAGAAAGATTTTGAGATAATCAATTAAAGCAGCAGATTGGAGATGACTTTGTGAAAAATGGAAGATGTGGAATGCCAAGAAGTAGACTCAGAGATGTGGAGAGAAGTTTGAAGAAGATGGGAAGAGCGAGGTTGAAAACACTCTTCTAATTTACTGAATGCCATGGAACAATAGGAAATGAAGGTATTTCAACCTGGAACCCAAAGGACTATGGTGGAGGACGAGAACACTTGGTAGACAGGGGTGTGAGATAACGAATATCAGAACCAGGGTGCTGAGGACTCTTTTGTTCATTGTGGAAGCTGAGGGTTGGTGTATGGCAGCTTTCTCCCTTTTGATAAATGCCCATTTTTTTATATTGGGACAGGCCATTCATTTGAGCAGGTCACTGTGCAACATCAGAAGTTCAGGGAGAAAAGGGGCACCTGCACAATGGGCCAGAACAAGCGAACAACCCTCGTTGATCATGAGGATGGCAGAACGAAGGAGGTAATTAACACATGCCTTTTCTCAGGTGATGACGTTCATTGAGAGACTACAGCTGACACAGTGCTTTATGCTTTATGTACATCACCTTGGCTAATACACACAATCTACGGGATAGGCATTATTGGTACCACTTTACCTACATGAGATAATAGGAAATATATATTGGTCTCTTCCCTAATACCTGGCATAGAGCTCTTGAAACCCTTATAATTTCCTAAGCGGTAAGAGTATCTCTTATCCTAGCATTTAGTCTTTGCTCCTTTCCCTGGCACAGAGATTCTAAAATCCTTGTAATTTTCTGTTATAAGAGTAGTAGGAGCATCTTCTGTTCTAACAAGGTGACTCTGGGTGGGCTCCAGGATGGCTGCTGAACGCAAGCTGGTCACCAGGAAGACCAAGCCATGATTAGAAGCTTGGAATTTTCAGCCCTGCACCCCATTCTCTAGAGAGATAAGAGGGCTGTAAATAGAGTTAATTGATCATGCCTACACAAGAGAGCCCCCATAAAACCCCAATAGTAGGGGATACCGTGAGCCTCCAGCCTGGAGAACCCATTCACATACAGGGAGGGTGAAGCACCCCAACTCTGCAAAGACAGAAGCTTCTGCACTAGAGACCTGCTCACACCTCACCCTTTTTGTCTCTTCATCTGGCTGTTATCCTGCATCCTTTTTCATACCCTTTAGTAAACTGATAAACCTAAGTGATTTTCTGAATTCTGTAAGCTGCTCAAGAAAACAAATCCAAGAGGGAAGAGGTCATCAGAACCTCATTTTGTAGGCAAGTCAACTTGCAGGCAACTACAACTTTTGTAGGAAGTTGTGGGTAACCTGGGGACCTACTAGTAATACTTTTGATTGTCATTTGATGTGGGGCAGTCTCAATCGACTGAGCCCTTAACCCTTGGGATCTGATGCTACATCCAGGTAGATATTGTCAGAATTGAGTTAAATTATAGAACAACCAGCTGGCATCAGAGAATAGATTGATGCAGAGGGAAACTCCCACCCACTTGGTGACCAGAAGCATCAAAAATGAAGTATTCTGTGTGAAAGTAAAGGAGACATTCAGGAGGAGAGCTGTAGTTTTCTCTAGTGCAACCTATTGGAAAACAAAATTTTTTTCATGTTGTAGTAAGTGCCCAATGTATTAACACTATGAAAGTGTCAAATTTGGGGTACAAATCAGATATTTCTGATTCTGGCATTCATACAAATTTTCCAGATAGCTGTCTCCATCCAAGTTGGCTTACTTTACCACTTGGCCAGAGGTTGCCTTTGGCTTGAGTCATAAAATCCATTCTGCAAGATTTTTTTTTCACATTCATGTGTTTGCAAGCCCAGGGGAAACTAGAGCAGTGAGCCGTCAAAGGAATTCTTTTAAAACAGAGATAAGCTGAATTTGGAAAAGAAACTGTTCCCCTCTGCCCACTAAAACTATGACCGTTTTCAAAGCCTCATGAACCCAGTACTTCATGAATATTAGAGTTGATCTTTGGGTGAGAAATATCTTTTAAAACCAGAAATACCTTTTAAAAATTAGTAATAATCTTCAAGTTTATGGCCAACAGATATATCTACTTATTATTGGATAGTGGAAGAGCAAAGAGGGGATCTTGCCACCTAAAAAATGTGTGTATACACACGTACACACGCATGCACACACACGTGCGTGTATATATATATATATATATATATATATAGAGAGAGAGAGAGAACTTTTCTTTTCTTTTTAAATAACAAAAAACCCTACTTTATCATTCAATTTAGTGACAATCCAATTAATATAATAAAGACTTGTCACTGAAAATATACAAAGTTAAACGTCTACAAAAATTTTTTTAAATATGTTTCTAGAGAAAACTTTCCAGTTATACAAATTTCAGCTGTATTTCAGATGAAAGTAACAGATATATGCTATGAGATAGAGTAGAAGCCTAAAATTCATGGTTTTTCTGGAGAGGTAGGTAACTGGTGCTTTTAAAAAGCTGGGATATTGCAACAAGCCACATATTTTGCACAAAAATAACAAAAAAATGAAGTCAAATTTCTTATACATGCTTTACCTTTTATCATTCTGACTCTGGCTGTGATAAATGACTTTTCCACAGAGTATAAAATAACTCACCCCATGCTCAGGTAATAGAGTGATTATCTCACACCTTTGGTTCTTAAAATAGGATCCTTACATTTGGATCTCAGAGTCTGTACATTGACAAGAGCTAACCTTGACAATACACTCAGGAGACAGACTGCTACTGAGGAATTTCCCCAGTGGTTTCTTCCTTAGAGCAAGATCTTTACAGATGGTGCTCAAAACCACAATTTTCCTATATTTGGTAAACAGAGTCTTTTCAAAACAGTATAAATTTCAGTATCTCTGGTAGCAAGGCATGTTGTCTTTTAGTCGCTCATTTGTGTCCAACTCACTGTGAACCCATGGATTATAACTCACCAGGCTCCTCTGTCTATGGGATTTCCCAGGCAAGAATACTGGAATGGTCTGCCATTCCCTTCTCTAGGAGATCCTCCCAACCCAGAGATCGAACCCACATCTCCTGCATTACAGGTGGATTCTATACCACTGAGCCACCCGGGAAGCCCATAGCAAGGTATATCCTATCCAATTTACCAAGCTCTGTACCACTCTATTTTTCTTAGAATTTGTCAAGCAAATAAATACGTTAAAATGTATTTATTTGCTTGATTCCGAAAGGTCTTTGAATTTAAGCCCTTATATTTATGTAATGGAAGAAAATGTCTCATGGTTTATAGAATCATCTGTCAAGAATGTAAAAAGTTGGAAAATATCTAGTGCCAGTAAGGGTGAGATAAAAGTAGCCAGTGGCATAACTGCTGGGAGAGCAATACATTTATAAGACACTTGCTGGAATGGAATTAGATGAGTAGTATATCCAAATAAAATTTACATGTATCCATACAATGTTTTTAATTCCACTTTAAAGATATATTAGAATACAAAGATTTATTTTTGAGGACATTCATTACAACTTTGTTCATAATAGAAAAAATGGAAATAGACATAAATAACCACCTCTGAAAGAGTGATAATGTAAGAATAATGAAGCTATATTATAGGAAGTTAAGAAAGTATTGAAGACTTGTATGTCTGGAAAATGCCCCAAGATATAGAGTTACATCAAAAAATCACCAGACTAAGTGTATAACATGAACCCATTTATTTAAAATATGTATACATATGTATGTAATGTGTATCAAATACACTTACATAGAACATTAACTGGAAAAATGAAATGACACATACAAAATTTTAAGTCTTATGTATAAACTAGGGAGTAAAGTAAGTGGACATTTCCTGTATTTCTATCCTTGGACTCATTTTTCTTGAAACTTTTATAATGATAATGTATACTAGTATATAATGATTTAAAATTTTTTAAGTGGTAATAAACCATGAGATAGTAACATACAATAGCTATTAATTCCTATCTTAACATGTCCCCTTTTCTTAGAATATGTGCTCAGTCACTCAGTTGTGTCAAATTCTCTGCAGCCCCATGGACTACAACCTGCCAGATCCCCTGTCCATGGAATTTTCCAGGCAAGAATCTTGGAGTGGGTTGCCACCTCCTACTCCGGGGATCTTCCCAACCCAGGGATTGAATCAGTGTCTCTTGAGTCTCCTGCACCGGAAGGTGGATTCTTTACCATTAGCACCATAAGGGACTCTCCCCAAATCCCCACCCTCATCACTGCCTCCCCAACAAGTTAATGCTTTTCATCCATCTTTCAGATTGTAACACATTTCACTCCTTCAGGTAGTTTGTGCTAACCCCTCTGAAGTATTTTTCACCCTAGCCATCTTCTGTATTAGACTGAAAGTTCAGTAAGCTCTGGAACTATGCCTTTATGCTTTTCCTTTTATTTGATTGAAAAAAAAGAAAGATCATGGAGTTTCCATATCCCATTTAGTGGTAAAAGCTGGTCCACTCACTGGATGCATGGATGGGCTCTATTAGCAAAGCAGGAAAGGTCCATGGTGGACACTGCCTTCACATCACGAGAACAGGCCCTGATACATCTCAGGTGGTAGGAACCACCAAGTGTTTGCTGAATGAGTGAATTTGTGAACAAAATGACCCTTACCTACACTTTATGGAAATGAAAATAAACTCATCTGGGAAAAGAATATATTAGAAAGTGTGAATGTAGAAAAGGAATGGAAAAGCAACAGTTTTACCAACATCACAAACCTACAGGGAATGCGCTTTGTACCTTATTTAGAATTACTATGAATTACTGACTTCAAATAATTTATAAATCATTCATGGTTATATTCAGGTGGATTAAATAATCATACATTCACTAATACTTATTTTAAAGTTTCTCAGGTGATATAAGCCTGTAGGCAGAAGAAGACAGACAGGCTGGGAGTCAATGTAGTTTATCCCTTTAAGACCACATATCTGCTTCTTAAGGGGAAAACAGAGAGACAAGAGTCTCTTGTTGCAACCTGAGAATTATATATCTCCCATTCACATTCCAGTGATTATATTGCTTTTGTTGATATGTTAGTTTAACTGAATAATTTTATTTACTGCTCTATTCCATTCTAAAATGTGTTGTATCAGCAAAACACTTATACTTGTTATTTTTTTTATCATATGTCTTATTGCTGTTTAATTAAAAACTCTCTTATTAAATACAGCATATCACCCAAGGCCATTACCTCACATTACAAAAACGTTAAAAACATACAGCTTTTTTAGCCTAGTGCAACTTGTGTGAGGTACATTTTGACCAACAAATAAGTGTTTTTTTCTATCATTTTGTAGACAAAGCCTTACCTATTGCTATTTTTTCCTTGACTTTATGATAGTAATAATGCAGAACATTATAATTCAGTACACAACCATCTCTCAGATAGCATTATTGTACTTATAACTATGTAAGATAGTTACATTAATGTAACTTAACATTAGTTAAGTCACAAAATTAGAAGTTAAATGTAAAGCATATGCCAAAAACCAATTTAACGGTTCTTTTGAGATAACATAACAGTTTTTCAAGTAAGAATTATTCTTACCTCATAAATAGTAAAAATATAAATTCTCTAACAGTGAAAGCACAACACACTGGCCGACGCTGTCAACACATCAAAAGGAAAATTAATTGGTAGTTTATCAAATTCAAAAGTTGACATGATCCCTTGTTCTTTGAGAAATAAAATATACACTTGCAATCTTGGAGAAATAAAGTGTATTAGAACAGTCTGGCAATGTTGATTAAGTAGTGTTACATTTAGAGAATTTCTCCCATAACTTTAAATAATGATAGATACATGAATTTGAAGAAATCATTAAACTAAATCTGAAAAATATATTATATTTTTTATTATCTCAAGGTAGTGAATGAGTGAGTGTGTGTTAGTCGTTCAGTCGTGTCCAACTCTTTCCAACCCCATGGACTGTAGCCCACCGCTCCTCTGTCCATGGAATTCTCCAGGCAAGAATACTGGAGTGGGTTGCCATTTCCTTCTCCAGGAAATCTTCCTGACCCAAGGATTGAACCCAGGTCTCCAGCATTGCAGGTGGATGCTTTACTGTCTGAGCTATGGTAAAGAGTTCAGCAAATAGAGAATAGAAAGAAAATACTAGACTTGGTGAATTTACAGTCAGCTTATTCTCTTCTGAATATTAAAATATTTTGAAGTTCTTGTAAATAAATGAAGATTTTTCCAGACAGGAGTCATGTCAGGGAATGTGCCTTATAATCAAATACAGTGGTGTGACCAGTATTATTCTCTGCAAAAACCTGATATAAGAGAATTAAAATTGAGACAAAGTATCATGTAGGCTTCCCAGATGGCTCAGTGGTAAAGAATGCACCTGTACTGCAGGAGATCTAGGTTTGATCCCTGGGTTGGGAAGATGTCCCAGAGAAGGAAATGGCAATCCATCAAGTACTTGCTTGGGAAATCCCATGGACAGAGGAGCCTGGTAGGCTATAGTCCATCAGATTGCAAACAGGTGGACACAACTGAGTGACTAAACAACCACAACAAAGTCTCCTGTGATATTCAGCCCCATCTGCTACCCTTGGAAATAAAACTGTGGTGTAGTCTAGAATGACTTTAGATTCACTAGTCATGTGTTTCCAAGATATTTGTTTTTTCTGTTAAATAGAAAGTCCCTTGAATTGATTTTATGGCTAAAAATAGGATCAAGAACACATATACATACTGTGAAACTTCCTATCACAGAACATAGTGAGAAGTAAGTTGATGAAAACAATTGCATTATAGGAATTCTAAGACAGTGTAGATGTTTTATATGTCAGCTCTTTAAAACCCAAATAACTTTAGTATCATTTAGGAAACAATTTTACAAAGATTATTCTGTAGAGTTTTTTAAAATAGCATTTTAAATATTTTTAATGTGTTTTATTTGAAGAGAAAGGTTTTTAAGGTCAAATACATGTGGGAAAAACTGGGTTAAAGAAAGATAAATGAAGTTTAAACTGCAGGACTTATCAGAACACTTAACAGTGCTAATACTGATATTATCTCCTTCTCACAGAAGAATAAAGTCAATGATGTCTCCCAAAGGTATTTAATAACAGAACTCCTATTCCCCATAGAATCTTTGACAACGCTGCTGCTTGAATAAGTATATTCTGATAAACACTGATCCACACAAATAAAAAGAATCACTTTAATCCTTGTTATAACTGCTTCTATATTTGAGGTCAGTCCTTAAAGGCGATTGATTGCTTCATTAGGCATTTGGCACCGCATAGGATCCTACAAATCACTAAGTTTCTCATTTGTGTCTGAGAAATGGACATGGGTAGTGATAAAGTTATTTACTTAAGATTATGAGGGTAAATTTTAAATTCCTACATTCTAAAATGAGTACATACTCTTTCATGTTTTCACTATTTTTTTCTGAAAAGAAATATACCAAGAGTAACTATGAAGAATTAGTAAATATTTTTTATTAGCTTTCATTTGATTTAATACTTTCTACACACAATCTTCTGTGCTATACTGAATAAAGAACAGTATATAATGTCACAGAGTCTTCGGGTAAATACAAAAATTTTGTAGGAAAGCATTTTGAGGGGCTAAAAATATATAATCTCAATAGTAAGCTGCTTTAATATTTAATCTGTACAAATATAATAAGCTTCTTTCCATTAAAATGTGGTTTTATAAATTTTTACTGCACTCTCATTAAAAACTTATTTGACCAATTGATTCATGGAAAAAAACTGATATGTGCAGAAGAAAAAAAATCAGTGATGAGGTCCAACAAGTGCAGAAATTTTCTAATAACTCTGTACACATACCACCTAGACCAGGGTAGCACCTAAATCTAATTTAATAAATGGATCCACAATATAGGAGGCAGCTGCTCCAGAAGACATCTGTCTTTTCCAGTTGGAAAATTATACATTTTCAGTGTAAAAGAAGAAAACGTCCATCAGAGCAGTAGGATTTCCAGCATGACTTGCTGATTAGGACTTATGCAAAAATCACATCTTGCATGGTTGACTAAACGCATATTTTCTCCTTTGCCAAATCAGCATATCTAGCAAAGATACTTCTCAAGATTTGAATCAGTATGGAATATTAGATCAGCTGCTTCCTGAAGCTTTTTACTTACTATTAATGGGAAAAAATTCAGAACATATAGTGTCCACGCTTCTCATTTTACAGATTAATGAAGCTAGGGCACCTAAAATTCAGATTCAGGCATAAAATTTAGGTTACCTTACTGCCAAGGTGTTACATTTCCCCTTGCCATTGGCAATAATAAAATTCAAATCAGTTAATACATTTAATATATGCATCTTTCAAAGACCTTACAACTAAGGTGTAGAGTCTTACCAACTAGGGACTGAAATCCCTGGACTTGGGTGAAGGGCAACCAAGAAAGATGTCTGGAGACCTTGAGTGATTAAATACCAAACCCTTCATCAGCTGGTGAATATGTGCCCTTACCATTAGGTTAATAACAAAACCTGCTCTTTCCGGGGACTTCCTTTCTAAATATTGCCAAGATCTTAATGAAGCTTACAAGTAATGTACTTACAAGAATGGATGTGTGCTTGGACTCAGCTCCAGCCAGAAGCATGTTTTCTGCTATTACTGTTGGGAAAACTGAAACCTATAAGCCTTACTTGGGACATTTTTGTCAAGTGTATTTTTGTACCAGGGTTAACGAAAGAACAAAAAACATTTATTGTGTCACCCAACTGCAGCCCACAAATGCTGTTCTATGTATATTTCCTTTGCTTGCTTGCTAAGTCACTTCAGTCATTTCCGACTCTTTGCAACCCTGTGGACTGCAGCCCGCCAGGCTTCTCTCTCCATGGGATTCTCCAGGCAAGAATACTGGAGTGGGTTGCCATGCCCTCCTCCAGGAGATCTCCCCAACCCAGGGATCGAACCCAAAGAGTCTCTTACATCTCCTGCATTGGCAGGCGGGTTCTTTACCACTAGCGCCACCTGGGAGCCCCTGTGTAGTTGCTAACCAATTTTTCTTTAGAGCCTTCACTGTGAGTGTCTCTCTGAGTCAATGCTAGTCTGCACATCTGCTGTCTCTCCATGCCTGCCTTTGCTCTGTTGGTCTTAGCCATCAGCTATACTTCCTGCTCATCCTACCATGGTCTGAGGGTGCTCCCAAACCACTGATAGCATCCCGTTAATTCCACCGCCAACCTGTTTCCACATCTCTGGTCTTTCCCTCCTTGGCCAGTTCTGAATAGATTCATTTCTGTGTCTAGCTCTTCCTGTGTGGTGTTTCAGATAGGGTCCTCTCATATTACCATGTTCTTTTTTCAGGAGTGTACGAGCACCAAGAGTGTGAACAGTGATCTCATCGACCTCTGGCACATCTATTCATTCCAGCACCCCGGCTCTGAAGCAAAGCTTGTCTGACCCTGATGGAAACATTCTTCATTTGTGGTGCATTTTCTCTGAAGAAGCCTAATTTCAATTGCGTCTACGTGTCCGTCGTGTCCACATACCTGTTCTCTGAATCTCCATCTCTATTCCTGCCCTGCAAACAAGTTCATCTGCACCATTTTTCTAGATGTTAATTTTTTTTTAGGATAGAGTCAATAGAGTCAAAATTTTAAAGACGAAGCAGTTTTTGACTAAATAGTTTTTCTTTTTTTTTTTGCATTCAGGGTTCACTTTTTTAATATAAATTTATTTATTTTAATTGGAGGTTAATTACTTTACAATATTGTATTGGTTTTGCCATACATTAACATGAATCCATTACAGGTATACACATGTTCCCCATCCTGAACCTCCCCCCCTCCTCCCTTTTTTAAGGAGCTAGTAATGTCCTTAAAAAACATGAAGATGTGACTTAAGTGCTTTACCGGCACTTCAGAAGTGATCAGACTTTTCGCCCTTGATTCATCACTTCCCTTCCCTCTATTCTTTCTTGTCTTTCTTGGCATAGTCAAAGAGTCCACCTCTTGACAGAAAACCCATGTGTGTTTTTTTGGGCCTGATCATAAGCAATGACAAAGGCTTTCTCCACACCAGACTTGGAGCAAAGTCAGTACACTACTGTCATTAAAGGGTGCCGCAGTAAGAGGTTCAGGTTCTTCTGGCCCTTCACTTTCTCTGCAAATAGCTCAGCTCCAGGTTTCTGTGTATCTGAGGTCTGGGGCAGAGCTCTTAGGAGAGGATAGGAAAACCTTGAAGATACTTTTCTCCATTCCGATTCATGCTTATTCAAGTCTCTGAAGTTGAGTCTGACACCGCTGCATGCCAAGGAGTTTCTCAAACTACACGTGTATTTAGAGGGAGAGAACCACTGCACTCATGAGATTTAGGAGAATCTTTAAAACTCAGAAAGATCACAAAAATACAAATGATTCTAAGCCTCTGTCCTGGGTTACAAGCCCACAGAACTAGCTATGAGAAAAATGAACTCAGCTTCCGACGGCCATAGTGTCTCTTTCCAAGCTGTCTTTTTTCAGGCTTTGCCAGTTTTTTGCATATACTCTCTTTGTTTTTAATTTGAGGCTTATTGAATGTTTTTCACTCTTTTTATTGGGAAACAATTGACATACATCACTGCATAAGTTTAAGGCTTATAGCATGATCGTTTGATTTATATATACTGTGAAATGATTATAGTAGGTTCTGCTAACATCCATCTTCTTATATAGATACAATAAAAAGGAAAGAAAGAAGAAAAGAATAAAGGGGAGAAATGTCTCCTTGTGATGAGAATTCATGATTTACTCTCTTAACAACTTTCCTGCGTGCCATAAGTGAGAGCATACAGGATTCATGTTTCTCAGTTACCATTTCGACTGGAACTGTTCAAAATCTGAAAGAAGCTCTGTCATGACATCTGGAAGTTGCTTTCAAAGGTTTCCAGCTGTGTTTGCAAATTGGAACTTCAGTTTGGTCCGATAATGTAGACGACTTCTATGCTCCTAAGCAGTTTTGTGGTTTGCAGAATTATTTTGGCCACAGATCAGCTTTTCTGCCAGCAACTTAGCCAAATTTAGTACAATCACATAAGATAGGGCTTTTTATCAAACAGTCAACAGCAACAACAATTTCATACTTTGCTGACAGCTAAAAAGCAGGCCTGTGAAATATTGAAAAGCAATGCTTTAGAAACAATTTCCTACCTGGTGAAATATATTTGATGCTATTTCTATTAGGTCCTAGACCATTAAACATTTCCAGAGACTAACGGAGTAGTTTTCTTTTGATGACATGACTTTATAATAATGGGCACTACATTTTCTAAGGACTGTTCTTAGCATCATCATAGGTTATTCACCCATGTGTTTTGGTATTTAGAAAATATTCCAGGTCAGTGTTTTTGAATTTAATTTATAATACAGTCAAACTCCAGCAGCAGGGAAAACAAGTAGAAAAAAATTGAGCAGTATTAATAAGAAGACAGCGAGGAGACATTAAGCATGAAGCTATGGAGTTTTACTTTGTTTTTGTGTCATATCACAGTCGGGAAGCATAGTACTACTTCATAATTTTTAGATGTTGCTGAAGTTCATCACTGCCTTTAGCATTAATGCTGTGATTCTAGGTCTTGTTTATTCAAGCCTTAGCCCTGTGGAGTTCTCCTAATGGGCATGGTTATGTTCATTTGTTAATGTTTTTTCATCTTACACGACTCTTCTTTTTGGCCTGTTGAAGCAGAATATCAGTTGTTCCATTATTTCACACAGAAACATCTTAAAGAATAATATAATTACTACTCAAGCAACTGTAATTTATTAAAGGCCTAAAACAGCAGTAGGCACTATTAAGAATGCAGTAGAAGTATGTATCAGCTAGGAAGTTTTCAACTGAATATTTAAGTAATAGAATATTTAAGTAAGTGCTAAAACCTGAGAAAACTTACATTTTTCTATGTTATTAACAGAAGAAGTCTTGATGCAGGGCAATAGTAGAGCTGATGCGTGCCTGCTCTGCCGCTCAGTGGTGTCTGACTCCGGGACCCCAAGGACTGTAGCCTGCCAGGCTCCTCTGCTCATGGAATTTTCCAGGCAAGAATACTGGAGTGGGGTGCCATTTCCTACTCCAGTGGATCTTCCAGACCCACGGATTGAACCCGCATCTCCTGTGTCTCCTGCACTGGTAGGCAGATTCTTTACCACTGCACCACCTGGGAAGCCCAGCAAGATTGACATTAGTTAATAAATATACTCAGAGAACAAGTCCCATTCTTTGTTTTTCTCATTCTTTGTTTACCATCTTCAATCTCATTTTCAAGATGAGGACCAAATCTTCACACAACATCATCTTAAGACAGAAAAAAGAAAGGGGGGTTGTATTATCTTTACTTATTTCTTTTTTATTGATAAAGAAAAGCTTTTCAGACATCCCTTCCTTTTACAGATTTCCTCACCAGTGGCCAACACTGTACCACATATTGGGGAAGGTGATGGCACCCCACTCCAGTACTCTTGCCTGGAAAATCCCATGGAGGGAGGAGCCTGGTAGGCTGCAGTCCATGGGGTCGCTGAGGGTCGGACACGACTGAGTGACTTCACTTTCACTTTTCACTTTCATGCATTGGAGAAGGAAATGGCACCCCACTCCAGTGTTCTTGCCTGGAGAATCCCAGGGACGGGGCAGCCTGGTGGGCTGCTGTCTATGGAGTTGCACAGAGTTGGACATGACTGAAGCGACTTAGCAGCAGCAGCAGCAGTACCACATGTACATGTCCCAGCTGGGAAAGAATGGACCGGGGATTTTCAGCCTCTAGAGGGAGACAGGCTCTGACACAAGGGATGAACTGTGCAGTTAGCTGGGGAGGGGGAAGAGTGGATACCAAAGTATTAAGCAGTGATTTTGTTTTGTTGTTTAGTTGCTAAGCTGTGTCCAACTCTTTTACAACCACATGGACTGTAACTCACCAGGCTTCTCTGTCCATGGGATTTCCCAGGTAAGAATACAGGAGTGGATTGCCATTTCCACTCCAAGGTAACTTCCTGACTCTAGGATCAAATCCACATCTCCTTCATTGGCCGGTGGGTTCTTTCCCATTGAGCCACCAGGGAAGCCCCATTAAGTAGTAATATCTGTCTCAAAGGACTAACTGTGTATATGTATAACTGATTCACTTTGCTGTACAGCAGAAACTAACACAACATTATAAAACAAGTATACGCCAATAAAAATTAATTTTAAAAAAGAATCTATGGTAGTATTAGGGCTTCCCTGGTGGCTCAGAGGTTAAAGCGTCTGCCTCCAATGCAGGAGACCCGGGTTCGATCCCTGGGTCAGGAAGATCCCCTGGAGAAGGAAATGGTAACCCACTCCAGTATTCTTGCCTGGAGAATCCCATGGATGGAGAAGGCTAGTAGGCTACAGTCTATAAGAGTCGGATACGACTGAGCGGCTTCACCTTACAGTAGTATTAGTATATAACAATTCAAAGGATACGAATTTAGATATTTATGTTCAATATATTGATGTAAATATGTATAATTCTGGAACAATTGACCCCTAAGAAAGATGATTCTGGTGAAAAGACAGGGTGAACTCGGAAGGGACAGGAAGGACTGAAGCATAGGAGCTTACTCACATGAGGCTGAGTCAGAAGCCAACTTTTCTAGATTTCTGCCTTAAGAGAAGAGATAAGGAAATGTATGAGTCTATGGTAACTGAAATTGAAGGAATGAATATTTTTGGATGGAAAAAGAAAGGCAAGATTATATGATGATTAGATATAAGAGATTGAAGAAAGTTTTTTTTTTTTAAGTTATCTCCTGCTCTGTAATAGAACAATAATGACATCTCAGAAAAGGGTCTGTTGAAAAAACTTAAAAGGAAGATCAAATAATGCCAAGCTTGAGATAAGCTAATCTGAGGAGTTGAGTGAAGCTTCAGCTCTAAACATTCAATGAAAATCATGTAGAAGTGAAATCAAGAGTAAGATTCCCTATGACTTATCTATAAAGATGGCATTTTTGGAGAGCGGCAAGGTTAAACGGCACAAGTATACGTTAACATGCAGAAGACACGCTCATGTTCAAAAACCCCTTAGGTGTGGAATTGTGCCTTCATCAGTATTCACATATAAGTGTCCTTACCTGCTGCTGATCAGTTTAATTTCTTCAAATGTAGAAAAATAAGTAAATATGAAATTATGTGGAGATTTTATCGTCTGGGCACCTACTACTCTCCCTGGGATCCTGCACTCAGCTCATGCCACACTGACCTTCTGTTTCCTGAGACACCAAGCCTGTTACACTTGCTTTTGCCCTTGTTGTTCTCCTGCCTGAATCCTCTACTTGAATACCAGCTCTATCACTTTCTAGCTGTGTGAATTTCAAAAGCTCTTTAACATTTCTGTGCCCTATTTTCCAAATTTGAAGTAAGGATAATATATACAGGTGGGGCTTCCCTGATGGTTCAGCAGGTAAAGAATCCACCTGCCAATGCAGGAGATGTAGGAAACACAGGTTCGACCCCTTGGTTGGAAAGGAAATGGTAACCCGCTCCAATATTCTTGCCTGGAGAATCCCATGGATAGAGGAACCTGGTGGGCTATATAGTCCATGGGGTCACAAAGAGTTGGACATAACTTATGGGCTGAGCACAACAACAAATCCATGTAGTGTGTGTGTGTGTATAGTATCTATATATGGTAGTATGTAGTTTTACATATTACACACACACACACACACACACACACACACGGGCTTCCCTGGTAGCTCAGCTGGTAAAAATATCTGCCTGAAATGCAGGAGGCCCCAGTTTGACTCCTGGGTTGGGAAGATCCCCTGGAGAATGGATAGGCTACCCACTCTAGTGTTCTTGGGCTTCCCTGGTGCCTCAGACAGTAAAGAATCCACCTGCAATGCAAGAGACCTGTGTTCGATCCTTGCGTTGAGAAGATCCCCTGGAGAAGGGTGTGGCAACCCACTCCAGTATTCTAGCCTGCAGAAGTCCCATGGACAGAGGAGTCTGGCAGGTTACAGCCTATAGGGTCACAAAGAGTCGGACACGACTGAGCAACTAAGCACAGCATGGCATACATATATATGTATCGATGTATGTGTATGTATACATATAGCATGATGTGAATAAATACCCCAAAGTTCTCAAAGACCCATCTACACATACATAAGCTCGAAGAATTCTCTGACATTAGCTTAAGGATATCTTAAGTAGTGCAGTTGTTCAGACCTGGATCAAAATAAGTTAGAAAAGTTTAGAAACATTCAACTCTGTGAGAGCCACAAATTAGTCTTTTTTTAAATCAATATTGTATGATCTGTTTGATGTCAAACCATGCCAGCTGCCACCCACACAACCCCAAATAGCTCTTCCCAATTATTGTCTCTTCTGAGAGTCACCAGGCTAGAATTGATTCCTTCCACAGCAGACACCAAAATCCAGAGCCCAAGGCAATGCTCTGCCTCCCTTGTCAGCAGTCTTCCTTGTTACTAGTGACTTATGTCTATTTCTCTGCTTCATTTGTCCTGCTCATTTGGTGTCTGCACACAGCTGCTTCCTGTTTGCCCAGGTCTTACAAAACCATCCTACATTTTGGTGTCTAAGACAGCCTGGGCACTAATTGTTCTGCATAGCTGATGCTGAACTTTAAACACCATCTCTCTGTGTGACCTGATTCTGACATCAGTTCTTGGATGAACCTCTTCCTATGAATTGCTTCAGGGATATCAGATATCCATCTCTGCTTTGATGACAGGCTTCTAGTCTGATATATCTAAATCACAACCGTATTTATGTGTTTACTTCTTGGAAGTCGTTGTGGTTTTTGATTTGTTATTCTTGTCCTCATTATGAATCCACATATGTTTAACAACTGACTCCCTCCCCCCTTTTTGAATTCCAGGTGAAATCTAATATACAAAAGATAAATGCACTGCTCTGCTTGAATCTGAAGAAGAAGAGTGGGAGTTTTGTGTTCTTAGGTATATCTTCTCCACAGTAAATTATTGTGATATTCCTAATTATTAAAGGAAAATTGAACAAAACCTGGCTATCTCACAAGTATTTTAAATACAGTAATTTGTTCAAATGATGTGCTTATCACAGCAAAATTATTCATATTTTTTTCCAAATGATTTCAAGTACTGTATCTCACTTAATTTCTACAAATGCCTTAGTCATCTATTCATTCAGCAAATATTTGCTGAGGCCCCACTACATCAGGCATTGCTCTGGAAGCTGGATGTATAGAATTAATGCCTTTATGAGTCAGACATGAAATTTTGTGTTGCCCGCTTTGACAGATAATGTAACTGCGGTTCACAGGAGTTGCATAGCTCATCCAACTTCACATAGCTAGTGTGGAGCAGAGCTGGAAGTACAAATGTTCCCTTTGCAATATTTATAACACAAGGCCCTTTGAATTCATAAGTAATTCAAATTTACATTATTGATAACTCTGCTTTTCAAGTGTATTTAACTTTCAGATACCCTTATGTGGCTGTAAACAGTAATCCTGCAATTTAGGATAAATAGAATCAATGGTGTTGGAGAGCTGGGTTTGATCCCAGGGTTGGGAAGATCCCCTGGAGAAGGAAATGGCTACCCACTTCAGTGTCCTTGCCTGGAAAATCCCATGGACAAAGGAGCCTAGTGGGCTGCAGTCCATGGAGTCGGGAAGAGTCAGGTACGACTGAGCAATTAACACATTCACTTCACTTTCAGAATCAATGGTTGACATATAGCATATAGCACAATCGTAAGTAAATAGTCATATTTGCTTATAAGTATTACAAATGTAACGAAACTTGAGTAACGAATGACAATAAAAATCAAATTTGAAGAAGGATGTATCATTTTTCTTCTCATGATTATACATGAAATGAAACAGCTAATTGTTGTGTTGTGCTTTATTTGGCATTGTGTATTGATAAATAAGCTTGAATCCAACCTATATTTCTTATACCAATACCTGTAAATGAAACTTAACTATTACTTTCATGTAGACAATGGTTCTCCCTGAGAACAGTTTTACTTCTCAGAGAATATTTGACGAAGCGCAGAAACATTTTGGTTGTGCTTCTGATATCTAGTGAGTGGAAGCCAGGGATGTGCTAACCAGAACAGGTCACAATAAGGAATTATTCTGCCTAAAATGGCAATAGTGCAGAGACTGAGAGATTCTTATCAAGTAGCATGTCTGACAAATTGTGTGAAAAGCCTAAATTAAAAAACAACTAGCTTTTTAAAATGAAGAATTAGAATACCATCTTGCAAAATAACTTATTCTTTGCTACAGATAGACATCACTTAGTCTTTACCTAGAAATGGTTTATTCATTTTTGTTCATTACAGCATCATTCATAGGGGTGAAAATGAAATATAATAAATGCCCATCAATAATAAAATGGTTGATCAAATTATAATAGAAGCACATCAAGGAATGTCTTTCAGCCCTTTGAAAATGAGTTAGATCTATACTAGTTAGAAAGAGTGAGATTTGTTCATTTTATCACCTCTTTCTCACTTCCTTTGCTTTGACAAATAAATTTAGCAGTATGTTATATATGTGAATAAAAAGGAGAACATTAGTAAACATTAATGAGTTTAGTTTTAATATAAAATCTTTAAAACCTAATAAATGTTCATAAATAAAGTTTGCATAATGTTGGTCTTACCTTATGAAACATAAAACTGAGACAAATTTATACATAGTCACTGGTAAAAATTTTCCAGATATTGTTTTAATTAAAAAGAAAAATCGCGTGACCATACAATGATTTAATTTCCATTGGGTAGTTTCTGCTGAGGGTTGTGGTAAACTGGGCAGAGAGATCACTGTTTTCATTTCTTAAGTAACTTGGATTTATAAATTTATAAATCTTATATAAATGTATAAATTTACAAAAAACTTATAAATTTGGATTTCCAGCAGTCATATTTTAGGATTGGAGTCCTGATAAAAGGGATACCCATGTAATTTAACACATTGTCAGAGTCCAGGGCAGATCAAAATAGATATAAATTATACGTTTTACATTATTGCCACTCTCTCTCTCTCTCAATATTTGTTTGGTATTTCAAAAAAAAAAAACTATACAGAGAGAGGAACTCAGAATAAATTTCCTGGAGATAGGTTCTTATGAAAATATTATAAAATAGATAGGAGAGAGAATTACTGGCAAATATAATTGAAATATGGAAATTTTGCATCCAGAGATAACTATTTATTAAATAATTAAATATTTTATTTAAGCTAAATAAAGTTGGAGTGAAGAGTTTTCATCTAAAAACAAAAAAGTGAACTTACCCTTACTTAAAAGCAACTTTCTCCAAAGAACAGGACAAATACTATGCTTAGCTTGAAAAACACTTTATAACAGATGACTTCTACTTTTTGATTTCAAATTCTTCTCAGAAAAGCACTCTAAAATGAGCTTTCTGTAGGACGAATCATAAATAGAAGCAATGACAAGAGGTGTCTTTCTCTCAGTGTTCATTGCCATTGTCTGACCTTCAAGCATATGGAGAGAATCTGGATTTGTGGTCTGTACCTTTTGACATAAACTATGCTGAACACATGGCCTTTCCAAAAATACTTCAGGGAACAGTTCTCTGAGTATCATTCATCATCTCTTGCCACAATGACATCTCATTGCATAGGAAAGCGAAATTGTTGCTATGAGAAGGAGTGTTGATGGAGAATAGGAAAACAGTTAACACAGTAGCTAATAAAGGGCATTTGAAGATACTCTTCAATGATATTGATATATTTTGCTTACAATGCACCACACATTACATGAGCTGGAGCTTTGTGAACACAAGCAGGGGGTCACATATGCTTCTTTTCTTGGAACTTTGTTTATTTATGTATGTGATAATGCTTCTGCTTACAGAGGAAGTCTGATCAAACATATTTATGAAAATTAGGTTTAAATATACACCTCTTGGAAACAGATTAAGTAAACATTATGCCTAATGTACTAATAGGGGCTTCCCTGATGGCTCAGATGGTAAAGAATCTGCCTGCAGTGTAGAAGACCCAGGTTCGATCTTTGTTGGGAAGATCCTCTGGAGAAGGAAATGGCTATGCACTCCAGTATTCTTGCCTGGAGAATTCCATGGACAGAAGAGCCTGGCAATCTACAGTCCCTGGGGTCCCAAATAGTCGGACACAACCGAGTGACTAACACATACACATACCTACCTATAATGTACTAATATCTTTTAGGTCTTCAGTTGACAAGGTAAGAAAATAAAATATTTCTTTTCAATTTAAGCTAAATATATAACTTTATTTTAAATATATTCAGATAAACTGGATTTATTTTTTCCTAAAAAGAGTAAAAAATATTTTTGAGTAATTTTTATACAATGCATTCTTCATTCTATTTCCTTCTCATATGTGCCCAGTCATTCAGTTGTGTTCAACTCTTTGTGACCCCATAGACTGTAGCCCGCCAGACTCCTTTGTTCCTGGGATTTCCCAGGCAAAAATACTGGAGTAGGTTGCCATTTCTACTAAGGTATCAACATCATGTTAGATCCTCAAATGCAGATACATGTTGATGGAGAGTTGTTTATAATGTTTGATATACTCCCTGGTTCAAGAAGTTGCTAGAACAACTGAGTAGGCAGCAAGGTATGCATTTAGACTAGAATATCATATCTTGCTAGTTGATTATTTCCATAAAAACTTGTCAAGGTCAAGCTTTGAATTTGAATCATTAATATAAATTATAGTTCAAGATGATCCAAGAAATTTACATTTGGAAGATTTGTTTGGGGAAAAAATTGTGTCTATAAACTTCTATACAGTGCAGGGAAGGTACATACAGAGTAGAAGAAAATTCTTTTTTAAGTGGCAATGCAGTGAGTGCCTGTGCGCTCAGTCCTATCTGACTCTTTGCAACCCCATGGACCGTAGCCTGCCGTGTTCCTCTGTCCATGGGATTTTTCAGGCAAGAATATTAGAGCTGGTTGTCATTTCCTCCTCCAGGGGCTCTTCCAGATCCAGGGATTGAACCCAAGTTTCCTGGATTGCAGGCAGATTCTTTACCGGCTGAGCCATCAGGGAAGCCTGACAATGCAGAATCCTGACAATCCAAAATCCCAGTTTTGAAATACTAGAGGTCAACTAGGGATATTTCAAATCTTTTAAAAAATCAATTAATTTTTCTCTTTTATTCACATATTTATATTATTTCATATTTTATTCCATTGTCTTTTCCTCTTGTTCAGTCAACTAATCATTTTTCTCTTTCTTGCTGTGACACCTTCAGTTTCAGCATAACTCACATAGACCATATCATGGTTCATGATATATTTTTCTCTCTTCATGTCTTTTAGTTCTATGAAAGAATGTTAGACACTACCCTAAGTCTTACACAATAGATAGAAAATGTCATGAAGCAAAGCCTTTTCATAGTATAATATTTCCAAAGGTGGTATTTTACAATAACCTAAACCCCATAACTAGCAATCTGGGCAAAAGACTCTTGACATCTTGATTTATAGCATCCACAATTAGAGTGTTCCAAATCCAGTTTCATTAATTACTCTGATATTTTTATAAATAAATTAATACATCTCATGCTGTACATATAGAAAAGTCATAAACCATATCTTTACTTACCTATATCCTCTTCTAGGGGTTTCTAATCACTAGTCTGCCTAAAAATCAGCTGGAAGCTTATTAAGAATTTAGATACTTTGGATGCATTCCTGGAGACTTGATTAGACTAGAATGGAAAGATCTGAATTTCAGTAAGCAGGACTAGAAATTCTGAAGCAGGCGGTCAATGGAATGGGTTCGTGGAGAAATACTTCCCTCTACTCTGATGTCTTAGTCAGACCTAAGGTAAAAGAAAATTTAAAATATTTCTCAAAGAATTTTACTTTGGACCATAATGCCGTAAGGAAAAGCATAATTATCTCCCCAACCCCCATGAACAACTATGAAAATGGGGAAAATACCAAAAAGACATACTTGTTCAGGTATTTAACAACAGGCAAAGTAGGACTGTGCACACTGAGAGAACAGAAACAAAATATCCTTATTTTCTTCCTGGAAGTAAGTTTTTGATGGTGAACCCAGGGAGGAGGACCTCATCCAGAATCTTGAGTTTTCTGGATATTTTCTTCTTCAGTTTTCCATCAAAAGATGGAAATTGGACTTTGGGGTGACCAGATACCATGGAACAGAATTCTAGAAGCAAAGAGATATTTAGAAAAAATATCCCCAGAAATCAGTGTAGGGTCCCTTTAAGAATCTGCTAAGTAAAAGGCTGCATATTTGTAGCATTAAACTCTACAAAGCTAGGTGAAGAATATCTGTAGGGTAGAAGGCAAACAATTCCCAGAGCACAGATACCGATGATGGTTCTGCTCCACGCAGCCAAAGTGAGACTACTTAGTTATCACCTGAGACAACAGTGGACTTCCCAGAGGAATTCATGACATCCCAGACGAATACATGCCCTGGTAGTGGGGGTGAAACTATCCCAGAGTGCAGGATACTCTTGACCCATTCAAGCAAACAGTTTTGACCATCCAAGCAAATGTTAAAAACAGATCTCAACAGTATCAAATTCATCCACCAGTGACATGTCCCAGCGTCTGTGCTGTTGGCTGTATAGCTTGCAAATCTTATTCCTGGTCCTCCTGGAGATTATATTATATGCGCGTGCATGCTAAATCACTTCAGTCACATCTGACTCTGCAACCCTATAGACTGTAGCCTACCAGGCTCCTCCGTCCTTGGGATTCTCCAGGCAGCAATACCGGAGTGGGTTGCCATGCCCTACTCTAGAGAATCTTCGTGACTCAGAGATCGAACCCATGTCTCCTAGGTCTCCTGTATTGGCAGGAAGGTTCTTTACCACTAGTGCCACCTGGGAAGCCATATATTATACATAGCTTTCTCTAATACAATTATTCCTCTTTTAAGTATTGAATAGCTAGAATGAATTTTATGTCTGACATTAAAAAACATCATATGTACACACAGCTTGTTTCCTATCATGAATTTTATGCCTCAGCTGTATCAAATATTAATACCTCAGTACTTGGAATAAGTATATTGCTTATACTTTTGTACATCAGTCTATATCCTTCTCTTGCTAAAGAACAGTTAGTCATTCTTTAAGATCCTGCTCAAATGATGTCTCTCTTCTTTGGTGTTTTTATTTCTGCATCAGAACTTAGGTTGCCTTGCCTCAGTGTCTTTTCATAGCAATGTTTCTAGATGACTCTCACCGCATGTATAAACTGTCTGTGAGAACTTCTCTTTCTCATAGACAGTGAGATCTTTAAAGAGCAAAATGATGTCTTATGCCTTTTATATTCTCTCAGCGACTAGCACAGGGGCTGAAACCAAGTAGCAGTAATAGTGTTAGTAACTGAAGTACCAGTAATGACAGCACATAGACATAAATATGGTGTGGTCCATGTCTGAGCACTTGACATGAATAAATTATATCATCCAAGATTGAGAGATGTTATACAAATTGAATACTATTATTATTATCCCTGTTTCATAGACACAGAAAGATTTTTAGAAATAATATCAGAATACATAGAAAAATTGAACTTAATACTTGGAACAAAACAAAAAGTAACCCCGAGAGGCAAATATGCCTCCACATTGCCCATATCTTTCCAATATCATGGTTTTAGATGCTCTCTTTTTTCTCTCTGATTAATAACTTGCACTAATTTATCTTCATTCTTCTCTTCTTACACTGAAAAGAGTGACTGACCATATCATGTTTTCTCATATCTTTGTGAAATAACACGTAATATTTCCTATTTTGCAGAGCCTTTTACTGAGGGCAATTAAAATACCTAATGTAAAAGTTGGCCCTGAGAAGCAAATGCTACTATTCCTCTTCTATACTCAGGCAAGAACAAAGCTGAATCTTTTCTTCACGAAAAGAATAAAATAACAGCATCTCTTTACTTTAAAGACTGGCAATGCTTATTTGTTATTTCTTAAATAGTTTACTAAAACGTCAGGAAATGACAAATATAAAGTTCTGCCATATGATGAAACCATGAAAAAGCGAAACTGGCTCAGTCGTGTCCAACTCTTTGGACCCCATGAGCTATACAATCCATGGAACTCTCCAGGCCAGTATACTGGAGTGGGAAGCTGTTCTCTTCTCCAGGGGATCTTCCCAACCCAGGAATCAAACCCAGGTCTCCCGCATTGCAGGCAGATTCTTTACCAACTGAGCATGATTACCATCCAAATTAGCGTCCATGTATGTTCTCAGAGACAAAAAGGAACACTAACAAAATCTACATCTTATTTCTTTGTGTTTAAACATGAAGGATAATTTGAATTGTGTGTTTGGGATAAAAATGATCATTTCTGCTCTTTCACGCTTTGGTACTATAAACAAAATTCTATTGTTTTATATAATCATAAACAAAATTATATTGTTTTGGAGTTATAAACTAAATTATTTTTTTATAAAGGAAGTCAATATAACTAAGTCTATGAACAAAGCTAGAGGAGGTGATGTAATTCCAGTTGAGCTATTTCAAACCCTGAAAGATGATGCTGTGAAAGTGCTGCACTCAATATGCCAGCAAAGTTGGAAAACTCAGCAGTGGCCACAGGACTGGAAATGGTCAGTTTTCATTCCAATCCCAAAGAAAGGCAATGCCAAACAATACTCAAACTACCGCACAATTGCCTGCATCTCATATGCTAGTAAAGTAATGCTCAAAATTCTCCAAGCCAGGCTTCAGCAATATATGAACCATGAACTTCCTGATGTTCAAGCTGGTTTTAGAAAAGGCAGAGGAACCAGAGATCAAATTGCCAACATCCACTGGATCATGGAAAAAGCAAGAGAGTTCCAGAAAAACATCTATTTCTGCTTCATTGACTATGCCAAAGCCTTTGACTGTGTGGATCACAATAAACTGTGGAAAATTCTTCAACAGATGGCAATACCAGACCACCTGACCTGCCTCTTGAGAAACCTCTATGCAGGTCAGGAAGCAGCAGTTAGAACTGGATGTGGAACAACAGACTGGTTCCAAATAGGAAAAGGGTGTATATTGTCACCCTGCTTATTTAACTTCTATGCAGAGTACATCATGAGAAACACTGGGCTGGAAGAAGCACAAGCTGGAATCAAGATTGGCGGGAGAAATATCAATAACCTCAGATATACAGATGACACCACCCTTATGGCAGAAGGTGAAGAGGAACTCAAAAGCCTCTTGATGAAAGTGAAAGAGGAGAGTGAAAAAGTTGGCTTAAAGCTCAACATTCAGAAAATGAAGATCATGGCATCTGGTCCCATCACTTCATGGGAAATAGATGGGGAAACAGTGGAAACAGTGTCAGACTTTATTTTGGGGGGCTCCAAAATCACTGCAGATGGTGACTGCAGCAATGAAATTAAAAGATGCTTACTCCTTGGAAGAAAAGTTATGACCAACCTAGATAGCATATTGAAAAGCAGAGACATTACTTTGCTGACTAAGGTCCATCTAGTCAAGGCTATGGTTTTTCCAGTGGTCATGTATGGATGTGAGAGTTGGACTGTGAAGAAGGCTGAGTGCCGAAGAATTGATGCTTTTGAACTGTGGTGTTGGAGAAGACTCTTGAGAGTCCCTTGGACTGCAAGGAGAACCAACCAGGAGATCAGCCCTGGGATTTCTTTGGAAGGAATGATGGTAAAGCTGAAACTCCAGTACTTTGGCCACCTCATGCGAAGAGTTGATTCATTGGGAAAGACTCTGATGCTGGGAGGGATTGGGGGCAGGAGGAGAAGGGGACAACAGAGGATGAGATGGCTGGATGGCATCACTGACTCGATGGACGTGAGACTGGGTGAACTCCGGGAGTTGGTGATGGACAGGGAGGCCTGGCGTGCTGCGATTCATGGGGTCGCAAAGAGTCGAACACGACTGAGTGACTGAGCTGAACTGACTGATGATGTGTAGGGAAAAGCAAGCCATGGAGAATTAATAAAATTAGGTGTATCATCATGAATTAGGTGTGATTTACTGAACTGATCTCAAATTAACCTCATAGGTAAGGCCATGATCTAGAACAAATGTTACTGACCTTATTCCTCTAGCAGAACATACAGTAGAGTTCTTAAACCATTTCAGCGTTAGTTTCACTCTCAGTGGATCATACATACAAAAGTGACTTCAGGAACCTCTAAACATATTATTAACCAGAATAGTGCTCCCTGAGATTGCATGCAATGCCTATGGGGGTGTATTCTAAGAATCTTAACCAAAATACTTTCAAGAAACTTGGATATCCCTTTAAGGTGCTACCTACAGCTTTTAACGGAGAAAAGAAAAAGTATAATTGAGGAAGGTATAGCTCAAAATGGAATAATAGAAGTTTTTTGATTAGAACTACTATGTTTTTCTTTCTTTGGTAATGCTTAGCTTTGAAAACAAAGATCATGTTTCACATTCAGAAATTATAGTATCTTATATCAATAAGAAAGTAGAATAAACCTTATGTTTCTTTCTTTAGATTTGCTTAGTTTTATCTGTCTAGATTATTCTCAGATTATTCCTTTGAACTATAATTTTGCAAATGTCTCAAGGGCAAGTTAAACTCATTATTTATGGTACTTGCTACATAGTGGAAACATTTACCTACATGGATACAGTCTTCACACCAGATTAAGCTAGTGTGTTATTTACTATTTCACTTGTCCATGCATTCAGTTCTCCATTTGGGGTGAAATATGCAATCTGTATTTTAAGCTTCTGTTCTCTGTTCTTCATAGTTTTCATCTACTGTCTAATTCTTTTAGTTTAATTTTTCAATTGCTCTGCTTTCAGGGAAAGTCCCTCTAGTATAGACTCTGTATAAGTGATTGCCCCACCCCTTTATAGTAGCAGTTATGCTCTTCATTTTTAATTCTTTAGTTAGACTCTTAAGTGACTCAGATTTCTTTATCTTTCTCATCCAAGTTTATTTTTGTATTTCTGCTTACATGTTTTATTATGTTGTGTTTTAATTTTATAATGTATCTGATTTCTTTAGATTTATAGAACTAACATGAAGTTAAATCAGTCCAAGCTTTGATTTTCTTGTGTTTCTAGATATTTTAAAAATGTGTTTTAATTTTTTATGTTGCAGAATCTTTTTAAGGATCTGATACTCTTTTATTTCCTGTTTAATTTTTTTAGTCTTTTGAGATTATGATATTCTTGGTATTATGAAGGTATAATCTTGGTGTTATGATGTTCAGGCTTTAGATTTTCTTGGGTTCCCTTAATATTTACTTAAATAAACCATAACTATTCTGCTAGAAATTAAACCTGTCTGTTGAAGATTGTAAGTTTACTAGCCCAGTGATTCAACATCCTGAAAGATTTACAAGGGGCCTGGTGCCATGATGACTAGAGATATATTTGAGTCTATATATTTTTTCAGGTTTTGTAAAAGTATCATCCTGAGTCCAATATTTCATATTCACTTTACCTTTTGGCCTAGTCTCCATCCCAGTGTGTGATGCGACCTGCTCAGTGCTGAAGCTATGGGTTTATGATAGAACTCTGCTGCTCCACCAGGGAGAACAGACTCAAGATCCAAACCCTACTTCTGCATTTGGAGTACTCATAATTTTTCTTTAGGATCCCAGTACAGCTCCTTTCCAATGCTATTGATTTATAGTGAAGAGCTATTAGTGTGTTTCCTACCAATTTGGGTGTGTCTCCCCAGCAGATTATGAGTTTCTAAAGAGCATAAATCTAGTGCTTTTCTTCCTGGAATACTTATCTGCTAGCATATTGACTGACATAGAGAGTCACAGAAAAAAAAAATGTTGGCAAATTTCTATTAAATACTGAATGCTGAATGAAATACATCTTCATGGTAGACTTTAGAATATAATGATGAAACATTCCTTAGTAGCATTAAAACTAAGAACAAGTAATACAAGCAAGCCAGTTGATGATGATGATTTTTTCCATTTCTTGTTTCATTCTTTCTTTTTTGTTTACTTTGTTTTATTTCTCTTAGGTAGTATAGTCCACTGCATTATTGCTGAAATTAATAGGACTGAAACTAATTGAATATATTAAATTGCACCAAGTGAATTTTTTAGAAGGTAGCTTATAGATCCCTAACCTTTAATAGTCATAAATAGCCAGGACTTGATATAAATTCTTTATTCATTGATCCTTTATTGATCCTTAATATGTAGTTGCTAACACTCAGATAAAAATGTGTTACTGCTTTTAAAATATTATTGTAATGCCATATAAGTTGAAAGCCAGAATTGGAGCAAAACAGTTCAGTTAACTGGACACCGGTTCAGGATGGTTTGTTATAATACACCTGGCATAAAAAAGAGGATGAAAAGAAAACATTCATGCTAGACTTGAATAGAGAATAGGTTATGAATAAACTGATGACTGCCTGTAGTTTTCTCAAAATCAACTTAGCTGAAACTATACATTTATATTTTCTTAACTTTATAAGCTAAATAGTATCATTTTCAGAGTATATATGGAGAGATTCACCATTTAAACACTATTGAATGCATAAAATTTTTAATTATAATTTTATGCTCCAAAATAGCTATTTTAATACCAGTGTAAAAGGGAGTGTTTTCAAACTATCTTCCTTATATTCCTCTTTAATGATAGTTTGTTTCTATGAGTTTAATTAAATTGACTATACAAAATTGCTATCTTGTAAACAAAATAATCAAATATTGGCAATTCTATACCACTTAAACTAAATATATTTTATAGTCTAAACTTTTATAAGTAGCTATATGTAACTGCTTCCCATAAAAATTGAGAAAATCTTAAATTGTGTTTTGTTCATGTTTGGGAAGTCCTATTAAAAAAAGAGAGAGAGAGAGAAACAATCCTAAATTGTATTTTGGTCATATTCAGGAAGTCCCATTTTTAAAAAAGTTGAGAAACGATACTAAATTGTATTTTGTTCATGTCCTTGGGAGGTACAACCTGATGAACTTGATTAATATTTGAAGGATTAAAGATGACTTGGCCTTGACTTAGAGATTTAGATAACACTCTATACCACTTGCAAACAACTTTCAAGAGTAAGTTACTAATGCTTCAGGGAATAATCTTATATTTATCACCTAAAAAAATTTTTTTCTTAATGAAAGGTAATATTTGTTTTTCTTTAATCTAAGACCTGGCTGCTGCTGCTATGTAGTTGCTAAGTCGTGTCTGACTCTTTATGACCCCATGGACTGTACTAGCTAGCCCACCATGTTCCTCTGCCCATGGAATTCTCCAGGCAAGAATATTGTAGTGGGTTGCCATTTCTTTCTCCAGGGGATCGTCTCAAGTCAGGGATTGAACCCATGTCTCCTGCATTGCAGGCAAATTCTTTACCATTGAACCACCTGGGAAGTATCTAAGATCTAGAAATGCATATTATTTTTATCTAATTTTTCTGTATATTGCAACAAAGCATCATGTTCTTTAAGTACACAATGCTGTGAAATGAGGTTACAGTTCTAATCTGGGGCTGATTTTTTTTTTTAAAATCTCTCACCATTACTACCATATATGCCCAAGTCTATCTTCTTCGCTGAGTTGGGAGACAGTGGTGGTTTCCCTGGGGTGTGTTTTGAGCACTTAATACCTGGTAGAAGACAGAATTTAATTACATCTGAGTCATAGAAATATTCGTTGGAAATGTTAAGAACCTAGAAGTATAAGTCACCAAATAGGAGTTCATACTTAACATTAGACCACTTGAATGAACTGCGAAGGTCTAGGGATATTTAATGAAAAGAATGATAAGAGAGAAACAGCAGAAAGAAGAGGTTTTCCCCCAAATTAATAAGTGTTTGTAACAAAGTTGATCAAGGCAGCAAGTTAAGAAAACATATTTTTGCAGGAACAGAGAGCAACTGTTTATTAATGGAGAGTCATATACAATGTATAATTGAGGAATGCTAAATTTCCAACTGATACTCTGATGTGGGGGAAGAATTCAACACAGATTTTGATACCGTGAGATGTGCTAGAGAATTAAAGGCACAGATAACCTGAATGATTACCCAAATATCACACAGTCAACAAAATCTGTTAGATGGAAATGTATCTCTGGAATATTCCAGTCTGGAGCTTTTTCTAAAAAGAAAACAATAACTTTTCCCCTAAAGCATTTTGCTAGAAGTTCAGATGTTGATAGAGTTTTAAGACTCCATACATGACCTATGACACCAGATTGCCGACCTCCTGGGATGAGGTTTCTGATTTTGATCAAAGCATACAGAAAGCTGAATTTCATGGTCTATTTGTAACATGCCTGGAAATACTGGGGAGTCACTATAGTTCACTGTACCTGTAGCTTTGAGACCCTATCTATTATTGCCACAGCTTCTATTCAAGTCTACTGTTCTCTGATCTTGTCTGTAGACAGTCAAGTCCTGGACTGGAGTCTGATCAAAGCAGTATTTGAAGAAAGAGCTGTTTGACCTGAGTGACAATGACAGCAGATGACAGGCCATCTCAGGTATGCTTTTCAGATTCACTAATCCGCAGTGATGTAGGTTCACATAAATATTATAACAACTAGGGGAAACATAACTATGTTGTAAAAACTAGAATCTAAAAAAAAAATTGCATACAGACAATTGAACTGGTACATAATGGTCTATCTTTAATTAAGTGGAATGCTTTCAGTTGATTCTGCTTGTCTCTAAAACTTTGCCTTCTCCTCTGAATGAAACCAGGATGTGTGGAGATATGAAATGAGTGAATGTGTCATTCTTGATAAAGATGAAAACACTTAGACAAGGAGGGAGGAACCCCTGTTCCAGACTCAGTTTTATATGCAGAAACAAAGGTGAACCCCAAGATTTTTACCTATGATGTACACTGTTTGTATAATCCTCTCCCTTTGAGAAGGGTGGGCCTGGCCTAATCAGGCAAACCCTTTCAAAAGAGCATGTGGAGGTCAGAGGTAGCAAAAATCAATAAATCACCATGTTGTGGAGAGAGCCACATGTTTAGGAATGACAGTTGATCTCTAGGAGAAAATAATGGCCCCTGGTTGACAATCAGCAAGAAAATACTGATCAAGTTCTACAGATAGAAGAAATTCAATTCTACCAATAATCTGTAAGCTTAGAAGAAGCCCCAAGTCTCAGATGAGATTGTATCCTGTCCTACTGGATTCCAGCCTGAGCAGAAAACTCAATCATGTTGTGCCCAGACTTCTGATCTATAGAATAAATGAATAAAGTTGTAAGCATCAAATATTGATCATTTGTTACACAGCTACAGAGAACTAATAACCTAGTATCACTATTAATTAATGGAGTGACCTTGATCAAGATCTTTTCCTTTCTCTGTGTCTCAGTTTTTTTACTTACATCTTAAAGTTTAAGACTATATCTGCTCTATATTTTAAAAATTCTATGAAATGAAGCTACTTATTCATTATAAGCCTGAAACCTGGGGAGAAAATAGAGAACTCGGGAGTCTACCAGGAGTAAATTCATTACTCTGTTCTTATTGACATTTTATTATATCCAAATGAGCTACAAAGGGCAAAATAGACAGTGGCTCTAGTCCCTCTTTTGAATAGTTAGTTGTACCATGAAAGGCTAATAACAAGACAGGAATGAACATATACTTTAGTATATTTGACTCCTGTGAGTAGCCTGTTTGCTTCATACTTGTGCATTGAAATTCCAGGAAACCATTCCATCAAAAAGGGGCAAAGAAAGTGTTTACATTTTGATCCATTAAAATTTCATTTTACCATCAGGTGTACTTTTGGGATGTATTTCTTTATTGGACACACATTCCATTTTTTTTAACATTGGGTTAATAGTTCTTTTAAAAAGTAGACATGTTCATTCAGTGTATTTTCAGTATAAAATATAATGAATGTTTAGGCAAAAATTAGGATTTTTAGTCACCTTTCTGATGTAAAAGATTCACTAAATGTGTAAGTCATGTTATCTCACATACAATAAAACAACAACCACAAAAGGAAAATTTGTATCCAAAAAATTATATTTGAAAATCTCATAAAAGGTCTAAATTTATTCCTGTGATAGCAGAGAATTGAATTGTCCCACTGACAGAACAGATGAAGTCGCTGAAAAAGTCTTTCTAGGATCAAGAAAGAAAGACTAGCAATAGAGTAAATATGAAATTTGGTAATTGCTGTTTTCCCCTGAAATACGTGTGACCCAGACCTGTTGTGATACATCAAGAAAAAATGTTTACTCTGCCAGTGTAAAATTAACTACATGTTACCCATAAGAACATACCATTGGGTTTATAGCAGTTACTTGATAAAAATTTCTCCAAAAAATAATGATGGACAAACGGGTATAATGAAAACCGCTGTGAACAGTTATTTGACTTTGGATACAGTAATACTTATTTTAGCCTTCATTTTCTAGAATATGGTCTGAATCCTAGTTGCATTAATGAGAAAATATCTTGATTGATACACAGAAAACATGTGATAATTGCTATTAATTAATAAGGGAATAATAGATAAAAAATGACAATTGACTTTCTTGCTCCTATGTCCATTCAATTAGTGTCCATTTAATAAATCCACTTCATGTGATACATTCTTGGAAGGTACATAATTAAGATATATTTTGTCCCATGTGCATGCATATAGTATAAGTAGGGACAGGGTTATTGGGATGACCTACGTAGCTTTATGCATTAAGCAAATTTATTTTGATACAAAACAATAGAAATCCCCTCTGGCTATGTTTTATGCATTAAATTGAGGAGAAGGAAAGAAAACTATGTACAAAACAGCATAAGAACCAGAAGGAAGAGAGATTTGATAATTTGGAATAACTTGGAATTCAAGGAAATTGTTTCAAGGTCAAAATAACCAACTTCTTTAAAGATAAACAGGAGACTGAGAAAGGTCAATAGTTTAGAAGAAGAAAAAAGAAAAAAAAAAAAAACTCTAAAAACTGAGGCCATACTGTTCTCCTGCATCAGTTACAGTCAACTGAAAACTGAGTCCAGAGTAGAAGTTCAGCCTGGAAATGGATGGTTGAAAATGGCATGTGAGACAAACAAGTTGTTATACCTTCCCCTGCCAGATGTGGAAACCATGAAAACATTTGACATCAGAGACACCAGAAAGTAAGAAATTATGTATAATAGAGAAAAGAAACAATAAGAATCATGACATATTTTTGTGAACGGTATAAAAACAGGATTTTTGGATAACTTATATTGGCTGTTGGTAGAATGAAGTGAAATGAGGCAAAGCAAAGGCAGCAACAGCACCTAACACAGAAAACTCATTCAATAAAGGGTAACTGAGAGTGCTGGAGAAGATGCTTGAGAGTCCCTTGGACTGCAAGGAGATCCAACTAGTCCATCCTAAAGGAGATCAGTCCGGAGTGTTCATTGGAAGGACTGATGTTGAAGCTGAAACTCTTTGAAACACTTTGGCCACCTGATGTGAAGAACTGACTCATTTGAAAAGACCCTGATGCTGGGAAAGATTGAGAGCAGGAGGAGAAGGGGACGACAGAGGATGAGATGGTTGGATGGCATCACCAACTCAATGGACATGAGTTTGGGTAGACTCTGGGAATTGGTAACGGACAGGGAAGCCTGGCGTGCTTCAGTCCATGGGGTCGCAAAGAGTTGGACATGACTGAGCGACTGAACTGAACTGAGGGTACAGCTCTTAGTTTATATTCTTCATCTGATCCTTTAGTACTTAAATCCTCATGTCTCACATAATTTTTTACCATGTTTTCTGCATTCCATGAGTGGTAACCAGAGTGAACCAAAAAAGTTTACTCACACGCTTACACAAACACACAGTAATCCCTCACCATTAATATAAATTCACCCACAGATTTTCATTAAAACATTCTCAAGCCTGAAAACAAAAATTGAACTTACAACCCACTGCAAGATAGGGTGGGCTTAGCAAGTGAGATGGCAACAGCAAAAACCTAATGTGGTGAGTCCATATGAATCTTTATTTTAACTAGATATTCCATTTCATACCTCACCCCCCAAATCAGTTCTCTTAACGTTTTCCAGAAATCCCAAGAATCCTGGCAAAAGGTGAAAACATAAATAATCTGGCTCACTAAAGTCTAAAACCAGTGAGCAAAACAACAAAAAAGTCTCAATTTAAAGCATGTTTAAAATTGACAGAACTTTGATTTTTCAGTCTCCTGAAATCTGACTGCTCATCTGTGAGGATATTTTCCCCACATTGCACAGAATTCTGAAACATACTTTTATGTACATCATCTACAAGTTATAAAAAAAAAACAAACTATGATTAACATTGTAGGCAGAACTAACCTATAATCAAAATCAAAACTGGTAATCATTTCAACACTAGTATACATCCAGCTGATTATCTTGACATGGATTTCCTGAAGAATGACTACATGTTCAAAGCTGAATTCATCTCTTCTTTAAAAACACAGCTTTTCGTATTTATTTACAATTCTTCTAGTCAGCCAGTTCTAAATTGGGAGCATCTTCATTATTTCTCTTTTGCTCCCTACATCCAACCAGTTGCCAAACTGGATTATTCTGCATTTACAGTGTCTCTCCATTTATTCCACTTTTTCTCGTTTCTACTGATACAGTCTCTGATGCCTTTTGCTAGCATTGTTCAGTGAATTATGTAACATTGGAATGACAGCTATAAAAGTGAACTCCTTGATGGTAGGATGGAAATGTTCCTTATTTACCCTTTTAATGAGAATTATGTGAATACTTACAACTATCAGATTTCATAGAACTAAACACTTAAGATCAATGCATTTATTATTTGTAAATTACACATAAATTATCTAAAATTTCTAACGCATCTATCTAAATTTGGTTTTCTTTAGATTGTACTTTCCTACATGGGAATAAATGCAAACCAGAATCTTCAAATAACAACGATAAAAATGTTGAAATTACTTTGAATGTTGAAATGGTGAATTACTTTGCTTATGGATTGCTTCAACTGGGGTGTGAAATAGTGAAAAAAAGATTTAAAACCTAATTTGTATTTGCAGACACAATTTCCTTAACATCTGATATACTCATTTCATTTTAATCATAAATAGATCATCAGATGCAAAGAGCTACAGTTTTTCATTCCTCTAGCTCACTATCTTTTTTTTTTTGTCTTTTGGAGATAACAGATTCTGTTGACTGATAGTGTTACCTCATAGAGGATGCAATAAAGTTAAGTAAACATTTACGATTCTAAAGTTTATCCTATCCAGGATTTGCTATATTAAAAGCTACAAGCTCTGTAGCAAGCAGTTACTGATGGCTATAGATAACACATTACTTAGTTTACTGCTGCAATAAATCTGCTCCTAGTAAAACAAGGAATTTTTCTGGTCTATTATTTAGTTATCTTGTGAATATGATATACACAGAATTTGTTATTCAAATAGGATTATTGTTTCCTGTATATGTACACTTGTTGGGTCTCTCTCAGAATATTTTCTCTGTGTATTAAATATGAGAAGGATCGCTCTGGAGTTGACATTGCTTTTGTATTTATGCTTTGTGATATAGTCATTTTTTTCTTCAAATTATTTATATTTTCAAGTCAAGGATGCTGTTCATTTCACTTGATACATGTTCTAAAGCTGGAACACGTTGACACAGGGACCTAAGATATGTGTTTGGGGTCAAATAACCAGTTTTCAGTTATAAACTTCGGTATAGAAAATTTATATGCACTTTTTCTTGCAATCTTTTTAAAACAGTGTCACTGTAGCTAAAGGTTTACTCTAAAATCAACCTTATTCTCTTTCAAGCCAGATTTACTGGTAGTTAGCTAAAATAGATTTGAATAACTCCAATTTGTAAGGTACCTTTGAACTGATATGACTTCTGTGGTTTCCCTAAAATGTAAACCATTAAGCTCAGACCTCAAGTTTTTATCTAAAACAGACACTCTAGCTTTTTGCACATGGAGTTTGAATTTCTATGGTCCAACTCTCACATCGTACATGACTACTGGAAAAACCATAGTTTTGACTAAACAGACCTTTGTCAGCAAAGTGATGTTTCTGATTTTTATTTTTTAACATAAATGTATTTATTTTAATTGGAGGCTAATTACTTTACAATATTGTATTGGTTTTGCCATGCATCAACATGAATCCACCACAAGTGTACACGTGCCATAGCTTTCTTTCCAAGAAGTGTGCTATGCTGTGCCAAGTCACTTCAGTTGTGCCCAACTCTTTCAGACCCTATGGACCGTAGCTTAACTGGTTCCTCTGTCCATGGGATTCTCCAGACGAGAATCCTGGACTGGATGGCCATACCTTCTTCCAGGGCATCGTCCCAATGCAGGGATCAATCCCATGTCATTGGCAAGTGGGTTTGTTACCGCTAGCCCCACCTGGAAGCAAGTGTCTCCTAATTCCATGGCCACAGTTACCATCCTCAGTGATTTGGACACAAGAAGAGAAAATCTGTCACTGACTCTATTTACCATGCTTCTTTCCCCTTCTATTTACCATGAAGTGATGGGACCAGATGCCATGATCTTATTTTTTGCTTAATGTTGAGTTTTAAGCCAGCTTTGTCATTCTTCTCTACAATAGATTTATTATGAATTCACTTGGTAGTTGCTCCAGGATTTTTATATACAATATTACAAGTTGCTACAAATAGATTCTTTTATTCTAGTGATAACTTTCTTTAAGAATAAAATGTTATTGCATTTTTTTTGAGAAATTGGGTTGCCTATTAATATCAAAAACTGCTTTTATTTATGGTTTGAAAATAGATTCAGATGGGTAATTTAATTTTTTAAGCATTAATCCAGAAACAAATTAAAGCATTGTTCAGAGAAATATTACTCTTTCAAGAAAATTTTATTTTTGGAAACACATTTTGGGGAAAAGGATTTAAACTGTAATTATCAATATATTATCCAATTCTTTATGTAGTTATCCGCAAAATAGCCTAAACCATGCCTGAAACCTTAGAGAAAATTCAGACTCACAGGAATAGAGAAAGTGTGTCTGTAGGAAAATTCCCAAATAGTAGGTGAATTCAGAGAACTGACAAAGAGAGACCAGTAATATAAAATGTATAATTGGAAATACTGGATGGAAATTCACATTAATTTAGCTGGAAACAAAACCGTCCCATGCTATAAAAAATAATCAACATGCAGAATGTTAAATTGGAGAAGGAAATGGCAACCCACTCCAGTATTTTTCCCTAGAGAATCCTGTGGACAGAGGAGCCTGGTGGGCTGTTGTCCATGGGGTCGCACAGAGTCAGACACAACTGACGCGATTTAGCATGTATGCATGCATTGGAGAAGGACATGGCAACCCACTCCAGTATTCTTGCCTGGAGAATCCCAGGGACAGAGGAGCCTGGTGGGCTGCTGTCTATGGGTCGCACAGAGTCAGACACAACTGAAACGACTTAGCAGCATCAGCAGCAGAGTGTTACATGGTTATGAAATAAAAATAAGTCATTTAACTTTTGGTTGCTGTCCAACCAAAGGTCAATGATACTAGTGACAATATTCTCCAATAAAAATGCTTTCAAAGAAAAGCTCCACATAAATCACTTTTTCCTTATAACACTATGATGAGATAAGGAGGCTACTAGAGTTATTCTCACAGAGCAAATTTTAAAAAAGATTCTGAAGCTTTATTATCCAAAGCTGGTAGAAACAATGAAGCTTAGAACCTGGATTTAATATTTTTCTGTTTAGAAATGATTGCACTTTGTCTTACTGCACTGGTCATTCTATAAAGACAAAATCAGTAATCACTGAATTAAAAATCTCTAAGCAGGAGCATCTTTTTTGGGGGTGTTAGTTCTAAAAGGTCTTGTAGGTCTTCATAGAACTGTTCAACTTCAGCTTCTTCAGCATTACTGGTTGGGGCATAGACCTGGATTACTGTGATATTGAATGGTTTGCCTTGGAAATGAACAGAGATCATTGTGGTATTTTTGAGATTGCATCCAAGTACTGCATTTCAGACTCTTTTGTTGACCATGATGGCTACTCCATTTCTTCTAAGGGATTCCTGTCCACAGTAGTAGATATAATGTTCATCTGAGTTAAATTCAGCCAACTAGACATGGAACAACAGACTTGTGCCAAATAGGAAAAAGAGTACATCAAGCTGTATATCGTCACCCTACTTACTAAACTTATATGCAGAGTACATCATGAGAAATGCTGAGAGTCTTGAGAGTCCCTTGGACTGCAAGGAGATCCAACCAGTCCATTCTAAAGGAGATCAGTCCTGGGTGTTCTCTGGGATTTGGTGATGGACAGGGAGGCCTGGTGTGCTGCGATTCATGGGGTTGCAAAGATTTGGACACGACTGAGCGACTGAACTGAACTGAACTGAACTGAAGCAGGAGCATGGACTGCTAGCCGGGCTGTGCTCAGTCTTGCCCAGGCTGTGGCTGGGTTGCCCTCAGGCTGGACGCGGTTGAGCACGCTGAGGCAGAAGGCTATGGTCAGGACTGGAGGCATGGTGAGGAAAAAGACCGGTGCCCGCTCACGCACAAGGCAAGCACCTGCTGCAGCATCCCCCATCAGGTCCAGTGACAAGGGCAACATTGCCCTCCCTCCTCTTGTCACAACAGCCTCAGGATCGCCCACCTCAAGGTCCCAGCGCTGCCCACCCCAGTGATCCCCACCATCCCTCCCACTTTCGCCGACCCTTTTGGCACAATTGCTTTGACAAGTTCTTCCCAGGAACATCTCTTTCAACTTTTTCACAGACAGCAGCAAGTGCTACAAGACAGAGAATTCTTGAGCTGCCAGCTTCCTGCCACCCCACAAGCCTGCTCATGCCCACTCTTCTTTTCCATGTCTCCACATCCATGTGACTCACCTGCCACCCACCCATTCTGCCCAGTCCCCCAGCCTCCTCGATAGAGATGGCCAGTGTGGAGCCAGTCCGCCTGTGTGGATTCCTCTCTGCCCTAATCAATTGTGGTTCCTAACTGCTGTTTTAGTCTCTTAAGCCCTGTTAGAGTGACTCTTTTGCAACCCCATGGCCTGTAGCCTGCCAGGCTCCTCCATCCATGGGATTTCCCAGGCAAGAATACTGGAGTGGGTTGCCATTCCCTTCCCCAAGAGATCTTCCCCACCAGGGATCCAAACCATCTCATCATTAGCAAGTGGATTCTTTACCATGGGCCACCTGGGAAGCTCTGCAGTTCCTAACTGGAGCTCTGTAAAAATGGAACTCCATAAAAATGTTAATAAGTACTGGACTAGAGGAGGTCAGTATGTAGTGGGGGAATAAATAAAAGAAATAATAATCTCTTTAAAGAGGAGTAATTTTTTGGTAACAATTCTTTCCCCATCTCCTCCCTTGGCAAGGAAATGGAGGAATAAGTAAGATGAAAGTGAAGGCCAAATAAATAAGGGGCTTTTTAGAGCTGAAGAGACTGGTGGAAGGCAGACTTGACAAGGTAACTTTGAACTTGTTAAGGTATCCTCCACTTAGGAATTTTGCTTTGATGACCTGAAGCAGAGAGGGCCGTGCTGCATTTCTGAGCATTCAAATGCACTCGCTATTGCTGCTGCTGCTAAGTCGCTTCAGTATGTCCGACTCTGTGCAGCCACATAGATGGCAGCCCACCAGGCTCCCCCTGCCTGGGATTCTCCAGGCAAGGACACTGGAGAAGGTTGCCATTTCCTTCTCCAATGCATGAAAGTGAAGTAGCAACCCCATGGACTGTAGCCTACCAGGCTCCTCTGTCCATGGGATTCTCCAGGCAAGAGTACTGGAGTGGGTTGCCATCGCCTTCTCCTATAGGTACTCAATCTTTTGTGCTCTTCAGGACTCTAAAAAGAGAAACAATGTTTATAGTTTGCTTTTTTTTCTATATGTGTTGCATATAAATATAGTACTATCAGTTCAGTTCAGTTCAGTTGCTCAGTCCTGTCCGACTATTTGTGACCCCATGAACCACAGCACGCCAGGCCTCCCTGTCCATCACCAACCCCCAGATTTCATTCAGACTCTGGTCTATCGAGTCGGTGATGCCATCCAGCCATCTCATCCTCTGTCCTCTTCTCCTCCTGCCCCCAATCCCTCCCAGCATCAGGGTCTTTTCCAATGAGTCAACTCTTCGCATCAGGTGGCCGAAGTACTGGAGTTTCAGCTTTAGCATCATTCCTTCCAAAGAAATCCCAAGGCTGATCTCCTTCAGAACAGACTGGTTGGATCTCCTTGCAGTCCAAGGGACTCTCAAGAGTCTTCTCCAACACCACAGTTCAAAAGCATCAATTCTTCGGCGCTCAGCCTTCTTCACAGTCCAACTCTCACATCCCCACATGACCACAGGAAAAACCATAGCCTTGACTAGATGGACCTTAGTCGGCAAAGTAATGTCTCTGCTTTTGAGTATACCATCTAGGGTGGTCATAACTTTTCTTCCAAGGAGTAAGCGTCTTTTAATTTCATGGCTGCAATCACCATCGGCAGTGATTTTGGAGCCCCCCAAAATAAAGTCTGACACTGTTTCCACTGTTTCCCCATCTATTTGCCATGAAGTGATAGGACTGGATGCCATGATCTTCATTTTCTGAATGTTGAGCTTTAGGCCAACTTTTTCACACTCCTCTTTCACTTTCATCAAGAGGCTTTTGAGTTCCTCTTCACTTTCTGCCATAAGGGTGGTGTCATCTGCATATCTGAGGTTATTGATATTTCTCCTGGCAATCTTGATTCCATCTTGTGTTTCTTCCAGTCCAGCGTTTCTCATGATGTACTCTGCATAGAAGTTAAATAAGCAGGGTGACAATATACAGCCTTGATGTACTCCTTTTCCTATTTGGAACCAGTCTGTTGTTCCATGTCCAGTTCTAACTGTTGCTTCCTGACCTGCATACAGATTTCTCAAGAGGCAGGGCAGGTGGTCTGGTATTGCCATCTGTTGAAGAATTTTCCACAGTTTATTGTGATCCACACAGTCAAAGGCTTTGGCATAGTCAATAAAGCAGAAATAGATGTTTTTCTGGAACTCTCTTGCTTTTTCCATGATCCAGCTGATGTTGGCAATTTGATTTCTGGTTCCTCTGCCTTTTCTAAAACCAGCTTTCATCAGGAAGTTCATGGTTCATGTATTGCTGAAGCCTGGCTTGGAGAGTTTTGAGCATTACTTTACTAGCATGTGAGATGAGTGCAATTGTGTGGTAGTTTGAGCATTCTTTGGCATTGCCTTTCTTTGGGATTGGAATGAAAACTGACCATTTCCAGTCCTGTGGGCACTGCTGAGTTTTCCAACTTTGCTGGCATATTGAATGCAACACTTAGACAGCATCACCTTTCAGGATTTGAAATAGCTCAACTGGAATTCCATCACCTCCACTAGCTTTGTTCATATTGATGATTTCCAAGGCCCACTTGACTTCACATTCCAGGATGTCTGGCTCTAGATTAGTGATCACACCATCATGATTATCTGGGTCGTGAAGATCTTTATTGTATAGTTCTTCTGTGTATTCTTGCCACCTCTTCTTAATATCTTCTGCTTCTGTTAGGTCCATACCATTTCTGTCCTTTATCGAGCCCATCTTTGCATGAAATGTTCCCTTGGTATTTCTAATTTTTTTGAAGAGATCTCTAGTCTTTCTCATTCTGTTCTTTTCCTCTATTTCTTTGCATTGATTGCTGAAGAAGGCTTTCTTATCTCTTCTTGCTGTTCTCTGGAACTCTACATTCAGATGCTTATATCTTTCCTTTTCTCCTTTGCTTTTTGCCTCTCTTCTTTTCACAGCTATTTGTAAGGCCTACCTGACAGCCATTTTGCTTTTTTGCATTTCTTTTCCATGGGGATGGTCTTGATCCCTGTCTTCTGTACAATGTCACGAACCTCATTCCATAGTTCATCAGGCACTCTATCTATCAGATCTAATCCCTTAAATCTATTTCTCACTTCCACTGTATAATCATAAGGGATTTGATTTAGGTCATACCTGAATGGTCTAGCAGTTTTCCCTACTTTCTTCAATTTGAGTCTGAATTTGGTAATAAGGAGTTCATGATCTGAGCCATAGTCAGCTCCTGGTCTTGTTTTTGTTGACTCTATAGAGCTTCTCCATCTTTGGCTGCAAAGAATATAATCAATCTGATTTCAGTGTTGACCATCTGGTGATGTCCATGTGTAGAGTCTTCTCTTGTGTTGTTGGAAGAGGGTGTTTGCTATGACCAGTGCATTTTCTTGGCAAAACTCTATTAGTCTTTGCCCTGCTTCATTCCGCATTCCAAGGCCAAATTTGCCTGTTACTCCAGGTGTTTCTTAACTTCCTACTTTTGCATTCCAGTCCCCTATAATGAAAAGGACATCTTTTTTGGGTGTTAGTTCTAAAAGGTCTTGTAGGTCTTCATAAAACTGTTCAACTTTAGCTTCTTCAGCGTTACTGGTTGGGGCATAGACTTGGATAACTGTAATATTGAATGGTTTGCCTTGGAGACGAACAGAGATCATTCTCATTTTTGAGATCGCATCCAAGTACTGCATTTCAGACTCTTTTGTTGACCATGATGGCTACTCCATTTCTTCTGAGGGATTCCTGCTCTGAGGGATTCCTGGTCACAGTAGTAGTAGATATAATGGTCATCTGAGTTAAATTCACCCATTCTAGTCCATTTTAGTTCACTGATTCCTAGAATGTCAACGTTCACTCTTGCCATCTCTTGTTTGACCTCTTCCAATTTGCCTTGATTCATGGACCTGACATTCCAGGTTCCTATGCAATATTGCTCTTTACAACATCAGACCTTGCTTCTATCACCAGTCACATCCACAGCTGGGTATTGTTTTGCTTTGCCTTCATCCCTTCATTCTTTCTGGAGTTATTTTTCCACTGATCTTCAGTAGCATATTGGGCACCTAATGACCTGGAGAGTTCCTTTTTCAGTATCCTATTATTTTGCCTTTTCATACTGTTCATGGGGTTCTCAAGGCAAGAATACTGAAGTGGTTTGCCATTCCAGCATTTATTATCTTTGAAAATTTACTCCATTAATAAAATCTAAATTTTCAGGAATTAAATGTAACTATTGAATGCTTTATGGTTCTCATTAGTTCTTACCATCAATATCTATTAGTTCATCCACCCTGATCCCTTCAAGTTCAACAATATGCCCCTTTTCCACTCACTTCCCCACCACACCTTCTGCATGTCTCATCCTCTGATACTGATATCTGTCCCTGTCTACCTTCTGAACAGGATGGAAGGGAGGATTCCTGGGCAGAGTCCATATTGTCTAAATTTGTGTCATTGGCTCTTACAATACCTAGCAATATATCTGTGAAGCAAAATAAACTAAATTCTAGACCAGATTTTCATTTGGAACAGGAGAATGTATCTGTTAAGAACACCTCAGCCATCGGCGTAGGCAGCGAAATTGTTCTTTGTGGCTAGTGTGATCTGTCTCTCTTTCTGTTTGTCCTGTGTCCATTCTTACCATTTTCCAAATATCTCTGGGAGTCTGACCCTTGCCTGGCCCTCTTTTCCTCACTCTCCTTACATTTTCTGCCATTTGCAGGCAGTCTGACACTTCCCATTCTGTCTTGCACTTCTTTAACAGTTACTATGAATGGGTTTAAATTTTTTTTCTCTTCTTAGTTCTTTTTGGGAATCTAGGTCCATGATTGCATGGGCATGTGTGAAAATTTAAAGAGATGGTTGTAAAAATGAAGAGCCTTGTAAAAACATGCTCCTTGAAAATAGTTAACAGACACCATTTATTGTCCACATATTGTGTGGGAGGCTTTGGAATGGGCAGAAGTAGTCCAAGTTCTCAGGCAGTTGACAACAATGCTTAAACACTGGGTTTCCGCTAATGGCCCATAGGGACAAACTGAAGGAATCTCAGTCTGTGAGTGACACAACAAGATTTATATTCTAGAAAGAAAGGGTTTGCTGCAATTAAAGAATTATCTGGAAGATGCAAAACAGAAGATGGGACTGCCAGTGTAGCGGCTTACTGAATTAGTTTCAGGAAAAATATTATGGCTCAGGGAATAATAAAGGAGAAATAGAGAAGATCGAAAACATGTGAGAGTTACACAACCAGCCCTCCGTACCCATAGCCATGGATTCAATCAACTGTGGGTTGAAAACATCCAAAAAATTTTTTTTCAGAACATTCCAAATAGCAAAACTTGAATTTGCTGCATACAGGCAACTATTTACAGAGTATTAAGATCATGGAAAAAGCAAGAGAGTTCCAGAAAAACATCTATTTCTGCTTTATTGACTATGCCAAAGCCTTTGACTGTGTGGATCACAATAAACTGTGGAAAATTCTTCAACAGATGGCAATACCAGACCACCTGACTTGCTTCTTGAGAAATCTGTATGCAGGTCAGGAAGCAACAGTTAGAACTGGACATGGAACAACAGACTGGTTCCAAATAGGAAAAGGAGTACGTCAAGGCTGTATATTGTCACCCTGCTTATTTAACTTCTATGTAGAGTACATCATGAGAAACGCTGGACTGGAAGAAACACAAGCTGGAATCAAGATTGCCGGGAGAAATATCAATAACCTCAGATATGCAGATGACACCACCCTTATGGCAGAAAGTGAAGAGGAACTCAAGAGCCTCTTGATGAAAGTGAAAGAGGAGAGTGAAAAAGTTGGCTTAAAGCTCAACATTCAGAAAACTAAGATCATGGCATCTGGTCCCATCACTTCATGGGAAATGGATGGGGAAACAGTGGAAACAGTGTCAGACTTTATTTTGGGGGGGCTCCAGAATCACTGCAGATGGTGACTGCATCCATGAAATTAAAAGACGCTTACTCCTTGTAAGAAAAGCTATGACCAACCCAGATTGCATATTCAAAAGCAGAGACATTACTTTACTGACTAAGGTCCATCTAGTCAAGGCTATGGTTTTTCCAGTAGTCATGTATGGATGTGAGAGTTGGACTGTGAAGAAGGCTGAGTGCTAAAGAATTGATGCTTTTGAACTGTGGTGTTGGAGAAGACTCTTGAGAGTCCCTTGGACTTCAAGGAGATCCAACCAGTCCATTCTGAAGGAGATCGGCCCTGGGATTTCTTTGGAAGGAATGATGCTAAAGCTGAAACTCCAGTACTTTGGACACCTGATGCGAAGAGTTGACTCATTGAAAAAGACTCTGATGCTGGGAGGGATTGAGGGCAGGAGGAGAAGGGGATGACCGAGGATAAGATGGCTGGATGGCATCACGGACTAGCTGGATGTGAGTCTGAGTGAACTCCGGGAGATGGTGATGGACAGGGAGGCCTGGCATGCTGCAATTCATGGGGTCACAAAGATTTGGACACGACTGAGCGACTGAACTGAACTGAACTGAGCTGAATATTTTATTTGGGCATACCTGATGGCTTAGACGGTTAAAAAATCCACCTGAATGGCAGGAGACCTGGGTTCTCCCTGGTTGGGAAGATCCCCTGGAGAAGCGAAGGGCTATCCACTCCAGTATTATTTGTGTAGTATTTACATTGTATTAGGTATTATAAGTATTTAGAGATAATTTAAAGTATGCAGGAGAACTGCACAGTGTACATGCAAATACTATGCCTTTTAGATAAAGGACTTGAGCATCCACAAATTTTGGTATCTGTGGGGGTCCTCAACCAATCCCCTGCAGATACAAGGGATAACTGTACAAGAAAAAAACAGACAGGACTTGGTGATTATCAAATGTGAGTGTGTGCACTGAAAGCAGAAGCATGGTAATTTTTGAATGGATGAAGAAAATGTGTTTTACATATATATATATATGGAAATTACTTAACCATGAAAAAAGAAAGAAAGAATGCCATTTGCAGCCACATGGATGGACCTAGAGATTATGATACTAAGTGAAGTAAGTCAGAAAGAGAAAGACCATATAACTTATATGTAAAATATAAAATAAGACGCAGATGAACGTATCCAAGAAACAGAAGCAGACTGATAGATACAGAGAGCAAACTTGCGGCTGCCAAGGGAGAGGAGAGCAGGGGAGGACTGGGTTGAGAGTTTGGGATTAGCAGATGCAAACTATTATATATAAAAGGGATAAACCACAAGGTCCTAAGGTATAGCATAGGGAACTATATTCAATATCTTTTAATAAACCATATGTAAAAGAATATGAAAAACTGTATATGTATACATATATATATAGCCAATCACTTTGATGTACACCTGAAACTAACAGAATATTTGTACACCAACTATACTTCAATAAAAATAGAGTGAACAGAGATTGAAAGTGTAGTGTAAGTTAGAGGAAGAAAAACATGATTGAAAATTGAGAATTAATTAATTAAGAGTTAAAGCTTAGTTGACCAGAAATTTAACAGCACAAATTTTGTTATGTCCTTAAATAAGATCAGTCATTGTGAACAAACTGTAAGGCAGGAAGGAAAAAGTGTCTCTTAGTGCCTATTTCTGAGCACAGAGAAATGGAGAACAGATATCAGATGATATAAAATGCCAGGCTAGAGGCTGAGGTCCTTAACAGCATCCATCACAAGAGAGCTGCCAAGTACACAGGACTTCCCTGATTGGGAGGGTCTAATTCTACTCAGTGAGGTTAACAGTGCATCATTTTGCTCCAGTCACTATTTCACAAAATTATTAACAAACGGAAGGAAGAAAATACGAAGTTTCAGAAATTAAAAAAGTGACATTTTAGATCAAAGAAAGCCCTAAAATAGGTACAAGCTAGTTTATAGAAAGAGGTAAATGGAAAGCTCTCAACTGTGAAATTGCTATCCTTTTTCCAAAACATAGTAGCCTTTAGCGCTATAAATTGCCACCTAGTACTGCATGAAAGGTTAATTGTTTTAACAAAAGCCAGCCAGTCTGTTCTTCGGGAACCTTGGTTCTACCCAAATAATGCCTGAATATCTGTAAGGCCAGAGGAGATATTTTAAATAGTAGAAACAAAACATACCATCCATATAAAGTATGCCTGAACACTGGAAGTTAAACTAGAGATTGTGCAACAAAATTAGGCCAGTAAAGTTGTTTTCTGCTTCCACAGTAGCTCAGTGGTAAAGAATCCACCTGCAATGCAAGAGATTCAGGAGTTGTGAGCTGGATCCCTGGGTCAAGAAGATCCCCTGGAGGAGGGAATTGGCAGTTCATTTCAGTTGAGTTCAGTCGCTCAGTCGTGTCTGACTCTTTGCGACCCCATGAATCACAGTACGCCAGGCCTCCCTGTCCATCACCAACCCCCAGAGTCCACTCTGATGGACTGACTTGCATCCATCGAATCAGTCATGCCATCCAGCCATCTCATCCTCGGTCGTCCCCTTCTTCTCCTGCCCCTAATCCCTCCCAGCATCAAAGTCTTTTCCAATGAGTCAACTCTTCGTATGAGGTGGCCAAAGTACTGGAGCTTCAGCTTTAGCATCATTCCTTCCAAAGAAATCCCAGGGTTGATCTCCTTTAGAATGGACTGGTTGGATCTCCTTGCCGTCCAAGGGACTCTCAAGAGTCTTTTCCAGCACCATAGTTCAAAAGCATCAGTTCTTCTGCACTGAGCTTTCTTTATAGTCCAACTCTCACATCCATACATGACCACAGGAAAAACCATAGCCTTGACTAGACGGACCTTCATTGGCAAAGTAATGTCTCTGCTTTTGAATATGCTGTCTAGATTGGTTATAACTTTCCTTCCAAGGAGTAAGCGTCTTTTAATTTCATGGCTGCAGTCACCATCTGCAGTGATTCTGGAGCCCCCCAAAACAAAGTCTGACACTGTTTCCACTGTTTCCCCATCTATTTGCCATGAAGTGATGGGACCAGATGCCATGATCTTAGTTTTCTGAATGCTGAGCTTTAAGCCAACTTTTTCACTCTCCTCTTTCTTCCATTGAGTAGCTCTTTAGCTCTTCTTTGCTTTCTGCCATAAGGATGGTGTCATCTGCATATCTGAGGTGATTGATATTTCTCCCGGCAATCTTGATTCCAGCTTGTGCTTCCTCCAGCCCAGCGTTTCTCGTGATGTACTCTGCATAGAAGTTAAATAAGCAGGGTGACTAATATGGGGGCATAAAAACCCCTCTCTTTCACTTAAGAGGATGTTTCCTTGCTGATAATAATGAGATAAACATAGCTAACATAAACAGAATTCTGACTTATGATAGTCAGTTGAGGAGGCTCTCTGAACCTTAGATTCTCAGGAGAGTTCTATCAATTGGCACAACTCCAGTCCTCAACAGAGCAAGGGATTTCGGCTCAGAAAATAGAAGTTTGATGGACATCTGATCAAGAATCTCTCAAAAAAGATGTAAAAAAATATTACTGAAGTGCCGAAATTCCTCCAAACTTTGCTATTCAATCATAGCTTTTCCCAAAAGTGTCCCCAAACAGCCTCTTTTTTCTCCCTTTCAAAATTACGAATATAGGACACCAATATCTGGTGCCTTTTACATGTGGAAACAGAAGTGTGCCATTTATATGTGGGACGAGTTAGAGTTGGAAGAGAATAGGACTGGAAATGTGGAAAATAAAACTCACCCTATTGCCACCATTCGCACAGAATCTTGGTGCAAAAACGTCTCCTTCCTTGTGATGGGCAATTATGCCACTGGATAGAGAGCTTGCAGAACTAAGTGAAATAGAAGCAGCATCGATTTTGAGTCACCGCTAAGGATTGGGAGTCAGGACTGATACAAGGTGTCATCATAAAAGAGATTTGTAACTGTGTGTAAATCCCCTTGCCTCTGTAGAATTCATTCTCCTCAATGTAAAATGAAGACAAAACGAATTTCAGGGTATTGTCCACTTTGGAAATGACAGCAATATATTCTTGATGATGTTTCAGGTGAGAATGCAAATTGGTGAAGTCACTATGGGAGACAGTATGGAGGTTTCCCAAAAAACCAAAAGTAAAATAATCATGTGAGCCAGTAATTCCATTCTTTCCGCCATGTGAGGATACAAGAAGTCAGCCCTCTGCAACCCCCAAGAGGATATTCACCAGAATCCAACCATGCTGCCATACTGATCTTGAATTTCATGCTTCCAGAACTATGAAAAATAAATTTCTGTTGTTTATAAACCACTTAGTTTATGGTACTTTGTTATGACAGTTCAAGCTGACCAAGGCAGTTGAGATCAGCTTCCAATTTTTTATCCTTTGCACTTTTTATGTTGAGAAATCTCTCTCAGGCTTCCTTTAGTTATAAGGTTTTTTGACATTTCCTATAGGAAATCTTTAGCCTTTCATCACAACCACTTTCCTCATTTGTCTCCGTAAGTTCACCTTTACTAAATTCCTCTGTCCGTATATCTCATGTCTATAGAAGGGAAACATCATCAACACTCCCACGTAAGTTATATCTTCTATAATTCCATTAAAGTATGATCTGAGTTGCACTTCTAGCATCATAACTTTTATTTCTTAGTGGCTCTTTTTTTTTTTTTTGCTGGCCAATTTTCTTTTTCAATTATCCATTTTTTTGTATTTAAAATGTCATGTGAGTTTATCACTGGGAGGCAAGGAGGCAACGTAATTACATGCTTTGCTATCAGTACATGAACTGAATAAGAGATATGCAGTCAATGACAGACATTGGGGAAAACAGGCACATTCGTTACTCACATAACAGTTTGTGGATTAAAGAGTTAGCAGTCATGTTTGTACTTCTGTAATTTTTTCCAGTTAATCCATGCTAGTAACTGAAATGGAAATTGTGTTGTTTGGGGACTGGTGTTATCTAACTAATTTCAGTGATAACTAAAATTTTTACGTGTCAGAGCTATGAGAAGTGAGAACTGTCTGTACTAGATTCTGTGTGTGTGAAACAGAGTCCCTGCCTTCACGAAGGAAAAAGTAGATGTTAAGTAAAACAAAAGCAAAAACAATGAACTACAAGGGGTAGTAAGTCCTCTGAAGAAAAAAGGAAAAAATTAAAGGAGTGTAAAAGAGCCTGTTAACAGTGGGGAATGATGTATTTAAAGAAAGGATCATGAAGGGGTATATGATAATTTCTTGGGAAGATAAATTTTAATGGATATGTCAAAGACGGTTTGAGAGGGGCTTCCCTGGTGGTCCAGCAATGAAGACTCTGAGCTGCCAATGCAAAGGGCATGGGTTCAACCCCTGACTGAGGAACTAAGATTCTACATGACATGCAGGGCAGCCAAAAAGATTTTTTTAAATTAAATCAACTATACTTCAGTAAAATTCATTATTTTTTTTTTTAAAAAAAAAGAGGGTGTGGGAAAAGCATTTCAAGAAAATGGAACCCAAGACATGCACAAAAGTTATCATGAGTAAGGGATCAATGCAATCCAGTAAGTGAAGGAAGCCCTTCTGACTGAGCACAGTGTGTATATAAGAATGTGTGTTGGGAAGAAGTAAAATACAAGTAAAGGAAGAAGGCAGGGGTCAGAGAATACTGGATATATAAGGTGTGCTATGGGAGAAGGCAATGGCACCCCACTGCAGTACTCCTGCCTGGAGAATCCCATGGACGGAGGAGCCTGGTGGGCTGCAGTCCATGGGGTCACACACAGTCGGACATGACTGAAACGACTTAGCAGCAGCAGCAGCAGCAGAGGTGTGCTATGAAGAAAAATGGGAGGCAACATGGGAGTTTTGAGCTGATAAATGATACATTTGCATTTGAAAAGAAAAATATCTGTTCTTGCCTTGACGAATTAGATCATCTTCTGAATATACACCACTATAAAAGATGGACAAAATATAAAAAATACCTTTTATTTGCACGTTTTGAATAGTAATCAACACAAGACTATGATCCTTGATGGAAAGAAAGCTCAGAAAATAAGCGTATGTACAACTGAGTTATCTCCCTGAGGGTATTTTAAAGGTTCTATTCAGGGAAATAAGATCCAGAGTTTCATTCTTGCTGCATAAAAGTGTCAAACATTTACAGTTTAGGATGAAAGACAGCTTTGATTTTTGTGGGTGGGCAAAGGGCAGTAAACTGAAGCTTTAATGTACTTGGCTGGTTCCTATGCTGACTTTGTACAAGAAGGTACTTGAAGCTTAGTACAATATCAGCTGTTTTCATAAGCCACAAAGTACTGAAGAGATGCTAGAATTTAAGAGTGGCAAAAGTGAAGAAATCTTCTTCTTTCAGTCAAATGGCCTGATACTTAACTGTGTACCTAAAAATCGTGTTCTTCAGTGATTCTGGGAAAAGTGTCATAAAGACATAAATACCTGGTAATGAATGACTCACAATTAACAGGGACTTTAAATGTCACCAACACTAATGAAGAACCAGGACAAAGACTCAATAATATGCTTACAGGAAGCAAAAGCTCACATACTTGAATTATCAGGATATTTCTCACAGTCACTTTTATTATTGGGAGATCAAAAATCTAGAGTAGAAGCTAATATTTATTGAGCCTTCTCTGACATTCCACATGCTCAGACAATGTTCTGAATGCTTGACTTGTGTTGATTTATTGAGTATTCACAAGAGCTCTTTACACATTTTTTTTTTAGGTGAATAGGATACACAGAAAAGCTGAAAAAACAAGCCAAATATTGCACATCTAGGTAGTGAAGGAGATGGGATTTAAATGCAGAGTCTGGCACCAGCATTCAGCTGCTCTCCCATGCAGTTCCTTATTACACAATACCCTCTCACTACCACCAAAGCAGCCCTCTGGAGCAGAATAACACAACCATGTTCTCCCTTACAGCCGTGCAGATATCTGAATTTGGCTCTCAGTTATCCTCTCGGTTTTCTTTTGTCCAGATTGGATAGCACTGGTTCAATCAATGCTTATTCATACATCCTGGATTCCCAATTATCATTCTAATTACACATTTGAGATGTTAATTGTTCTATTAAGACAATGTGCCTTGAATTTAAATCATTGCTCTGTATTTGGCTACCCTCTGCAGAATATTTAAGAGCAATTAGCTTTACTGATCTAGTGATTGCACTTTTTTTAAAGAGGTCTGGAAGTCATAAATGGGTTTTGATAAATTTGGTTTCAATGTTTGCTCCAATAGAATCTGAGATTGGTCAGTGAAATCTCCTGGCTACATTAATGTGGAAGTGGAAGGTAGACCACCTCTATTATCTGGGCAACTGCTTTTATTTTCATCTAAATGCATGGCATAATTTTTAATACCTGTGAAATTCCATCATGTTAGCATTCATGTGTATTTAAAACACTATTTCTTAAAAGGATACTAGTCTTCTTCCCAGTTTATATCAATCATATATTTGAATGTTATCCCTTCTACATCTCCATTCATGTAACTGGTAATATTGTTAAAGACAGGCAAAATTAAACAAGTGGCATTTTAGTAGACCTATAGCAATAGTCAGTATTCTTTTCTTCAGTGTAGTGTGTATTTAAATATGAAGAATCTTCAATTTTGCATCAAAAAATAAAGATTTAATATAAACTTCTGTGGAAAAAGGATCTCTGTGGCTTCAGTTTGTAAAGAAAGCAGAATCTGCATAAAACATCTGAAATCTCACAGTAATTATATGGCTATGCTATTACCAAGACACTATCTCTTATGGAAATTTTCTTCGTAGAATTTTGAAATACATTAGTCTGCATTATTGCCTAACAACTCTGAGTATATTGATGTTTCGGTTTTCTGTTTTATAAAGGAAACTCAATAATATTGCAATAAACAAGCTCCTTGACTCCAGGGCATTTTCTTGCAATTGCATTAAAGCTTTTCTTATAAAGATTACATATATGGTTTCAAATCAATCAAGAGAGTTAAGAGAGTGCATGCTTCTAGGTTTCTCTTGGATTCTAGTTTCCATCACAAAGGTTTACCTTATTCCTTCTCTCTCCTCTTAAACTCCCTTATTTATAACCAGCCGATTGGTTATATAAGTCTTCTCTAAGCCCTTTTATTTAATACATTATCTCAATGTCTTCTCCAGTTTGAATAAATGTTCTTGCTTCTGTACAGCATTTTCACATCAGTATGCAACCTCACTAACCAACCATGACAGAGAAGAAATGAAAAGACATAAAGGTGGGAAGAACTAAATGAGAGAGGTGGGTTTTCCTGCACTGGCAGGATTGAGTGACTGACTAGGTATCAAAAATTTTGCCTTTTTTTTTAACTTTTCTTCCAGGAAATTATCTAACAGTTATGACAAACAGCTGATTTTACCCAAAGACGCATCTAGAAGACACACGCACTGAGGTTGACTTTTCCCTAGCATATGAAATTGAGATGCATGGAGTTTGGGGGAAAAGTAAGTGCCACACTTAATATCCCCATAATTAATCCATGATTAGTCTTGACTTTTGGATATCAAAAGATACACAAGGAGACCCAAAATGAGAAATGAAAAGTTGATAACTTAGAGATTTGAAATTTCTTTTTTTTTTGCATTTTATTGGGTGCATAATCTTCTAGTATGTAGCTAACATACAGCTATAATTTTTATTGTAGCATTCATTTATTTTTTCTTTGAGATTATTATTGATAAGGATATTAAGTTTGATGGGGAGATAAAACTAGCAGATTTTGACAGTATCAGTCTTATAAAGAACAGTAGAAAGTAAGACCAAAAATAAGTTTGTAAAGATTAGAAAAAAGTCTATATAAGATGTGCATATTTCTCTTAAAGACATACTCAGATGTCTAGAACACAAAATTCAGATTCTACCCTAAAGTATTTAAATATTTATATGTTTATATTGTATATTAAAGGAAATAAATAATATATATAATATATAACACAGGATTATATAAAGTGTTTTCAGTCCCATCTATCCAATAGATGATTTAAAAATTAATTGAAATTGTCCCCTTTAATATCTTTAAAAAATTTCATTAACTACACACATATAGTTTTAAAATCAGTAAAGGCCTAACTGTTGTATAAAAGAGAAATAAAAGGCATCATTAAATGAAATAAGCAGAGGAAGACAATTTTATAAACAGAAAGAGTCCAGAAAATTAGCAGAATATCTGTAAGTCTGAGACTTCTTTGAGAACCACAGGATTAAAATTTCTAGTAGTATGTGAACCGGCTTTGATTTTGTTTGTAAGCAGGTGAAGCATACTTCCAACCCATCTTAAGCATAATTCTTATAGGAGAAAGAGTTACAGGGCAGAGTCCCTCTCTATTGGTTATAAAGGTCCAGAAGTCCACCTTTTTGCTTTATCTCTGTACACTGCTCCCCCTACTCTTTAAAGCAATACCACTTAAGAGAAGTACGCCAACTGGTGATGGTCTGCAAAATGTTTGTCACCAGTTTGCAGTGATGTGCAAGATTTGGGTGTAATCATTTGGAAATTGCATAGCAATTGAACAAAGTCATTTTATGCCTGTTGAATCTATTGATAACAAAGTGGAAATTGAATTTTGTGTCTCTTTATTTCATTTTTTCTCCTAATTCATTTTGTGTGTGTGTTTTACAAAAGTATTCATCTGTGAAAGATTGAAAAAAAAAGTTCATCCTTCAACTCAGATAATTCAGAAGCATTTCCCTGGGCAGAACACGTGGCTGTGTTTCAGAAAGAATTCCTGGATAACCAAGGGAGATACAAAACGACCATCTTAGTGATTCATGCAATTTAAAATTTTTTCTGTTGATGGGGAAATGGTACAGTGCAATATGTCTCTATGGTTGTAGCCTCATTGTGGTTAAATAAGTCTTGGGAAAATGGTGGAGGAAAACCACACCCATTTCTCTCCCCTTCTTTGATTTTTCTTGAAGACTGAGACTTCTATTTCTTACCATTTGTCTATAACTGTCCCTCTCCCATCCTCACTTTGTGTCTTACTCAAATCAGTACAAGACTGCCATATTCAACAATCAGTCTTCAATATTCACCATTTGTTTAATTGCCCATTCAGGGCTGGTATCTCATTGTAAATAGGTGATCAAGGGAAATCAGTAGATGTAAAGTTACAAACGACCATGTGTTTACATTCCTATAGGTATTTTCCTTTATAAAAAGAGAAATCTCAGCATTCCACAGCATTGTATCCTCATTGGGGCAACTTAGGGGGAGTTAGGGGCTTCCCAGGTGACTTGGTGGTAGAGAATCTGCCTGCCAAGGCAGGAGACGCAGATTCCATCCCTGGGTTGGGAAGATCCCCTGAAGGAGGAAATGGCAACCCACTCCAGTATTCCTGCCTGGAAAATCCATAGACAGAGGAGTCTGGTGAGCTACGGTCCATGGGGTTGCAAAAGAGTCAGATACAACTTAGCGACTCAACAACAACAACAAAGAGGGGGCTAGAGGCTACTAGGGACAGTACATTGTGAAAACACACCTAAATTCCCACATGGACCTTTGTCTTCTTTCCCTAGACTTGAACATCTTCTGCACATAAAAAACTTGCTTCTGCTTCTCTTTCTGCAAGAAGCATAGCACTAAAAGTATTAGGAGATCTATTCCAAGAGATATTCTCGTTTGCTATTCAAAGGTGAGTGGAGGCAATAGGAAAGATGTCCTATGGTATCTTACAAAGGGAAACTTAAAGATGGTGCTTACAGATGGATTGCTATTTGTAGTCTGTGACACCAGTTCCTGCATGGAATTTCCCTGGGATGCCAGTATCATTTTAGAATCTATGGACTCTGAAGAACACTGTGAAAGAAAAAAAAAGACAGAGAAAAGAAAACCAAATGTCAATTCCCAACATTTCACAGTTTCAGGGGATTTTTGAAACTCTGGGACTCACACACTCTACTATACTCATTAAATCCAGGCTAAGAATTCATTTTCTACTGTAACAGGAAAGGGGAAGTTGTCCTTGAGGAGAGAGTGCAATGGAAAAATAAATTGTCATCCATTCAGAATAGTTTTAAAATCAATGAAATGTAGATGTGTTATCACTAATATCATCCACAAAACCCCACAGCCTTCCACAGGTTCTGCTAATGAAGAAACTGGCTATAATAAAAACAATTTTATAAATTGGTGCCATTCAGTAGTAGTGATGCTGAGATGAATATTTTAATCAATCTGTGCAGGAAAAGACGGCTTAGGAGCATAGATTTTATGCTTTTCAATTATCTTGATTTTTTTAAATAAAAGAGAGGAACACTATGAAAAAAATCCTGTGCACTGGTTAGCATAACAATGAATCCAGATATAGCATTCCACTTTGATAATCTTTATTGAGAATGACACTAAAAGAGCTCTGGGGAAAATGACAAAATGCATCATGAAAGCTAAAGATTGAAAAGGAAGAACAAAGGATAGTAAAACACAGAATCATCTTTATCTTTTTTTTCCCCCTCTGATTAAAAGGTGTATTGCATTACAGCTCCAATGAGTCCAGTAATGCCACTCTGACCCATTTTTATTCTATAAAATGGTCCCATCATTTCTGTCAGATCCAGTAAATGAGGGCAGAATTAAATCACTGAAAGTGACATCATCCTAGGAGTCTTACACTGAGAAAGTTGCAAATAGCTGCTGAAAGATTAAGTTCCACCTAAAGAGTTACCCACGTAGTCAGGTATTTCAGAAATATAATTTCTGTAACACCAATTACAGTGTATGTATATGTGTGGGTGGATGTGTAATATTGGATATTGATACACCAAACTGTAAGAGGCTTAGCAGTGGCCAAAGATGATTTTTTAAATGAAGTGAACTTATTGAAGCAGTGTCTAGGTCACATGTATCTGTTTATACTCATTTCTACAGGAAATACTAATATGTTATTTCCTGGTATACACCGGCTTGATCAGGCACTTTCCTACCATAGTCTTGTCCTAGCTAGTGAACCTGTCTGGGAAATTCTTCCCTAGAATTTCACACAGCTAACTCCTTTACCTCCTGCCTGTCTTAGTTTTGGCGTCAAGCTTTTGTTAATACCTAACCTGACTGCTGCTGCTGCTGCTGCTGATGCAAAGTCACTTCAGTCATGTCTGACTCTATGTGACCCCATAGACAGCAGTGCACCAGGCTCCGCCGTCCTTGGGATTCTCCAGGCAAGAACACTGGAGTGGGTTGCCATTTCCTTCTCCAATGCATGAAAATGAAAAGTGAAAGTGAAGTTGCTCAGTCATGTCCAACCCTCAGCGACCCCATGGACTGCAGCTTTCCAGGCTTCTCCATCCATGGGATTTTCCAGGCAAGAGGACTGGAGTGGGGTGCCGTTGCCTTTTCTGACCTAACCTGACTACCCGGTTGTAAAATTTCAGCTTGCACCTCTGGATACTTACCATGTGTATCAAATCACCTTTATCCTGTTCTCTTTCATTATTCTTTAGTACTTTCCAATTGGCTATAACATACGCTTACTACTGTATGTATTGCTTGCCTCTCTACATATACAAACTGATATGTAATCTGTTCAAAGATTGAGATCTTTTGCTGTCTGTATCATAAATATTTAAAAGTTTCCACACATAAGAAACATTATAGCATTTTTTACTATAAATTCTGTATATAGTTAATCACATTTTAAAGAAGGAATTGCTGTTTCCCTTTACTACGTTACGCAGAAAATCATGAGTCCTGGGAAGGGTAGCAGCAATAGTGTTAATGAGACCATACATATTTAATACAGTTAATGAGAGGGAAAAATGATGTCAGACTTTCTTAATAGGTCAGGTAAGTGGTTCCATATTTGCCTTAGTCACGTTAATGATACCTCATGAAACATTTAAGAATAAACACTTCAATTCCATGTTCTGGAATTAGGGTGTCTGTAATCGCCAAGGACTATGCCACAATTTGGAAGAGATAATCAGGCTACAAAATAAAGCTAGCTCATCTCCTGAACCTAATTCATTTGAAATGTTGTATAAAATATATTTTATACCAAAGCAAATATGAACTTAGTAAAAGTAGAATAGAAAAAAATTACTTTTCTGATATAAATCTGAAAAATTCAAAAAGAGACATTTTACTCTTCCATTTTGGTCTAAACAACCAGTACCTACTGATATGTCACTAAATCTTTTCTGCTATTAAAGCATTAGAGATGAGAATACCATCTCATGTAAGAAAATTCCTTAACTTTGATATTTTGCACTTATTAAAGCATATGCACCTGACTATTGGTGTTTTTTATTGTAACCTAAGTGCCTGACATTAAGCTTTTGATTCTGAGGCATCTTCTTCAAAGACACCCATCTGGAACGAACACTTTGCCAGCTACACAACCAGATAAAGAGCCAGGCCACCTCATTACTGAAGATCACTTTTGTTTAGAAAGCTCTGACTGACCTAGATAATTTACCAGGTGACTGACTACATTTTGTCTTCCCACACTTTAATTCCTGCTCTTATGTTTTAATTTTACCAATAAAGAGTGAATCCAAAAAACCCTAGGTACTATACCCTGGGCCCCAATAAAGGGAGAACCCTAGGTCTACCTGCTCTCTCTCTGTCTATATGAAACTTGCGCTGTGGCCTCAGATTTGGCATGAATTCTCTAGAACTAGTGAATAATAAAACCTGTCTTTTCAAGGTTCCCTAATGGTTGTTGCTGAGTTGCATCTTGCAATCATAAGACCACAAAGGCCAGTTCAGTGACAACTTTGGCTCCGAAAGTGCAAATGTCTATGGAGGCTCCTACAATTAGTACGGATGCAAGTGGGTATCCTGCATCTTTAGCTGACAGCATGACTCTGTATGCTGGGATTGACCCAAAACACCTATCTTATTTTTCTTAAAGGTGAACTACATTTTGTACTCTATTTAACTGTTTTTTTTTCCAATACAGTTTTTTCTGGCATCTGTTAGCATTTGACAGATATGTTGAAGGAATGCTTGCCATTGTTAACATACTCATTTTTTGAGAACAATGAAGACTGGACAAAATAAGTAAACCATGATATTTTATACTTAATTAACCATAATGAATGGTTTAGGGTTAAGGTGAAATGCCTTATATTTTCTTTAATTATAACCAGTGTGAACAAATCAAGATATTTTATTTATGCACTATAATAATTGGGTATATCAAAATTTACATAAATGCAGGTCTTAAGAACCACCTTTTTCACTAAACAAGCATCTATTTAATCTTAAGAACCATCTTTTTCACTAAACAAGCATCAATATTCAATCTTAGAAGAGTGAAACTAGCTCTCTGTTTATGAGTAGATTTATTGTAAATGTAGTACTCAAGCCATGAAATTACCAAAATCTAATTAGTGAATCACTAGTATTGGTCATCACATCATTTTGCCTTTAATTCACCCTGACTATATTATATATATATATCCGGTCCATAAAACTGCCCCTGTGCCTCTTAGAAACAGATCCTGTTTGAAAGATTCCTAAGGATCAAGGTTTATTTCTGTTGGTTTCACATGTGCTATGAGAGTGTCATAATATATTTGCACTTTATAGCTTGATGAACCAAACTGTTCTGGCAATTCTTTGCATCTTTAGTCACAGAGGGATTAGACATAGGCTGTTATCCAAATCTCATTTAGAAAAAACATATCTTTTCTAAAATAACTCATCCAAACTGTAGCACACTTTCTTGCATCCTGATAAGTAAGAAACAGAAGTATATATGGTCTCTGTTTGCCATAACTTATTTTCCAAAATAGGAAAACATAGACTGATTAAGCAGTGGCATTTCAGGGGACTTGAAAAATAATTTTATATGGACTCCTTATTGGTATTTTGGATTTGCTTTATATTCTTTCAGGAAAAATAAATTTTTATAAAAAGCAGGGAGAAGGAATATTCACTTCTTATTTATAAACAGCTTATACAACTTAACATCAAAAAATCAGTTTAAAAAATGTGGAGAACTGAGTAGACATTTTTCCCAAAGCAGATGTGCAGATGGCCAGAAGGCACACGAAAAGGTGCTCAGCATCACTAGTCATCAGGGAAATGCAAATCAAAATGAGATACCACCTCATACCTGTTAGAATGGTTTTGATCAAAAAGAACATAAATAACAAATATTGGTGAGAACATGGAGAAAGGGCAATCCTCCTACAACTGTTGATGGGAATGTAAGTTGGTGAAGCCACTATGGAAAACAGTACAAAGGATTCTGAGAAAACTAAAAATAGAATTACCGTATAACCAGTCAGAATGGCTGCGATCCAAAAATCTGCAAGCAATAAATGCTGGAGAGGGTGTGGAGAAAAGGGAACCCTCCTACACTGTTGGTGGGAATGCAAACTAGTACAGCCACTATGGAGAACAGTGTGGAGATTCCTTAAAAAATTGCAAATAGAACTACCTTATGACCCAGCAATCCCACTGCTGGGCATACACACCGAGGAAACCAGAATTGAAAGAGACACATGTACCCCAATGTTCATCGCAGCACTGTTTATAATAGCCAGGACATGGAAACAACCTAGATGTCCATCAGCAGATGAATGGATAAGAAAGCTGTGGTACATATACACAATGGAGTATTACTCAGCCGTTAAAAAGAATTCATTTGAATCAGTTCTGTTGAGATGGATGAAACTGGAGCCGATTATACAGAGTGAAGTAAGCCAGAAAGAAAAACACCAATACAGTATACTAACACATATATATGGAATTTAGGAAGATGGCAATGACGACCCTGTATGCAAGACAGGGAAAGAGACACAGATGTGTATAACGGACTTTTGGACTCAGAGGGAGAGGGAGAGGGTGGGATGATTTGGGAGAATGACATTCTAACATGTATACTATCGTGTGAATTGAATCGCCAGTCTATGTCTGACGCAGGATGCAGCATGCTTGGGGCTGGTGCATGGGGATGACCCAGAAAGATTTTATGGGGAGGGAGGTGGGAGGGGGGTTCATGTTTGGGAATGCATGTAAGAATTAAAGATTTTAAAATTTAAAAAAAAAAAAAAAGAATTACCGTATAACCCAGAAATTCCACTGCTAGGTATATATCAAAATATATATATATATACATCCCTGCTAATTTGAAAAGATACATTCATCCCAATGGTCATAGAAGTTTTATTTACAATAGCCAAGATACAGAATCAAACTAAATTTCCATCAACAGATGAGTGGATAAAGAAAATGTGTACATATATATATATATATATATATATATATATATACACACACACACACACACACACACACATCTATATGCACAGGCTTCTCTGCCCATGGGATTCTCTAGGCAAGATTGCTGGAGTGGGTTGCCGTTTCCTTCTCCAGGGGATCTTCGTGATCCAGGATTTGAATCCAGGTCTCCTGCACTGCAGGCAGATTCTTTACTGACTGAGCTATGAGGGAATCCCATATATATAATAGAAGAACACCCAGCCATAAAAAAACAGAATGAAATTTTTCCATTTGCAGCAACATGGATGGACCTAGAGATTATCATACTAAGTGAAGTAATCCAGACACAGACAGATTTCATATAATATCTCTTACGTGTGGACTCTAAAAATAAATGATACAAATGAGCTTATATACAAAACAGAAATAGACTCACAGACATGGAAAGCAAACTTATGGTTACCAAAGAATAAGGGAGGATGAGGGATAAATTAGGAGTTTGGGATTAACATATACCCACATGCCAGTGCAGGAGACATAAGGGATGCAGGTTTGATCTCCGAGTCAGGAAGATACCCTGGAGAAGGAAATGGCAACCCACTCTAGTATTTTTGCCTGCGGAATCCCCATGGACCGAGAAGCCTGGCAGGCTACAGTCCATAGGGTTGCAAAGAGGAGTCAGACACAGCTGAAGCTACGTAGCATGCACACACTACTATCTATAAAATAGATAACCAACAAGGGCCTACTGTATAGCAAAGGGAACTATACTCAATATTTTGTAATAACCTATAAAGGAAAAGAATCTGAAAAAGAATATATATGCATATATATGTACATATATGTAAAACTGAATTACTGCTGTACACCTGAAACTAACAAAACATTATAAATCAACTATACTTCAATTTTTAAAAATTAACACTTGGGAAAAAATGGTTTTCCATTAAAAAAAAAGAACATATACAATGTGAAACAAATTAACTAGTGCACTGACTCTGATGCTAAGGCACATAGGATTTCTTACTTTGTTCTCATTGATCAGGGAGTTTGTAGATTTTCAAATATCACTTCCTTTGAAAAACTTTCTCTTATTTTCTAGTAAAAGATTTCCTTCCCAGTATACTGCATGCATGCTTAGTCATGTCCAACTCTTTACGATCTCGTGGACTGTAGCCTGCCAGGCTCCTCTGTCCATGGAATTTTCGAGGCAAGAATACTGGAGTTTGTTGACATTTCCTTCTCCATCAGTATACTGAGAGCATGATTTTTATTCTATGATTGCTACTTTTACCATGTTTTCTTTTTCTTATTGGTGTCTGCTGCTGCTGCTGCTGCTGCTGCTAAGTCATTTCAGTCATGGTGTCTACCTCAAATCTATTTAATTCATAGTGAACAATTGTTGAGACCTTTCCACAGGCCAGAAATGACAATTCCTTCTAAGGATGAATTTTATGTCATCTCAACATATCCATTAAAAATGTTCAAAATTACTTGAAGGAATAGATAAAATAATAATGCAAACATACAATGATAAGACTTCCAAGTGCAAAAAGTTATTTAAGTCAATAGTGGGCCATGCGAAGTGGACTCATTGCATTAATTGCTCTGAATTGCCACTCTCCTTTACTGATTTCTGGTTCAGAGTGTGTCTGATGATGGGGCAGAATCCTTGTGATACATACATAGCTGAATGTGAATGAGATTGGGATGGATCATTGAATTTGGAAAATTCCAAGCACATGATGACATCATTGTATTTGAAGAATTCTATGTGTAGACTTCCCTTGTAGTTCAGAAGATAATGAATCTGCCTCCAATTCAAGAGACCTGGGTTTGATTGCCAGGTCAGGAAGATTCCCTGAAGAAGGGAATGGCAACCCACTCCAGTATTCTTGGCTGGAGAATTCCATGGGCAGAGGAGCCTGGTGGGCTACAGTTCATGGGGTTGTGAAGAGTCAGACATGACTGAGTGACTAACACTTCTAACACTATGTGTAAGCTTATAAGAGGTCTGAGTTTGAGGAGTTATCATCAAATATTATCTGCCAGTGAGTGCTGACAGGGTGTTTGACCTCATACATGAAGTTCAAATGATAGGGTCTCTAATCAGCTTATCTGTTTCTAGAGGTCACACACTCTGCCTTGATAGGAAATCTCTATATTTGAAAATATCATGCCAAATGGCACCTGCTGCCACAGAGAGTGAAACTGTGTTTTTGCTACTAGAAATACTGCTTTGGCTGTGTGCAAGTTACCAATATTAATTCTGTTTTATGGAATTTGATGGCTTTTCCAACTGGGTAAACCTGTTTAGTTATTCTTGCTTGGAGCTATTGGCTTGAAAAGTGGCAAAGTAGGGAGAAATATAGCCGAGGCTTTATATTTTGCCCACAACTGAGAAGCTGGCAATAATATAGACAAAAAGAAACACGTGTTTAGCCATTTTTTTAGAAGCTTAGTTCGGATTAGTTATCTACCTAACTGAAATTCTGACCGATTATCATCAAGATAAAAGTTGGCCTAAACATTACTTCCTTGCATTTCAAAAATGTTGTTTTTATGTAAAGAAATAGCACTCTTTGCCTGAACTCCCCTGAACTCTAGTAAACAGTATTTCTACCATCTAAGGAAAAGCTGGAACACACTAGAATACGCATTGAAGAGGCCAGTTCATATAAATGATATCTATTCTCTCATGCAGAACAGAAGACTCCAGTTTGTTTTGAAGTAACTAGAGGCCCAACAAACTATGCTGATTAGGAAGTTATCTCGACTAAAATGTGTCCCTTTTTTATCTGAATCTTATTCATCCAGATTTTCTGTAGCTGGTGACAAGTGTAGCCCACAGCTGGCCATGGCTCTTTCTTCCCTTATCAGTACTACAGATTGCAGAAAAAATGAATAATAAAATAAAATAGAACAATGGAGAGACCAGAGTCCAGATTCTTCTAACCTCACTACATGGGCTTGAAACACACATTCAATTTTGCTCAGTTAGCATAGTGATTTAATGTGTTCTACTATGAATATTGTCAGGCAGACTAGAGATCTCCATTTTTCCATTTCCCCACTTTCCCTTTCATGACACTAATGTGCTTCGCTCATCTTTATTATTTGTCTGCTTTCTGACAGCTAATAAATATCTTTAGCGTTGGGACTCCTGACTTGATGACTGGATGTAGTTATTTATTTACTTGTTTGAATTAACCTTGCTCTGTTTTGCTTTGGTTTTAATTATCTTGGCAGCAACTTTCTACACCTTACAGAATAATAAAATTTCTGGCCAGAAACTTAGGCAACTAAACACAGGGAACCCCAACACTCCTCGCTCATGATGTCACCTTCCAAAGTGAAGGGTGGAGTGTGGCAAAAGCAGAGGCAGGATTCTACATTTTGAAAATAACCTGCAGAGTAGAAAAAAATGAAACCATTTTCTACTTTCCAATATAAAAAGTTTTTAATATAAAACCTAAAATCATTTAATATTGACATAACCTGCCTGAGGTTTCCAACTATGCGTAGGAATCACCATGAAAAATGCTTACCTAATAAATCTAAATAAATGTTTATCTAATAAAGGAAAAATATTCACTGATTTGGTAAAATTTCAGTGTGGTGCATAATTCATCCCCTTCCATCTTTCTTATCACTGTCAAGTATATGAGGACAGAAAAGTTTAAAATAGATGAGCATGTTAGTGAACTATTTAATCTTTTCTAGCTATTTATCCTTGCAAGAATTATAAATTCAGCTCATAATAGACTTTGAATCAGGGAAACTGGAGGAAAAAACTTGCAAGTTGTCTTCCTTATACAGCAAAAATGCTATGGCTCAGCATGTATTAAGAAACACAAGATTGACATTTAGAGCACTCTGAAAGAAATATGATTTTCCGGATTTTCTTGAGTTATCTGGCCTCTCCTCCCATGGAACTTAGAGGGGATTGCCATCCACCAAGCGGTAGGTGAATCCCAGGCAGTCAGAAGGCTGAATCACAGAAAGGATAGTGCAAGAGAGCCACCTGCTGCTGGAGGGATGTTCAGGGCAGAGCAAACTATGTGGTATAAAATAGCATCAAAGCAATCTTTTGTCAAGTCACACAAAAGAACTGTGGTGGCTGCATAAAGAAACAATGGGTGATAAAATATGAATCATAAATGAGGTTTTAAACTCTTTGAGCTGCTCTGGCCTCTTAACATTTTTTGAGAAACTTACCCAAAGCCCTGATTACTTTGTCTATGGCTATTTATGAGTAAGAAATATGCAGGAAGCTCTTTAAGTTCTATGTGTAGGTTCCAGATTCAATTTTCTTTCCATACAATTACAGAAAATTTCCTGTTGCAACCATTCCAAGAAGAAAATAGAAAAACAAAGCAGGGAATGTAAACCTAAAACCAAGGTTTTAAAAGTCTGCTAGTATAATGCATTGGCAGGCTAAACTTGAAATGAGGACCAGTTTCAGGATTATGGATTTTATCCCTGCTGCAAATGGCTCCTATTCATGGTGCTTTAGATCTCAGATCTCATGTAATTTCTCATGTAATTTTCACAAGTCAATAGTCCTCTTTTCATATTTTAAGGATAGGAAGCACACAATGCTGAACTACCTTATTCAAGGTGATATTGTTTCTTGAGGCCAGAGCATGACTGGAACCCAGGATTCCTGACAATTTTCTCCAGCTGTGTTTATAACATCACTATGCTCACCAGATTCTCCTCGATTAAATATTCATTAACAATCTCTGTTCTATATGATTGTGGGTGAAGCGAGGTCAAGAAATGAATTCAAATAAAAAATATGCAGCCCTGCCAAGGCGGGGAGCCCCAGGCACCACAGGGTGGTCAGAACCTAGATGTGCGTTACATAAAGATGAATTCAGATTCCAGGTTCACTGTTTTACTTCTTGATTTATACTATGAGACTTTCTTCAAGGGACTTACATTTTGTGAACTTGGGTTTCCTAAAATGTAAAATAAAGACATCATACTTATTCTACAGGATTATTTTAAGAATCTTAAAGATTGTAGAAGTACAGTTTAATGTGTTTTGCTCTTGACTGGCACACATTATTATTGATAAACGTGTGTGTTTGCTCAATTGTGTCTGACTCTTTGCAACCCTATGGACTGTAGCACATCAGGCTCCTCTGTCCATGGGATTCTCTGGGCAAGAATACTGGAGTGGGGAGCCATTTCCTTCTCCAGGGGATCTTCCCGACCCGGGGATCAGATTGAACCTGTGTCTCCTGTGTCTTTTGCGTTGCAGGCGGATGCTTTATCCACTGAGCCATCAAGGAAGCCTAACTATAATGTCAAATAAAACAAAATGGGAATCACAAAAAGTGCTTTTGATACTATGGCCATTTGATAAATGAATGTCTATCCCCTGCTAAGGAACAGACATGAGAAGGCGCAGATCCTTTACTGCCATCTCCCCAAGACCAATTTAGAGCTTAGGTTTTCCCCTGTGATTAATATTTTCTCCTATAGTCCTCATATTACTTTTATTTTTCTTTTTATTTCTTTTGTTTTGTTTTAATTTCTTTTTCTTTTTTTGGCCATGTCACACAGCTTCTGGGATCTTATTTCCCAGACCACAGATTGAGTCTATACCCTCCATGGAATCCTAACCACTGGACTACCAGGCAATTTCTTACTTTTTTGTCTTTATTTTAAGCAAGACTTTTCCTTTTTTTGTTTGTTTGTCTATTTTTAAATTTTATTTTATACTGGAGTGCAATAGATTAACAATGTGTTAGTTTAAATGCACAGCAAATTGATGCATTTATATATATGCATATATCTATTCTTCAAATTCTTTTCCCATTTAGGTTGCTACAGACTATTGAGTAGAGTTCTCTGTGCCATGGGATTTATCCCCTGGAGTAGCAAATGGCAGCCCCCATATTCTTGCCTAAAAAATCCCATGGACAGAAGAGCCTAGTGGGCTATAGTCCATGGGGTCGCAAAGAGTCAGACACAACTGAGCAAACGTGCCCTGTTCCACACACTAGATCCTTGTTGATTATGTTATATATAGTTATATACTATGTATCTGTTAATTCCAAATATTTTTCTTCAGTAGTAGGTTTTTATTTATTTATTCCACAAATGAGACATGAACAAAGCAGAAAAAATCATGCTTACGTGCAGAAAGTATTCACTGTAATAGTAACTACACATCAGTTGCATCTCCTTGAACACCAGTGAGGAAAAACATACCACTCATGTTATATGTGTACGGGAAATGCTAATCTCATCAATATACACTTACTCTTTATATCCAGTGACATTTTTCAATATTATAGATATAAGTTTAAATTTTATGTCATAGAGAAATATGCATAAGATAAAGATTTCTCCATCAATTTATCTTCAGGAACAAAACTAATATACAGAAAAACACACGATAAGACATAATAACTTATAGGGAAAACTGTCCCAATGTCCTTTAGGTTGCATCTTATTTTGTAAAATTGTCTGCTAAAGGTTCATGAAAACTTGAACACTATATGTATATAATTATATCTTTATCTCTTAATTAATTTTTTGCTTTGATATATGTTTCTATTTATATTTGGATAAACAGATCACTTTTGTTTTAGATTTGTACCTTATGAAAAATTATTCCTCATTAGCAAAATAAATGCTAAAAACTATTTTTGATGTTCACCTTTTTTTTGTAAAAGTGGAAATCCTCTTTGGATTTCTTTCTGTTATGAAAACAAGTAGTAATGTAGGTCTTTCATAAAAGCAATGTGGTATACAGCAAACTTTTCAAAAGCAGGGGGCACCTTTGTATGTATAGTAGTCCCTTGACATGCACGGGGGATTGGTTCCAGGAACCATGTGGATAACAAAATCTAGGAATACTTGAGTCCCGTATACAAAAAGCATAGTATTTGCATGTACCCAATGCACATCATCCTGTATACTGTAAAGCATGTCTAGAGTACTTATAACACCTAATACAACATAAACGCAATGTAAATAGCCGTCAGTGTGCAGTAAATTCCAGCTGCTTCTTGAAACTTTCTGGAAATTTTTTTTTTTCTGAATATTTTCAAACAGCTGTTGGTTGAATCCCCAGTGTGGGACCTGCGGAGGGCTGATTGTGTATGTATAAATATATGTATATATGTGCGTGTGTGCGTGTATATATATACAAACACACACATATCACTTTATTTAGGAGGCAGCAGTGGTGGCAGTAAGGGTAGTAGCGGACAGTGTCTGCTCCCATCAGATGAAAAACAACTCAAAGTGTTTACAAAATAACTTTGCAAAAGTGCAATTCCAGTTTTGAAAATAACCACCCCTTAAGAGTGTAGTCTGGGAGTAACCTGAAATCATAGTGTCAACGATGAGTGCAAAGGAGTCCTTCTGTGGTGCAGATACAGTCATCTGGAAGTATATGGTCCTCAGGCCCTTCTTCTTTACTTTAAATCACTGACAGACTATTGAACACATCATAGTTATAAGCCATTAACCTAGCATTTTCCTGCTTCCAGAGGTAATAAGCCCATTTTTCTTGGACCAGAGAGCTTTTCCTGCTGAGATAATAATACCATTCCCTTCATTATTAAGCACTTTTTAAACTGTGGAAAATTTCAGAACTAAATACAGAGGCTAAGGTGTCAACCACAATTATTGGATTAATACTTTTTTTGAAAAGTTTAGGAAAAATACTAGTTCAATGTGGATTTTATGTCTTGTGCAAAATAAAATGTCCTTATAAAGTGAAGAACATGGCTGAACTAGTCCAAGTGGAGCATCTAATTCTATAGCTTGAATGTCATGGCTCTTTTAACAAGATGGGGGAAAAGGAATTGGGTAGAAAACGTAATAACCACTGTCTTTCCAGCCTTACGAGTTTGTGAACATAGGACAGAACAAGAAATATATATGAAGAGGTCATTATGATAGCATTCCCTAACCCTTTCTCAAATTCCTTATAATAAAGTTTTATAAGTTATTGTAACAAAGTAGATATATATTAATAGATGGAGTCATGAAAAAGAAGTCCATAAATCTGTAATTCCCTCAGAAGATGAAGAAGAAAAAGATTTTTTTAAAAAAGAAGAGAGTAGCAGATTGAGAGATGACAACATGTAACAACTCTGCAAAAAGGAACACATATAGTGGTCATAATGAACCTATTTTTTTATTTTTTAAATTAATTTTAATTTGAATAGATAGGGCAGTTTACATGATTCAAAAGTAAATACTATGTAGAAAGGCATATACAGAAATATCTTCTTAAACACTATTCTTTCTCCCTGTCTCGTCAACCACCTAGATGTGGTCCGCTATAGACTTTTCAATAACTTTAAGACATTTTTTGCAAATTTTGCATACCATATAACTTGTCATTTTAAGCATACAGTTCAAAATTTTTTACTAAATATACCAAGAAGTACAACCATGAGCATAATCAATTTTAGAAAATTTTGTCAAAATTTTAACAAAATTTCTAGAATATTTAAAAGATTATATTGTGTACATATTTTGTATCCTTTATAACCTTATATACTGACATTATGGATAAATTTAGAGCATTTTGCTGAAAAGGAGTCCATGGTTTCATCTAATAGTGAAAGCAGCCTACAGCAAGGACAAAAGTTTAAGATTATATATATATGCCTTTTAAAAATTTTATTTTTGGCTGCACTAGGGTCTTTGTTGCTTTGCATGGACTTTCTCTAGTTGTGACAAGCAGGGGCTACTCTTTACTGAGGTGCCCTGGCTTCTTCTTGAGGTGGCTTCTCTTGTTGCAGAGTGCAAGCTCGTACAGGTTTCAGTAGCGGCGCATGGGTTCAGTTGCTCCGCAGTAGGTATAATCTTTCTGGACCAGGGATCAAACCTGCATCCCCTTGTATTGACAGGCAGACTCCTATCCACTGCACCACCACTGAAGTCCAATACATATGCTTTTAATGATATTTTCTGCCATTTTCTGTTGTTGAAATGTCTCATTTCCCTGGGTGACCAATAACAGCTATATGTAAGAAAACAAAGGATTTTGGCAGAAAAATAGATATCTTGTATTTTATTGTTTCCAAGGCTTTGAGATAAGATATAGAGTTGTAGTTTATTCACAGTAATTTTGGAAAGCTAATCAATTTACAATATTTATTTTTAATAATAGCAAATCATTAGAATAATACACAAAGATTCTCACAGGTTAAAATTGGAATGTGATTATAGATAAAACATCTAACTTGGGTATCTCTTGGGAGTTTCATTCAAACTATTGGATACTAAAGAACAGAAATTAATACCTATTAAATTTTGAAAGACATAAAGATTCAGAGTGTCCAGTGTTAACATAAATGCTGAAGATTGAGGAAAAAAATTTAAAACTTCTGACTTTATAATTTTACTGATGAATGTTCTTCCTTGTAGTTTTAAGAGGAGAATGAATACTGTTCACACCTACACTTGTTTCTTAGGAACTTTATCCATAAGGAGGTGATAACGGTGATGATGATGATAATGAACCAGTGTTTAGAGCCACTATTTCATAACTTACATTGTTAACCAACATGCTCTATTATCTTCCTAATTTCAATATGGTCTTCAAAATTCAACCCAACAGTATGCAAAAAATATCCAAGCAGTAATGAATAGAGTTTGTTATATGGCACTTCCATAGGTAATTATAAACATATACATCATCTGATCATCAGTCCGAAAACTGCTTCATTACCACACATACTATAGAGATGACACTAATTATTCTCTTACTGCATTCCTCTGTGTATAATTCATTTCATTCAGTCAACCACTTGAATATCTTCAACACAATTAAAAAATAGATTTTCAAGGATTACATGTTAATAAGACATGGAACTTGAACATAATAAATATCTTTTCTAAAAGTATCCTATTTTTTATTATTGTAAATGGATCTTATTTTTGACCAAAGCAATTAAAAAAGAAAGAGCTGGTTTTATGAAAGAAGCCAAGTAAAGTAAAAAATTGTTACAGGTGAGGACGCCATATGTGAACTGATATTCCAGCACTGTGGGGCAGCATTTTAATTGCTCTCTTAATGCACTTGGTTCAGCCTGTGTTTCAGAGGACATATGGTGCATTTCCCTGGAAATGAGAACCATTCTAGGATTTTTATTATTTTTTCAATGGAATTTAGAATTTTAATGTGAGCTTTTCTCAATTTAACCCATTGTACAGTTGACTTTCTATCCCACTGTGACCTGTTAAACCAAAAGAATCCCCATCTAAGACATTGGCCTTTGGAGTCAACAAAGGTTAATGTCATTTTGCAAAGGCACAAAACAAACATTAAATTTCAAAGTTCCAAAGATTTATGACTAAATCTGGAGATGAAAATGCCTTCTTCAAGAGTATTGATATATTGCCTTCTTGCCAACATTTGTCATTTAAAGCATTATTTCATCAGCATTGAAAGTCAATTTTTCTAAAGCCCTTAGACTAAGTAAAATCACCAAGTGTTTTCACTCTAATTCTATGAGGGAAATTAAATGAATTTCAGGCAGTGAAATTCATTTTGAGTGCTTTAATTTCATGTTTTGTTTTGGAATTTATGGATCAGTTGGCAATCAACTCATAGGAAACAAAGAAAATTTTCTTTGAAAACACAAGTTCCTGTGCGCTGTAAAATCATGAGATGTTAGTCCTATTTAAAAATGCATGAAAAAATTCCAGCACATCATTATTATTTCTTACAAGACCTTCTTGGAATTTAATATTCATTTGCTAATTCTGTGCGCAGAGGAATACCTATGGATTTCAAGTCAGGGGACTTTCAAATCACTGTTCATTATAACCTAATTTCATTCTATTCAGCAAGATAATTAATCCACCTGAGCATCAAATATTTTGTCATCAAATGAGGATGATAATATAATGCTTACCTGACAGAATCATGCTAGAAATTAAATGGTATAATGCATATGAAAATGCTTTTTGAATGTGAAAATAAATCTGTACAGATGTTAACCACAAATAATCATTTCTTACATTTGATGATATTCAATATCCTCCGAGGGGCTTCCCTGGTAGCTCAGATAGCAAAGAATTTGGCTGCAATGCAGGAGACTTGTGTTTGATCCCTGAGTTGGAAAGATCTCCTGGAGAAGGGAATGGCTACCCACTCCAGCATTCTTGCCTGGAGAATCCCATGGACAGAAGAGCCTGACAGGCTACAGTCCATGTGGTTGCAAAGAGTCAGACGTGACTGATTAAAACTAACATCCTGTGAACAATGTGTCCTAGGAAATCACCTCCAATAATTCAATACAGAAAGCTATTTTCCCCAAATTTATTGACAGATTCAAGGCAATCTCAATTAAAATCCCAGTAGTTTATTTTTTATAGAGCTTGATTAACTGATTCTAAAATTTATGTGAAAATTCAAATGATATAACATATCCAAAATGACTTTGAAAAACAACAAAATTTGAGAACATAGTCTGATTTCAAGACTTATAGTAATCAAAACTGTGTAGTGTTGGGAGAAGGATAAATTTATGGTCAGTGGAACAGAATACAATGTCTTTAAATATAGCCACGCACACAGTCAATTGATTTTTGACAAAGATATTAAAGTAAGTCACCAAAGAAAAGAAAAGCATTTTAACAAATGATGCTGGATGAATTAGTATGATTTGGAAAGAATGAATGACATTCCTTACATAATATTATGCACAAAAAATTATTTTAAATGAACACAGACCTAAGCATAAAAGCTAAAGCTGTAATACTTCCAAAGCAATGTGCTGGGAAAAATAATGAATGAGAAAGAGAATAAAGAAACTAATATATCCAGAAATATATTACTATTCAATAATAAAAAATTAATTGTGCATCATGAATAAACTCAAAAACATTATACTGAGAAAAAGAAGTCAGACACAATAGAGTATAACTACATGAGTCATTTGTGTGTAAGTTTAGAACAGAAATTACAGTGGCACAAAGCAGAACAGTTGTTCCCTGAGGCCAGGAGTAAGTGTTGCCATTGATTTCCAATGGACTTAAAGAAGTTCTCTGCTGTGAAAGTGAAAAAGTTGGCTTAAAGCTCAACATTCAGAAAACGAAGATCATGGCATCTGGTCCCATCACTTCATGGGAAATAGATGGGGAAACAGTGGAAACAGTGTCAGACTTTATTTTTGGGGGCTCCAAAATCACTGAAGATGGTGACTGCAGCCATGAAATTAAAAGAGGCTTACTCCTTGGAAGAAAAGTTATGACCAACCTAGATAGCATACTCAAAAGCAGAGACATTACTTTGCCGACTAAAGCCCGTCTAGTCAAGGCTATGGTTTTTCCAGTGGTCATGTATGGATGTGAGAGTTGGACTGTGAAGAAGGCTGAGTGCCAAAGAATTGATGCTTTTGCACTGTGGTGTTGGAGAAGACTCTTGAGAGTCCCTTGGACTGCAAGGAGATCCAACCAGTCCATTCTGAAGGAGATCAGCCCTTGGATTTCTTTGGAAGGAATGATGCTAAAGCTGAAACTCCAGTACTTTGGCCACCTCATGCAAAGAGTTGACTCATTGGAAAAGACTCTGATGCTAGGAGGGACTGGGGGCAGGAGGAGAAGAGGACGACAGAGGATGAGATGGCTGGATGGCATCACCAACTCGATGGACGTGAGTCTGAGTGAACTCCAGGAGTTGGTGATAGACAGGGAGGCCCAGCGTGCTGTGATTCATGGGGTCGCAAAGAGTTGGACACAACTGAGCAGCTGAACTGAACTGAACTGCTGTAAAAATAAAAATGGTTTATCTTTAACAATGGTTGCCAAAACTCTTGGAAGTATACATTTTAAATGGATGCATTTGTTATATGTAAATTATATCTTAATAATGCTGGTTTAATAAAAGGAAGACTCAATGGACATGAGTTTGAGCAAACTCCAAGAGATGCTGAAAGACAGGGAAGCCTGTTGTGCTGCAGTCCATGGGGTCACAAAGACTCGGGACAGCTGAGGGAATGAACAACAGCAACAATAAAAGGAAAAAACAGATAATATTTGAGGTGTTTCTTCATGGTCTATCTTGAAGTAAAAGAAAGTGGAAAACTCAGTTTTCCATTAAACTTAATAAATATCACTTATTTATTTATTAAGATAAATTAGAGTTGATTTATTCCTTATCTTTGGAACATCTTCAACTCTTTCAGTTGAAATATATAGTTTTTCAGCTGCCTCTACTCATTCATTAAATTCTCATTGCTGGGTCATAACATTAGAAATAATTTTATGAAGCTCTGAATCAGATGAAACTATGCTTTTATATAATCACTTATCAACTGACTTTTTTTAGCCTCAGTAGACTTTATCAACTGAATTTTTAGTCCATCAAATATATTTGTAATATTTCCAATTTGCTCTCTCTGGGAACCTCAAAACTCCATATGCCTTTATGATCAAAAATAATAAATATTATGTATACTAATACTATTCTATAGTTTATTAAATAGTTTAGTCCAAAACATTAAATTTAAAAGAATATATATTTTACTAATACAGAAGAAAAAATGTATATCTTATTTTTATGAGAGGAGATACTTTTTATACATTTAAAATTTCAAAGAAAACTGTACTACAGACCTGATATTGTTTAGGCATTGGAAATAACTAAATTCAAGCAATATCCCTCTAGGTGTATCAGGATTGGAGATAATATTTGCAAGTAGTATCTGTTTCAAACTCAATATTACATTACAGCCAATAAATGATGGTGGAAATGTATATATTTATATGTTTTTAATTCCTGGGCATTTTTCAATGCTATTTGGTCTCTTGCTGTTCTCTGAGGTCCTATTGCTTCATACTATGGTAAAATGTGTAAAGACATAGTATCCCGTAATCAGCAATCGCATTCATAGTGGAGAAAAAATTCTGAGATTGACTTTTGATGGTTGCTTTTAAGAATGTATTATTTGATGCCAATCTTTGAAACCTATAGCAATATCTAGCCAGTTTTCCTTCAAATAATGTGTGTAGCCTTGTGAAAACAAAGCATGTGGATGTTTCACTATCATGTAAAACATTTTAACTAAAATAGAATTCCGAGGTATAATAGGTGGATTATGAATGGATTCTGAGAGATTTTTTCAGCCTCTGAGAATAGAATCATAAAATATTTATGGTTCATAAGTTTCTTTATAGAAGTGAGAACAATAACAACATATCTGTGAAGTCAAAAGACAGATTCTTGAACATGTGAAGCAAACGGTATTGAATACATCTCTAATATATTTGGTCCTGGGTCATGAAGAGACATTTGACAAATGAAAGTATGTTCTCAGAGGCGTGGTGGAACTCCGCCTGAGTCATCAAAGCTTTTTGCTTTATGTTTTTGTACCAATTTGGGGATGTTCCCTTTCCGGATGAAATATTAACAATGCATATGCTGTGCTGTGCTTATTTGCTCAGTTGTGTCCGACTCTTTGCCCCCAACTGCAGGCCACCAGGCTCCTGTGTCCATGGGGATTCTCCAGGCAAGAATACTGTAGTGGGTTGCCATGTCCTCCTCCAGGGATCTTCCCAACCCAGGAATCGAACCAGGTCTTCCAGATTGCAGGCGGACTCTCTACTTACTGAGTCACCAGGGAAGCCCAGTGATGCATATGGAGCCTTGCAAATCAAAGTTTTCTGTTTTTGTTTTTTGTTTGTTTGTTTGTTTTTTGTTTTTTTTTTTTTCGGTTATAGCTGAGAAGCTTTAAAAAGTTTATAGCAGCAAAATGTCTGGAATATAAAATTAGAGATTTTGGGTGACATAAAACTGACAATGTAGCTGCAAACTCTGATTATGCTCTAACCTGGAAATAATTCAATGAGATGTAACCAATAGCTTTTGCAGCATATTTTGTCTTGGCACAAATATTAAAATATGTTGCTTAGAGTCCTACATAAGGCAGAGGCACCTTAGTAGCAAAGAAGATACTGAGTGGCTGAGATTTTTAAAGTTCTTTTTCTTTCCTTTCCTCATCCACTCAGACCAGATGTATTCTACATATGTATTTTCTTTTTACGTAGGGGTGTAAATTTGAATTGATTGTAACCTCACTTCCTCCTTTGTAGTCCCGTCTTTCCTCCCCTTCTGCAAGAACTCAATTTGCAAAATTCACACAAAGAAAACCATCCTGTATCATTCTTTTAAAATAGTGGTTGTTCGATTTAATAAAGTGATGTCTGGAAAATCCTATGGACAAAGGAGCCTGATGGGCTACAGTCCATACTGTTACAAAGAGTCACACACAATGAAAGTGATTTAGCACACATACCTTTTTAACCAAGTGATCAGACAAACCTGTTTATGACTCCATTCAAGATATCTGGTATCCCCAAATCTTAAGTCTCTTTGGGAACCTCTGGGGAGCGGGGGTTACAACATATGACTTTTTTGTGTGTATTTCTTTGTGTTGCCTGCAGCATTTTTTTTCATTATGTATTCTGTTTAGTTGTTTATCATTCTTACATCCACTTTTAGGAGTTTAGAATACATTCTATCTTCACCCCAGTGTTCTTGCCTGGAGAATCTCAGGGATGGGGGAGCCTGGTGGGCTTCTGTCTATGGGGTCGCACAGAGTCGGACACGACTGAAGTGACTTAGCAGCTACCTTCACTGAAGACCACAACTGCTATGAAGAAAATTTTTCTTACTGGTATTCTTTCCAGTTTCTATTAGTTTCTCCTCTTTTTTCCCTTCTAGCTTATTAGCTCCCTGCTGTTACTAACCCAAGGGTCCTACATCACTGTTGGTTTTTCCTAAACCTATGTATCAACAGTCCCTTTATTAAACTCACTTCAGTTTCTTCTTGATGATTGTCATGTTTCTGATGAGACCACAAATAAAAAGGAGCACTTAACCTCTGATCTATTCGATGCAATATACATAATTTCACAAGATTTTGTAAAAAAAAACCAACTTGTTAAGAACTATGATTAAATGTAAGAATTAAAGATTTTAAAATTAAAAAAATAAAAAACTAAAAAAAAAGCCATAAAAAAAAAATAGAACTGGTAGGGTTTTTAGAGAATTACAATGCATTCACTGTGCCGCTTGTTCAGAAGTTTCTGAATTATCAGGAGCTGGAAAGGCTACAGAACTAGTGAATTTTTCTCCAAGATCCTTTTGATGAATTACCTCCCTATTTGTATTTAGTTCTGTAGTGTGAGCTATACAAGGTGGTGTCCAAGGTGCTGTGTGCTTACAAAGACCAGGAGCTAGACTGAACCACATTCCACCGGTAGTCTAACAATTCCTAATTACCTCCTGATAGCATGCAAATTTATAAAACTCATTGCATGTCAGCAAATAAAAAGATATTCTGTGTTTTTGAAATAAAATTGCTAGGCAGTCAGAGAAGAAAAAAATGGGAGTCCAAAATAGTGGTTATAGTTTTTGAAAAGAGAGAAAAGGAAAAATCCAAGGACTGGAGTGGAACCTTCTGTTGTGACAAAAACATGCCCTTTTCCTGATCAATAGAATGGAAAAGACTAGAGATCTCTTAAAGAAATTTGGAAATAACAAGGGAACATGTCATGCAAAGACAGGCTCAATAAAGGACAGAAATGGTATGGACCCAACAGAAGCAGAAGATGTTAAGAAGAGGCGGCAGGAATACACAGAAGAACTGTACAAAAAAGATCTTCACAACCCAGATAACCACGATGGTGTGATCACTCACCTACAGCCAGACATCCTGGAATGTGAAGTCAAGTGGGCGTTAGAAAGCATCACTATGAACAAAGCTAGGGGAGGTGATGCAATTCCAGTTGAGCTATTTCAAATCCTAAAAGATGATGCTGTGAAAGTGCTACACTCAATATGCCAGCAAATTTGGAAAACTCAGCAGGAGCCAGAGGACTGGAAAAGGTCACTTTTCATTCCAATCCCAAAGAAAGGCAATGCCAAAGAATGACTGAGTGACTTCAATTTCACTTTCATGCATTGGAGAAGGCAATGGCAACCCACTCCATTACTCTTGACTGGAGAATCCCGGGGACAGAGGAACCTGGTGGGCTGCTGTCTATGGGGTTGCACAGTGTTGGACACAACTGAAGTGATTTAGCAGCAGCTGCAGCAGCAGCACACCCTAGTAAAGTAATGCTCAAAATTCTCCAAGCCAGGCTTCAACAATATCTGAACCATGAAATTCCAGATGTTCAAGTTGGTTTTAGAAAAAGGCAGAGGAGCCAGAGATCAAATTGCCAACATCCACTCAGTTCAGTCCAGTCGCTCAGTCGTGTCCGACTCTTTGCGACTCCATGAATCGCAGCACGCCAGGCCTCCCTGTCCATCACCAACTCCTGGAGTTCACTCAGACTCACGTCCATCAAGTCAGTGATGCCATCCAGCCATCTCATCCTCTGTCATCCCCTTCTTTTCCTGCTCCCAATCCCTCCAAGCGTCAGAATCCACAAGATCATCGAAAAAGCAAGAGAGTTCCAGAAAAAACATCTATTTCTGCTTTATTGACTACGCCACAGCCTTTGACTATGCATCACAATAAACTGGAAAACTCTGAAAGAGATGGAAATATCAGACCACCTGACCTGTCTCTTGAGAAATCTATATGCAGGTCAGGAAGCAACAGTTAGAATTGGACATGGAACAGACTGGTTCCTAATAGGAAAAGGAGTACATCAAGGCTGTATATTGTCATCCTGCTTATTTAACTTATATGCAGAGTACATCATGAGAAATGTTGGGCTGGAGGAAGCACAAGCTAGAATCAAGATTGCTGGGAGAAATAGCAATAACCTCAGACGTGCAGATGACACTACCCTTATTGCAGAAAGTGAAGAACTAAAGAGCTTCTTGATGAAAGTGAAAGAGGAGAGTGAGAAAGTTAGCTTAAAGCTCAACATTCAGAAAACTACACATCTTCAGTGGACTTTTGGACTCTGAGGGAGAGGGAGAGGGTGGGATAATTGGGGGAATGGCATTGAAACATGTATAGTGTCATGTAGGAAACGAATCGCCAGTCTATGTTTGATGCAGGATGCAGGATGCAGGATGCTTGGGGCTGGGGCGTGGGGATGATCCAGAGGGATGGTGTGGGGTGGGAGGTGGGAGGGAGGTTCATGTTTGGGAGCTCATGTACACCCGTGGTGGATTCATGTCGATGTAGGGCAAAACCAATACAGTATTGTAAATTAAGATAAAGTAAAAATTAAAATTAAAAAATATATATATAGGAGAGATCTACCACTTCACTGCTTCTATATTAAATAAATATTTTGCTATTTGTGCATCAAATGGAAAAAAAAATTCCATATACTTGTGTTAGTTACAAAAAAAAAAGAAAGAAAACTAATATGGCATCCAGTCCCATCACTTCATGGCGAATAGATGGGAAACAGTGGAAACAGTGTCAGACTTTATTTTTGGCGGCTCCAAAATCACTGCAGATGGTGACTGCAGCCATGAAATTAAAAGATGCTTACTCCTTGGAAGGAAAGTTTTGAGCAACCTAGACAGCATATTCAAAAGCAGAGACATTACTTTGCCAACAAAGGTCCATCTAGTCAAGGCTATGGTTTTTCCAGTAGTCATGTATGGATGTAAGAGTTGGACTATAAAGAAAGTTGAGGACAGAATTGATGCTTTTGAACTGTGGTGTTGGAGAAGACTCTTGAGAGTCCCTTGGACTGCAAGGAGATCCAACCAGTCCATCCTAAAGGAAATCAGGTTTGAATATTCATTGGAAGGACTGATCCTGAAGCTGAAACTCCAATACTCTGGCCACCTGATACGAACAGCTGACTCATTTGAAAAGACCCTCATGCTGGGAAAGATTGAAGGCAGAAGGAGAAGGGGATGACAGAGGATGAGATGGTTGGATGGCATCACCGACTCAATGGACGTGAGTCTGAGTAAACTCCGGGAGTTGGTGATGGACAGGGAGGCCTGGTGTGCTGCAGTCCATGGAGTGGCAAAGAGTCTGGCAGACTGAGCAACTGAATTGAACTGAAAGTGAAAGTGAAGTCGCTCAGTCATGTCCGACTCTTTGCGACCCCATGGACTGTAGCCCACCAGGCTCCTCCGTCCATGGGATTCTCCAGGGAAGAATACTGGAGTGGGTTGCCATTTCCTTCTCCAGGGTATCTTCCCAACTGAGGGATCAAACCCAAGTCTCCCGCATTGCAGGCAGAAGCTTCTAACCTCTGAGCCACCAGGGAAGGCCAAATTGAACTGAACTCCTGATCAATGGCTGGCATGAGCCCTATTTTCCATAGGGCAGAACCTATCAGGCTCCAGGGAGGGAGGAGACAGAAAATATAAAAAAGAGAATCCAAGCCAAGTTGAGGCCATTCCTTGGAGGTCTGCTGGCCCTCCCCTCTCTGGAGTATACTATCTGATGTCTGCTTAATAAAATCTTGAGAAGCAGGTGAGCTGTAATGTTGGTCCATTGTTGCAAATCTTTGCTGTGATGAGACCAAACGGAGTAAAAGGAACACAGGCCCCTGGCAAAGTGATATGTGTCTGTCCTACCATGAAAAATCTGAAAATATATCTGGCACATTTCATTTAGTAGGGCCTCATTATAGATCTGGTAAATTTTGACAGTGCTCAGCAATTAACTTAAGCACTATGTTGTGAGGTCTGACAATGTATGTCAGCCTGTAACAAGTATTAAAAATTGTGCCTCATAACACATGTCACCATCATAAAATTTCAATTCTTTAAATAACCATATCTATGATCAGTCTGCTTCCAACCAGTGACCAAAATAAGATTGCTAACTTATTTGAAGTATGTTTGTCCAGAACAATCCTATATCTGTATATATTTACTAAGAAACTATTCCCTAAGCTATATTATTAATAATAATAATATTTTAATTTTATTCTTTCAATTTGACCTTGCAGAGTTTTAACCGACTGTCTCAGAAATATCTCCAGAATTTGTAAAATGAATCAAATGTACTTAAGGCAACTTCTTTCCAAAGGACAGACAACAAATGCTATCAAATCAATATAATAAAGTTGTTTATTCTTCATAAATTTAGACAACGTATCTATTGATGGAAATTCTGCATATCCATTCAACTTCCTTTAATTGCTATCTAATCTATTCCTTTTATATTAAAAAACATATCAAATAATAATGATAATAATAAGACTATAGTCATTTCTGTAATATTCTTTTGGTACTGAGTCTTAAAAAACAAAGATGACTATTACAAAGACGTGAATTTTTTGCTTGTGCCTTTCAGCTCTTTTTATGCTATATCTGAATAACTATTCTGCATAAGAAATATGCTAGCTGATCTTTAGGAAATTGATATTTCAATAGGCTGCATAATATTTATTTTTAACTACTTTATTGTTTTCAGATCAATATAGAATTGGCCATTTTTGTTCATGGTCATTATGTGAAATGATCCCTATTCATCTTGCTGCTATCTACATAAGAAAGAAAAATATTATGCTATCTGCTTTGAGAAATTTTTTTCAAATGTCTTTTATAGTTCCTTTATGGCTGGGTATAAATTGCAGTTGAGAACAAAGAAAACATTTACTTGGCATTCAGGAAAGATGAGGAATAATTCCAGACATGAGCATCTTCTTGTCAATATTCTGTCAATGCACTTTGGCTTATTCTCTATCCTGTAACTGTTATTCCTATTTTTATCAGCATGCATTTAATCAGAATGCTACCTTCTCAAATATAGTTCTTTCTTTCTGTCTGAATCACAAGGTTATTATTCAGTGTTTCAGGATGTTCATGGTAGGCCAGATATTAAACAATTTGATAAATGTTATTTACAAAGGAAATGAAAGACATTTTGGAACTGGATGGAGACTGGACTGGGCTCTGCCTCTTTCTCATCCACTCCAAAGAACCAAGGGGACAGAGCTACCTCTGGGCTGCAGGAACTTGTAGAGTTTTACAGCAATCACATTCAGACTGTGAAGGAACTGAGACTCATAACTAGACAATTTGGGACCTTTCCTTTAATATAAAATATAAACTAGATGAAACATTCTCGCTAGTTTAATCTAGTTAACTTTTTCATGCCAGTTAAATCTACAAAAAGGAGCCATTTTGTCTCTTCATAACTTCTAAATTACTTGTTCAGAAAGACAATCTTTGGTTTATTCCCAGACTGGGTTGGTAAAAAGAGATTCCAGAGGTAGGCAGGCTGTGTTGTCTAAAGGGGGAGTTTTAAACCAATAGTAATTAAAATGGAGTATAGAAGCTTTCTTAGAAATGGCAGGTGTGTAAAATGCTATTGTTGGTATTGTTTAGTCGTTAAGTCACGTCTGACTTTTTTGAAACCCACGAACTGTATAGACTGCCAGGCTTCTCTGTCTGCAGGATTTTGCAGGCAAGAATACTGATGTGGGTCGCCATTTTCTTTCCAGGGAATCTTCTTGACCCATGAATTGAACCCGCATCTCCTGCCTTGCAGCAGATTTTTACCACTGAGCCACTTGGGAAGCCCAAAATGCTAGTTAGTGGGAAATATATATTGTAATCTAAAATGAGACTTATATGTGAAAATGGACAATGAAATATAGATATATCATTTTATTTTCTGACACATTGGTCTATTATATTGGTGGTCTTATAAAAATGTTTCCCTATAAAGAAAATCTAAATAAAATGATTGTTTAATTGAAGTATATTCATGTAGGTCAAAGCAAAAATTTTCATATTTATTATTTGAACATTCCATAGTAAGCATGAATTTTTTGCTTCAGGGTTATGTACATTAATCAGATTCTTAACCATATCCATTTAAATACACTTTTGAATGCAGTTTTAAAAAGCATGATTTTGATTATTTTCAAAGTTGTTATTCTATGTTTAATAAATTAGATATTATTAAAATTTTTAGCTTTTCTCTTTTTTACCATAGTTTTAATTGAGTAAATACTTTCTACAGATGCAGAGGTTCTTGATAAGTTTAAAAAAATTCTTCAAAGTGGAGGATATTCTAAATTATATTTTGTAAACTCAAGTATGCAAATATTTCAGCAGAGATATTTTTGAAGATATCACTTGGGGTACCTACTTATGAAAAAACTTTTCTAACCAAAGCTTGTTAAACAAGTTGCTTCTACTAATGATGGTCTGAAATGGCTTGCCCTAATTAGAGGCTGCAAAAATTACAGATCACTCAAGTAATTTTAGTCCACTCAAGTAAAAATTATAATTTTATTTAAATAAAAATATGAGCTTAATTGAAAGATTACTTCTAAGCTCATCCCCAGGTACAATTAACAAATATAGTATTAAATTTTGTACATATCTTGATCACTCACCACTCATTATTTTTTGTTTCTTTCATTTGAAGTTCAAAATCTTTCTCTTTGCAATTTTTGTTTCCTCAAAATTGTGAAGGCAATCTTTAAATAAAGTTTTAGAATAACAATATCCAACACCATTAAAGTAAATGAAAGCAAAATTTAACAAATGATAAGAATGTGGAGAAAAGGGAACACTTTTCTTCAAAATACAGTTAGCAGAAATATAATTAATTAGTGGAAATGTAAATTGGTGTAGCCACTGTGAAAAACAGTATGGAAATTCATCAAAGAACTAAAAATCGAACTACCATTTTGCTCCAGCAATTCCACTCCTGAACGTATATACCAGAAGAAGATGTAAACACTAGTTCAAAAAGCTACATGCATCCCAATGTTCATAGCAGCATTTCTTACAATAGCCAATATATGAATGTAACCTATGTGTTCATCAGTAGATTAATGGATAAAAAAAGACATAGTGTATATATATACAATGTTACATTACTCAGCCATAAAATGTGGGTGCTCAGTAAAATGAGACAGAGAAAGAGAAATACTCTGTTATCATTTATTTGTGGAACCTAAAAAATAAAAGGAATGAATGTAACAAAACAGAAACAGACTCACAGATACAGAAAACAAACTAGTGGCTACCAGCAACAAGAAGGAAGAAGTTCAGAATGGCTCAGAAGGGTACAAGCTACTATATATAAAATAAATAAACTACAAGGATAAATTGTATAACACAGGAGCATATAGACATTATTTTGTAATATCTTTAAATGGAGTATAATCTATAAAAATATTGAATCCATAAAAATAGCAAATACATTGAACACCCAAACCAAATATAATATTGTAAATAAACTATACTTCAATTAAAAAAAAAAGATAATACCTTTATGTCTTCCCAGGTGGCACAGTGGTAAAGAAACTGCCTGGCAATGCAGGAAATGCAAAAGATGTGGATTCGATACAACTCCTGGGTCAGGAAGATCCCCTGGAGAAGGAAACGGCAACCCGCTCCAGTATTCTTGCCTGGAGAATCCCATGGATGAGGCCTGGCAGGCTACAATCCATGAGATCACAAAAAGTTGGACACAACTAAGCTATTTCTACTTTATTGACTATGCCAAAGCCTTTGACTGTGTGGATCACAATAAACTGTGGAAAATTTTGAAAGAGATGGGAATACCAGACCACCTAACCTGCCTCTTGAGAAATCTGTATGCAGGTCAGGAAGCAGCAGTTAGAACTGGACATGGAACAACAGACTGGTTCCAAATAGGAAAAGGAGTACGTCAAGGCTGTTTGTTGTCACCCTGCTTATTTAACTTATATGCAGAGTACATCATGAGAAACGCTGGGCTGGAAGAAACACAAGCTGGAATCAAGATTGCCGGGAGAAATAGCAATAACCTCAGATATGCAGATGACACCACTCTTATGGCAGAAAGTGAAGAGGAACTCAAAAGCCTCTTGATGAAAGTAAATGAGGAAAGTGAAAAAGTTGGCTTAAAGTTCAACATTCAGAAAACGAAGATCATGGCATCCGGTCCCATCACTTCATGGGAAATAGATGGGGAAACAGTGGAAACAGTGTCAGACTTTATTTTTGGGGTCTCCAATATCACTGCAGCCAGGAAATTAAAAGACGCTTACTCCTTGGAAGAAAAGTTATGACCAACCTAGATAGCATATTCAAAAGCAGAGACATTACTTTGCCGACTAAGGTCCATCTAGTCAAGGCTATGGTTTTTCCAGTAGTCAGGTATGCATGTGAGAGTTGGACTGTGAAGAAGGCTGAGTGCCGAAGAATTGATGGGTTTGAACTGTGGTGTTGGAGAAGACTCTTGAGAGTCCCTTGGACTGCCAGAAGATCCAACCAGTCCATTCTGAAGGAGATCAGCCCTGGGATTGATGGTAAAGCTAAAACTCCAGTACTTTGGCCACCTCACGCAAAGAGTTGACTCATTAGAAAAGACTTTGATGCTGGGAGGGACTGGGGGCAGGAGAAGAAGGGGATGACAGAGGATGAGATGGCTGGATGGCATCACCGACTCGATGGAGGTGAGTCTCAGTGAACTCCAGGAGTTGGTGATGGACAGGGAGGCCTGGTGTGCTGCGATTCATGCGGTCGCAAAGAGTCGGACACAACTGAGCGACTGAACTGAACTGAACTGAACTGATCTGAAGCCACTGAGCACGCACGCACACACACCTTTGTAACAGTTTCAAAGCAAGGGGGTAATTCTTATGTTGATCTGCAAAGTAATTTTTCAAAGCCTGAAACTTTTCTATAATTTGATTAATAGTGGGCAGCAAAGAATGTACATACTGTTTTACTTAATACATTTCTCAAATTCAGTATCTATTACATTACAAAATATTGCAATTCAGTTTAACTGTGTATGTGTATAATAGTTGCTAACTACTCTGTCAAGCTACAGATTAGTTAGCAAATATTTTATTTTCAAATACGCAATTTGGATACATTATTTATTTCTGTGTAAATATGACCATTTCCAGTTATACTTTAATTCTATACTTTCTCAATTTAGTGAGAATACTATTTTTACCATGACTATGTTCTAAATTTAGAAAAGAACAAAATTTATATTCCTATGATCACTCCAAAAATTTTTTCCAGTGATGCATTTCTAAACATTACCTGTACTACTGTCCACAGTAGCAAAAAATCTTTCACCTTCAAAAAAATAAGCTTCCAAAGGATTTCTTTTTATTTCAAAAATTTATTGAAAACATTGAAAGTGAAAGTGAAGTCACTCAGTCATGTTAGACTCTTTGCAACCCCATGGATTCTAGCCTACCAGGCTTCTCCGTCCATGGGATTTTCCAGGCAAGAGTACTGGAGTGGGGTGTCATTTCCTTCTCCAGGAGATCTTCCCAACTCAAGGATCAAACCCTGGTATCCCGCATTGTGGGGAGATGATTTACCCTCTGAGCCACCAGGGAAGCCCAAAAATACTGAACTTTTCTTAAAATCAGTTCTTATTAGAATTAAACTGATTTTCAAAATAAGCTTATGATGACGAGGACACTAACATAAAACTTGGATTATTTAACTTTGAAAAATTCAACTACTGCTAGCGGAATTACCACACTAAATAACTTCATGATATATATTTAGACCAAAAACACTTAGAATAAAAATTGAGTCACGATAAATTAGAAAGCAATCATTTGGTATAAATAAAAAATCAAGCTTTACAAAATGATGTGTAAGCATACTTTCTCAAGTGGCAAGAAGTAAACTGCCATCTTTTGGTAAAAATCTTTCAAGTCACCTCAAACTTTTGAAGACTGCAATGTTACACAATCTTTTCTTCTAGTGTTTACTGATCCAGGACATCATAATGGCCTCTTTGGTGAGTGTCATTTGTCCACATTCTCTGCTAGTTATACATCAATTCATATTCTCGAGGAACAGATATTCAGTGTTTATTTTTTTATTCATATTTTTTAGCTTGAGGAAGCAAAATTGGTTTATTACAGGATAAAAATCAATACCAAAAAACTGAATGAATTACTTTAGGTTTACACATCATGCTTGCAAAACCTCAGTAAGTCATTTAGCCTATCCCATGTTCTAGGCAGGGTTGCTCATCCTGCCCCTTGCATGCGTTTCACATACATTTAACCTATAATTTCCCACCACGTTTTACTTTGGCAGAAGAACGGCATCCTGGATTGCTGCCCTAGGGATAGCAAAGCTGTCTGTTACCGCCAGTGGCCCCTGGGCACAAACTAGATTATTTCTTCACCAGTAAAGGAGACTAGAAGGTAGTTATCCCATCACAATCCTATCTATGGGTATTTTATTTTATCTGTACATCCATTGCATTTTGTTTTTTAAAGTAAAATGCTAATTTAGATCTGTCTAGACAGGTTAATAAAAAGAGAAAGGTTAGCCTTTATGCCGGATCTTAGTTCCCCGACCAGGAATTGAACCCACGTCCGCTGCAGTAGAAGCGCAGAGCCGTAACCACACCAACAGGGGATTCCCTTAATGCAACTATTAACAACAGAATATTCACATTTAACATTTTGGGACAAATGTTAAATTAGATGAGTTGTTCGACAACAGGCATAAACTGAGGCTGTCCTTGGGAAACCCAGACATGTGCTCCCTAAAGCTTTAGGACAAAATAAGATTCGGCACTTTCATTTTAAAAGGAGATAAAATGTATAAATGCTATCAGTTGTGGGTTCTTGTGAATAGTTTTATGTAAATTACCAGCTTGAAAGGAGTAGTCTTTTTTTTTTTTTTTTCAGACAAGACTAGCTCGCTCTGTTCTTCTTGGAGAGCCTCTAGAGAGAGGCATTGTTTCACAAGAAGCCCCTCAGTATCTCAGTGGCTACTGAAACCACATGCATAAGCAGAAGGCTAGGAGGCAGAACTCGGTGACCAAGACATTTTCTGAGTTTGCGTAGGCTGGCTCACAGATTCAGACTAGTATCTCAATAACTTTTATTTGTTTAGCCATAAAATCTGGGAACATTTTTCTTTTCTTTCTTTCTTTCTTTCTTTTTTTTTAAGCAACATGGAAATAGAATCACATGCAGACATAGATTTTCGTTCTGAGTGTTTATCTGAAAATACCAAAAGAAGTTAATGAAGTAGCATGAAGCATAAACAAGTATGAAAGTGTAATCACACAGCCATGTCTGACTCTTTGAGACCCCATGGACTGTAGCCCACTGTACTCTGTCCACGGAATTCTCTAGGCAAGAATACTAGAGCGGACCGTCATTTCCTTCTCCAAGGGATCTTCTTGACCCAGGGACTGAACCTGAGTCTCCTGGATTGCAGGCAGATTCTTTACCATCTGTGCCACAAGGGACAGGATGAACTAAAATCAGGATTGAGCATCTGTAGCAATGTGAAGTGCCTAGTAGTCAGACATTCTGAAAAGAGGCAGAGTGAATCTGGGAAAAGAGCATCTGGAATAAGAAGGTAAATCACTATTCAGTATAATGTGGTAAATGCAATCAAATAAGAAATTTTATTTTTATTTGACTTGACAAAGATATCTGTGCTGCACTTGACGGGTGAATGATGTGAAAAGAATACAGAATATTCACCCAGCAGTAACAATTTCGATTTTGCAGAGACACAAGTGCCCCAGTCTGTTTATCACTGTGACTTTCTGCAGCTATTTCAGAGGATAATTTACACTGGTCTGTGGAATGATGAGCTTGCCAAAGACAACTTATATAAAAGAAAGCTTTTTCCCCTGATTTAACAGGGACAACGTGTAAGTATCTTATTATACAAACACAGTGTTCAGAGATGTAGTCAGATTCTATTATTTTAGCAGAGTGGGATGGGGGAGCAGGGTGGCAAGCCTGGGGGTGGAGTGTCCCCATTTATCTAGAGGTTACCAGGAAATGAGTACCCCACATCCCCCTTCTCTGCAGGCTCTCACTCTTGATTTCATACTGTGACCATTATGTCTTTCTGTTAACATCTCATATTTAAGGATGATGAAATTGCTGTGAATGCCAAGAAGGTTTCAGGGTAAGTACCGCACTCCAGCTGCTCACTGTCTACCTCCACTTCCGGTTGTGTGCAGCACATTAAGAGAGAGAGAGAGAGAGAGAAAAGAGTATTTGCTCCTTCTGGTAAACCCTCCCCTGCAATTGCCTATTACTCGTTTCTTATTATCTTTGAAAGTATAAATGGATGATTATTCTTGAGCTGACAGTTATTGCTCAGGTCTTTTGCTCCTGAAGGAAAAATATTGCTGGCTGCCTTTGTTTTGCAGATGAATCTTCTAAGAATTTCATTAACATTGGAAGAAAGAAGTCTAAATATATCTATTGATAGAGAGATGATGATGATAGATAGATAGATAATAGATAATTGATAGATATATGACAGCATATACATATATGACAGCTATATTTTTTGAATGCACCATGACAACTCCAATTTGTATTCTGTATACTAGATAGACGAAGATCCTAGAAGATGTTTTAGAAAAAAATTACTCAGTTGGCTCCATAGAGTGCAAAAACTGAGGTACGGTGAGTTCTGTATATTCATGAAGCCAGTAAAGTGGCCATTTCTTGGATTTAGCTCTCTGAGGCTTAGAGCCTGCCTAGGAGCTGGGGTTGCTAAGGATTTACTTTGCAGCTCTGTGCAGACCAAGATGTTTTGTGTGAGTGTTGAGGGCAGGGTTGGTAAACAGGACAGAGAAGACAAAACAGATGACTGATAGGGTAGGGTTCTTTGAGTAGCCTCATGCTCTCACAGTTTCCAATGCATGGCCTGAGAGAGGAGAAAAGGTGAGGCCAACCTACCTCCTCTCCACTGACTTTCCTGTTTAGCACTTCACCGGTCCAGCAGTTATGCCATTTGGGCACAGTTCTTTCAAAATTCTTCTTATTACCCAAATTTTCACAGCCTGACATCAGTCTTTTGAAGAATGAGCAGTTAGGTAATGGTAGCTGTAACTGCCTATTTATCTTAGGTCTCCACCATCTCCTCTCTTCTTCACACAGATCTTAGCTGGGCAACATGACTACCTTGATGAAAAGAAGAGAACAGTCACTTTCTGTCTGTGATATCTTTGTCCTATAATTTAGTTTAAAATGTAAGATAAGGTACAGTGGAAGTGACACACAGATTCAAGGGATTAGATCTGATAGAGTGCCTGAAGAACTATGGATACAGTTCATGACATTGTGCAGGAAGCAGTGATCAAGACCATCCCCAAGAAAAAGAAATGCACAAACACCAAATGGTTGTCTGGGGAGGCCTTACAAACAGCTGAGAAAAGAAGGGAAGCTAAAGCCAAAGAAGAAAAGGAAAGATATACTCATTTGAATGCAGAGTTCCAAAGAAAAGCAAGGAGAGATAAGAAAGGCTTCCTCAGTGATCAATGCAAAGAAATAGAGGAAAATAATCAAATGTGAAAGACTAGAGTTCTCTTCAAGAAAATTAGAGATACCAAGGAAATATTTCATGCTAAGATGGGCACAATAAAGGACAAAAATGGTATGGACATCACAAGAGGAGAAGATATTAAGAAGACATGGCAAGAATATACAGAAGAACTATACAAAAAAAAAAAACCTTCATGACCCAGATAACAACAATGGTGTGATCACTCACCTAGAGTCAGACATCCTAGAATGTGAAGTCAAGTGGGCCTTAGGAAGCATCACTATGAACAAAGCTAGTAGAGGTGATGGAATTCCAGTTGAGCTATTTCAAGTCCTAAAAGACGATGCTGTGAAAGTGCTACACACAATGTGCCAGCAAATTTGGAACACTCAGCAGTGGCCACAGAACTGGAAAAGGTCAGATTTCATTCCAATCCCAAAGAAAGACAATGCCAAAGAATGTTCAAACTACCGTACAATTGCACTCATCTCATGTGCTAGCAAAGTAATGCTCAAAATTCTCCAAGCCAGGTTTCAACAGTACGTGAACTGTGAACTTTCAGATGTTCAAGCTGGTTTTAGATAAGGCAGGGAAACCAGAGATCAAATCGCCAACAACCACTGGATCATCGAAAAAGCAAGAGAGTTCCAGAAAAACATCTACTTCTGCTTTATTGACTATGACAAAGCCGTTGACTGTGTGGATCACAATATACTGTGGAAAATTCTGAAAGAGATGGGAATCCCAGACCACCTGACCTGCCTCTTGAGAAATATGTATGTAGTTCAAGAAGCAAGAGTTAGAACTAGACATGGAACAACAGACTGGTTCCAAATCGAGAAAGGAGTATGTCAAGGCTGCATATTGTCACCCTGCTTATTTAAGCTAAATGCAGACTACATCATGTGAAATGTCAGGCTGGATGGAGCACAAGCTGAAATCAAGATTGCTGGGAAAATATCAATAACCTCAGATATTCAGATGACACCACCCTTATGGCAGAAAGCGAAGAAGAATTAAAGAGCCTCATGATGAAAGTGAAAGAAGAGAGTGAAAAAGCTGGCTTAAAACTCAACATTCAGAAAACTAAGATCAGGCAAATGGTCCCATCACTTCATGGCAAATAGATGGGAAAAGAATGGCAACAGTGACAGACTTTATCTTCTTGGGCTCCAAATGACTGCAGATGGTGACTGCAGCCATGAAATTAAGACATTTGCTCCTTGGAAGAAAAGCTATGGAAAACATAGCATATCAAAAAGCAGAGACATTACTTTGCCAGCAAAGGCCTGTCTAGTCAAGGCTATGGTTTTTCCAGTGGTCGTGTACGGAAAAACATAACCTGAATGTCAAAGAATTGATGCTTTTGAACTGTGGTGTTGGAAAAGACTCTTGACAGTCCCTTGGTCTGCAAGGTGATCAAACCAGTCCATCCTAAGGGAAATCAGTCCCGAATACTCATTGGAAAGACTGATGCTAGAGCTGAAACTCCAATACTTTGGCCACCTGATGTGAAGAACTGACTCATTGGAAAAACCTTGATGCTGGGAAAGATTGAATGCGGCGACAGAGCATGAGATGATTGGATGGCATCACCGACTCAATGGACATGAGTTTGAGTAAGCTCCAGGAGTTGGTGATGGACAGGGAAGCCTAGCATGCTGCAGTCCATTGGCTCATAAAGAGTCAGACACAACTGAGCAATTGAACGGAACTGAACCAAAGGTACCCACAGGAAGGAGCTGACTGTTAACAGAGTGACTCTTTTGATATGAAGAATCTGCTGTCTATTACCAAGGAGATATCTTTTTCTCAAAGAGTGTCCTTTCTTCTCTAAGTCATATCTGTTTAATGAAGTACTATGACTTCATTGATCTATGTGTGACTATTTCATAATTATTATGATGTCAGCTCTCTATGTCCAAGAATGTTCTCCTGAAATGCACCTATCCCAGTATCCTTGGTATTGAAATGCTCAGTGAGACTCCATCAGTGATACCACTGATTTCTGCCTAGACTCTTCCATTAAGAAATCCTCTTGCAGCATGGATCATATCCATTTATGTTGCTCTCTCAGCATGCCTGTTACTCCAAGTCCAAATTCATACCCTGCCTACTTTCTGTTTAGGATGAAGATGTTTAACATCATGAAGAATTTCCCAAGTAACTCTGATTCAAGTCTAATAAAAACCTTTCCTTGATACCCTTACCCATCTCCTTAAATTGTGCCATGAGAATATGCATTCAAAGAAAAGCTCAGTGCAATATTAAATCAGAGTATGTGGTTTAGAGAGAGCCTACAGTAACAACAGGCAATAATGGGAAAAAGGTATCCTTGAAGAATTCACTGTGTTGTAGGCAAGCAAAATTTCTCCAAAAAGGATATGAATAACATAAGGACCTGCAGGGTGGCTGCTCTTTTGTGGAAAGAAATGCTTTCCTGAGTTGCAACCTACAAGCTTTCCTTAGTCTCCTAGAGAACCAGGCATCCTCTCCTTTCCAGAATCTGGTTGACAAAGCAGCCAATTCAGTTAGTGCTTTAAGAATAAATTTTATTCTTATTAGTGAGTTAAGTATTTACTTCATTTTCTTTATATATTCACCTCTTGCCAAGTTATTAAATATGGAATTCCTCAAGTATTAATCCAAGATCATCTTCTATTTTATTCCAATCCATAATTCCCACTGAGCAGGCATTGAGGTATTGCGTATGCAGACTTAGTCAGCACAGATTTCTCTCAGCTCCAGGATTTAACATGTGATTTTTGTCCTAAACTGAATTCTACTTTCATATTTCCATTTTCATGAATGGTGTCACTTTTTATCCAGTAGTGCAAGTGAGGATCCAAGAGGCTCCCATCACCCCAAAGTCAAGCTGATTTTACTTCTAAAATTATCTGTTGAGTCTTCCTATGTTCCTTCTCCCTGCCTCTGGAAACTCAGGATTTCTTCACTTCAATGTAGAAGCAGTTTAGTTCTCTACTTCCTATTTAGTTCCAAGCCCACTCTACATGTTCTAATAAACATTAGCCTCTGATTAATTTTTTTTTAATTACTTACTCTAGACTCACTGGAAGAGCCAAATCTCTGGAAAAGGCCTTAATGCTGGGAAAGACTGAGGGCAGAGGAGAAGAGGGCAACAGAGGATGAGATGGTTTGATGGCATCACTGACTCAATGGACAGGAGTTTGAGAAAACTCCAGGAGATAGTGAAGGACAGGGAAGCCCGTTGTGCTATAGTCCATGGAGTTGCAACATCACTTAGAGTCAGACGTGACTTAGCAACTGAACAAGAAAAACACTGTAGGTTGCCCAACCTCCAGATCTAATGACATGGCCTGAGGTGGAGCTGGTGTAATAATAATAGAAACAAAATGCTCAGTAAAAACAATGTGTTTGAATCATCTCCAAACAATCCCTCCAACCCAGTCTGTGGAAAAATTGTTTTCCACAAAACTGGTCCCTAGTGCCAAAAAGGTTGGGAACTGCTGCCTAGACCATATCCATTAGAAATCAAAAAACCCTTCAGAGATATATGGGGTTTTTTACCTATTCAATTATATCTGTCTTTGTCAATAGAAGGGAGTAACATCAGAATTTAATTTTCTTCTATTTTAAATGGCATTGCCATGCCCTATTAGATTTGAAGTGGATTTTTTCTTTATATACTTGTAAAATTTTGTATGTATATATGTTTATGTACATATGTTTTGTGCAACTGAACAAGATTTCATTTTTCTTTCAGTATTATTAGTGAATGTTCCCTTTTCTCTGTTTACACCTAAATTATATATATTTTGAAACATTTAACAGAAAATGAGTTGATGACTCTAACATTTATAATTTATGATCTATCGTTTCAAACATGTGATTTGGTAACTATATGGAAAGTGGAACAGGATTGTTTTTCACAGTACAGACTAAGAGTCTGCAGATATTTCATAAACTATATGAAGTACAAGTAAAGGGTTGATGAGTTTAGTGTGGTAAGAAATAGGCAGTTAGGTAAGTTACCAATTGTTCTTTTAGTTATTTGAGCAACATTTCCTGGAAATATGAATTTGAAGATTTTTTAGAGGGATGAAATAGAAAGATGAATAGTGGAAGGTCATTCTAACATAAAATCTAGTTTGTGAAAAGCCTTAGAGATGCCAGTGAGATGAACAATTGTAAAGGGAATAGAGCAGCATTGTTTTGGAAGGAAAAAGCAGACTCAGCTCTAGCATGATGTATGTGGTGTATTTTGATGATACTGCAAAAAGAATATTCTCCCTCCTACTTTCGTTAGCCTGCAATGTGTCCACATTTTATGTGGTTCATCAATACAGCCAGGATACAGGATGCTCGGGGTTGGTGCACTGGGATGACCCAGAGGGGTGGTATGGGGAGGGAGGTGGGAGGGGGGTTCAGGATCGGGAACATGTGTACACCCGTGAAGGATTCATATTGATGTATGACAAAACCAATACAATATTGTAAAGTAAAATAATAATAATAATAAAAAAATAAATTATGGTCCATTATATATGCTGGTAAGCTTTCACTACTGTTTGGGAAATTTCTTTTCTGTTTTCATAAAGAGCATCAAATTCTCCCCAAAGCCCCATATTTATCTCAACTATGAAGATACTCATGGAAGGTAAATCTTCATTTTGTGAGTAGAAACTCAGCCTCTTCTGACTTCAACCACTAAAATACCCCAAGGGACAATGATTATTATACAGTGCAGGAATCACACAGCATTTCAATCTGATTCCTCAAACCCAGATTTAAAGGAGCCTTTTAAATGTCGCTGGTAAGGAACTTACTAGGAGAGTGACTCAAGTTTACATAATCCAGGTTGATTGACTCAATTTTAATGTAAAGAGAAGAGATTAGTTCTAAAATGGCAGTATTGTTCATAATAGGCCAAAACTTGAAACAACTCAAACATTCATCAACTCTTAAATAGGTAAATAAATGTGGTATTGACTGTGTGGATCACAATAAACTGTGGAAAATTCTGAAAGAGATGGGAATACCAGACCACCTGACCTGCCTCTTGAGAAACCTCTATGCAGGTCAGGAAGCAACAGTTAGAACTGGACATGGAACAACAGACTGGTTCCAAATAGGAAAAGGAATACATCAAGGCTGTATATTGTCACCCTGCTTATTTAACTTATATGCAGAGTACATCATGAGAAACGCTGGGCTGGAAGAAGCACAAGCTGGAGTCAAGATTGCCCAGAGAAATCTCAATAACCTCAGATATGCAGATGACACCACCCTTATGGCAGAAAGTGAGGAAGAACTAAAGAGCCTCTTGATGAAAGTGAAAGGGAAGAGTGAAAAAGTTGGCTTAAAGCTTAACATTCAGAAAACTAAGATCATGGCATCCGGTCCCATCACTTCACAGCAAATAGATGAGGAAACAGTGGAAACGGTGTCAGACTTTATTTTTGGGGGGCTCCAAAATCACTGCAGATGGTGACTGCAGCCATGAAGTTAAAAGACGCTTACTCCTTGGAAGGAACGTTATGACCAACCAAAAGCAGAGATATTACTTTGCCAACAAAAGGTCTGTCTAGTCAAGGCTATGGTTTTTCCAGTAGTCATGTATGGATGTGAGAGTTGGGCTATAAAGAAAGCTGAGCGCTGAAGAATTGATGCTTTTGAACTGTGGTGTTGGAGAAGACTCTTGAGAGTCCCTTGGACTGCAAGGAAATCCAGCCAGTCCATCCTAAAGGAGATCAGTCCTGGGTGTTCATTGGAAGGGCTGATGTTGAAGCTGAAGCCAATAGTTTGGCCACCTGGTCCAAAGAGCTGACTCATTTGAAAAGACCCTGATGCTGAGAAAGGTTGAGGGCGGGAGGAGAAGGGGACAACAGAGGATGAGATGCTTGAATGGCATCACTGACTCAGTGGACATGGGTTTGGGTAGACTCTGGGAGTTGGTGATGGACAGGGAGGCCTGGAGTGCTGTGGTTCATGGGGTGGCAAAGAGTCAGACACAACTGAGCAACTGAACTGAACTGAACCATATAATGGAATAGTGGTGGTGATGGCTTAGTTGCTAAGTCATGTCTGACTCTTCAACCCCATGGACTGTAGTCCACCGGGCTCTTCTATCCATTGGATTTCCCAGGCAAGAATACTATTCATCAGTAAAAATAAATGCAGTACTAATAATTCTATACCATGATCAACCTTGAAAACAGTATGAAAGAAGCCAGTCACAAAAGACCACAGTCATATGATTCCATTTCTGTGTTTAGAATAGGCTAATCAACAGAGGCATAAAGTACATTAGTGGGTGTCTAAGGCTGCAGGGGTGGCTGGGGTGACTTCTGATCTGTATTGTGTTTCTTTACGGGATAATGGAAATGTTCTAAAATTGTCATAATGGTTGCACAATTCTGTGAATACACTAAAACCCAGTAAATTGTAGAATGAAAATATTTGAATTGTAAGATATGTAATTATGTTTTCATAAAGCCATTTTTAAAGAAAAGAATAGACAATTTGGTTAAAAATAACTCTATACTGAAAATTTGACCAACATGCTGTATAAATTCAAAGAAAATAAAAGACTGGGATGGCTCTAAGTCACTGAGTGCTTTAGATAAATGTAGCATGGAAAATACTTGCTATATTGGATATGTTAAAATTTTCTGTTTCATCTTAAATGTGTAAACAGTGTCCCAATGTATATTGAATCTGTTAAATAAAGTACACTAGGGAAAGGGCCATATAATACTTGGCAAACATCAAATTTCTGATTACAGTTAATCAGCCTTATGATAGTATAAATTAAGTGTTACAAGGCTGGAATACAATAGCAGCAGACCAGCCTTATTAGAGACCAGTCATATTAAACAACTTACTTCCTCTTCTTTGAAAGTCACTTGTTACCACCAAAACAATTTCTTCCAGCAATATATTTTTTCTTATCTAATTATCTTTAATAATTTCAAAAGACTGCCAATTTTCCCCTTTTGGTTTTTTAAAAAAATAAATATTATTTGTTTTGATCCTTAATCTTAAGAATATTTTAACTCTAGATTTTAGGCTAAGAGGCTATGCCTGAGCATAGCACTTTTAAGTTCAGGAAAGTAACTCCCACTGTACAGACACTATTCAGATGAAATAAACATAAAGAATGAAGAATAAATGGGCCATTCAACAGTCCCTTTACATCAGCAGGTTTTTTTTCCCCCCAAGAATGGCTATAAAATCAGACAAAAATTCCAAAATTGCTCTGTTACTCTTTAGGGTTTGAGGGAGAGATACTAAGGTGGGTGATTAAAATGATTTCAGGGTTTCATGGAATAAATTAGGCTTAGGGCTCTTTGATTTTAAGTTTGAAAATCCTAGCTCCTCTAGAATCAGAGAGTACTATGATTGAAATGAATTTCTAAATGCATGCCTTTGTTTAAGAGATGACAGATGAACGGTACAATCATTGAGTCCTCTTCTCCAGAGTCATCCAGTTCTGACTCAGAGGTCACTAGCCATTCCATTGCACAGTGCCAAAGACAGAAATTCCCTACCTTGTAGAGTGTACAATACATCTTATATTTCTTATATTCTTTTATCCTAATAGGAACCTTCCATAGCAGGTCAGGAACCAAAGAGATGGGGAAGTGGAATCTCAGGGATGGTGACAGTAGAAGTTAGTCTTTAGACATGTGTCTTCTGACTTCCAGCAAGATCTCTTTCATTGGAGTTTTTTCCTAAAACACAGGTTGTTATTCACTTGCTCAGTTATGTCCAATTCTCTGCAACCCCATGGACTGCAGCACACTGGGCTTCTTTGTCTTTCACTATCTCCTGGAATTTGCTCAAACTCATGTCCATTGAATAAATGATGTCATTCAACCATCTCATCCTCTGTTGCCCTCTTTCCCTCCTGCCCTCAATCTTCCCCAGCATCAGGGTCTTTAATGAGTCAGCTCTTCACGTCAGCTGGCCAAAGTATTGGAGCTTCAGCTTCAGCATCAGTCCTTCCAATGAATATTCAGGGTTGATCTCCTTCAGGATGGACTGGTTTGATCTTCTTGCAGTCCAAGGGACTCTTAAGAGTCTTCTCCAACACCGCAGCTCAAAAGCATTCATTCTTCAGTGCTCAGCGTTCTTTATGGTCGAACTGTCATATCCATACATGACTGCTGGAAAGATCATATCTTTGACTAGACTGATCTTTGTCAGCAATATGGTGTCTCTGCCTTTTAATATGCTGTCTAGGTTGGTCATAGTCTTTCTTCCAAGAAGCAAACATCTTTTAATTTCATGGCTGCAGTCACCATCTGCAGTGATTTTTGGAGCTCAAGAAAATAAAGTCTGTTACTGTTTCCATTTTTTCTCTATCTACCTGCTGTGAAGCGATGGGACCAGATGCCATAATCTTCATTTTTTGAATGATGAGTTTGAAGCTAGCTTTTTCACTCTCCTCTTTTACCTTCATCAAAAGGTTTTTGAGTTCCTCTTCACTTTCTGCCAAGAGGGTGGTGTCATCTACATATCTGAGGTTATTTCTCCTGGCAATCTTGATTCCAGTTTGTGCTTCATCTAGTCCAGAATTTCACATGATGTACTCTGCATATAAGTTAAATAAGCAGTATGACAGTGTACAGCCTTGACATACTCCTTTTCCAGTTTGAAACCAGTGTGTTGTTCCATGTCCAGTTCTAACTGCTGCTTCTTGACCTGCATACAGGTTTCTTAGGAGGCAGATAAGTTAGTCTAGTGGCAGCTTCCCTTGTAGCTCAGTCAGTAAACAATCTGCCTGCAATGCAGGAGACCTGGGTTCACTTCCTGGGTTGGGAAGATCCCCTAGAGAAAGAAATGGAGACCCACTCCAGTATTCTTGCCTGGAGAATCCCATAGACAGAGGAACCTAGAGGGCTACAGTCCATGGGGTCACAAGAGTCGGACACAACTTAGAGACTAAACCACCACAAGGTGGTCTAGTATCCCCACATCTTTAAGAGTTTTCCACAGTTTGTTGTGATCCACACAGTTAAAGGCTTTAGTGTAGTCAAGCAGATGTTTTTCTGAAATTCTCTTGCTTTTCCTATGATCCAGCAGATGTTGGAAATTGGATCTCTGGTTCCTCTGCCTTTTCTAAATCCAGCTTGTACATCTGGAAGTTCTCAGTTCATGTACTGTTGAAGGCTAGATGGAAAGATTTTGAGCATTTCCTTGCTGGCATGTGATATGAGTGCAATTGTGCGGTAGTTTGAACACTGGCTCAAGAAAATCAGAGGTAAGGTGATAAAGCACACACATTCTAAAGCACTGGGTTTGGCTTAAAGCAAATTGGACCTGATTTTTTTTTTCTTTTAAGGTTTTTTGTTATTATTGTGATTGGTTTTCTTTTGTATCTGAGATATTTAGAAAAATAGCAATGACTTCACTTTTCAGATGGAAGAGATTGAGCATTCATTTAAGAACAACAGATACAGACACCAACTTTCCCATGAAAACTGAACTCAAACTGGATTTAGATCATGTTTTGGATTTGGGTTCCATTGTTTCTCCTAAGAAAGGTCACGTGATGACATTTACTCATAAATATTTATTTGCTGTGCTAGCCCCAGATGCATAACAGGGTGAGTGAGTTATAGTCCTCACTAAGGGAATTTTGATTGTGTTTGCAGAAACAGAAAAAAATGGCAACCCACTCCAGTATTCTTACCTGGAGAATCCCATGGACAGAGGAGCCTGGTGGGCTACAGTCCACCGGGTCACAAGAAGTTGGACATGAGTGAGTGACTTCACTTTTACTTTCACTTGCAGAAACAGAAAAACTGAGTAAGACAGAACACACAAAACATTATTTTCTTGAGGGTCTCCATGCTTAATGGTGCTCACATTTGAGTCTGTAGTGAGCTCACTAATCCGTACCTTCTGGCAAGAAAAAAGATGCAGCCTTGTTGGTTCCTGCTAACTATAGGCGAAAGATCATTGCCGAGTTCTTGCCTGGAGGAAAACACACCTTTGGAGTCCTGTGCTAAGTAAGGAAATGTCTTTGGAAATGTCCTGTGCTAAGTAATCCTTACTTAGCAGTTTACTTCAGTAAACTGGTTTAACTGAAGCGAAGTGAAGTGAAGTGAAGTTGCTCAGTCGTGTTCAACTCTTTTGACCCCATAAACTATAGCCTACCAGGCTCCTCTGTCCATGGGATTTACCAGGCAATAGTATTGGAGTGGACTGCCATTTCCTTCCAAGGTTTAACTGAGGTAATGGCTAATTTCCTCCCAGCTGGAGAGGCCTCTGATTAACAACTGACTGGTAACTGGTTTTTTGTTGTTGTTGTTTGTTTATAAATAAAAGGGTAAGATAATACCTTGTGTTTAGTAAGTAAAGATAGTGACTTGTACTGTTCAGTGCCAGAGGGAAAGTCTAGTCTGGCCTCAGTTCAAAGGAAGTGAAGTGAAAACAGTCGTGTCTGACTCTTTGCAATCCCATGGGCTATACAGTCCATGGAATTCTCCAGGCCAGAATATTGATTGAACCCAGGTCTCCCGCATTGCCGCTGGATTCTTTACCAGCTGAGCCACAGTGGAAGGCCAAAGTTCAAAGGAGGTGGAAGCTAAAATCCTGTCATACAGACTGCCTCCTGATGGCCTGGGAGTGGAGTGAGAAATAGATGTGTTATGCAATAAAAAATAACTTTAAAAAGCATGCTTTCATTTGAAAAAGAGCCTGAGTTCTAAATTTTAACTTTAAAAATCAAGTTTTTACTTTTTCAAAGTTTTTCCTTCATTCACTAGAAGTTTACTACAGCTCTTCTATGTGTCAGATGCTGATTCAGGTGCCAGGAATACGGTACACTCCTCATCCTCCAAAATAACAGAAAAAGCATTGGGGCCACAGCACAAGTCAATCAGGTGTTATGTGATATAGGTCATTTTCTCTGATTCTAATGCTTTACTCTTAAAATTGTACATAGGAAAATGTAATTCCAGCTCTGGAGAGAACGTGAAGTTATTCAGTCGTGTCCGACTCTTTGGGACCCCATGGACTGTAGCCTACCACACTTCTCTGTCCATGGGATTTTCCAGGCAAGAGTACTGGAGTGGGTTGCCATTTCCTTCCCCAAAGGATCTTCCCAACCCAGGGATCGAACCTGGATCTCCTGCATTGTAGGCAGACGCTTTACCATCTGAGCCACCAGGGCAATTACACATGTATATTAGTGACTATAAATACAAAACTGACCACAGAATTATACATACACATACCTATCAAGAATAAGATGCTTGGTCATACTCTTCCTTAGTCTTGTCTATAAAAGGAATAAATATTTATGTTTTACAATATTACTTAAACATAAATTTGGTAAAACTGAAAGATACTTAGTGTTTGCTTCATGTCACTGTATGGGACAAAAAGAAATATGCCTGAATTGTGAGAGTGAGAAATATCATAGCAAGTAAGTCCATCTCATCTCTTATTAGTTGTCTAGCCATGGAAAGATCACTAAATCCTAGCTCTAAAATGACATGAATGCTTATTTTAGAGGAGAAAGTAGCAATATAGATTAAATAATATTATCATAATAAGTGTCCTAATATAAATCTGCTTGATGGTACATAATTTGGGGATATATTGAATGGTATATTAAAATATATAAAAACTACAAAACAGCATCACTAATGAGGATAAAAACAGGTCAAAGTGTCCATGCATGTTATTTTGGAAATGTCTTTGTGCTGCTGTCTTGTTTGAAGAGAACAAAAAGAATTAATGCATTTCTGAGCTAACCTTGTCTTCTTTCAAGAGAAGGTAAGCTTATTTGCTCCTAACTATCATCAGACAACTCTGTGGGCTCTGGCAATTTTTTTGCTTCAAAGCAAGCCTGTCATGTTACAGTACTGAGTGCTTACATCAATAGTTCTTTCCTTCAGATATAGAAAAAGAATAAAAGAAAGAAAACCAAAATTGCAAGCATAATCATAACTAAGAATCTATAAACTATGTCTTTCCTGGTTGGTTGTTTATCATAAGTTAGTGATTGGCTATGATGGTTTCCAGTTACATAATCTTCCAAGTTTGGAATCTGCTGTCATTTAAAGAATAACAAATTTTAAACATTATCCAATGATATAGGAGAAGAAATTACTCCAGAAAAAGCAAGAAGCATAATTCATCCAACCACAAGTACCTCTCTGATGTGATCCCCATAGTTAAGCATATTAACATTGATCCAACTGCATTTAATCAGAGTTCAGCAATGCCAGCAATCCAATTAAGCTCCGGATTCTATAAAAGCTAAATTTTATTAATTAAATGACATTTAAAGTTGCTTTATTTTGTTCTTTACTTCCTTTTTAAGGAAGAACAGATTGCAGACTTGGAGGTTTTCCAGTAATTCAAAATATTCAATGTCAAATAAGTTGTTACCTACTGATAAAAAAAGACTTAACATTGAGCACAGTCTAACATTTTAAAACATGCTTTGAAATAATTAAATACCACATATAGTGTGCTTTAAAGAATCAATTAAAGTTAGATGCTTTTTATTATATGATGAGCCTAATTAGTATAAAAATGTATTCTAGGGTTTAGGAATTATATTTACTCTTTATTCTATTTTAAACAAGAGTTAATAACATAATAATATAGTGTGATTTGGATTATAAACAAAGGATACATACATATATTATTTCATAGTCTATTTTATATTTTAAGATGAAAAAACAAACGCAAATTTTCTACCTTTGCAAGTGGCTTCAACACTTAGAGGAAATGGACACAACAGAGTCCTATTGTGAAAAGTTTTCTAATGAGTAATCTTTATCCTTTGCAGATTCCGGAAACAAATGTTTCATGTCACTGTATAATCTCTCTGAATGACTATGGGACAAAAAAATATGCCCGATCTGTGAGAGTGAGAAACATCGTAGAAAGTAAATCCAAGTCATCTCTTATTAGTTGTCTAGCCATAGAAAGATCACTAAATCCTAGCTCTAAAATGAGATGAATGCTTATTTTAGAGGAGAGAGTAGTAATCTAGATTAAATGATATTATCATATTAATTTTCCTGATATAAACCTGTCTGATGGTATATAATTTGGGAATATATTAAATGATACATTAAAATATATAGAAACTACGAAATAGTTTTTATTAAAGGAGAAACTGACAGCCCGTTAATCAATCACCTGTCTGTCCAAGGAAGCGGTAGAGATGTTGAGGGGAGAGGAGGAGAATCATCTCAGATCTGAGGTCCCAATAAGATGAGGATCTAAAATTATTTATATTGCTAAGGTCATCAAGACAAAAAGTGATACTATACTCAGAAAATCTCTTAATTTTAATAAAATATTTGGGGAGATTTTTGACACCTAACTTCTAGTTAGCTCTGTGCTTTAGAAAAATAGGCTAGGGTTCTAAGGTTAGAATGACTATGCTGGACCACTTCGCAGTTACAATTATTAGTCACCTAGTTTTGTGACTTGCTTTATACAGAAATGGCAATTCACAATTTATCTAAAATATTCTATAATCTTATAGATGGTTATAGATGACTTTGTACATGATTAAAATGATTCTAAACATCTTTAGGACTATAGGACTAGCTGCAGAGTAGGGGGAAAGGGCATTTCAAATATAATTCCATTTGTTTTCTTTTGGCAGATAAGATTTCATTAGATTCACTAAAATGGGGTTATGCCTGTATTTACATGATGGAATTTGTAATGGAAAACCTAAGATACAATGGAAGCTTCACTTTTTCTATCTTTCTTTTTTTAAACATCCATTGTAACCGAATGAAATTTGCTATGGCATTGAAAGGAACTATACACATCTAGGTTCATAGATTTGAAAATACATTTGTGATATTACCCTTTCTATTATCAAATCAACCCTTCAGTTAGAATTCATTTTGATTGTAATAGCATTGATTTCTTTCATGAACACCACTCCATGGGGTTGGGGAATTAATTATATTTTACATAAGGGATTGTTACATCGACTTTGTCAGCCCACAAATTAATATTCAGTACTGGTCATCTGTGTAGTGATAATGAATATTCACAGTGATTTTATATATTATATATTATATTTTATATTTTAAGAGAATATTATATTAAAAATACCTAGCAAACTACTTAAGATTATTTTAGTTTCAGAAGCTCTTTCTTATAAAATTTCTGGTGTTCATTTTTAAAACATTGAAAATATTCTCAATCAGAGCCTGCACTTAAAGAAGTTAAAACCATAATTAGAAAAGCCTGCCATGCTGCGTGGTCTCTGGTGATGTGAGTGATTATTAGTATGTTTATTCCTAATACAAAAGGATTCTACAGCTGATTTTGTTAGCTTCACTATCTTTAAAATTCTGACATCATACATTTATTAGGAAGCTAAGGCTTCAAGGTAAAACTTTATGCAATAACCTTATATAATTATTTCCTACTTTTGGTATCTAAGCAACAAGACAAACGAAAAAATACCGTGTTGACAATGTAAGGTATTTAAGCTTGGCTGCAATTGCCCAGAGCTTCTAATTCAACTTCTTTCCTCTCAGGGACTTGCCACTAATGTGACAATCACTCCATCTGTGCTTCTAGTTATTAAAGGAGAACTTGACAGCCCGTTAATCCATCACCTGGCTGTCCAAGGAACCCATAGAGATATTGAGGCAAGAAGAGGAGAATTATCTCAGACCTGAGGTCAGTAGTACTCCTTGCAGAGGGGAAGCACCCAAGATTCTGTAGCCTAGGGTGAGTTTTTATTGGTCTCCTCCAATTTTTCCTTTATTCTACAATAACCTTGAGAACATACCAGATAATTCAAGCAGGCCAGGAAGCAACAACCGATTTCCTCAGAGCTCTGAAGGTAAGAGGCACTTTCCTTCAAGACAATGCATTTTATTTGTACTGCTTTTCACAGTTTGACCTTAGGCAGCTTCTAGATGACTTCTTAACCTGTAATTTTTCTAAGAAATTGAGGGGCGTGATGCCTGGGTGTGTATGTATATGTATTTAAAGCAACTTCTTTCTAGTCAAGAAAAAAGGAAACAACCTACATTTTCAAATCTTTTTGACTCCTCCATCTGCTTAGGATTCTAATCAAGGACTCATGTTTGAAATGCTTTTGTCTGGCTATCATTGCTACCACCCTTAATCTTTCGTATAGAGAGATTAATCCATTCTAACCTTCAACACATAATCTCACTGTAGTCATCCTAGTTTCCTTCACATCACATATACAACCCATTTCTATGCCCCTTCTAGGCCTTTGTTTTTGCCTTTTCACTAATTTTGCAGTTGTCTGGACTCTTTAATTCATTACCATGTAAAACGTACCCTTTCTTTAAAATTCAACCCAGTCTTTCTTTTTTTTTTTTTTTTTTTTTTTTTGGCTGCACTGCATTGTATGTGGAATCTTAGTTCCTCAACCAGGTATTGAACCTGTGAGCTTGTCAGTGGAAGCACAGAGTCCTAACCAATTCCACTGTACCACCAGAAAAGTCCCTCAGTCTTTCTGATATCACAGTTTCTTTTGATAAAATCACAATCCCCTTTTCCCCTCATAATAATTCTTTTTCTGAACTAATTAAACAGTTTAACAAGTGATTATATAATGGCATATCTAATTTTTTTTATATGTCTCTCAGCTTGTTCTGCAAAGTTATAAATGTGAGATTGAGGACTATATCCCTGTAACCTATATCAGAGAGTTAAGGGCCTTGGGATGCCCTATAGCTCTTTTCTGATTGATTTGTGCCAGTATCTGAGCAATTAACATGGGATCAATCTCTTTTTCTCACTACATAAGATTCTACAACTTATACTGAAGTAGGAAATGCTTTTCTTTTACATGGCAGATAAGAAGAGGGTTTTTAAAAATGTGTTTTAGGCATATTCCATGTAAGATAATTATGGTGTATTTACTTGTTTATGGTATTGTTTTTGTTTGCTACTGCTGTGATTCACTAATATTCCCTATGTAAACAGCTCTCTGCAGGAAACCCACCCTCAATAGGAAGCCCCTTTTCTTGTCACTTTAGCAAAATTATATGGTAACTGACTTTTAAACCAGGCACCATCATGTTCTACTCATCACTGGCCCAAGCACACTTTCAAATCTTTTAAACACACATGCTGTGCCATGCCTGCTGCTGAGTCATGTCCGATTCTTTGCAACCTTATGGACTGTAGCACACCAAGCTCCTCTGTTCATGAAAATTTTCAGGTGAGAATACTGAAGTGGGTTGCCATTTCCTACTCCAGGGGATTTTCCCAACCTAGGGATCGAACTCCTGTCTCTTTGCATCCCTGTATTGGCAGGGGAGTTCTTTATCACTAGCGCCACCCCTGGGAAGCCCACAATACCTTACCTAATTTATCAGTTCTTTCTGTAGATCAAAGAAGTATAAATGAAAAGTAAATAATGAACAGATGACCCAATCTCTTCCTTAGCTTCCCCTTCAGTAATCTCCCAAACTGTCTGGCCAAACTGTGTGAACAAGAGGAAGACCAGGAGGAGTCGATAAGCCTGCACAAAAGCCTGCACACAGTGGGGGAGGGCGATGACTCTGACTCCCTATCTCAATGATTAACTGAGATTACTTCCTTGTTTTCCTTTAAAAGGTTTCATGGCCCAGCAGAATCTTTGGAGGTGGTTTTTAGGGAACACTGAGTCCACCATCTCCCTGGGTTGCTGGCATTCTGGTTAAAGCCACCTTTACTTTCTACAAACATTTATGAGTACTGATTTTGTAAGCAGTGAGCAGCAGGACTTGATTCATTCCATAACACCTAGACTGTCTTGTTTTGATCAGTTGAAATCCCTATCCCATTGTTGGTATGCAAGCATTTCAGTGACTGGACCATCATAATTCAATCTTTGTTACTTTTACTCTAAGAGAAAAAAGAAAAATTTTTGCATCACTAATGGATATCAAATTGGGATAAGGAGAGCTTCTTTGCTGTAATTTTAGTATTCATTATTTATGTTCTTTAGTTCTTATTCTTTTTTTTTCCTGTTCTTATGCTCAGTTGCTCGATTGTGTCCAACTCTGTGGCCCCATGGACAATAGCCTACCAAGCTCCTCTGCCCATGGAATTTTCCAGGCAAGAATACTGGAGTAGGGTGCTAGTTCATCCTCCAGAGGGTCTTCCTGACCCAGAGATCAGACCTATGTCTCTTGCATCTCATGCATTGGCAGGAGGTTTCTTTACCACTGGTGCCTCCTTTATCAGGTCTCTAATTATATGAAGTAAAGTAGAAAAATGAGCAAAAATAATCCTTTCGTATAAAACTGGTATCAGAAGCATTTCATTCTAGGACACTAGGATGTGGTAAGGAAGAAGTTTGTGAAAAATGCAATTGCCATTTCTCTCTAGATAATATTCTTTAATATAAGAACACAGTCTGAATCACTTTTTTTTTTTTAATCAATGTGGCAGTAGGCAAATCACAGCACCAAACAAAAGCTGCCCCAAATGCTGTCATTTTCATGCCCAACTAAAAATATCTCATATTGCTTGCTTTTAGGAATTAAATAGCTGTTGAAATAACTGTTTCATAAGTGTAACTGAGAACACTATTGAGAGTGGATAATCAATACATAGTGGATCACCAGCCTTGTATTTTTGTGGGGTTATGAGAGCCAGTTAACAAGATGTGGGGATGTCTACAAATAGAAATTGATTGGCAGCAAATTGGAATGTGGAGAGACAAACAAAGTTCATTTGATCAGAAAAAATAATGTCACTTATACATTAAAATGGAAGAGTGTTTGAGCAGAGGAAGTTATTGGGATTGATTAGGAATGAGTGCAAATAAATAGAAAAATTTTGGACAATTGGAATTGAATCAGGCTTTTCGTCGCCCCACTATACTGCTGCACTCGTCCCTACTGACTTTGTCGCCTTGACTGTTCACAGTCCCTGACATCTAAATATGCTCCCCCTTCCAGCTCCGGATGCAGTGCCTGGTGGTTCCTGACAACCTGACAGACAGGCTCTGGTTATGTCAGTACCCTCAGTTTTTAACCTAGAAGCCCTTGTCTGAGCCCATCACCCAGTCCTGGTAACAGGGGTCCCTGCAGTTCTCTTGTTTCTAGCCTGGTTTAAAGTCTGCTTCTTTCTGGTATGGCTTTTGGGTACCTGCCTTCCTCTCTTTCTCAAACAAATCATTTACTTCTCTATCAGATTTTCTTGTGCTATAATTTCAACAGATAAGTCTTTCTCTAGTGCTGGAGCACTGCTCTGAAGCCATTAAAAAAAACTTACTCCTGGAAGCTGGGATTATGTCAGTTGGTACAGATATTGAGAATACTAAAGCTATAGACACTATAGACACCATACTATAGCTATGGGTGTCTGGTTGGCTTTCTTCTACCTTCTGCCTTCCTGATTAACCCTCACTTCTGATATGATGGCAGAGACCCTTGAGCTACTTTGTTCTTTGTGACTGAGGTAGGAGGTAAATGTCCTCCCCACCAAGGGTAAAGTGATTGGAGATTCATTTGCTATGGACCGAAACTCCAAGACAAGAATAGCAGTACAATTAAGGGAGAAGGCTGGGCCTTGCCCAGACCACATATTTCTTATGTGGAGACAGCCCCGACCACACATGTGCAGAAAGGTCTCCTTAGAGGTCAAAAGGGGAATTATGCCAAGGGATGTTCTCTACTCATATGCCTTTTCGGTAAAATCCATGTTGGCCAAGAGATATGTAAACACACATGGAAGGAACCTGCGATATACCAGATATGAACTGTGAACCATGCAAATCAAAGTGACTGGCCAAAGGAAACCCACAAGATATGCCTCATAAAAGTAATTCACACTGCTAAGAGAGTGCGACTCAGCAACTCTCTCTCTCTCTCTCTCTCTCTCTCTCTCTCTCTCTGAGTCTGCCTGTGTGTCTATCCACATGGACTGTACTATTTTTTCCTCTTATTAAACACTGTATTAGTTTCACTACTTTCCATCTCTGTGGGAATTCTTGTCTGCGAAACTGAAGGGCCAGGACCCTTGTCACTGACCACTGGTCTAGTGGCTAGGATCTGGTGCTTTCACCACCGTGACCCAAGCCTCCCCCTCCCCCAAGCTGTTGCAGGCCGAGGCCACCTGAGATCATAATGGTTATCCTCACTATGAGTTATAAAACTACCTCACTTCATGGTACTTCCTACTGGTCAGTGGGAAAATTCAAAAACACTTATTTGAACACAAAGAAAATTCAAGAATGTGAAGATGGAGGAACAGAAGGTTTAGAGAAGAGTGCCTTAAATGTATCAGACATCTTCCTATGTGAAGTGAATATAAGAACATTTTTTTAAAGGATTGAGGCAACTATCTCTCCATCTTATTATCTTCAGAATGCAAGACATCTGTCTGAAAGTGCAAAAGTTTTGGTAAGCGATCCAACCTGTTCACTTAACAGTGCAAACACATATCTCTGAAATTAACTTTCTCACAAGATGTAGTTCAGGAGACAGTCACAAAATATGTGTTGCTCATGGAAGTAAGAGAAATTTCATCATTCTTTCTTCTACTTTGCTCAGAAATCTGTGTGAACTTCTGTCCAGAGTCTGTGGTCACCATAATGCTGACTCACATGCATGTAGATCCAATAATGTTTACTCAATATTAAATCATTTTCTCTCTCTTCTATGTTGGTAGAGGGGGGTCTTCTGTTGATAAGCTTGTTTATTTTTTCACCAACACCTATATCTTAGAAAATTTTTAAAGATTTCCTAATTAATTAAACATTAAAAATTATATTAATATTTGTTTACTTGTATTTGATAAATGCATATGCAGTACTTTATCCCTTCTCATTCTTCCTATTGTATTTACTTATTATTATGCAAGAGGGCCAAGAGGAGCTACTTCACGTCCAAGGTCAGGAGGAGCAGCCGTGAGGAGATACCCCTCATCCAAGGTAAGGAGCAGAGGCTGCACTTTGCTGGAGTAGCCATGAAGAGACACCCCACGTTCAAGGTAAGAGAAACCCAAGCAAGATGGTAGGTGTTGCGAGAGGGCATCAGAGGGCAGACACACTGAAACCATAATCACAGAAAACTAGCCAATCTGATCACACGGACCACAGCCTTGTCTAACTCAATGAAACTAAGCCATGCCATGTAGGACCACCAAAGATGAGAGGGTCACGGTGGAGAGAGGTCTGACAGAATGTGGTCCACTGGAGAAAGGAATGGCAAACCACTCCAGTATTCTTGCCTTGAGAACCCCGTGAACAGTATGAAAAGGCAAAATGATAGGATACTGAAAAGGGGACTCCCCAGGTCAGTAGGTACCCAATATGCTACTGGAGATCAGTGGAGAAATAACTCCAGAAAGAAAGAAGGGATGGAGCAAAAGAAAAAACAATACCCAGCTCTGGATGTGACTGGTGATAGAAGCAAGGTCCAATGCTGTAAAGAGCAATATTGCATAGGAACCTGGAATGTCAGGTCCATGAATCAAGGCAAATTGGAGGTGATCAAACAGGAGATGGCAAGAGTGAATGTCGACATTCTAGGAATCAGCAAACTAAAATGGACTGGAATGGGTGAATTTAACTCAGATGACCATTATATCTACTAGTGTGGGAGGAATCCCTTAGAAGAAATGGAGTAGCCATCATGGTCAACAAAAGAGTCTGAAATGCAGTACTTGGATGCAATCTCAAAAATGCCACAATGATCTCTGTTTGTTACCAAAGCAAACTATTCAATATTATGGTAATCCAAGCCTATGCCCCAACCAGTAACACTGAAGAAGCTGAGTTGAACAGTTTTATGAAGACTTATAAGACCTTTTAGAACTAACACCCCAAAAAGATGTCCTGTTCACTATAGGGGACTGGAATGCAAAAGTAGGAAGCCAAGAAACACCTGGAGTAACAGGCAAATTTGGCCTTGGAATGTGGAATGAAGCAGGGCACAGACTAATAGAGTTTGGCCAAGAAAATGCACTGGTCATAGCAAACACTTTTCCAACAACACAAGAGAAGACTCTACACATGGACATCACCAGATGGTCAAAACCGAAACCAGATTGATTATATTCTTTGCAGCCAAAGATGGAGAAGCTCTATACAGTCAGCAAAAACAAAACTGGGAGCTGACTGTGGCTCAGATCATGAACTCCTTATTGCCAAATTCAGACTTAAATTGAAGAAAGTAGGGAAAACCGCTAGACCATTCAGGTATGACCTAAATCAAATCCCTTATGATTATACAGTGGAAGTGAGAAATAGATTCAAGGGACTAGATCTGATAGACAGAGTGCCTGATGAACTATGGAATGAGGTTTGTGACACTGTACAGGAGACAGGGATCAAGACCATCCCCATGGAAAAGAAATGCAAAAAAGCAAAATGGCTGTCTGAGGATGCCTTACAAATAGCTGTGAAAAGAAGAGAAGTGAAAAGCAAAGGAGAAAAGGAAAGATATAAGCATCTGAATGCAGGGTTCCAAAGAATAAGGAGAGATAAGAAAGCCTTCCTCAGTGATCAATGCAAAGAAATAGAGGAAAACAACAGAATGGGAAAGACTAGAGATCTCTTCAAGAAAATTAGAGATACCAAGGGAACATTTCATGCAAAGATGGGCTGGATAAAGGACAGAAATGGTATGGACCCAACAGAAGCAGAAGATATTAAGAAGAGGTGGAGAATACACAGAAGAACTGTACAAAACAGAGATTCACAACCCAGATAATCACGATGGTGTCATCACTCACCTAGACCCAGACATCCTGGAATGTGAAGTCAAGTGGGCCTTAGGAAGCATCATTACGAATAAAGCTAGTGGAGGTGATGGAATTCCAGTTGAGCTATTTCAAATCCTGAAAGATGATGCTGTGAAAGTGCTGCACTCTCAGCACTTTATGTCAGCAAATTTGGAAAACTCAGCAGTGGCCAGAGGACTGGAAAAGGTCAGTTTTCATTCCAATCCCAAAGAAAGACAATGCCAAAGAATGCTCAAACTACCACACAGTTGCACTCGCTAGTAAATTGCACAATCTCACATGCTAGTAAAGTAATGCTCAAAATTCTCCAAGCCAGGCTTCAGCAATACATGAACGGTGAACTTCCAGATGTTCACGTTCGTTTTAAAAAAGGCAGAGGAACCAGAGATCAAATTGCCAACATCTGCTGGATCATGGAAAAAGCAAGAGAGTTCCAGAAAAAAAACATCTATTTCTGCTTTATTGACTATGCTAAAGCCTTTGACTGTGTGGATCACAATAAACTGTGGAAAATTCTGAAAGAGATGAGAATACCAGACCACCTAACCTGCCTCTTGAGAAACCTCTATGCAGGTTAGGAAGCAACAGTTAGAACTGGACATGGAACAACAGACCGGTTCCAAATAGGAAAAGGAGTACATCAAGGCTGTATATTGTCACCCTGCTTATTTAATTTATATGCAGAGTACATCATGAGGAACGCTGGGCTGGAAGAAACACAAGCTAGAATCAAGATTGCCGGGAGAAATATCAATAACCTCAGATATGCAGATGACACCACCCTCATGGCAGAAAGTGAAGAGGAACTCAAAAGCCTCTTGATGAAAGTGAAAGAGGAGAGTGAAAAAGTTGGCTTAAAGCTCAACATTCAGAAAATGAAAATCATGGCATCTGGACCCATCACTTCATGGCAAACAGATGGGGAAACAGTGGAAACAGTGTCAGACTTTATTTTTTTGGGCTCCAAAATCACTGCAGATGGTGATTGCAGCCATGAAATTAAAAGACGCTTACTCCTTGAAAGGAAAGTTATGACCAACCTAGATAGCATATTGAAAAGCAGAGACATTACTTTGCTAACAAGGGTCTGTCTAGTCAAGGTTATGGTTTTTCCAGTAGTCATGTATGGATGTGAGAGTTGGACTGTGAAGAAAGCTAAGGGCCGAAGATTTTATGCCTTTGAACTGTGGTGTTGGGGAAGACTCTTGAGAGTCCCTTGGACTGCAATGAGATCCAACCAGTCCATCCTAAAGGAGATCAGTCCTGGATGTTCATTGGAAGGACTGATGCTAAAGCTGAAACTCCAGTACTTTGGCCACCTGATGCGAAGATTTGACTCATTGGAAAAGACTCTGATGCTGGGAGGGATTGAGGGCAGGAGGAGAAGGCGACAACCGAAGATGAGATGGCTGGATGGCATCAACGACTCGATGGACATGAGTTTGAGTGAACTCCAGGAGTTGGTGATGGACAGGGAGGCCTGGCATGCTGCGATTCATGGGGTCGCAAAGAGTCGGACATGACTGAGCGACTGAAGTGAACTGAACTGAACTGATGAGTAATGTTTTTATCCAAATAGATTAACTCTTTAGAGAAAAACTGAATATATTAAGTCCAGAATAAAATTATTTTAAGTTTAAGACTTAAAACTTGAAGAAGAATACTGGCAAACTAGAGTTTTGGGGTTTTTTTCCTAATTAACAGTGAAAGCCTCACCTTCCAGCCCTTAGTATTTGTAAACTTTGATCCCTGTTTTGTATTCCATTCAGGCTCTATCTCCTCTGAGAAGCCTTTCCAATCCATGATAAGCCACTTAATTATTCCTATTCCTCAGCTTTAAAAACATTTTTTTGCCTCAATCTGCAATTTAGCATTAAGACCTTGCATTAATTTTCAAATATATATTATATGCCAAATAAGAATAGTACTGGCTTAAAGCGAGGCTATTTGCTAGTGTTTATCTGTATCTCACAAGCCCTTACACAGAGCCAACAAGTTTAATAAATAAGAAAACATCTTCTGAAAATGCAAGATTTAAGCCCATTTACTTCCATATTTGGAGAAGGAAATGGCAACCTACTCGAGTATTCTTGCCTGGAATATCCCATGGACAGAGGAGCTTGGTGAGCTACAGTCCATGGGGTTGCAAAGAGTCAGGCATGAATGGGCAACTAATACTAATTAACTGACTGACTTCCATATTATTTCTTTCTTGTCCTACATTCTACCTATGGATTTAAGACATGTTCATAGAAATTTTCCGAGATATAATCACTGTCATTTTCACTGGCTAGTCTCTTTGTGGGTCCAGTTTATAAGAGAAGACTAACACGCGGAGATATGAATGAAATTACTTCTAACTTAAGTCTCCTATATTTAAAGGGAAATGTAAGACCAAAACAAGCAAAGAAGATTACTGGATATCCCTTCAACGGGATGTGAGAGCTTCTGAAAATTATGTGACCCTGTAGCATATTCAGGACTGTCTTCTTTAGGCTATTGTACAACTCTGTAGAGATTAAATCGAAGTCTAAGCATTAGCAAGTTGATGGCAATGCAAATACATTTTATTCAGTGGCAGAACAACACTTTCCCAAGTAAAAGCCAGTTTTATATCCATTTGCTAGTTCATTTCAATATTCTTGTTCAATAAAGGTATATGTTTGGATTCTCCATTGAATCAGTTGTAATATCTAATTTCCCCAATTAGTGAATTAAATAAGATCTTTGACATATATTTATTTCAGGTTTGTACAAGAGGAACACGTGGCTTATGGTCACTGTATTGGACATTGCATTCCTAGTTGTGCAACTAACTTGGTTAGTGGAAAAGAGACTTAAGATACATGTACAATATTTCATCTGTTTAAACAGTCTGCTACACTGAATGTCACCTTCTCACCCAAAGTAAACATATCTGCCCTGAATTTTTTAAGTATTCCGGTGTCAAAAGCTTAGTTTCAAGTACATTCTGACTAAGTTTCTCAGATTCACTGGACACATTTCATTGTCTTCATTAACTACATTAATTCATCATAAAAAGCATAGAATCAGTTTATCCTGAAAAGCTCAAATGCTCAAAATACACAATTGAAGCTTCAGAGACATCTAGTACTATAGCCCAGAGCACATAGTGTGAAAGTGTTTGTCACTCAGTCGTGTCTGACTCTTTGTTACAGCATGGGCTGTAGCCTACCAGGCACTTCTGTGCACCGAATTCTCCAGGCAAGAATACTGGAGTGGATAGCCATTCCCTTCTCCAGGGGATCTTTCTGACCCAGGTACTGAATCCATGTCTCCTGCATTGCAAGCAGGAAATTCTTTTCTATCTGAGCCACCAGGGAAGCCCCGCAGAGCCCATAGGGCTATTTAAATGTAAGTTAATTAAAATTAAATAAAATCAAGTCTACTTTGTCAATCACACTAACTGCATTTCAAGGTTCAATAACTAGTGACAAACAATTGGGCAGTGCAAATAAGGAAAGTTTTTTTCATCTCAGGAAGTTCCATTGGGACAAATAGCTTTACACAGTCCTGGAGAAGACTCTTGAGAGTCCCTTGGACTGCAAGGAGATCCAATCAATCCATTCTGAAGGAGATCAGCCCTGGGATTTCTTTGGAAGGAATGATGCTAAAGCTGAAGCTCCAGTACTTTGGCCACCTCATGCAAAGAGTTGACTCATTAGAAAAGACTCTGATGCTGGGAGGGATTGGGGGCAGGAGGAGAAGGGGACAACAGAGGATGAGATGGCTGGATGGCATCACTGACTTGATGGATGTGAGTCTGAGTGAACTCCGGGAGTTGGTGATGGACAGGGAGGCCTGGCGTGCTGCGATTCATGGGGTCGCAAAGAGTCAGGCACGACTGAGTGACTGAACTGAACTGAATTGAGCAATGTTCTTGCCTGGAGAATCCCAGGGGCAGAGGAGCCTTGTAGGAGGCCATCTATGGGGTCGCACAGAATCGGACATGACTGAAGTGACGCAGCAGCAGCAGCAGCAGCAGCAGCAGCAGCATAAATTGGGGCTTCCCTGGTGGCTCAGATGGTAAAGAATTTTCTTTCAATGCAGGAGACCTGGGTTCAATCCCTGGGTCTGGAAGATCCCCTGGAGAAGGGATTGGCAAGCCAGTCCTATATTCTTGCTTGCAGAATTAGATGGACAGAGGAGTCTGGCAGGCTATAGTTCATGGAGTTGCAAAGAGTTGGACATGACTTAGCAACTAATACACAGCATGAATTAGCTAATGGTACAAATCTAGGTTTACATTTCTTTTAATTTTGGAAAGAAAAATATACCTTTAAAATATATGTTTTCAATAGCATCCCTAAAAGAAATAAATTGGCTTATATAACATGAAATTTTCCAGTTGCCCCTGTAATATTCTGTTAGTGTTGCCAGGAGGTTATTTAATCAATTTGTAAATCTCATTGAGAACTTTTCCCCAAAATTACAGTGAATCTTCCAAGTCTTTTAGCATTATGATTTTTAAAAATCATGTTTATGAATCCAGAACAGAGCAGTAGGTACAAAGGAGGCTTTGCAATCGGTCATCATCTTGAAGTTAATTTGACTTTCTTCTTGCCTTTTTTCTCCTGCATTTAGTGTGATTTTAACTTTCTTGAAACCTGATTTCATTACTTTTTAAAATAATTCTGTAACATAACTGATGTGAGACTTGGACCATAAAGAAGACTAAGCACTGATGAACTGATGAACTAAGAACTGATGCTTTTGAGCTGTGGTGTTGGAGAAGACTCTTGAGAGTCCCTTGGACTGCAAGGAGATCCAACCAGTCCATCCTAAAGGAAATCAACTCCAAATATTCATTGGAAGAACTGATGCTGAAGCTGAAGCTCTAACACTCTGGACACCTCATGCAAAGAGCTGACTCATTGGAAAAGACCCTGATGTTGGGAAAGATTGAAGGCAGGAGAAGAAAGGGATCACAGAGGATAAGATGATTGGATGGCATTACCAACTCAATGGGCATGAATTTGAGCAAGCTCTGGGAAATGGTGAAGGACAGGGAAGGCTGGCAAGCTGCAGTCCGTGGGATTACAAAGAGTTGGACATGACTGAGAAACTAAACAACTGCATAACTGATGCTTTGGAATTACGGTGTTGGAGAAGACTTCTGAGAGTCTTTTGGACTACAAGGAGATCAAACCGGTCAATCCTAAAATAAATTAATCCTGAATATTCACTGGAAGGACTGATGCTAAAGCTGAAGCTCCAATACTTTGGCCACCTGATGCAAAGGGTTGACTCATTGGAAAAGACCCTGATGATGGGAAAGATTGAAGACAAAAGGAGAAGGGGTTGGCAGAGGATGAGATGGTTAGATAGCATCACTCACTAAATGGACATGAATTTGAGCACATCCAGGAGATAGCGGAGGACAGAAGAGCCTGGCGTGCTGTGGTCCATGGGGTTGCAAATAAGACGACACATCTTAGTGACTGAACTACAACAACAACATATTGAATTATAGTCATGTGATTAATTAAATTAGGGTCATAATATAGTTGGACAGAAAATTCTCAAACTGACTTAAGTATAGTAAGAGGACAGAATATTATGGACCAGATGTTTATATGTACATGTGTGTTTGTGATTATGTGTGTGAGTGTTTGTGTGTTGGGAAAGTGGGAAGTTTTAGATTTCCTTTGAAATATCTGGGAAGAATCCAATAGATAAGGAATTAGGGATAGTTTGGGTATGAAAGTAAAGGGAAAAAGCCAAAGGAGTAAAAATCAGTTGGGTGGGAAGAAAATGTAGTAATAATAGTAATAGGATCAGTAACATTTGTTGAAAATTACTATATGCCAGTCGCTAAACGATGCCGAATATACTTTCAGAAGTGCAATGTTCACATCAGGACAACAAGGAAATACATAAGAAAGTGACCAGAATCAAAGACAATTGCAATTTTTTAAGGAATCTCCACACTGTTCTCCATAGTGGCTGTACTAGTTTGCATTCCCACCAACAGTGTAGGAGGGTTCCCTTTTCTCCACACCCTCTCCAGCATTTATTGCTTGCAGATTTTTGGATCGCAGCCATTCTGACTGGTGTGAAGTGGTACCTCATTGTGGTTTTGATTTGCATTTCTCTAATAATGAGTGATGTTGAGCATCTTTTCATGTGTTTGTTAGCCATCCGTATGTCTTCTTTGGAGAAATGTCTATTTAGTTCTTTGGCCCATTTTTTGATTGGGTCGTTTATTTTTCTGGAGTTGAGCTGCAGAAGTTGCTTGTATATTTTTGAGATTAGATGTTTGTCAGTTGCTTCATTTGCTATTATTTTCTCCCATTCAGAAGGCTGTCTTTTCACCTTGCTTATATTTTCCTTCGTTGTGCAGAAGCTTTTAATTTTAATTAGATCCCATTTGTTTATTTTTGCTTTTATTTCCAGAATTCTGGGAGGTGGATCATAGAGGATCCTGCTGTGATTTATGTCTGAGAGTGTTTTGCCTTATGACCCAGCAATCCCACTTCTGGGCATACACACCGAGGAAACCAGAATTGAAAGAGACACATGTACCCCAATGTTCATCGCAGCACTGTTTATAATAGCCAGGACATGGAAACAACCTAGATGTCCATCAGCAGATGAATGGATAAGAAAGCTGTGGTACATATACACAATGGAGTATTACTCAGCCGTTAAAAAGAATTCATTTGAATCAGTTCTGTTGAGATGGATGAAACTGGAGCCGATTATACAGAGTGAAGTAAGCCAGAAAGAAAAACACCAATACAGTATACTAACACATATATATGGAATTTAGGAAGATGGCAATGACGACCCTGTATGCAAGACAGGGAAAGAGACACAGATGTGTATAACGGACTTTTGGACTCAGAGGGAGAGGGAGAGGGTGGGATGATTTGGGAGAATGCCATTCTAACATGTATACTATCATGTGAATTGAATCGCCAGTCTATGTCTGACGCAGGATGCAGCATGCTTGGGGCTGGTGCATGGGGATGACCCAGAAAGATGTTATGGGGAGGGAGGTGGGAGGGGGGTTCATGTTTGGGAATGCATGTAAGAATTAAAGATTTTAAAATTTAAAAAATAAAAATAAAAAAAAATAAATTTTAAAAAAATAAAAAATAAAAAAAATTAAAAAAAAATAAATAAAGAGTAAAAAAAAAAAAACAACAAAGACAATTGCAAAGAATATTGGACAAGAGTTTAGGAGACATGCATTTAACTGTGTAGAGGATCAGGTAAAATGAGAATAACCCTAAAATTGTCAGAGGAAAGGAAAGGATCCAGGTTCTACAGGGATCTAAGAATTGTGTGTGTATGTGTGTGTGGGGGGAGGGGGTGTATTATATAGAGCGTGGGGAAGGGAGAAAGAGAGAGAGGAGAGGGGATCAACAAGATGTCCCAACAATGATGAGAAAAGAAACCTTACAAAAGAAAAACAATAAAGGTGCCTTAAGAATCTTTATTTTTTTAAACTATGCCAAGTAAGGAGAGCTTGTATGATAGACACCATGTGCAGCTGAAAAATGAACACTTTGTCCCTGAAATCTTATTCTGGAATAAAAATAACTATACACTGCAGAAGATTCTAAATATTTTGTGCTGTAGAAGATATTTGATGTGAACAGTATGTTGGCTGAACAGAAAGGTAAGAGTATTTTAAATTCATGCAATGAGTTGCCAAACTATCAAGTACTTAATAATAAAGCTCTTTGATTTGGGGCTTTGCTTTTAGTAAGGGTAAACATTTTGGAGACTTTGAATATATTTTTATATTCTGGATAATGGCAGGAAGAGAAATTATTCAAAGTGGATATTGGTGAGAACCTCTGACTGCTTGAGGGTATCCTGTTTTTCCACAAGGTAATTTCTACTTTATTTGCCTTGTCTTTATGAAATATTTAACAGATGCATCAGAGCTATTCTCAGTCACTCAGTAATGAGTTTAGGAAATTTCCAAGCTGCCAGAGTAACATCTCACTATTTGAAAAGAGAGAGGTTGTGACAATGGCATGAACACCTTAATAACAAATCTATCACTTGTCATATTTCACCAAACCTGAGAACATTTATGAAAGATAAGAATCTTAATTCCTTAGCTTTTTTACATGAAGCTCAAGATACTAGAGGAGTTGAAGAATAAGAATTTCAGAGTGTTGTCAGATTATCATCCTACCTCTCAAACTAGAAAGAAGTTAACACTATTTGGATTGTTTGGAAAAGATAAGGGATTATAAGAAAACTCAAAGTTGTATATACACTCTATGCACACACACTCACAATGGACTAGCAGAAAAGAAAAAAAAATTTAACTAATCAAGATTAACTTTTTTAAGTATTTACTTTTTAAAGCAAATAAGCCTTCAATCTATTTATTATTAACACGGTCATGTTATAATGTGCAAAGCTTCATTTATTACAACATCTTGGGAGATGGTTTTTAACATTATATTGCATCAGGATTAGTGAGTGGCAGAGAAAGTGTTTACATATGTTTTGATGAGTGTTTAGCAGATTTTTTTTAACCTTGGCTCATTAAGTGCTCCAGAACCAGAATATCCAGGCAGTATGAAGCTGAGGAAAGGAACAATTACTTGTTGCAATTCACAGTCCCCTACTTCTCCCTCCAAATCTGTCCAGCTGGCTCTCAAAGTTTAAAAATGAAACATGGAAAAATTCCCGGTGTGTTCCCTTCTTGTCTTTTTCCCATCCCTCCATTACATCTTCAGACATTTGTGACTACTATCAAAATAACCGAAATGAATGACTTCTTAAACATTGGTTGTTCGAATATGACAGCTTTGTATTCCTAAGAAACTTTACTCTCCAAACATGTTACCTCTATTTAAGTAATTGTGTGTGATGAATAGATCAGTAGAAACTTAAACTGAGCAAAATTATAAAAGTATATTTTAGGATATCAATTAACACTAGCAGTATCTTAATTAAGCTGAGTGGTGATTTGAACAAGGAAACCCACAAGCGTCTTAATTATAGGCATTTTTTTCTGTAGCTCAGCAAAACTTGAAAGCAAGAGAATCACTGCTGAAAGTCCAAATGTTATAGTAACTGATGATTATATAAAGTCATTTTTTTCCCCAGTGTTGACAAAGTCAGTAAACCTTTAACAGTAATAAAATATATTAATAACAGAGTCTGTGATATGAATGTTAATAAAGAAAAGTTTAACTCAACATTTCCTTACATGGCTTTTTATAAAATACTAATTCATGAAAAACCAAAGCTTAAAAATAACAGCTCCTCATTTTGATTATAGTTTATGACAAACTCTTTAATTTTATATCATTGTGACTCATATATCCTCACATTTGACAGTGGAATTTTTAACTACAACTTAAAAATCATAATTTTTATTTATTCCTAGGCTGTCATTAAAAAAATAACCTATATATGTAACTTGATTTTTAATCCTAATTTTTCAATTGATTTTCCTCTTTTGAATTGAGAGGTTATTTAAGGTTGCCTGGATGACATTTCTCTTAATTTAAAGTGAATTGAAATATCTGACCAGTAAAGACAAATGCCTTGATGAAGCCTAAAAATAGCAGATAAACAAGGGTCTGCTTTAGCCTTATTGTGAAACAAAGTCTATTCAGAGCATTCAGAGGCTCTATTTACAGGTGCTTTGGGGAGGAAAGGAACATGAAATTTGTCCTTCAAGGTGTGTCCTTTTCTTCTGCCTTGTGAGCAGAGGAGTAGCATACTTCAGAAGGTAATAAAATAACACAAACATTATTGAGGTATTGCTAATTATTCCCAGTGCATAGGTCAGTTTATGAAAGGAAGATAAAAAGACAAAGATGATTCCTTACAATGGCAAATATGCTATCAAAAAAACACACCTGATTCACTGAGCTAACAGCGCCCCCGCCTCCCATCCCACCTGCCACACACGCACAGAGGCAGCAGAGTGCTAAAACTAACTAGCTTGCATGGCTTACTCGATCTATCAACTGCTCAGACATTTTGCGAACTGGTGGTTAAACTCTTGATAGCTTGAAACTGGTCATGGTGAGAGTGTGACTCAGAAATTGTTAGATAATACAAAACAAGATTTTCTTTATTTCTGGTGAGCCAGTTCAACAATACACCACTGCCCGTAGGGTCTTTCTTTGCTTGTTTTTTGTCCTTTGCTTTCTGTCCTTTAATCTTTTTGTTTACTCCTGGGGCAAACAAAGGAGATACATTTTCACTTCTTAATAGAGACAAGGACTCGGCATATATTCATTTTTCTTCTTCACATCCCATCCCAACAAAGAAGACCTTTCCAATAGCAGATCAATCAATGACACTTTAACATTTGCCAAATATTCAGACAAAATGGAATAACCAACAGCCCTCGTGGCTCAGATGGTAAAGCGTCTGTCTGCAATGCAGGAGACCCGGGTTTGATCCCTGGGTAGGGAAGATTCCCTGGAGAAGGAAATAGCAGCCCACTCCAGTTATCTTGCCTGGAAAATCCCATAGGATGGAGGAGCCTGATAGGCTACAGTCCATGGGGTTGCACAGAGTTGGACACTACTGAGTGACTTCACTTTCTTTCTTTCCGTGCACAGAAAGACACTTTGGCCACCAAGGGTCTTTTCCAACTTTGGCATAACCTATATGAGGAGTAGACAATCTTAGAAAGATTTTAGTTGTTTTCCCAGGGAAAAGAGGACAATCCTTTTTGATTGTACAGCCCTATTAATGCTCCCTGTAGATCCAAATGAAAAAATAAAGACTTGGCTAAATATGAGACCCAGTTTCCTTTTCCCATTTCCCCTGGCTTTCTCAGTTTGCTCTCATAATAGACTCTGCAGCCACTGCTGATAGTATAATATCTGCTTATTCAGAATCCAACTCTGAATAGGAGAATCAGAATGCAGCAGAGAAGGCAATGGCACCCCACTCCAGTACTCTTGCCTGGAAAATCCCATGGATGGAGGAGTCTGGTAGGCTGCAGTCTATGGGTCCCAAAGAGTCAGACACACAACTGAGTGACTTCACTTTCATTTTTCACTTTCATACATTGGAGAAGGAAATGGCAACCCACTCCAGTGTTCTTGCCTGGAGAATCCCAGGGACGGCAGAGCCTGGTGGGCTGCCGTCTATGGGGTTGCACAGAGTTGGGCACGACTGAAGTGACTTAGTAGTAGCAGTAGTAGTAGTAGTAGTCAATTAAATGATAACCTTCCCAGTGACTGCTGGTTCATTAAGGCTCTTTCCCAGGAACATTCAATGACTAGAGGAACAAGGCTGATGTAAAATTAAATAATGAATTGATGTTTTACAAAGATGAACTATGTTTCCAGAAACTGCAGTCAATCAAAATATAAATCAGAATCAAAATCCTAATTGTTAATTACAATACACCAGGTCTTCACTCTACCGAGTATCTGTGCAGCATGTGACACTGCTAACTACGACCTCCCTTGAACTTATTCTCCCACTTTGTCCTCAGAGGGACTCACTTTGTGCTTCTGCGTCCTGGTGTTGATTTTCTCTGCTCTCCTGTCTTAACTTTTTTTTTTTTAATTTCTAAAAAAAAATTAAATTCATTTATTTTTGGCCACTTCACAAGGCATGTGGAATCTTAGTTCCCTCACCAGAGAGCAAACCTGTGGTCCTTGCATTGAAATCTTAACCACTGGACCACCAGGGAAGTCCCTCCTGGAGTTAACTCTTACTCATCAATACATCCAGTAATGCTGCTTTGTCCTGTGTCTACATCTGTGACCTTGACCTAAATTGAACAATATAGCTAAACAGTCTATATAGTGTCTTTTATACAGTGCATAAGAGAGAAATATCTTGCTTCTTCTGTTCCTCCAGCTTTTACTAGGGCCATTTTCTTCCATAATTTCAAACGTGAGATTGAATAATTTCCAAAGAAGATGGGAATGATGTCGAATTTTAAAATAATAAACACCAGGCTAGAAAAATTCAGAGGAAGGAATGCTGAATAATTCCTCAGAAAGGAGGTCTGGTTGGTTTAATTAAGTTTGGGGATTAGGCTTTGAATAATTTGCAAGGATTTCATCAGGTGATACAGTAGGTAGTATTTGATACTGTAGGTGATAGTCCATAATTTGATCCATAATTTCAAACAAGATCTTTCTTCTTCCTCCACTCTTTCCTGAGTCCCAAACTCACAAAGCCAATGGTCTCTGGGTTACTGTCTCATTATCTTTCCCTGGAAAATTGAAACCTCCTCAAAACTGAAAACTTTAACTCCAACCCCTGGAAGGTTTTTTCCTTGCAGTGTCCCCATGTCAATGAATGGAATCATGTTCTTAACTTGTTATAAAAGCAAGAAAAATCAGAGCCATTTTTGAGTCTCCCCTTCTTCATTCAAAAATGTTCCACTTACACTGAAATTCTGACAATTATATAATTAATGTATCTTTCAAATTCACCCTTTTCCCACTACCACCATCTTCTGTAGGCCCTTTTACTTCTCCTGGACAAGGGTAATAGTGTGGTCTTCTAATTGTACTTTCTTAATCCATCACATATGTTTTTCCAATCCATGCCTCACCTTGTTATCAGAATTATATTCCAAAATTCTCTCTAGAATATCGTTCTCTTGAATATTTTCTGTAGCCCTACTGCCAATGGAATAAAGTCCTAGTGAAGCTTTCAAAGTATGTTGCACTGATCCTTTCAGCTTCATTTTCCTAAATTCCTCAGTATCACTAGTGACACCACTATCTCTGTTAGATCCTTCTAGAGCACTTTTATTTCCTTAAATCATTGTTGATAATGTCTCTGTTTCATTACCTACTGTAATCACCTACTGTATCACCTACAGTATCAAATACTACCTACTGTATCACCTGATGAAATCCTTGCAAATTATTCAAAGCCTAATCCCCAGACTTAATTAAACCAACCAGACCTCCTTTCTGAGGAATTATTCAGCATTCCTTTCTCTGAATTTTTCTAGCCTGGTGTTTATTATTTTAAAATTCTACATCATTCCCATCTTCTTTTGTTGTTGTTTGTCTTTTATTTCTGTGATTACGTCTCAACTCACCATGTTTTCTCGTCTATCAAGTTTGAAAGACAAAATCAAATTCATTTCTGTGTATCCAACACATGTCAAACACCTGATGCATAAGAGGCACTAAAATTATAGTTGATTAACATGTTGTATATATATTAAAATAAGTAGTTTGTCCAACTGAGGGGCTCTATTGCTGACTTTTTTGGATGAATTCTCTTGTCCTATGTTTTATGGGATATTTGAAGACACACTCTAGCTTCTATTGCCCCTACTGAGAAGTTATTTAAATACTGAAAAAGAAGTTTGATTTAATTAGTTTTTACTACTCTGTTTCTCTTATTTATAAGATGGGCTAAAAATATACTCTCTTAAATTAAGTTCTGTACTTTTCTGTGAGATACTCTATTAGGAGTAGACTGGAACTCAAAATCTTATAACTAGCATATGTTATTAATCATTGCTTCCATTTATTTTATAAGCCTTTCCTGGTTTTCTTTTGAATGGTCAAGTAGCATACCCAGTGTGTCTGGTTCGGAGAAGTAGAAAATTTTAAAAACTCAATCTGCTTATTATAATGATAACAAGCAAATACTATGTGCCAAGCTGTGTTTTATTTACTTCATTTAAATTAACTTAATTTTTAAAACAACCCTGTATGGTAGGTCCTATTTATATACCTGTTTTACAGAGAAGGAAACTGAGGAACAGGATGGTGGACTTGCTCAAAACACAGAACTCATCAGCCTTTGAGCCAGGATACAAACCCAGGCATATTGATTCCATAACCCATGGCCTTTCTGGCTTTCATACAGATAACAGTCATATGCAAAAGTAAATACACACGGAGCCAAATAAGGCAGGAGATAAACTGAGATTTAAAGAGCTCAAAATTACTACAGATGGTGACGGCAACCACGAAATTAAAAGATGCTTGCTCCTTGGAAGAAAAGCTACGACAGACTTAGTGAAATATCACTTTGCTGACAAATGTCCGTATGGTCAAAGCAGCTGTTTTTCCAGTAGTCATGTATGGATGTGAAAGTTGGACCATAAAAAAAGGCTGAGCATCAAAAAATTGATGCTTTCAAACTGTGGTGCTGGAGAAGACTCTTTAGAGTCCCTTGGACTGCAAGGAAATCAAACCAGTGAATCCTAAAGAAAATCAGTTCTGAATATTCATTGGAAGGACTGATGCTGGAGCTGGAGGTCCAGAACTTTGGCCACTTAATGCAAAGAACTGACTCACTGGAAAAGACCCTGATGTTGGGAAAGATTGAGGACAAGAGGAGAAGGGAGCGACAGAGGATTGGATGGTTGGATGGAATCACTAACTCAATGGACATGAGTTTGAGCAAACTCCAGGGGACAGTGAAGGACAGGGAAGTGCTGCAGTTCATGGGGTTGCAAAGAAGTTGGACACGACTGAAAACAACCTAGTGACTGAAAACCAACAAAGGAGCTCAGCAGTTAGGCGAATAAAGACGCAATCAATTTTGACTGAGGCATTATAAATGGATTTTGAAGAAAGAGGGCCACTTGGAAAGTGCTGATTTGTGAGCAGGGCTCTGACACTCCACCATTTCAAAGGCAGGTCATGGCTCTGTGGATCTCCTTGCTTTCCTCTGTGTGCTTCTCCCTACTTCCCAAGATCAGCAATTTCCATTTCTTTCTGTTTTAGCCATCTTCTCACAGTATCACAGGCCCTCCCATACTCTTCCCCACTCCTACAGGGTATAATGACATCAGTAAGTATTGAGCACTATTTGGAAGTTGGTGTCAGAATATGTATTCCTTTAGCTTTATAATGAGGCAGTCTTCACCTACATTTCTGAAGTCAGTGCACTGTCAGCAGGTAGTTGGAGGACAAGCCTAAATTGCAGAACTTTTCAGAGATTCATGTGGGAACCGTGACTCTCCCTCCCAAAGAAAAACTTCTAGCCTTGCTACTCTTGGGGCTTCCCAGGTGGCAATAGTGAGAAAGAACCTGCCTGCCAATGCAGGAGACATGAGATGCCAATTTGGTCCTTCGGTGGGGAAGATCCCCTGGCAACCCACTCCAGTATTCGTGCCTGGAGAATCCCATAGACAGAGGAGCCTGGAGGGCTATGGTCCATAGGACCCCAGAGTCAGACACAACTGAAGTGACTCAGCATATACTACACAGGGTTTTGGAGATAAATGTCAGCTTTGTTGGACCATTGCTTAATCCTAAAAATTTTGAAGTGAAGTCTTTTACTATAGCTTTGTTGAGTAATAAGTAATTATATTCAAGCCCCACAGAGGATGACACACCACACACACACAGTCAGACACACATGGGCACAGCTATACATGTTGTGTGCATTCGGTAATTCCTTTTCTTTAGCTAGAACTGAAATAGGCTTAATTTCTTTTAATAAATCTTTCAGTGATTACTACCCCTTTGCCCTTCTCTGCCAGCAATTACTTAAAAAGGCACAAAATCCTCTAAAGCTGATCTCTTGAGCTATATAAACAGTAAATTTGATTCACATTTTATTTAATCAGTACAAATCAGGAGAATATTTTTAGAGGAGGGATAAAAAGACTATGTTTTGAGCTGATTAAATCTCTTCCTCCTCCCTCCCCATCACTTCACAAACCTCTCACCTATAATCAGTGCACAGGTGGAATCTCAGGTACAACATTAAGCAATTTACTAAATTAAAAAGAAATATCTGATCTTAAAAACTCTTGAGTCATTAGAAAAGAAGAAAATAGAAGAAAATCATGTTGGTCTTTCTAGGTAATTCTTCATCAGTGATGTGATAACTGATTTGCAGTATCTTTTGAAATGTTGAAGACATTTTCTATATCACTAATGTATTAAATACCAGCGTGACTGAAACTTTTCAAAGAGTAGTATCTGAGGGCTTCTCACTATTCTTCCACAAAAGAAAAATTTTCTTAAAAATTGTACTCGTCTCTCTTATTGGGGCCTCCTAGGTGGCGCTAGTGGTAAAGATCCCACCGGCCAATGCAGGAGACCTAAGAGACGTGGGTTCGATTCCTGGGTCAGGAAGATTCCACCAGAGAAGGGCATGGCGTCCCACTCCAGTATTCTTGCCAGGAGAATTCTATGGCCGGAGGAACCTGGTGGGCTACAGTCCATGGGGTTGCACAGAGTAGTGTACTCATCTGTCTTATTAAAGGCAAAGAAATATTTAGTCAAAATGTTCTAAGGATTTCTGTCAAATGAGCAACTTGACTCTTACTTGCTAATAGCTTGTGGTTAAGCAGATAAGTCCTTGGGCTTCAGTGTTTCTCATCCTAACGTGGAGTGATGACAGATGTCCTACGGAAAGCATTTAGCTTCGCAGTGCCTGGCTGCTGAGTTCCTGTTATCTAGACTACCAGTCTAGCAATAGGAGTACAAAGAGTGATATGAAAATAATAATCAAATAAGTTTATTGTGAGAATTAGATGAGTTGACATATGGAATTAATAGACTAATGCCTTGCTAATAGTAATTACTCAATGAAAATTACACTGCTAACTATCCTGTTGTTGTTCCCCAATTAGAAAATAAGCTGTTTTTTTTGCTGAAAGGCAAACAGGTAGAATTTACTTTCTAATTCCCCTCGTAGCCCAAACCTTCCTCTCTTCCTTGCCAGAAGTTATAGCAAAGGACTTATTAGGTAGTGAGTTTCCTACAGGAAAGGCTATTTCCTGATCATCCTTGTATTCCTTCTGTTTGCAAGAGCATTTAGGAGGTCATTAGCCTTTGGTTGCTGTTGCTAAGTTTGGCAAATGTTTATTTGAGATGAGGGTGGGGTTCCTGGAGATAGGAGAGGAAAGAATAAATAAGAACTGTCCAGCATTGCCACATATACACTACCATGTGTAAAATAGGTAGCTAGTGGGAACCTGCTGGATAGCATAGGGAGCTCAGCTCGGTGCTCTGTGATGACCTAGAGGAGTGGAACGGAGGCTCAAGAGGGAGGGAATATATGTATACATATAGCTGATTCAGTTTGTTGTACAGCAGAAACTAACACAACATTGTAAAGCAATTAAACTCCAATTTAAAAAAAAAGAACTGTCAAAATTGACATAGGTTTGAGTGACTAGCATTTAAAAAAATCAATTTTAACCTATTTTGCATTTTTCCAACATGCAAGTGGATGAGGAGAGAGTGTGGAAGAGTGTTTGTGTGTGTATGTGGATAGAGAGGTGTGCATAGCATTTTAAAATTGTTTTAGCCCAATGCAGATTTGTAGAACACTAGGGAATGATGCTGAAGCTGAAACTCCAGTACTTTGGCCACCTCATGCGAAGAGTTGACTCGTTGGAAAAGACTCTGATGCTGGGAGGGATTGGGGGCAGGAGGAGAAGGGGATGACAGAGGATGAGATGGCTGGATGGCATCACTGACTCAATGGACGTGAGTCTGAGTGAACTCCAGGAGATGGTGATGGACAGGGAGGCCTGGCATGCTGCGATTCACAGAGTCACAAAGAGTCTGACACGACTGAGAGACTGAACTGAACTGATACGTTGTTTTCTCTGCATCTGGAAATATAATTAGTCTAAAAACTGCAAACCAACTACAAGTCTTCCTTGCAATTTCTTTTGTCTCTTTTTTATGTGTTTAGTTATCTTTTTTTGAAGATGTGTTGTATTCAAACTTCCTCCAGGCTTAGCAACAACAGATAATATTCTGCCAGTGCCCCTGCTCCTTGGAGGTTTCCAGAGAGCGAATAGGAGTCAGGGCTAATGGAATCAATTTTAATAACATGACCAAATCAAGTAAAGAAAAAATTCAAGCTCCACTAGCTTGCATGGCTGCACTTCGGGTCAAGACAAGACCAATCAGAGATGACTTCAATTCCAAGATCAGAGGAAGAATGGAATAAAATAACAAATATAATCGTGGTGTTTAGTGCAGCGATAAGTGGTTCTATTTGAGTGCATTGATCAACCCTGAGGTACCTTTTCTCAAAAGGTAGCCAGTTATAAATCTGTCTGACAAAGCTCCTTATCAACTTTAAATTTCAATCACTGGATAGTGGTTTTGTGCAAGTGGGCAGTGAGTAACAGTTCAGACCATAGGTGCTTCTTTAATATTGATACCAAGGCTGTTGCCCCTGAATCATACCCCTGCCCCTCCCTTGAAGAGAAATCAATTACACTTACCTGAGTTTCAGGAGGAATCTGGGAAAAAAAAAAAAAAAGAACTAGCTATAACCAAGTAGACCCAAGATGAGGAAGATAGAATATCCAGTAGACCTAAAGCCTTATTATACACTCATTGTAATACATTAGCTAAATGACAAACCTACCAGTGGCAGACAGTTGCCAGTTGCCATGACAACAAATAGAAAGGTCCATACAAGGACTGAAAAGGAAAGTTGCATCAGTAATGGGTCCAAACCACAATTCTGTAGTCAGATAAGTCAAGAATTTTCCTCCCACTCTTCCCAATTCCTTCCCTTTTAACTCTACCCTCCTTTAAATTTGATGTCTCCACTCTAAACTGGGTTGAGAAGTTGATTTGTGAACCAGGTTTCTGCTTCTCCATTCTTTGGCCATTGAATAAAGTTTGTGCTATCTCAGCATCTGTTTTGCAATTGGCCACATGAATCTGATTGGAAAAAGAACCTCCCTGGCCCAGATAGGGGTTCTTGACCTGAGCTAAGACCCTGGCATATTTTCCGTTGACCAATTCAGCAGCAGAATATGACAGTGCATGCATGCTAAATTGTTTCAGTCATGTCCAACTCTTTTTGACTCCATGAACTGTAGCCCTCCAGGCTCCTCTGTCCATGAGATTCTCCAAGCAAGAATACTGAAGTGGTGTGCCATTCCCTTCTCCAGTAATATTTCTGTATTTTACAAGCACTCATAAGAGATGTCCATCTACCTTCTCTTCTGGCGTTATTAGACAAAAGATAGGAAAAATAAAAAGGTAAGATACAGAAAAAGAAAGCTAAGCAGTAAGTCTCAAAAAATGATTGGAATACTTTTTCTTCTTGTTATCATCTACTTCTAAACCCTGACCCTAGAGTCAGTTCACAAGAGGAAACATTCCTGTTAGCTGCTTCTGTTGAGAGCATCAAAAATGAGAAAAGTATTATAATATTTATGTTGTTGTTTATGCTTATACAGAATTGATTTGGTAATAATTGACTCCCAGTGATAATTATTTCAAAAATTTTCTCTTTATTGACCTAACTTGTGTGTCTGGGTGTGTAAAAAGAATTTAGCAACCAGAGTCAATCATGAAAATACTGTTGACAGTAATCCGTTTTCTGATGTGTGCAAGGGAAAACAATGAATCTACATTCTGCTGATTTCCTTGCTTTACATGACCTTTGTTTCAAGTAGAAACTGGAATTTATGTTGAGTGTATGCTCAGAAATGGACTTGTAAACTAGAGCTGAATTTATTTTTGTGTTTTTACAAGTAAACATTCTAATTCCTAGATGACTGATTTTTTGCAATTTTATTCCATGTAAGTAAAACATTTTAAGATGAATGGGCCAAAATACAATAAATCTAGTAGGATTCTCTTTTCTCTTTTACCTCATGGTTTAATCTTGAATGTTCATCCAGTCTTGTCCTTAGCCAAAAGAAAAAAAAAGATTTATTGCAGCAATCCCATGAATACTCCAGTATTGCTCTACACTCTGCATTAATGACATATTAACATCTGAAAATCTATTTTCTCTTCTTTATTTTTTCTTTCATATTTGTTAGTGAACATTCATCTATCACATGAGCTTACAACTCATCTATATAACTTACATATATATAAACATACCTTTTGTTCTATACAATATGAAATAGAAAATGAAGTTTTGATTTATGAATCTATTGTATAACATTGTGAGCATAGCAAACATTAAAAGAATGTGTTTTATGTTGCCTGTGGACTTTTTGGTACAAAGATCATTGTCCAAAATTATGTGTGGTCAATTTTAACATTTAGATCTCACAAATATATGTTTTACAATCACTACCTAACTTAAAAAGAATGTATATCCTTAGCTTAATTTTTCCTGAAAAAAAATCCACCTGTATGTGGAAAACCCATTTATTTCTTCAAATAAATACTTTTTGTGGTTTTAATAACATAAAATTTTAGCTAAATGTTAAAGGCATACTATCCAATGTTTGGAATAGTTAGGCTGTTTTAAAATGCAAGTAATAAGTAATAAAAAATAAAATTTTATATCTATAACTAAAATAAATCATTTGAAAGGTAGCAAAGAATAAAATAGATTTTGACATGCAGAGGTAGTTACTATTAGCAATTAGGTGCATTTTTTTCTCTCTCCCTCTCTTTGTGTATGTATGCATACACGCATAAAGCTACATTAATATCTAGAGTGTGGGATATTCTTAAGAAGAAGAAAGAGGAGATAGATGTGTGATAATCTACCTTCAAAGCCAAAGAAGTTATCTAGCATTATGTCTCTAAAGGATTCAGTAGACTCTTCTGTAATGCCTATGCATAGCTGTTCCTGTTTTATAATTGTTCACCTAGGCTGCACACATTCTGCTTAATTCTTTGAAATTTGCTTCTTTAATTCATTTAAAAAATGAAAAAGTATCCATAAAAAATAAACAAACATATTGAGGCTCTACTATTTTCTATGCATTATACTAAGTTCTGGGGGTTACAATGTTTAATAAAATGGTCAAAGCTCCAGTCTTCTTAGCATTGCATGTAGCAGGAAATAGATAGGATGAACAAACCACTAATACAAGTACGATATTACAGATGGGAAACGCAGAGTGCTATAGTAATGGGGCCAGATCTAATGTGGGATGTTACAGAAGACTTTCTTGAGAATTATAAAACTTAGCCTAAAAACTCAAGAATGAGTAGGCATTAATTATAATCACCATATCTCTTATTATACAAACTGGACACTTTTGAAAATTAAAAATGACATTATTAATATTTATGCCAAGAAATAACATATGTTAATTGCAACTATTTTTGGAAATAGAAATTCATTTCAAAAACTTTTTTCTAGATTTAAGGTTATGAGTTCTAAAAGAGTGAAAACGAGACTTTAGTAAAACATATACATATGCACACAAACTTCTATACACAAATACTCACTAGTATGTCATACCAATGAAACTTTGAATCTTAGAATTCACTTTATTAGTATGGATTTATGTGAATAAGTAAACTTTAATGAAATTTCTGAGCTGTGTTTTTTCCACTTTTCAGGTGACCTTTACTTTTTATATTGCCACATTTAACCAGTCAGTCAGAATCCAAAGTCTAAACATTTTACCTCTATTCTGGAAAAGTGAAAAATCAGTGAATTACAACATATCACTATCCTAAAAATTAGCAAGAAAAGAAAATCAAAATAAATACCATAGAAAGAAAAAAAAGTTAAGATCTGAAAATAGCAAATAAAAAGTACATTAATACCACACACAAAAAAGTAGACTAACAAAGAAATAATAAACAGTTTTGGATAATTGTCAAGAAAGAATGGAAATATCTCTACAAATATCACAGATTGTAAAACAACACTAAGCGGGTGTTTTGAGTGTTCTGCCAGTAAATCTGAAAATTAGAAGAAATGCCTGTAACTTACCAACTCTGACTCAGTAATAATTAGGAAACATGGGTTTGTTTTTTTTTAACCACTAAAGAATTAAATCAATTGTGAAAAAAGTTTTCATACAACTGCACCAGTAAATTCTATCAAACATTTAAGAAGAAAATCCAAACAACTGAATTCTGTTCGAAAATAAGTAAAATTTATTCCAGCAATGAATACATCTACATAAGGTATAATACATTGTTACATCTGGTTTTATCTCAGGAGTTAAAAAGCAATTTTAACAATAAAGATCAATTTTAATGATCTACTATATTTACCAAAAGGAGAAAAATCATATGGCCCATCAAAAGATGCAGAAAAACCTCTGGTGAGATCAAGCATACAACCAGAATATTGATTTTTAATACACCAGAAACCTTTCCCAAACAATAATTGATATCAATAAGTAAAAACAATAAAATAGATTCAAGTTGATGGTGAAGTATTTAAGACATCCCCATTGAGAATTAGAGTAGCTCTGTTGGAGCTAGCTAATATAGTTAAAAGGAAATATAAGATATTACAAAGGAAGAAACAAGCCAGTATTACCTGCAGATGTACAGATGCTATGATTAGACACAGGGAAAAATCCAAAGCAATAAACAGATGAATTTTATGAGAAAATTCATAAAATTTCTTACAATAAAGTTACCATATAAAATCTATTTTTCTATATTTTGTCAATAATAAGTTAGAAAATAAAATGAAAAGGAAACAAAATAGAAATATTCAAAATGTCTTAAGAACCACCCTGATTTGGATGTTTGCTTTCTTAGACTGCAGGAGGGAGGAAGGGAGGCATTTTTTAAATTATCTAGAACTCTCCTTTAACCACTTTTCTTTACACATCATGTGTCTTCTTTCATTCTGAACAGTGAGTAGCCTCTTTGAGATGCTGAAAATCATCGTTAAAGGGATAGCTAAGTTATTGGTTTTTATTCAGTATAATTCAAATAGAAACTGATGAGAAATAACAATAAAAAGCAGACCTGCAGCATTTCCCAGGTAAGTGAGAGTGCAGACTGGGTGCTAACCACATCAGAAAAGGTGAACGATCTTACAGCGATTTACCCTACAGTGAACGATCTTACAGTGAATGACACTACAGTGAATGATCTTACAGTGACTTACCCTACAGTGAACAATCTTACAGTGAGGGACCCTGCAGTGAACGATCTTACAGTGACTCACCCTACAGTGAACGAGTGACCCTACAGTGACTCACCCTACAGTGAACGATCTTACAGTGACTCACCCTACAGTGAACGATCTCACAGTGAGTGACCCTACAGTGAACGATCTTGCAATGAGTGACCCTACAGTGAACAATCTTACAGCGACTTACCCTACAGTGAACGATCTAACAGTGAATGACCCTACAGTGAACGATCTTACAGTGACTCACCCTACAGTGAACGATCTCACAGTGGCAATGGGATAAGATCATGTGTGACAAGCCTTTTGGACCCTTATTTTCTCTTCTGTGTCAGCACAGGTCCACAGCTAAAGCAGAAGTCAGAAGGACTTGTTTTCTTATTTGTTTGCCATTAGTTATGTAAATAATAAGCAGAAGCTGTACCCTACTCTAGAGTAAAACTATTTAATTATCTAACTATAATATTGAGAAGATTAATGAGACATTTGACAAAAAGAAGCAAAAGAAGATGTAAAAATGAAATAGAATATAATAGTTTCACTAAAATGAGTTCTAGTATCATAGAGAAAAAAAGTAATCAAATACAATTTAATCCAACCTGGTGACTCATGTTATTTCATGTCTTTAACATGTATAAAAATCGCTTTTTATTCTAGCTTCCTTACTTCATACACATGTGCATAAACTATTTAAGTTAACAACAGATCTGTATGAAAATTCAAGGGCATTTCTTTGATCGTCATGAATTATTATGCTATGATTGGACACATTGAACTTAACTCAAAAGTATCTAATAAAGAACATCAATATTCCACACTGTTTGGGAACTCCAAGGCAGGCCACTATGAAGAAATATCCTGTAAAATAGATGAAATATAAATTAATCAATAAACAAATAGTCCTTTGGTGCCCTTGTTAGACCAAGCACTGAGCTGGATAAATTGGTATAAAAAATAAAATGTGTGTGTGTGTATACTATGTGTGTGTGTCATTATATATATATATGTATAATATATATATATAATGACCTTGAGGTAAAATTAATATCTAGCATAGAAAAAAAGTTAAAAAAGAAAACTGACATGAAACTAGTAGAGAACATTGATGAACAATCAGGCACTAAATTTTACAGAGTATATGTATGTACCTTTAGTTTTAGAAAAAGATAAGTGTAGGTTGAGATAGCTGGAAAAGGCAGAAATTATGAGTGTTGAGGATATATGGAATTTACACAGGTGAAGGAAAGATGGCAGAAATAACCAGGCAACTGGAAGAAACAGGATCAAAGACACAAAAATGAAAAGCATGATGTTTGGAGGAAATGGTAAGGAGAAATCTGGGATTTGAAAGAAATAACTTCTGAAGAGAAACCACAGTGGGCTGTGGAAAGCATCAAAAACCTGGCAACAGAGACTGAAAGGTTGGGTTCCTCCTGCCTCTGCCCTCTGCTGGTCTTCTGGTTTGGGTCCAGGCATTTAATTTAACCAAGCTTGAGTTCACCTACTATCTGCTGAGGACAAGATGAACTCTGCCTTTGTCCTATATCTGTAGGAATTAAATGAGACAAACTGTACATAAGTGTGTTTTAACCTGTAAAGTTCTAAATCAAAGGGACATCATTCAAGGTGAAAATTAATATCCCTTCTTCCCTTTGATACAAGGCTATACTATGCATAGGGCAAGTTACTGCAGAGCCAGGAAAGCTTGTTGCTGCTGTTTTAATGAGTTTTATGTGTAGGTTATTGCAAAGCTGGGACAGGTTGCATGAACTGAAGGCAAGTTTTTGCCCTGTGCAGAAGAACACACTCAGACGCCTTCACACAGAATAGACATGTGAGTCCCGCTGCAGGGACTAACTGATTGGTTTGTTGACTCGTTGGCTTGTTCTTTGTTCCTTATTTCATTTTCTTCTGTGTTATTTGCTTGTTTGAACACAATGGAGATGTCCAAGGAAGTGTAGGACTGATTGAGTGGAAAGAATCCTGCATTCCTGTCTACATGGATGGAACTGTGCCTCCTCTCCCCAAATTAATATGTCCAAGTCCCAATGCCCAGGACCTCAGAATGTAACCTCATTTGGAAATCGGCTCTTGCAGATATAGTTAGTAAAGATGAGGCCCTACTGAAATGGGGCTGGGCCAAATCCAAGATGAGAGAATGGCAGGGACTGTAAAGGCAGACAGATATATATGTATACATACACACACACACATATATATATATATATATGCATATGTATAAACTAATAAAATCATGGTCAATGAGTTTTTTAAATATATACAGTTTCATCACAGTATTTATTCAATCAGAGAAATCTTAGGCTCCTCCTAAAATCAGTAGATTTCAGACCTTTACTATAACTTCCCTTTTAACAGTCCTATAAGATCTTTGTTTTCACATAATCAGAGTTTGCATGTGTGCTGCTCAGTCGCTTCAGTCGGGTCTGACTCTGTGACTCTAGGGACCATAGCCTGTCAGGCTCCTCTATCCATGGGATTCTGCAGGCAAGTTTGTTCCTCATTAATTCTATATTGCAGCTGTTCTAATTCCAATTCCAGTTATATAAAATATCTCATTTCAGAATGTCTCAAGCCATCATTGTCCTGATAATGAACATTCCCCCAAATAACCTCCAGCAGCACCGACTCCTCAGTTACAGAGTTTCTTACCTTTGTCATCATTCCTAGCTATTCCAGCAGGATGTTAGCCAAATTTATTAACTAGCATAGCAGACAAAGAAAAGGCAGCACCCTGAGACACTTCCTTTTATTTCTGACATTTTTGTTTCTTTTTATGCCAGCACAAAGATCACACCACATCATTACATTTTTCTGAGCCAACACTCAATTTGTGTGTGTGTGTGTGTGACACACCAGTGTTATGACACTTTCTTTTTGCATGGATCAGAACAGGATGTAACACAAATGTCTTTGTAGTCAGTGCTTTCTAATCCTTAGAATCGCTGGAATGCTTGTCACATGTGAAGGTCCAGCAGAGACCTGACGTTACAGAGCACACATAACATACTATCAGATAAACAATTACATATTAACTAAAAACTAAATACTAAAGCATTAAAAGTATCACATCGAAATTACAGCAAATCAATGATTAGATGCTCAGGAGTCAAATCATTGGCCTCTAGAAGTCGAAACAAGTTTAATTTGTATACATTTATGTAGCAGAGCTGATAGTGGGAAATTTCTGTGCCTTTTTAAAATGGATAAACATTATGGAGACATTGGTTAGCTAACAATTCTCCTAATAAATAAAAGTTCCTCTATTATCTGCTTCAGGATTTGCTAACTCATTGCTATTTTTATTGTGTGTTCATCTAGATAATTTCCTTTTTTCCCCTTTAAATATCATAAGGATTCTCAAAATGTGGTCTGGAGTTCAGGATCACAGAAAACCCAGAGAGACAAAACTGTATTCATAATAATATTAAAATATGAGATATCTTTTTCAATCTCACCTTGTGATGAATGTACAGTGGGCTTTCCAGAGGTGATCTAGTAGATAACATTGTAACTATATACAGAAGCAGATATGATGATCTAGCTATCTTGCATTAAGCCACGCAATAATAAGATTTGCAAAAATATAAAATATAATTATAGAATATAATTATATTCTTCTTACATTTTTGGAAAATAAAGTCATTTTAAAAAGTTAAAACATAGATTAATTATCTTATGTAATTTGTTTTTTAAATCTCAGTTTTATTTTCTAATATGGTTAATATTGGGCTTCCCTGGTGGCTCAGCTGGTAAAGAATATGCCTGCAATACAGAAGACCCAGGTTCAATCTCAGGGTCGGGAAGATCCCCTGGAGAAGGCAATGGCTACCCACTCTAGTATTCTTGCCTGGAGAAATCCATGGACAGAAGAGCCTGGCAGGTTACCATCCATGAAGGTTGCAAAGAGTCAGACACAACTGAGCAACTAATACATGGTATATATCAGTAAAGATAACTCAAATTAACATTAGTTAAGTTACTTAGTAATATTTAGTAGTGCAAAAGATACTGAGATTAAAACATTTGAGGGCAGCTGTCAGGGAATATAGCAGAGATTTTCATTTATTTTTTCTTACTGTGTTCCAAGAGACTTATACACTGAGAAACAGTTAACTTAGAAGAATAAAATTTGCCCCTTTATGACCCTCATCCCAGCAGCGGCAGAAGGAGAGAGTAGGGCATTGACTCCATCTCTGAGAGGGTATCAAGACGACTGCACCTTCATACCTGTTCCCTTCAAGAAAGATTCAGTGGGAGTCAAGGTAAATTTGGGAGGTGGTGAATTCCACCAAGATGGTTATCATTTTCTTGACTTTACTTGATAATACACTCCTTAGAGTCATCACTTTATTCTTATTGTTAATCCTACCACACTCTTTTGCTGTTGAACTAACGTACTATTCTACTATCTGATGCTCTGGGCTAAACTCCACACCACCAGAACAAATTACCCTAAACTGAAGTTTGTCAGGAACATCCTCTCTCAGAAATAGTTAGAACTCCTCCACTGCCTGCAGCTTAAAGTCCAAACATATTGGAATCTTGAAAGTAAAAGTGTTAGTCGCTCAGTCGTGTCTAACTCTTTGCGACCCATGGACTGTAGCCCACCAGGCTCCTCTGTCCATGGAATTCTCCAGGCAAGAATATCGGAGTGGGTTGCCATTGCCTTCTCCAGGGGAACTTCCTGACCCAGGGATCGAACCTGTGTTTCCTGCACTTCAGGCATATTCTTTACCATCTGAGCCACCAGAAAAGCTGATGGAATCTTAGGATCACAGATTTTTCAGTCTATAAGGGAACATATATATCATCAGATCCAAGCTTCACATGTTCTAAAATAAATTGATGTTCATAGATGATATGACCTTATCATGGTCATATGAACAATAGCAAGATATCAAAATGGGATTTGTATTTGAGTCTGTATCTGACATTTTGGGTACCACAAAATATCCTGATTTACCTTTTTAAATATGTATTTCTATTTCCCATCATAGTATCTCTACTTCAGTTGCAATCTTCTCACTGTCCCCAAAATATATTATGTAAATTTTCATCACTGTACTCTTGCCCATTTCATTCTCCCAGTATATATTCTCCTCCCTACATATCTTCTAGGATTTGTCAAAGTTACATCTTCCCTTTAAAATTCTCTTGAACCAATTCAGCTCACATAATCTCTCTCTTCTTGGTATTCTGGTTGTTTTTCTAGTGGATTAAAGACCTAATGTAAAACTGGATATTATAAAACTCTTAGAAGAAAACATAGGCAGAATACTCTGACATAAATTGCAGCAATGCCTTTTTTGAGCCATCTCCTAGAGTAATGTAAAGAAAAGCAAAAATAAGTATATGGCACTCATTAGCTTTTGCACAGCAAAGGAAACCACAGAGAAAACAAAAAGACAGCCCACAGAATGGGAGAAAAATATTTGCAAATGATGCCATTGACAATATTTAGTCTTTAAAATTTACAAATATCTCACGTGGCTCAATATCAAAAAAGCAAACAGCCCAATCATAAAATGGGCAGAATACCTAAATAGAGATTTCTCCAAAGAAGACCCACAAATGGCCAAGAGGCACATGAAAAGATGCTCAACATTGCTAATTATTAGAAAATTGCAAATCAAATCTACAATGAGATATCACGTCATACCAGTCAGAATGGGCATCATCAAAAAAATCCACAAAAAATAAACGCTGGAGAGTGTGGAGAAAAGGGAACCCTTTTATACTATTGGTGGGAATGCAAATTGGTACAGTCACTATGGGGATTAACATGGAGGTTCCTTAAGGAACTAAACTCAGAGCTACCATATGATCCAGCAATCCCATTCCTGGGCCGCTCAGTCAAGTCTGACTCTTTGTGACCCCATGAACTGCAACATGCCAGGCTTCCCTGTCCATCACCAAATCCTGGAGCTTGCTCAAACATGTCCTTCGAGTCAGTGATGCTATCCAATCATCTCATCCTCTGTTGTCCCCTTCTCCTCCTGCCTTCAATCTTTCCCAGCATCAGGGTCTTTTCCAGTGTGTCAGTTCTTTGCATCAGGTGGCTAAAGTATTGGAGTTTCAGCTTCATCATTATCCTTCCAATGAATATTCAGGACTAATTTCCTTTAGGATTGACTGGTTGGATCTCCTTGCAATCCAAGGGACACTCAAGAATCTTCTCCAACACCACAGTTCAAAAACAATTCTTCAGCGCTCAGCTTTCCTGGGCATATATCCTGAAAAAAACTTGCCTTTTTTTTTTTTTTTAAAGGATACATACATCCCAGTGTTCACTGAAATGCTGTTGACAATAGCCAAGACATGGAAGCAACCTAAACGTCCTTCGACAGATGAACGGATGAAGGAGATGTGGTACATATATATGATGGAATATTGCTCGGCCTTTGAAAAGAATGAAATAATGCCATTTGAAACAACACGGATAGATCTGGAGATTATTGTACTAAGGAAATATATCAGGCAGAGAAGGACAAATATCATATGATATCACTTACATGCAGAATCTAAAAAAAAAAAGGATACAAATAAACTTATTTAAAAAACAGAAATAGACTCACAGACTTAGAGAATGGTTACCAGAGGGGAAGTATGGGGAGGGGTTTTGGATTTACATATTTTAAACATATTTGCATATTTATTTACATATAATTGTAAGTAAATGTGAAAATATGTAAAAACATATTTACATATTTAAATATCTGCTATATTTAAAACAGATAACCAATAAGGACTTATTGTGTAACAAAAGGAACTCTGCTCAATATTCCATAGTAACCTAAATAGGTAAAGAATTTGAAAAATAATAAATACATGTATATATGCAACTGAATCAGTTTGCTGTACATCTGAAACTAACACATTTTTAATGAATTGTGCTCCAAAATAGGCTTCCCAGAAAGCACAGTGGCCAAGAATCCTTCTAACAATGCAGGAGACATGGTTTGGATCTCTGGTCAGGGAAGATCCCCTGGAGTAAGAAACGGCAACCCACTCCAGTATTTTTGCTGGAATATTCCATGAACAGAGCTGCCTGGTGAGCTACAGTCCATGGGGTTGAAAAGAGTTGTATGCAACTCTTCACACACAACATAATGCCACACACAACACTTTTTGTGTATCATTTATGTTTGCATTTTAAAATTTCTGTTTCATGTTGACCTCATGCAGGGTATTTAAATATATTTAGTTGATTATCATAGAGGCTTTTTGCACCATAGAGAGCAAATAGTATATTGATTACATCTTTTCCTTTGTAAGAATATATTAACTGGCCTATTAAAAGAGGCTAGATAAATAGCATTTAGTAAGTCTGCAATTAACTTCCTCAAAGATCCCTGAAGCATTTTTCAGTTTCATTGATCCTGATGTCATTCCTCTGCTTACCTCGACAAGCAAAATCAATTCAACTGCACTGATAATTAGACCAGATGTAAAACCATCCACTTAAGCAAATATGAAAGAATTTTGAGTTTGCCTGATCTGATTTTTGGAAGACTGTGCCAATGTGAAGTCAAATGGAGGACTTGAGAGTTCAGAGGGGATAGCCACATATATTTTCAGCAGAGAACAGTTGAGAGATCTAGAAAAAAGGATGATCAGCTAATTCAAGTTTAATGTATAACCTGTGCTGTGCTGCGCTCAGTTGTGTCCGACTCTTTGCAACCCCATGGACTGTAGCCCGCCAGGCTCGTCTGTCCGTGGGGATTCTCCAGGCAAGAATACTGGAGTGGGTTGCCATGCCCTCCTCCAGGGGATCTTCCCAACCCAGGGATAGAACCCAGGTCTCCCACATTGCAGGCAGATTCTTTACCATCAGAGTTACCAGGGAAGCCCAGTGTATCACCTAACAGTGAGCTATTTGGTAAGAATCTTAATCCGTCTGTCTGTTGGCCCCTACTCCCTCAATTTGCATACTCCACAGGTGATGAGTCAACACCTTGCTACAGAGCACTTTGACTGACTCCGGTACCTTTTTCACAATTCTGTGCACAGATGCAAAATAAGCTTTGGAAAGTATAAAAATCCAGTCAAGGGAAGGACAAGACAGGAACCATTCATTGAAACCTCCACCTTATTCTTATTCCTTACTACATATTTATTGCTTATTTCAAGAAAACACTTAAGGAATTCTTCCTGATTGCAAAGATGATAAAAATCATTTGCCTTATTGAGAATATGAAAAAGAAATAATGTTTTTTACTCTCCTGAAAAGTTCAATTTTCTAAATGATTTATTGAAATAAATAATGATGTTTGCCTCATAGAGAAAAAGTTTACCATGAAAATATAATTGTCATATCTCTGCAGAACTGGTGTGGTGTGTTGTAAGAGAAGGATTACTGACATAGGGGCTAGAAAATTCTAAATTCAAATCTGACCTCATCAGCTTGAAAGATGCATTTTCTGTGACATTTTATTTTTTATTCCCAAGTTACCTACCTCTTTATCTTAAATAATGAAGATTTCATAAAGGGCTGCTTGAGAAAATACAAGATAATACAAATAAAGTGGTTGACACAAAGGAATATTTTTATAAATATTACAATCCCTTCACTCATCAACCACCTATTACCCAAATCTCATACTACACATTACCTTTCCTATCATTTTTCAAATGTTATATCTGAAAACATAATTACATTCAATGTCTGGTCAGGAAACTTCCAATCACATTTCATTAAAACAGTCCAACCCATTTCTGTCCACTTTGAGGGATGCACCTTCTGTCACGCCTTTGCTTATATAAGATCAATGGAATCTTTCACGTGTGTTTCATATCTTCAGACTCCTCCAAAAATTGTCTCTGAAAAAATTGGTAGAAGTCATTTACCAAGACGCATGGATTTGTGTTTCCAGGAGGACAGGAGAGTTCAGAAGTGTTCTTCTGACACTAATTCATAATTAATTCTTTCCCTCAGATGATATGGAACCCTCTAACACATTTTTTTTAACCTGTGTAAACTATTAACAGACAGCACTCACAAATTTATTCCTTGTTGGATACATCCATGGGGCAACCATGGCAGCCTATGGTCTTCATGTGCTGGCCTTGGACACAAAGTCTCCAAAAATGGTGTAGCCCTCTGTTGGCCTGACTGGGGTCTAAACAATTGTTCTGCTTACACAGAGTTCATTTTCTATAATCTGGGTCTTTAATTAAGGTACTTCCTTGACTCTTGGAAGAAAAATATTTGTTATTTCTTTCCCTGATCATTTTTAATTCAACTGATGGACATATAAAATTTGGGCTTCCCAGGTGGATCAGTGGTTAAAAAAAGAAATCCATCTGCCTTGCAAGAGAGGTGGATTCAATACCTGGGTCAGGAAGATCCCCTGAAAGAGAAACTGACAACCTCCTCCAGGATTCTTGCCTGCAGAATCCCATGAACAGAGAAATCTTGAGTCGCAAAGAGTTGGACATGACTAAACAACTCAGCATGCAAGCACGCACGCACAAAAATTAGCACATGTATGCTCATTATTGTGTGAATTTAAAATACTTACTATACCTTCCACTGACATTAATTGAATAAAATAACTTTAGACAGAGACACACACATTGACTTCAGTTTGATTCAATCTGATGATTCAGTTTGATTTATTTTTTTTAATTTTTATTTTAACTTTATTTTACTTTACAATACTGTATTGGTTTTGCCATACATTGACATGAATCCACCACGGGTGTACATGCGATCCCAAACATGAACCCCCCTCCCACCTCCCTCCCCACAACATCCCTCTGGGTCATCCCTGTGCACCAGCCCCAAGCATGCTGTATTCTGCATTGGACATAGACTGCTGATTCAATTCTTACATGATAGTATACATGTTTCAATGCCATTCTCCCAAATCATCCCACCCTCTCCCTCTCCCTCTGAGTCCAAAAGTCCGCTATACACATCTGTGTCTTTTTTGCTGTCTTGCATATAGGGTCATCATTACCATCTTTCTAAATTCCATATATATGTGTTAGTATACTGTATTGGTGTTTTTCTTTCTGGCTTACTTCACTCTGTATAATTGGCTCCAGTTTCATCCATCTCAACAGAACTGATTCAAATGAATTCTTTTTAATGGCTGAGTAATACTCCATTGTGTATATGTACCACAGCTTTCTTATCCATTCATCTGCTGATGGACATCTAGGTTGTTTCCATGTCCTGGCTATTATAAACAGTGCTGCGATGAACATTGGGGTACATGTGTCTCTTTCAATTCTGGTTTCCATTTGATTTAATGTCATTTATTATTCCTTTTAAAGAAGGCTTCAGAGCTGTTTGATTTGGAGTCCAATGGCATAGTTATCTGATATGCTCACCCACTACCCAATTCTGTTTATTTTCTTCAATCCTCTTTGAACTATCATATCTCATTAATATTTACCTAACACTGTACTTGGCATTTTATATTTCATACCTCTCTAATCTATGTGCAGTAAGGCTGGTACACCAAGTTGTTTAAAGTAGTTATTTGCAATGTGATGTTACTATAGCTCATGTTATAGTTTCATTTCCTATGCAGAACTTAGGAAACAAAATATCTGTCTTCCAAAAACACAGACTTCAGATGTAAGCACACCCAGACTTTGGCTATGAAGGGAGTAACACACACACACACAAATAAACTTTCATTTTTAACTGAACCATAGGTCCTCCTGATGCTGGACTTATGATCAGGCTTTTCATATCAGACCCCTCCAGGGTGGAAGAGTGTCAAAGTTTGGGGAAAAAATGTTTCTTCATAATGATATCTAAAATTTATTTTATAAGAGTCTGAGGCATTCATCCCAAATTTAAATATAAAATTAAATGGCAGTCTTCCCCTAGAACAAGAATAGAATTCAAGCCGTCTCACACATCCACTGATTTAAAACATTTGGCAAAACAGAGAGTCAGAGTCACTGAGCCAACCCAGCAGATGAAAAAGGTCCAAACGAGGTAGGAGAAGATTTAGTATAAGTGATGCTCAGTGCTGGGATTAATGCTCATGAAAGGACATTCAATCAATGCAATAACAAAACTGTTTGGCATGAAAAACTGCAACTTAAGACACACTTACATACTTCAGTTCAATTCAGTTGAGTTGCTCAGTCATGTCTGACTCTGCGACACCATGAATTGCAGCAAGCCAGGCCTCCCTGTCCATCACCAATTCCCAGAGTTCACCCAAACTCTTGTCCATTGAGTAGGTGATGCCATCCAGCCATCTCATCCTCTGTCATCCCCTTTTTCTCCTGCCCCCAATCCCTCCCAGCATCAGAGTCTTTTCCAATGAGTCAACTCTTTGCATGAGGTGGCCAAAGTACTGGAGTTTCAGCTTCAGCATCAGTCCTTCCAAAGAACACCCAGGACTGATCTCCTTTAGAATAGACTAGTTGGATCTCCTTGAAGTCCAAGGAACTCTCAAAAGTCTTCTCCAACAGCACAGTTCAAAAGCATCAATTCTTCGGTGCTCAGCCTTCTTCACAGTCCAACTTTCACATCCATACATGACTACTGGAAAAACCATAGCCTTGACTAGATGGACCTTAGTCAGCAAAGTAATGTCTCTGCTTTTGAATATGCTATCTAGGTTGGTCATAACTTTCCTTCCAAGGAGTAAGCATCTTTTAATTTCATGACTGCAATCACCATCTACAGTGATTTTGGAGCCCAAAAAAATAGTCTGACACTGTCTCCACTGTTTCCCCATCTATTTCCCATGAAGTGATGGGACCGGATGCCATGATCTTCGTTTTCTGAATGTTGAGCTTTAAGCCACTCTCCACTTTCACTTTCACTAAGAGGCTTTTTAGTTCCTCTTCACTTTCTGCCATGAGGGTGGTGTCATCAGCATATCTGAGGTTATTGATATTTCTCCTGGCAATCTTGATTCCAGCTTGTGTTTCTTCCAGTCCAGCATTTCTCATGATGTACTCTGCATATAAGTTAAATAAGCAGGGTGACGGTATACAGTCTTGATGTACTCCTTTTCCTATTTGGAACCGTCTGTTGTTCCATGTCCAGTTCTAACTGTTGCTTCCTGACCTGCATATAGATTTGTCAAGGGGCAGGTCAGGTGGTCTGGTATTCCCATCTCTTGAAGAATCTTCCACAGTTTATTGTGATCCACACAGTCAAAGGCTTTGGCATAGTCAATAGAGCAGATATAGATGTTTTTCTGGAACTCTCTTGCTTTTTCCATGATCCAGTGGATGTTGGCAGTTTGATCTCTAGTTACAACCTATCAATTGTACTCTTAGACATATATCCACTGAAAATATCTGTGCATGTTCACTATAACAGAACACTCAAAACACCTACAATGTCCACCAAATTAGCATGCCATTTCCATATAATGGGGCATTCCATAACAATGAAAATGATCAACAGATACACCTAAGAATTTGGAAAAAATCTCATACATAAAATGTTGATCAAAGTAAAAACCACATACAATATGATACATTTGTACAGAATTCAAAATATTTAAAGTTATACTGCATTATTTAGGATTTAAAACTTAGGAGACAAAATTATGAAAAGTTGCTGAGTATTTTCTGGAATTTAATGATATAAAAATAATAGAATTCAGATTTGTGGTAGCCTTTGCAGAGGGGAGGATATTGACTATAGGAAGCATAATGAAAAATTCTGAGATTTTGTTCTGTATTTTTGTTGCTGTTATTTTACCTTCATTGTGTCCATGTGTTATTCACTTTGTGATATATCACTGAGCTGGATTTTTTCTTTTTAGAGCTAGACTTTTCTAAATGTGTCATGTATTTCACGTATCAAAACTTTAAACATTTTCATACAGTTGTTTTCAAAAATCCCTCAGAGTTGAGGGATGGTCTATAAATGATTTGCACTTGTAGAGACATATGAAAATGAAGAAGCTCTATTATACAGAATGAAAGGATAATAAAGCAAGATCTCTTTCCTTTTTTATTATTTAATTGCCATCCAAAATTTCAAATAAATTCTGTGTGTGCACACACTTGTATGTGTGCATAGGAATGGCACTACTTGATGCCCTTATATCTGAAGAATTTGCTGTATACCACAAAACTTGACATTTAGAACTACATACAAACTACCATAACTCCACCATGCTACACTGGAGTAATTTCAAGTGGTCAGAAAATGATCTCACATTTTTCCATGAGGTAATTTTCACATTTAAAGAAAGTATATCAAGACTTCCTTGGTGGTCCAATGGTTAAGACTCTGCCTTCCAATTCCAGGGCTCCAAATTCAACCCCTGGTCCAGGGAATAAGGTCCCACATGCCACAGGGTGCAGCCAAACATTTTTTAAAAAAAAAGAAAAGAAAAAAAGCATATTACCATGAACCCACAATTTACTTAACTTTATGTTATCTGGCTTTTATTATTGAAATACACTACATCTTGCCAGTGTTCTTTGTCTGATATGACAGATGACTTTTTACAGACATTTATTATGTGCTTATTTTTATGCTGTGAAGAATGAAGTTGTTATGGCTCAGAAGTTAAAAAACAAAACAAAAAAGCCTCAGAAACTTACAGTCAACCTGTATCATGTTTCTTGGTGTAAGGGGTAGAAGAACAGGGAGTATCACACGGATCTTTTATCCACTTTGACCTTCCTCCATCCATCACTCACATCCATACTTATGTCTGCTTGCATTGCTACCTCAGGGGCATCTAATCTCCAAATACAGACTCCTATCTCAGCATCTCTTATTGACTTTTCCTAATCTTATTATTTTGGCTGATATTTACTCTACAAGTCATTTTTGCTTTCCCAGAACTATACATTGATGTAACTCACCTTGGAGGAATCTTTACATTACCAACCAAACAAATGAAATTAGGGAAGACAAGTGGTCATGCCTAGATCCTGGTTGAACAAAAGAACCAGCATCTGCAGGGAGGGCACCATGAAAATTTAAACTGTGGTCAGCATCTAAATGCAGTATTCACTGCTAAGACTCAAGATCCATTTTGGTTTACTAAATTTTGTTTTTAAAAAGATGCCTGCTTCAACCTTAAGGAGAATCAATAAATAAAATTTTCAGGAAAAATATAGAAATCTACCTTACTTTTTAAAATTTGGTGAAGAAGAAAGGCTATGATCTTTGATTTCAAACAGCAGTTTCAGAAGGGTATTATCTTAACATCCACAACCCTAAGTGTATTTGCCTGTAAAACAGAGCTACTAACCCTTAAGAATTTATCATTAGAGTTAAATAAGATTTGGGGTGTAAAGTATCCTGCATCTATTTGACATTAATAAATGTTTCCAAGGCAAACCATTCAATATCACAGAAATCCAAGTCTATGCCCCAACCAGTAATGCTGAAGAAGCTGATTTGAATGGTTCCATGAAGATCTACAAGACCTTTTAGACAAATACCCAAAAAAGATGTCCTTTTCACTATAGGGGACTGGAATGCAAAAGTAGGAAGTCAAGAAACACCTGGAGTAACAGGCAAATTTGGCCTTGGAATACGGAATGAAGCAGGGCAAAAGCTAATAGAGTTTTGCCATGAGAACGCACTGGTCATAGCAAACACCCTCTTCCAACAACACAAGACAGGACTCTACACATGGACATCACCAGATGGTCAACACAGAAAACAGATTGATTCTATTCTTTACAGCCTACGATGGAGAAGCTCTGTATGTCAGCAAAAACAAGACTGGGAGCTGACTATGGCTCAGATCATGAACTCCTTATTGCCAAATTCAGACTGAAATTGAAGAAAGTAGGGAAAACCGCTAGACCATTCAGGTATGACCTAAATCAAATCCCTTATGATTATACAGTGGAAGTGAGAAATAGATTGAAGGGATTAGATCTGATAGGTAGAGTGCCTGGTGAACTATGGAATGAGGTTCGTGACATTGTATAGGAGACAGGGATCAAGACCATCCCCATGGAAAAGAAATGCAAAAGAGCAAAATGACTGTCTGGGGAGGCCTTACAAATAGCTGTGAAAAGAAGAGAAGCAAAAAGCAAAAGAGAAAAGGAAAGATATAAGCATCTGAATGCAGAGTTCCAAAGAATAGCAAGGAGAGATAAGAAAGCCTTCCCCAGGGATCAATGCAAAGAAAAAGAGGAAAACAACAGAATGGGAAAGACTAGAGATCTCTTCAAGAAAATTAGAGATACCAAGGGAACATTTCATGCAAAGATGGGCTCGATAAAGGACAGAAATGGTATGGACCTAACAGAAGAAGATATTAAGAGGTGGCAAGAATACACAGAAAAACTGTACAAAAGAGATCTTCATGACCCAGATAATCACGATGGTGTGATCACTCACCTAGAGCCAGACATCTTGGAATGTGAAGTCAAGTGGGCCTTAGAATGCATCACTATGAACCAAGCTAGTGGAGGTGATGGAATTCCAGTTGAGCTATTTCAGATCCTGAAAGATGATGCTGTGAAAGTGCTGCACTCAATATGTCAGCAAATTTGGAAAACTCAGCAGTGGCCCCAGGACTGGAAAAGGTAAGTTTTCATTCCAATACTAAAGAAAGGCAATGCCAAAGAATGTTCAAACTACTGCACAATTGCACTCATCTCACACACTAGTAAAGTAATGCTCAAAATTTTGCAAGCCAGGCTTCAGCAGTATGTGAACCTTGAACTTCCAGATGTTCAAGTGGTTTCAGAAAAGGCAGAGGAACCAGAGATCAAATTGCCAACATCTGCTGGATCATGGAAAAAGCAAGAGAGTTCCAGAAAAAACATCTGTTTCTGCTTTACTGACTATGCCAAACCTTTGACTGTGTGGATCACAATAAACTGTGGCAAACTCTGAAAGAGATGGGAATACCAGACCACCTGACCTGCCTCTTGAGAAACCTCTATGCAGGTCAGAAAGCAACAGTTAGAACTGGACATGGAACAACAAACTGGTTCCAAATAGGAAAAGGACTATGTCAAGGCTGTATATTGTCACCCTGCCTATTTATATGCAGAGTACATCATGAGAAACTCAGGGCTGGAAGAAGCACAAGCTTCAATCAAGATTGCTGGGAGAAATATCAATAACCTCAGATATGCAGATGACACCACCCATATGGTAGAAAGTGAAGAGGAACTAAAAAGCCTCTTGGTTAATGTGAAAGTGGAGAGTGAAAAAGTTGGCTTAAAATTCTGCATTCAGAAAACTAAGATCATGGCATCTAGTCCCATCACTTCATGGCAAACAGATGGGGAAACTGTAGAAACAGTGTCAGACTTTATATTTGGGGCTCCAAAATCACTGCAGATGGTGACTGCAGCCATGAAATTAAAAGACACTTACCCCTTGGAAGGAAAGTTATGACCAACTTAGATAGCATATTAAAAAGCAGAGACATCACTTTGCCAACAAAGGTCTATCTAGTCAAGGCTATGGTTTTTCCAGTGGTCATGTATGGATGTGAGAGTTGGACTGTGAAGAAAGCTGAGGGCCGAAGAATTGATGCTTTTGAACTGTGGTGTTGGAGAAGACTCTTGAGAGTCCCTTGGACTGCAAGGAGATCCAACCAGTCCATTCTAAAGGAGATCAGTCCTGGGTGTTCTTTGGAAGGACTGATGCTGAAGCTGAAACTCCAGTACTTTGGCCAACTCATGCGAAGAGTTGACTCATTGGGAAAGACTCTGATGCTGGGGGCACTGGGGGCAGGAGAAGAAGGGGACGACAGAGGATGTGATGGCCGAATGGCATCACCGACTCAATGGACATGAGTTTGGGTGAACTCCAGGAGTTGGTGATTGACAGGGGACCTGGCATGCTGCAATTCATGGGGTCGCAAAAAGTCGGACATGACTGAACGACTGAACTGTTATTATTGCTGCTGGGTCTAATTCAGACCCTCTGTGTCTGATCTTTCATTGACCTTTTCCCTACAACAAGGTAAATCCTAGGGGTTATCATTTTCTTTGCAGTGGTTATAAGGGCATTAGCGTCCAAACATTTTCCTGTTTTATTGCATCATAAAAGAATGAAAAGAATGAAGGGGTGAAGGGTAGATAAAGAAAACCAGGTGAGATTGGAAGAATAGAGGATGGTAAATATTGACAAATAAAAATAAACAAAAGCTATGTGCATATCTTCTGCTAAGGTTAGCCTGTGACGAAGGGTGGTTTGGCTCTTATATTTGAAGGTGACAAATTTCCTACTCCATGTTCACATTTGAATTCAGAAAATGATTACAAGTAAACTATTTTTTTGGATTATGTACTCTGTATCTTTTCATATATGAATGAAGATTTGGAGAAGATTTTTTATAATTAAAAAAATCCATACATAGAAAATATTAAAATGATATAAAGTGACTTGTAATGAAAAACAGTATTTCCTTATATACCCCTTCCTAACTACAGTTTTATTCCACTAAGCTGAATACTTTTTATTTTAAATATTTTTTCTGATGTTGTCTTCAGAATTTTGTGGTAGTATTTATATCATCTTTTCTATATTTTTCATTTTTTGTCATCTATTGCCTTCTTCCTATGACTAAAGGGTTCAGGTTGCCTGTAATACCTGCATATGCCCACCTTCCCTCCATTTTTCTTGCAAATGGTCGTATTACTATTTTTAGATCCATTATTGGTTACCTTTGTTACTTTTATACTTTTATTCATTATTTTGTAGCTCCCAGCTACTTAAGTTTCTAAATTTTCTTTCAACTCCTCTCAAATTTACCCTCCAGACAACTTCCTAGAGAAAAGGAGAATCCATTATTTGAGTAACTACATATGCGAGATATCTGTTGTCCGTCCCAATTAATGTATAAAAGCATGACTGGTACAGAATTACACACTGAGATCATTTGCCCCTGGAAATCCAAAAGATTCATTTCATTGTCTCTTAATTTTGACTTTTGCTATTGTCTTCTGACAATGTGTTTCCTCTTCTATATCTTCTTATTTTTTTTCCTCTCCTCTTTGGGCCCTTTTAAAATGTTCTCAATTTCCTCAGTTCTGCATAGGGGAGCAAGCACTGCCTTCCAACATGTTTGCTGGATTTGTTTGGTGAAAGTGTTAGTCGCTCAGTTGTATTCAACTCTTTGCAACCCCACTGTGTCCTGCCAGGTTCCTCTGTCCATGGTATTCTCCAGACAAGAATACTGGAGTGGCTTGCCATTGCCTTCTCCAGGGGATCTTCCTCACCCAGGAATCGAACCCAGGTTTCCTGTACTGCAGGCAGATTCTTTACTCTTTAAGCTACCAAGGAAGCCCTGATGGGTCTTTGCAATTTGAAATCTCCACATTTTAGTCCCAAATAACTCATCTTTATTGTTAAGCAATGGTGTACTTTCCTCTGCTTTCTGGTTTCTCTTTAATCTGTTTTATCTATTTAATCATGTGATGGAAATTTGTATTACTGGTCAGTGTCTATTCTTTCCCCTATTTTCAATCTCTGCCTTTTTTATCTTTCCTGGAGACTTGCTCAATTTCCTCTTCATATACTTATACACAGTTTATTCTTTTTAATTTCAGAAATGATCTTTTAATTTTGAAAAGTTTTTTATTGTTAACTAGTTGTTTTTTTACATTATATTATTTTCTTGTCTTCTCTATACGGTAGAGGAGAAACTGTATATACCAACTTAAAAAAATTGTCTTAAACACCTGAATTTATTTTATGGTCATTTAAATATTGTTGTATTCCCTTTTTTCCCCTTTGAGACATTTCTAAATATTGATGAGCTTTGTTTCATGTTTAAAGACAAAGCAACAACAACAATAAAATAGCTGTCAGTAACAAGGGTATGGATGAGGTCTATTAGCTAGCAGATTTTTATAACTTCCTTGCATAAACAATGCATTCAGTTTTCATCAGTCGTCACTCCCCCATTCACTTGTAGCTCTTCAGATATTAGCTGAAGTTATTTGTCTGCTACTTACCTCTTTTAATTCTCTTTGTACTGTAGAAATATCTCTTTTTCTGTTTCTTTATCATTTTAATTAGGTAACTGTTGGGACTGGTAATTAATATATAAGATAAAGCTATTACTTGAAACTCAACTAAAGTATTTGAGTGTGAGCCTGCACTCTAATTAAGATAAATATTGCTAAATATAAAACCAATGGAGCCTTTAAGTTACCACTTATTTACTGTGCATTTTACATGCAATTTATTTTAGTGTTTATTATTCATAGATTTCAGGAAAGAAAATGAGGCTCTTGGAGATTACATAAATTCATCAAATTCACAGAGGTATGAAATGATAGACCTGGAATTCAAACTTTTTGTTTTTTGTTTTGTTTCAATAAAAAGCCCAAGCCCTTTTCACCATCTCAAGTAGTTGCATGTCTACCACCCTCAGTAAACATGACTTTCATTTCTGAATGGGGGTGATTTTTACCTCCATGGAACATTTATCATTTAGGACATTTTTCATTGCCACAACTGTGGGATGCTTCTAGTTTATGATGTGTGGAGGCATTACATTCTATAACAAGCAGAGCATTCGCACAACAAAGGACAGCATAGGCCAAAATGTCAGTGGTGCTGAGGTTAAGGAACCTTGGTCTAATTGAAAAGCAGAGTTTTCATAAACATTAGCAGTTGACAACAGCATATGAATTTCCAACGTTTATTGAAATTTGTATTCTTTAGATTTTAACACAGTATCACAAACAGTTTTTACAAGAAAACTCTGTTGGAAATAAGTCACCTTTTTAAAATCATGGGAAGGACCTGGATTCTTTGAGAATGGATATAATAATAAATAAAATTCTGGAAATGTGCCTGAGTTTAATATATGTGAGCAAATTCTACAGCCTTCCCACCTTTAAACATGATCCTTTTTTTGATGATGCAACACATTACACAGTCCGTGAAAGTGAAGATCAGAGGAAAGACTGTGCTATTTTACTGAAGGTATATAAAAAGAAAACCGATCTTTACAATTTTGTTCCTTTTAAAATGTCCCCCAAAATGTCAAGATATATGGTCCATTTCCCTCTTTCATCTCTAATACCACAGGAGAATCTAAATCTTTCCCAAAAAGGTCAACTCAACCATTGTTCTTTCCCTTCACTCCAGAGCTAATATTCTACTTCCTTCAGTTGGTTACACTGTTTATCATTTAACACAGAGCTAATGTCTGCCCGCCTGATATTTTCTTGCCCTAGCTGAGCCCAGCCAGTTTCCCAAAGAGCAAGTCCTGCCCTGATGATGAGCAGCTCTATCTACCACGCTGTTCATCTGGCAGAGCTGCAGGGCTGTTCTCAGCCTGTCTGCAAAAATGAATTTCACACAGCTCCAGTTATGAGGAGAGGAGAAAAAATTACAAACTGTATAGCAAAGAATTTTTTTTTTTTAAGTAGCATACCGTGGAGCAGGTCAAAATAAATTTCCATTAAATTCTACAAAGAGGCTGTTAAGTTTCCCTGAGATTCAGACTCCCTCGAAATGCTTGTGCCAGAAGCCGGATGTCTGCTCACTGAATGAGCCAACATCCCCCCCGGGAGAGATAAACAACCCCGCAGAAATGAGCATTCACCAGGGTAGCTAGGGCAGCAGGTGAGGAAGTATTGCTGTCTGCACATAGCAAAAATAAAATAGCAACACATTAGCAATAGTCTCTAAGACTTCACAGAAAAAAAGCAGCAGAAAGGTGGTAGAAAAGTGGAGACTTGGCTTACCAGAAGGAAAGCCAAACCAAACCAAAATTAGGTACAAGTTGTCCCCAGAAGAACTGCTAACTTAAGTAAGGCTTTTTTTTGTCTCAGAAAGGAGACTTTTCTAATTCTTAAATATCAATTTTTATTGTTCCCCAAAGAAATTGCACAGATCTTTTAAAGTAATTTAAGAACAGGCTAAATGGAACTATGCCAAAGAATTATGTTTCCTCAAAGAAATAAATGTAACAGCATTGCTATATGCACAGAATACCAGATCTCCATTTATGAATCTTAACAAATACACTAAGATTTGAAAATAGGAGCCTCTCTTCCCTAGTAATATTTTGATGATAGAGGAAAAAATAGACATTTTCACTAAGCTCAAGGTTTGTGAGAAAGAGGTTATAACTACCTATGGTCAGGTCAGTGACAGCTCTTTTCAATTGTTGTTGTTTAAAAAAAAAGTATATTGAAGTAAAAAAAAATGGGAGTCACATACACATGTGCTGAACAGATGCAAGAGGAGTGAAAAATGAAAATATATATAAAAATATATAGGCTGCAATAGAATGGCAGGTATGTAATATAAAGTAGAATCAGAGAAAGCAAAAATCAGCAGCAAAAGAAAATTATGGTGGGAATAATCAAACATCTAAGGAAATAAATCATGTTTCAGTAAAAACTGGAGGAAGTAGGTGGAAATTTTCTTATTTTATTACCAGTACTGAATTATATACCTTAACATGACATCATTTGTAAACAAATAATGTAATTTATAAACATATATAAAAATATAAAAACAAAAATATTTATATCTTTAAGAATTTAATTTATACAATATATAACTTAAAATCATAATGTATATAGTAAATGAATATTGTATAAATATATAAAAATGCCTAAATATAAATATAGTAGATATGATATATACTATAATATATATACATTAATATTATATATTTTCAAGAAGTTCACTCACAGCTTCATAGAATACTTTTCTGTTTCATATATTGTCTTCAATAGTTTGTATTTCCCATCATAAATATAAACGAACTTCATCACCTTACACTGATAAAGGCTTTCCTTGTTTTCTACTCTACAGCTCAGTAAAGTAAGAGTCAATATATGTGAATTCCAGAAAACAGTTTCAGTTGCAAAAATACTTTGAGCAGACAGAAGAATTGAGAGAGGGGAAAAATGTTTACAAGGACTTTCACCTTTCATGGCACAAGTCACCTGTTTAGATCTAGTAAAATAATTTTTCTAAATAGATATTCTTAGGTTATATTGGAGCCAGTGAAAATATGAGGATTGTTAATAATATCTATTCAGTTCAGTTCAGTTCAGTCGCTCAGTAGTGTCCAACTCTTTGCAACCGCATGAATTGCAGCACACCTGGCCTCCCTGTCCATCACCAACTCCCGGACTGAATATAAAATTATGTTAATATGGATTTATGCAAAATTCTGAAGAGAATGTCCCTGGCTTTTAGCAGACTCCTAAATATCTGCAATGAAATAAAGATTAAAATATATACTCTACAGGGCTTGACTTGCAAACTTATGCCCCAGAGACTCAACCCTCCTTAAATCTATTTCCTGCTGCAGTTACTAGGTGGTAGGAAAACCACATGATGAGAGTTTGGTTCCAATCTGATGCTGCCCCTTGACAAGCTGAGTGCTTTGGGTTAAGAAAATGTTTCAAAGAGTCTACTGAGTTCTAAGGACTCTGCCCTCTGGCCTTCTCTCCTCTTAATATACTGTTGCTGCTAAGTCACTTCAGTCGTGTCCGACTCTGTGCGACCCCATAGACGGCAGCCCACCAGGCTCCCCTGTCCCTGGGATTCTCCAGGCAAGAACACTGGAGTGGGTTGCCATTTCCTTCTCCAATGCGTGAAAGTGAAGAGTGAAAGTAAAAGTGAAGTCATGTCCGACTCTTAGCCACCCCATGGACTGCGGCCCACCAGGCTCCTGCATCCATGGGATTTTCCAGGCAAGAGTACTGGCGTGGGATGCCATTGCCTTCTCCGCTTAATATACTAGGAAACCTTAATTCATTCAAACAGGTCTTTATATGCTTATAAACCATAAAATCTGAAAATCAAATAAAGCAAAAAGAAACATGTAGTAGATATATTATTGGTTGACATATTGAATTACTTAGAAATGTATTGTTTCAAAGATCTAAATTTTTAAGAATAATGCCAAAGTGTGGCAAGACTATGAAAGTGAAAGTGTTAGTCACTCAGTTGTGTCCAACTCTTTGTGATCCCATGGACTGTAGCCCACCAGGCTCTTCTGCCCATGGAATTCTCCAGGCAAGGATACTGGAGTGGGTTGCTATTTTCTTCTCCAGGGGATCTTCCCGACTCAGAGATTGAACCCAGGTCTCCTGCATTGCAGGCAGACTCTTTACTGACTGAGCCACCAGGGAAGACAAGCCTATGAGGGCTAAGAAAATTGCTAGCATTTCAACTGTCATTTTAAAAGGTTTTTTATGCCCAGAGAGTACTTTTTTTGGTGGCACTAATCCTCTACCCTTAGTGTGCATAATTTAATTAGAAATTTAATATGAGCTTTTGATTTCCTTTTCAAGATGGTCTATTAAGCATTCTCTGCAACTTGCCTTTCTGGCATCAAATCCCAGAACATGGTCCTAAAAGTAAATAAATAAATAAAGCTGAGCTTGAAAACAAAGAGGATAACATTGATAGAGTAAGCATTCTAAGGAGTATATGGAAGAAGAAAAATATAAATTATTAATTAAATTTTATTTATCATTTCAAGCTTAAGTTTTAGTTAATGCCCTAAGACAAAAAAAAAATCCATAAAATAGTCAGAAAGTTATAAAAAGAGACACAAAACCATAATTACATTAAAACCTACATTTGTCTATATAGATAATCCAGAATACTTAGTTGACAAATTACTGTATTAAATAATAGCGTTGATATTGCAGTTAAATATTAGAGAAAAACAAAACTCATTAATGTTCCAATTAGGAAATACAGCAACAAAAAACTAAGTATCTAGAAATAAATTGAACAACAAATGTCCAAGGGGAAAAGTCAAATAAAACTTATCCAAGAGGTGAATGAACCTAGACCCTGCTATACAGAGTGATGTAAGTCATAAAAGAGAAAAACAAGTATTATATATTAACGCATATATATGGAACCTAGAAAAATGGTATTGATGAATCTATCTGCAGGGAGGGAATGGGGACGCAGATATAAAGAATGGGCTCGTGGACACAGTAGGGGAAGAGGAGAGTGGGATGAATGGAAAAAGTAGCATAGACGTATACTACCATGTGTAAAACATATAGCTGGTGGGAAGTTGCTATGTAACACAGGGAGCCAGTCATATGCTCTGTGATGATCCAGAGGACTGGGATGGGGGAGGGAGGGAGGCTCAAGAGGGAGGTTATACATGTAATGATGGCTGATTTGTGTTGTTGTACAGCAGAAACCATCACAAAGTTGTAAAGCAGTTTTCCTCCAATTAAAAAAATTAATTAAAAACCTTAATCCAAATGTAATGTTTTTGTTTGTAAAATATATGTAGAAATCTACTGAAATGCACATAAATTGACTGAATAGACTAGACCATCGAGTCAGAAGACACACTGTGAAAGAAGGCACTTCTCAATTTAATAAATGAATTCAACAAATTTTCATGCATTCAATGAATTCAAAACATTTCCATATATTTCTAACAATATTCTTTAAGGGATTTTTAATGCACTGATTCTGAAATGTATGTGAAAGTAAGATCGGAGATGAGGGCAAACAATTTTGAATAAGAAAAACATAACAGGGATGTCAGAAGACAATATAAAGATACAGTGATATCATCTAGAATAGACAAATACATCAATGAAACAGATACGTGACTCTATTATATATCTGTATTTATAACATGATGTAGATTGCATTTAATTTATTTTTACTTATTTATTTTTTGGCATGCGGAATCTTTGTTCCCCAAAGAGGAATCAAATCTGTGCCTCCTGCAATGGAAGCATGAATTCTTAACCACTGGACCCCCAAGGAAGTCCCTAGATTGCATTTAAAATTCATGGGTATGGTTAAATCATTTAATGAAGTAAACTAGGAAGCTGATTAGTATTTTTGAAAATAAGGCATATCTCCATCTACTATCATAATATAAATAAATTCCAGATTGACTAATAATTTAAATATAATAAGTTTAAAATTGCAAAGAATAGCAAAGAGAGATAAGAAAGCCTTCCTCAGTAATCAGTGCAAAGAAATAGAGGAAAACAACAGAATGGGAAAGACTAGAGATCTCTTCAAGAAAATTACAGATACCAAGGGAACATTTCATGCAAAGAAGGGCTCAATAAAGGACAGAAATGATATGGACCTAACAGAAGCACAAGATATTAGAAGACGTGGCAGGAATATAGAGAAGAACTATACAAAAAGATCTTCATTGTCACGGTCTTCATAGACCAGGACCTGGGGACTGGAGTCGATGACAAGAGGGACCCAGGGGACACAAGTCTCAAGTGAAACAAGGGTACTTTATTTGCAGAAATGCATGCTTATATGTCTTCAATAAAATGATCACTCAGCCATTAAAACAGAATGAAATTTCACCAGTTGCAACAAAATGGATAGTCCTTTGAATACAAGGTCACTGAAGAGACTCACTGAAGGGAGTCACCGAAGGGAATCCAAGCAGGTGCTCTTTCCCATGATCTCAGTCCTGAGAACTGTGTGCAGCTCTGCTTGCTCCTGTTTCCCAGGAACTGATAAGGAACAGAGAGTCCTTGAGAAAAGGTACACAAAGGAAGAAAACATATTGGATCCCTTAAAGTTGAATGTCCCCTGACACTTCATGACCCCGATAACCACGATGGTGTGATCACTCACCTAGAGTCAGACATCCTGAAATGTGAAGTCAAGTGGGCCTTAGGAAGCATCCCTATGAACAAAGCCAGCAGAGGTGATGGAATTCCAGTTGAGCAATTTCAAGTCCTAAAAGATGATGCTATGAAAGTGCTGTACTCAATATGTCAGCAAATTTGGAAAACTCAGCAGTGGCCAGAAGACTGGAAAAGGTCAGTTTTCATTCCAATTCCAAAGAAAGGCAATGCCAAAAAATGCTCAAACTACTGCACAATTGCACTCATCTCACACACTAGCAAAGTAATGTTCAAAATTCTCCAAGCCAAGCTTCAGTAATATGTGAACTACGAGCTTCCAGATGTACAAGCTGGTTTCAGAAAAGGTAGAGGAACCAGAGAGCAAAATGTCAACATCTGCTGGATCATCAACAAAGTAAGAGAGTTCCAGAAAAACATCTATTTCTGGTTTATTGACTATGCCAAAGCCTTTGACTGTGTGGATCACAATAAACTGTAGAAATTTCTGAAAGAGATGAGAATACCAGACCACTTGACCTGCCTCTTGAGAAATTTGTATGCAGATCAGGAAGCAACAGTTAGAACCGGACATGGAACAACAGACTGGTTCCAAATAAGAAAAGGAGTACATCAAGGCTGTATATTGTACCCTGCTTATTTAACTTATATTCTGAGTACATCATGAGAAACTCTGGGCTGGAAGAAGCACAAGCTGGAATCAAGATTGCCGAGAGAAATATCAATAACCTTAGATATGCAGATGGCACCACCTTTATGGTAAAAATGAAGAAGAACTAAAGAGTCTCTTGATGAAAGTGAAAGAAAGAAAGTGAAGTCACTCAGTCATGTCCAACTCTTTGCAACCCCATGGACTGAAGCCTACCAGGCTCCTCCATCCATGGAATTTTTCAGGAAAGAGTACTGGAGTGGGTTGCCATTTCCTTCTCCAGGGGATCTTCCCAACCCAGGGGTCGAAAGTGAAAGAGGCAAGTGAAAAAGCTGGCTGAAAGCTCAACATTCAGAAAACTAAGATCATGGCATCTGGTCCCATTACTTTATGGGAAATAGATGGGGAAACAGTGTAAACAGTGTCAGACTTTATTTTGGGGGGCTCCAAAATCACTGTAGATGGTGACTGCAGCCATGAAACCAAAAGATGCTTACTCCTTGGAGGGAAAGTTATAACCAACATAGACAGCATATAGAGACATTACTTTGCCAACATAGATCTGACTGCTCCAGTGTTCTGGCCTGGAAAATCCCATGGATGGAGGAGCCTGGTAGACTGTGGTCCATGGGGTCGCTAAGAGTCGGACACAACTGAGCGACTTCACTTTTACTTTTCTCTTTCATCCATTGGAGAAGGAAATGGCAACCCACTCCAGTGTTCTTGTCTGGAGAATCCCAGGGACAGGGGAGCCTGGTGGGCTGCCGTCTATGGGGTCGCACAGAGTCGGACATGACTGAAGTGACTTAGCAGCAGTCAAGCCTATGGTTTTTCCAGTAGTCATGTATGGATGTGAGAGTTGGACTATAAAGAAAGCTGGGCTCTGAAGAATTGATGCTTTTGAACTGTGGTGTTGGAGAAGACTCTTGAGAGTCCCTTGGACTGCAAGGAGATCCAACCAGTCCATCCTGAAGGAGTGATGCTGAAGCTGAAACTCCAATACTTTGGCCACCTGATGCAAAGAACTGACTCATTTGAAAAGAACCTGATGCTGGGAAAGATTGAGGGCAGGACGAGAAGGGGATGACAGAGGATGAGATGGCTGAATGGCATCACCAACTCAATGGACGTGAGTTTGAGTAAAGTCCACAAGTAGGTGATGGACAGGGAGGCCTGGCATGCTGTAGTCCATGGGGATGCAAAGAGTTGGACACACCTGAATGACTTAACTAAACTGAACTAAGCCAGACAATAAAAATTTTATAGTAGATATTGAATAAGCTTTTAGGAAACTTAGGATAGGAAAACCTTATGAGTAAGACACAGAATTCACAAGCTATGATAAAAAAAAAAACAACAAATAAATTTAGGTATATCACAATGAAACAACTTTTTGACAAAAGTTCATGATAAATAAAGCTAAAAAAATAAGACAAATATGAGAAAATAAAAAGAAAGCAAGAAAAAACTACACACAATTTAACTCACTAAAATCCTGGATAATATAATTTTTTTTAATACCAATTCTTACTCATTTTTCTTTAAAAAAAAGTTCGACTTTATAAGTTTGAGTGTAGGTGTAGGGAAAAGAGGATTCTCATGAGTTGCTTTAAGGAGAGATTAAAATTTGAAATTCATGCACTACATGTCTTAAGTATTTTCAGTTTTTATTTGTCTTCCATACAGCTTCCTGAGCATGTTAATGAAGTCTGAATGCTTATTAATATTCACTTAATCATTTAAATAAACATTTACCTTACTTTCCATTACTGGTCAATGTTAGACATCATTTTCTTCCTTGAAACATTTGTTGTTACCACTGCTAAAGGCAATGTGTTTAGGTGAAAAGTTGAATTCAGTTATTTGGTTATTATCCCATCTCACCTAGTAACTTTCTTTGATCCACTCACTGTCTCAAGTATATCTAGTACCTTAGCTTATTCTTTTGTTTGTTTATTTGCTTTTCATCTCACTGAGATCCACGGTCCACTGACTCCTTGATTTCTCTCTGTGTTCAGCCTCCTCTTATGTTCCCTATTCAGCTTAGAAGAAATGAGCGATTTTCATATTATCAGCCTAATCCTACCTAGCATCACTGTCCCTGAGAGAAGGTCAAATGTTGAATGAATAATAAATCATAGCTGAAGAGAAGTCTGTAACTTGGTAGATCAAGGTCACTATAAATTTGGGATCTATAACCTCAAATCAGTTCTCAATATTCCCCAAGTACCACAATTTCCCCAGATTGCTTTCTGACTTTCAACATTATACTAATTCCTGATATCAGAAGCTTGCTAAGTTGCTTTAATCATGTCTGACTCTGCAAACTTATGGATTATAGCCCACCAGGCAAGAATACTGAAGTGGGTTGCCATGCCCTCCTGCAGGGAATCTTTCCAACCCAGAGATGGAAGCCGAGCCTCTTCCTCTCCTGCATTGGCAGATGGGTTCTTTACCACTAGAACCACCTGAGAAGCCCTAATTTCTGAAAACTCTGCTCAGATCTTTGAGCCCTTTCACTAACCCTATACTCTTCACTGACTAAGTTTCAGCAAAACACTGTAACTTCAAAGTAATAAATAGAAGCCATTAGACTGCAGTGCTTTTCCATCCCACCTGCCTAGTTCATAAACTTTCCCATGTCCACCTTTCTTCTTCCCTCTCTCAGTGGTGCTCTGAGTCCATCTTTGTATCAGGAGTTCCCAAGCCCACTCCAGGAATGATGACTAATGAGAATGATGCAAAAAACTCAAATAAATCTATGGTGATCACTCATGGTTTATTGCAGCAAAAGAATACCAATTAGGCTCAGCAAAGGAAAAAGTTGAAATCACAAGCAAACTTTCAGGTGTCCTATCCCAGTGGACTAGTATAGACCGCACTTAATTTTCCAACAACAATGTGTGATAATGCATGTGGCCAACCAGGGAAGCCCATCTGAATTCAGGGTCCAGGGATTTTATAGGGGGTCTATCACATAGGCATGTAGCACCCACAGGACTGACCTCAGCTACTCAGACTCCAGCCTCCCAGAAGACACCCTGATACAGTGTGACTCAAAGCATCCAGCATACAAAACAGATGTTCACCACAAGTCACATGGTAGGCATAAGGTATCATTTGGTCCAATCCTCCAGTATACACACACACTCTTATCAGGCAGGATACTCCAAGGGTTCATAGGTGATTTCCCAGGAAGTGAGTTAAGGGTTCATTCCAGAGACCCCAGAACCAGAAGAATGAGAGAAGTCCAGGTCCACTCAGTTAACCTTTTCTGCACAGCCCCTTCCCACTGTTTTGGACATTTGATCCAATTAAATTATCCCTATTATCTCTCCTCTATTTTCAGTCTCTCCTGACAAAACACTCAATTTTCAGGTCTGCCCTCATATCTGAGGATTTTCCCTTCTTCCCTACACCTGTAATTACCTTGTCCCCTTTCTATGTGAGTCCATATCTTAACTTACTCTATTCTAATTGCTTCTCTGCCTATATTTCTTAATAAGTGTACAAGATCCTCAAGGGAAGAAATCTTGCTCTATTTTATTTTCTAATTAGTCATGCTTGGCTCAAAGTACAAAGTTAAATATATTTATTTTTAAAAGTCTTTGAATAAAAATATGCATAATGATGAATTGGGCTGGACGGGCAATTGCTCTGATTCAAATATATTCCTTTTGTGAACTTTTCCTGTGCCCCAGTTTCCATGAAAACCACTGTTCTTTGTGTCCAACAATTCTGCCTCCACCCTGTGTGGAGCTGAAGAAATTACTAGTTACTACATAGAAAGGATTTCTTAGGATCCACGCAATTAGGTCATTAAGACTGAGCATATTTCTACCCCACAGGAATCCATCTGGAACATGTAAATTCCCTTCTTCAGGAAGACTTTCCCAGTTATCTGACATTTTCATTGAAGATGAAAAAATATATGTAGTGAAAATCACGGAAACGATTGTCTTTCTTATTTGTAAATAAATGTTGTATTTCTGATTTATACTTTGCTTCTTTTTAAAATAATTACCTATTAACTGGCTCCTGCTGTTTCTTTTCTTTAACTCTCTCTGTATTTTTTATTCTTCTTTCCTCACCCACAGTCTCCTGACAGCATTTATCAAATTTGCTCTCCATTTTCAGATTCCAACCTGAAAACAAGTAACATTGCATAAGAGAAGATCCAAAATAAATAACTTGCCTAGAGTTAAAATTTTATTAAAGTGGTCTTTTTTTCCTTAAAAGTGTTAGTTGTGACTCAATACTGTTTCTTTATGGGATTTTAGCATAGTCATCATAAACAGTGTACTTTAGAAGGAACTTTTAGAATTAAAAACTGTTTCTTCGAAGACGAATTCTATGTAAATATATGATACTCAGAAGTCCATGAGGCCTTTACCTTTAAAAGATGATGATTGAGAGAGACAGAAAAAGATGGCGGAGGAATAGGACGGGAAGATCACGTTCTCCCTCACAAATTCCTCAAAAGAACATTTCAACGCCGAGCAAACTCCACAAAACAACTTCTGTAGGCTGGCAGAGGACATCAGGCAACCAGAAAAGCAGACCATTGTCTTCAAAAACAGGTAGGAAAAAATATAAAAGACGAAAAAGGAGACAAAGGAGGTGGGGAGGGAGCTCCGTCCCGAAAGGGAATTTTAAGAAGAGAGGTTTCCAAACACCAGGAAACACTCTCCCTGCCGAGTCTGTGGCGAGCCTTGGAAACACAGAGGGCAACATAACAGGAAGGAAAAATAGATAAATAATTAAAACCAAGAGATTACAAGCCCACCAGTAACTCCCCCAGCGGAAAAGCAGCACAGACGCCTGCATCCGCCATTGGGAAGTGGGGGCAGGGCAGGGACGCGCGGGAGGCGCGGGCTGCAGAGCTTTGTAAGAATCGGGCAGGAACGCCCCACGCGCAACCAGAACGATCTAACTTGGGCTAGCAAACCAGACTGTGGGATAGCTACCACGCGAAAAGCTCGAACATAAGACACCGCCAGGACTGAGCACAGAACAAAGGACGGAGCGGAAAAAGCCGGCTGCAGACCATTCCCCGCCGGGGACAGGCAGCCAGAGCCGTAAGGACTGGAAAGGGGCAATTGCAGACCCGGAGAGACTTTACTTACCTAACTGCAAGCAGGCTCCTTTGCTAAGACTTCTGGGGGTGCTGGACAGTCACAGTCTGCCTCACGGGGTGCGCCAGCGGTCCACCCAGAGAGCTGAGCGGTAGCGGCGGAAAAGGTGACAAGCCCCGGCGATCGCGCTCGCCAAACTCCTGAGCTACTCAGACCTGGGAAGGGCACAAAGCGCAGTCCCAGCCGCATTTGTGCCTCTGAGGGCTGCCTGAGGGCCGAACCTGAGCGGCTTGGACCGGGGAAGTGCACGCAGCCTAGGGCCGGCCCCAGACCGTTCCCGGCTGAGCATCGTAGAGCCGGAGCGGTTTGTACGCCGCGAGAAAGGACAGGTCAAGCGGGGCAGAGATACTGTATACACACGACAGTGCTATTTGTTTGCAGCATCCCCCCTCCCCACAGCGCGACTGAACTAGTGAGCCTAAAAACCAGCAAACAGAAGAAGTTAAACAGAGGGAACCACCTTGGAAGTGAGCCCACATGGCCCATAACATCAGAGAAGAGCCAGATATATTTTTAATTTTTTAATATTTTTAAAATCATTCTTTTTTTTTTTTTTTGCCTTTTGCTTTTTTTTTTCTTTTTTTTCCGAGCTTTTTTTTAATTGTTAAGTCTTCTATTTCTCCTCTAATTTTTATTTCTATAACCTAGTATTACTATTTTTTTAAAAAAAAGACTTTTTTTTTTTTTAAGGCAAACACCATATATACTCTTTGGATGGTTGTTGGTGTTTTGTTTTGTTTTTTTTTGTTTGTTTGTTTTTTAATAATTCTTTTTTTTTCTTTCTTCCTTTTTCCTTCTGCTTTTCTTTAATATTGTATCTTTGAAAATCCAACCTCTACTCCAGATTTTTAATCTTTGTTGTCAATTTTGTACATTTAAAAACCCAAACTTCACTACCCAAGTTTACCTGAGAGCGAGATTACTGACTTGTCCACTCTCTCCTCCTCTGGCCTCTCCTCTTTCTCCACCAGGTGGCCTCTGTCTCTTTTCTCCCCCATCTCTTCTCTATCCAACTCTGTGAATCTCTGTGTGTTCCAGACGGTAGAGAACACCTAAGGAACTGGTTACTGGCAGGATTTGTCTCTCTCCTACTCATTCCTCTCTCTTATCCTCCTGGTCACCTCTGTCTACTTCCTCCCTCTCCTCTTCCCCGTATAACTCTGTAAATACCTCTGAGCGGTCCAGACTATAGAGCGCACATAAGGAAGTGACTACTGGCTAGCTTGCTCTCTCCTCTCTTGATCTCACCGCATCTCATTCCAGTTACCTCTAACTACCCCCTCCATCTTCTCTTCTCCTTGTAACTCAGTGAACCTCTCTGAGTGTCCCTCAAGGTGGAGAAACTTTTCATCTTTAACCTAGATGTTTTATCATCGGTGCTGTATAGATGGAGAAGTCTAGAGGCTACTGTGAAAATAAAACTGAAAACCAGAAGCAGGAAGCTTAAACCCAAAGCCTGAAAACATTAGAGAACTCTTGAATTCAGGGAACATTAAGCAATAGGAGCTCATCAAATGCCTTCATACCTACACTGAAACCAAGCTCCACCCAAGGGCCAACAAGTTCCAAAACAAGACATACCACGCAAATTCTCCAGCAACAAAGGAACACTCCCCTGAGCCTCAATATACAGGCAGCTCAAAATTATCCGAAAACCTTTGATGTCTCATAACCCATTACGGGTCACTCCATTGCACTCCAGAGAGAAGAAACCCAGCTCCACCCACCAAAACTCCAACACAAGCCTCCCTAACCAGGAAACCTTGACAAGCCACTGATAGAACCCCACCCAAAGTGAGGAAGCTCCATAATAAAGAGAACTCCACAAATTATCAGAATATAAAAAGGCCACCCCAAACGCAGCAATATAACCAAGATGAAGAGACAGAGGAATACTCAGCAGGTAAAGGAACAGGAGAGTTGCCCACCAAACCAAACAAAAGAGGAAGAAGTAGGGAATCTACCGGAGAAGGAATTCCGAATATTGATAGTGAAAATGATCCAAAATCTTGAAATCAAAATGGAAACACAGATAAATAGCCTAGAGACAAGGATTGAGAAGATGCAAGAAAGGTTTAACAAGGACCTAGAAGAAATAAAAAAGAGTCAAAATATAATGAATAACACAATAAATGAGATCAGAAACACTCTGGAGGCAACAAATAGTAGAATAACGGAGGCAGAAGATAGGATTAGTGAAATAGAAGATAGAATGGTAGAAATAAATGAATCAGAGAGGAAACAAGAAAAACGAATTAAAAGAAACGAGGACAATCTCAGAGACCTCCAGGACAATATGAAATGCTCCAACATTCGAATTATAGGAGTCCCAGAAGAAGAAGACAGAAAGAAAGATCATGAGAAAATCCTTGAGGAGATAATAGTTGAAAACTTCCCTAAAATGGGGAAGGAAATAATCACCCAAGTCCAAGAAACACAGAGAGTCCCAAATAGGATAAACCCAAGGCGAAACACCCCAAGACACATATTAATCAAATTAACAAAGATCAAACACAAAGAACAAATATTAAAAGCAGCAAGGGAAAAACAACAAATAACACACAAGGGGATTCCCATAAGGATAACAGCTGATCTGTCAATAGAAACTCTTCAGGCCAGGAGGGAATGGCAAGACATACTTAAAGTGATGAAAGACAATAACCTACAGCCCAGATTACTGTACCCAGCAAGGATCTCATTCAAATACGAAGGAGAAATCAAAAGCTTTACAGACAAGCAAAAGCTGAGAGAATTCAGCACCACAAAACCAGCTCTCCAACAAATTCTAAAGGATATCCTCTAGACAGGAAACACGAAAAGGGTGTATAAACCCGAACCCAAAACAATAAAGTAAATGGCAACGGGATCATACTTATCAATAATTACCTTAAACGTAAATGGGTTGAACGCCCCAACCAAAAGACAAAGACTGGCCGAATGGATACAAAAACAAGACCCCTCTATATGCTGCTTACAAGAGACCCACCTCAAAACAAGGGACACATACAGACTGAAAGTGAAGGGCTGGAAAAAGATATACCACGCGAATAGAGACCAAAAGAAAGCAGGAGTGGCAATACTCATATCCGATAAAATAGACTTTAAAACAAAGGCTGTGAAAAGAGACAAAGAAGGCCACTACATAATGATCAAAGGAACAACCCAAGAAGAAGATATAACAATTATAAATATATATGCACCCAATATAGGAGCACCGCAATATGTAAGACAAATGCTAACAAGTATGAAAGGGGAAATCAACAATAACACAATAATAGTGGGAGACTTTAATACCCCACTCACACCTATGGACAGATCAACTAAACAGAAAATTAACAAAGAAACGCAAACTTTAAATGATACATTAGATCAGTTAGACCTAATTGATATCTATAGGACATTTCACCCCAAAACAACGAATTTCACCTTTTTTTCAAGTGCTCATGGAACCTTCTCCAGGATAGATCACATCCTGGGCCATAAATCTAAACTTGATAAATTCAAAAAAATCGAAATCATTCCAAGCATCTTTTCTGACCATAATGCATTAAGATTAGATCTCAATTACAGGAGAAAAACTATTAAATATTCTAACATATGGAGGTTGAACAACACACTTCTGAATAACCAACAAATCACAGAAGAAATCAAAAAAGAAATCAAAATATGCATAGAAACTAATGAAAATGAAATCACAACAACCCAAAACCTGTGGGACACTATAAAAGCAGTGCTAAGAGGAAAGTTCATAGCAATACAGGCATACCTCAAGAAACAAGAAAAAAGTCAAATAAATAACCTAACTCTACAACTAAAGCAACTAGAAAAGGAAGAGTTGGAGAACCCCAGAGTTAGTAGAAGGAAAGAAATCTTAAAAATTAGGGCAGAAATAAATGCAAAAGAAACAAAAGAGACCATAGCAAAAATCAACAAAGCCAAAAGCTGGTTCTTTGAAAGGATAAATAAAATTGACAAACCATTAGCCAGACTCATCAAGAAGTAAAGAGAGAAAAATCAAATCAATAAAATTAGAAATGAAAATGGAGAGATCACAACAGACAACACAGAAATACAAAGGATCATAAGAGACTACTATCAGCAGTTGTATGCCAATAAAATGGACAACGTGGAAGAAATGGACAAATTCTTAGAAAAGTACAATTTTCCAAAACTGAACCAGGAAGAAATAGAAAATCTTAACAGACCCATCACAAGCACGGAAATTGATACTGTAATCAGAAATCTTCCAGCAAACAAAAGCCCAGGTCCAGATGGCTTCACAGCTGAATTCTACCAAAAATTTCGAGAAGAGCTAACACCTATCCTACTCAAACTCTTCCAGAAAATTGCAGAGGAAGGTAAACTTCCAAACTCATTCTATGAGGCCACCATCACCCTAATACCAAAACCTGACAAAGATGTCACAAAAAAAGAAAACTACAGGCCAATATCTCTGATGAACATAGATGCAAAAATCCTCAACAAAATTCTAGCAATCAGAATCCAACAACACATTAAAAAGATCATACATCATGACCAAGTGGGCTTTATCCCAGGGATGCAAGGATTCTTCAATATCCGCAAATCAATCAATGTAATTCACCACATTAACAAATTGAAAAATAAAAACCATATGATTATCTCAATAGATGCAGAGAAGGCCTTTGACAAAATTCAACATCCATTTATGATAAAAACTCTCCAGAAAGCAGGAATAGAAGGAACATATCTCAACATAATAAAAGCTATCTATGACAAACCCACAGCAAACATTATCCTCAATGGTGAAAAATTGAAAGCATTTCCCCTAAAGTCAGGAACAAGACAAGGGTGTCCACTTTCACCGCTACTATTCAACATAGTTCTGGAAGTTTTGGCCACAGCAATCAGAGCAGAAAAAGAAATAAAAGGAATCCAAATTGGAAAAGAAGAAGTAAAACTCTCACTGTTTGCAGATGACATGATCCTCTACATGGAAAACCCTAAAGACTCCACCAGAAAATTACTAGAGCTCATCAATGAATATAGTAAAGTTGCAGGATATAAAATCAACACACAGAAATCCCTTGCATTCCTATACACGAATAATGAGAAAGTAGAAAAAGAAATTAAGGAAACAATTCCATTCACCATTGCAACGAAAAGAATAAAATACTTAGGAATATATCTACCTAAAGAAACTAAAGACCTATATATAGAAAACTATAAAACACTGATGAAAGAAATCAAAGAGGACACTAATAGATGGAGAAATATACCATGTTCATGGATTGGAAGAATCAATATAGTGAAAATGAGTATACTACCCAAAGCAATTTACAAATTCAATGCAATCCCTATCAAGCTACCAGCCACATTTTTCACAGAACTAGAACAAATAATTTCAAGCTTTGTATGGAAATACAAAAAACCTCGAATAGCCAAAGCAATCTTGAGAAAGAAGAATGGAACTGGAGGAATCAACTTGCCTGACTTCAGGCTCTACTACAAAGCCACAGTCATCAAGACAGTATGGTACTGGCACAAAGACAGACATATAGATCAATGGAACAAAATAGAAAGCCCAGAGATAAATCCACACACATATGGACACCTTATCTTTGACAAAGGAGGCAAGAATATACAATGGAGTAAAGACAATCTCTTTAACAAGTGGTGCTGGGAAAACTGGTCAACCACTTGTAAAAGAATGAAACTAGATCACTTTCTAACACCGCACACAAAAATAAACTCAAAATGGATTAAAGATCTAAATGTAAGATCAGAAACTATAAAACTCCTAGAGGAGAACATAGGCAAAACACTCTCAGACATAAATCACAGCAGGATCCTCTATGATCCACCTCCCAGAATTCTGGAAATAAAAGCAAAAATAAACAAATGGGATCTAATTAAAATTAAAAGCTTCTGCACAACAAAGGAAAATATAAGCAAGGTGAAAAGACAACCATCTGAATGGGAGAAAATAATAGCAAATGAAGCAACTGACAAACAACTAATCTCAAAAATATACAAGCAACTTATGCAGCTCAACTCCAGAAAAATAAACGACCCAATCAAAAAATGGGCCAAAGAACTAAATAGACATTTCTCCAAAGAAGACATACGGATGGCTAACAAACACATGAAAAGATGCTCAACATCACTCATTATTAGAGAAATGCAAATCAAAACCACAATGAGGTACCACTTCACACCAGTCAGAATGGCTGCGATCCAAAAATCTGCAAGCAATAAATGCTGGAGAGGGTGTGGAGAAAAGGGAACCCTCCTACACTGTTGGTGGGAATGCAAACTAGTACAGCCACTATGGAGAACAGTGTGGAGATTCCTTAAAAAATTGCAAATAGAACTACCTTATGACCCAGCAATCCCACTTCTGGGCATACACACCGAGGAAACCAGAATTGAAAGAGACACATGTACCCCAATGTTCATCGCAGCACTGTTTATAATAGCCAGGACATGGAAACAACCTAGATGTCCATCAGCAGATGAATGGATAAGAAAGCTGTGGTACATATACACAATGGAGTATTACTCAGCCGTTAAAAAGAATTCATTTGAATCAGTTCTGATGAGATGGATGAAACTGGAGCCGATTATACAGAGTGAAGTAAGCCAGAAAGAAAAACACCAATACAGTATACTAACACATATATATGGAATTTAGGAAGATGGCAATGACGACCCTGTATGCAAGACAGGGAAAGAGACACAGATGTGTATAATGGACTTTTGGACTCAGAGGGAGAGGGAGAGGGTGGGATGATTTGGGAGAATGACATTCTAACATGTATACTATCATGTGAATTGAATCGCCAGTCTATGTCTGACGCAGGATGCAGCATGCTTGGGGCTGGTGCATGGGGATGACCCAGAAAGATGTTCTGGGGAGGGAGGTGGGAGGGGGGTTCATGTTTGGGAATGCATGTAAGAATTAAAGATTTTAAAATTAAAAAAATAAAAAACTAAAAATTAAAAAAAAAAGAAAAAAAAAATAAAATATAGAAGACTACCAAAAAGAATTACCATGTAATAAAGATCTCCTTTCTTAAAAAAAAAATAAAAAAAAAATAAAAGATGATGATTTACATGCCATCATATAGGTGAATCTCAAGTACAGTATGCTAAGTAAAAGTGGAATAAAAAAAAAAAAGAAAACTCCATTCTATATGTTTTCATGTATATAACATTCTTTTAGAAGTAAAACAATAAGGGAGGGCAAGAAACAGTGACTGTCAAGTGCTGGAACTAAAGGTGGGCCCCTGCAAAAGTTTGGGGACATGTTAGAACAAGGCTATATTTTAATTAAGAGGTGAATTCCTAACTGTCTATATGTGTCAAGACTCAGAGAACTGTGCACTAAAAAAGGTGAATGTTTTACATATAAATTATTCTTGATATTTAAAAAAATTGAAACAACATCAAGGATTAAAAGATGAGAGCTCATGCATTTCTTGAGTGCCTTCCATGTGCCAAATATTATCCTCAGTTCTGGTAATACAGCATTGAGAAAATAGACAAGAAACACTGCCCTTTCTAGTAGATTGATGGAGAGATCATGTGATAGCAATGAATCACATTCATCAGGACTTAAGCGAGAGCCTTCACTGTGAAAAATGTCCCAAGAGTCCACAGAAAAAGCAAAGTCAAGCTCTGCTGGTCATAGAGATTCAGGTCATTCATCAGTCCAACTCTGCCCAGACATTACTACTTACTGAAGAAACAAACGTTTAAAGAGGACCCACCACCAGCAAAACTGGTGTAAAATTTTATTACTCACTTGACATATAGTTATTATATAGGAAAATATTAACTTTAAAGAAGGACTTTCTGCCCAAATATTAACATCAATAAAATGACAATGTATCCATTTATTTTTCAAAGTGATAACTACTGTTAGGAAACACAGTCACTGTTTTAAATCCTGTGATCTAGAAATCTAGGATATAATGTCAGCAGTTTTACAAAGAAAATTATAATATTCACTGCAAAGATAGAGGTTACTTTTTATGTGAACAAGATAAAAATATGGTAATAGAATCTCATATTTACAAGCCTCGGATTGCATAAAATAAACTGAAACCTACAAGGGATAATAAAAGCAGAAACATGAGAAATATAAATATGGTGAAAAGAACATTATCCTGTTAGAACTGAGTCCCTCTGCCTCTGATAATGTTTCTGAGCAATCTGTTTTTACCTTCATGGAAAAGCATATACTTTATATATCTGAAAAGCTCTTGCCTTTCAATATTCCCCAGTTATTTTGTTGTAGCTAGCTATCATGGAAAGATTTTTGTTACTAATATAAAAGAAAGTCATCAATTTGTCCTACTGTTGGAGCATATTTACATTAGATTTATTTTCTTGATCAATATTCAAGTGTTTGATTTATTTTAAACTTAATAAAAATTATCCTCACATTGCATTTCAAAGGCCTATCCAAAGAGATTACAGAAAGTCACATGGGGGAACAAAATTGGCAGTTCCAACACAGAGAACAAAGCATTTATATATTGAAAATGTACTATAATCAGGGAGACATACAATAATTATTGAATATCTTTGATTGACATAAAAATTTCTGTTTTGTATTAGTCTTTAATAATTTCTATTGAAATAATATGTCAAGTAGGCATAGGTAATGTTTGATATTTATTGGGAAATTACCAGGATTGGTATTTTATATATATGGCAAAAAAAAAATCTCCTCTCTCATGGACTCCAGTTCAGAGACAAGTGTGATAATAACTCATAAAACTGAAGTCACAGATGCTTGTTCTAGTACTGGTTTTATCACTATTTTGTTTTGTGTCTTCAAGTTACTTAGGTTTTCTTGCTTTTTTGTTTTCACCACTGCAGATTGGAAGAATTGCATTAGATGATTCCTAAGGTTGCTCTCTTTCTTAATGCGGATTCCCTTAAATACTTTTAAGGCTTGAAACAGGCTTATGTGCCCATCATTTCTTTGTAATTCAAAGAATCAGGAATAGGGAGCAGAAGAGTAAGACCAGAAGAAGAAAGCCTAACAAAAGAATATAATCAACCCCAGAGGAACTTCTGAATAGTTCATAAGTACTTCTAAGACATAACCGTGCCAGAAGACAATCATCCTATTGCCCCCTGTTGGGTGAGATTATCCCTGAAGGAGAGCACCCTTCCATACTCTGAGCTGCTCTTGGGCTTAGATTGGAGCAGGGTTCCATTGTTTCAGAAAAAACAGACAGGAAAGCAGAAGTATGCACAGTGTGCAGTTTCTATGGAACTTCAGTGAGTGAAGAAGAAAACTGTTAGCAACAGCACTGGCCAAAATTACAAGCACGGTGTCCCTCAGGGACTTATTCCAGAACCTTCTGTGGATACCAAAATTAACTGATGCTCAAGTTCCATAGTAGACCCTCTGTATTTGCGGGTCTGCCTCCATGGATTCAAACAATCACAGATCATGTAGTACTGCTGTACTTATTTTTAAAATCCACATATAAGTACACCTGCCAGTTCAAACTCATGTTGTTCAAGGGTAACTATTTTCTGAAAGACGGGGATGACGGCACCATGAGTATTCAATACTCTTTTGGATCTAAAGACCATGGTTCTAAATCTGTGTTTTCTGAATTGCGTTGAATATGATGGTCACTGAGAAACAATTAAGAATGGGTAACAAGAACAAATAAAAATGATGACGATCCTCATGATACTTGTATACAGAGAATGGTGTAGTGTCAAGTAATTTGCCCACATATCTTGATGATTTCTGAAAAGAAGGAGACCTTAGCATTTGTACTTTCAACAACATGGTAGGTTGAATTCTGTGGTAGGAGAAGGTGACTCACTAGATAAAAACAGTTTGATGAAAGATTCTTTAAGGACATCTGGCAACTAATCAAAAAGTCCTTGCTCAGCTAGCAACTTTCCACTTAGTGTTAAAGCTTCCCAAGTGCCAAGATACTGGAAAATGGATATCTTTGCAAAGATTTAGATTTATCTCCCATTGTGAATAATGAGTGGATTTACTGATACATAAATCATTCTTTTTAGTTTGGTTATCATAAAATCAACACATAGAAGGAGATAATATTTGAATGCAGGAGTTTTTAAACATGCAATCCTCAGAATCAGACCCTGCTTCACGATGCCCTAAGATCTAGAATACCTGCAGTGTTTAGTGTTTATGTAACGAGAGAGTGGGGGTGGGGGATGATGATATACACAGAGGTACACATGTCAAACCAAGCTTCATATAATTAACTTCCACAGTATGTTGGTCTGAGCCTACAGTATGTATGTAAATGCTCTGTATCTGACACAGGATACATGGGTGGGGCTTCCAACAGATTTCAAGTGTTCTAGACATTTCTAGGGGGCTAAGAAGAAAAATCAATCTAATTTCCCCCACTCCCCCCAAAAAATATTGGCATGATCATGTACTCAGTTGCTCAGTTGTGTCCTGCTCTTTGAGGCCTCATGGACTGTGGCCTGCCCGGCTTCTCTGCCCATGGAATTTTCCAGACAAGAATATACTGGTGTGGGGTGCCATTTCCTACTCCAGGGGATCTTCCCCACCCAGGGCTAGAATCCCATTTCTTGTGCTTGCTGCATTGGAAAGTGAATTCTTTACCACTAGCACCACCTGGGAAGCCCTGGCATGATTACAGATGTTTAATAACGGACTTTTGGACTCTGAGGGAGAAGGAGAGGGTGGGATGATTTGGGAGAATGGAATTATAACATGTATACTATCATGTAAGAATCGAATCGCCAGTCTATGTCTGACGCAGGATACAGCATGCTTGGGGCTGGTGCACGGTGATGACCCAGAGAGATGTTATGGGGAGGGAGGTGGGAGGGGGGTTCATGTTTGGGAACGCATGTACACCCATGGGGATTCATGTCAATGTATGGCAAAACCATACAGTATTGTAAAGTAAAATAAAGTAAAAATAAAAGACAAAATAAATAAATAAATAAATAAATTTACACTGACAGTTTTCTGAAGTTTTCTGAAATAAAGTTAAAAATTATGTGGGGCATTGTTTGAATAAGTTTATACACACAGTCAGTGAATACGAAAAATTAAGTATTATCTATATTCCCATTACATTAATAAGTTAGAGGGGAAAGACTTAACATACTGTGCAGAGCACCGAAAGATACGTGGAGAGAATTCTGAAAGCCGTATTTCAACAATACCAGCATAGAAATGCTAGAGTGACTTGGCAAGTTGAACTCTCTGAACTCTAAGTATGACACAAATGATTGTAACTACAACCAATCTACCTGAGATTACTACATGCGAAAATGATAGCAATATTGGTAGTAGTAGTAATTCAGAAGGTACCCACATTCTACCCATATGGTTTTCTTTGCCCAAGAAAATGAAAACTATTGGCTTTTGCACTTCAAATCTTATACAAGATATTTTTAGGTATCTACTGTCAGTTTGTAATGGCCTTTTTCTTCTTTCAAGCTTATATCTTTAAAGTGATCAACATAATGATTTGATTTATCCATAATGAAGCAATTACCACAAGTTCACTGAATATCCATCCTCTCATATAGATACAAAATAAAAGAAAAAATTTTCAAATATTTTTCCTTGGAAGGGAGGTTCAGGATGGAGGGGACATATGCATACCTATGACCGATTTATATTGATGTATGGTAAAAACCATCATAATATTGTAAATTATCCTCCTCCAATTAAAATAAATTAATTTAAAAAATATTCTTCCTTGTGATGAGAACTCAGGATTTACTCTCTTAGCAATCTTCATGTATAAAGTACAGTAATATTAATTACATTAATGATGTAATCCCTAGTACTTATTTATCTTATAATTGTAAGTTTGTACATTTTGATCACCTTTCTCCAGTTTCCCCCTCCTTCTGTCCTCTTCTCCAGTAACCATAAGTCTGATCTCTTTTTCTAGAGTTTGTTACTTTGTTTTTTTGAAGAATAATTGCCCTACAATTCTGTGTTAGTTCCTGGTGTACAACACAGTGTTCCATATTGCTATACATTACAAAATGATCACCACGATAAGTTTAGTTACCAACTGTCACCACAGAACTATATTACATTATTATTGATTATACTCCCACACTGTACATTTAATACAGTGACTCATTTTATAATCAGAACTGTGTACATCTTAACCTCTCTTTTTTTCTCTCATGCCCCAACCACCCACCTCTCTGGTAACCATCCATGTGTTCCCTTATTTTCCACACAATCAGATGTCTCTTAAAATGAGAAAAAAAAAAGTAAGGATCTTGGTGTTTTCCTTTGGGTATTAAAAAAAAAAAAGGATTGCCAGTTATATGATAGTTCTTTTTTTACTTTTTGAGAAACCTCCATACTGTTTTCCATAGTGGCTATACCAATTTAAATTCCCACTAACAGCATACAAGGATTTGCTTTTCTCTACATCTGCATCAACATTTATTTACCTTTTTATGATAGCTGTCAGAATAGGGGTGAGTGATATCACACTGTTATTTTGATTTGCATTTCCCTGATAATTGGTGACGTGAAGCACCTTGTCATATACCTGTTGGTCATTTACATTTCTACTTTGGAAAAAAACCTCTATTTGGGTTCATTGCCCATTTTAAAATCAGGTTGTTTATATGTTCTTGAGTTATATGAGTCATATAGTTTTGATACTAATGTCTTATTAGATATATGGTTTGAAGACATTTTCTCCCATTCCATAGAGTGCTTTTTCATTCTGTTGATTATTTCCTTTGCTGGGCAGAATATTTTCAGTTTGACATATCCCTGCTTGTTTATTTTTCCTTTCGTTGCCTGAGCTTTTTATGTCATAAGGAAATGTTATTCCCCAGGTCAAATCAATATGTCAAAGAGATATCTGCACTCCCATGTTCACTGCAGTGTTTATTTATGATATTGAGATATGGAAACAACATAAATGTCCACTGACAGATGGACAGATAAAGATGTGTAACACACACACACACACACACACACACACACACACGAATATTATTGGATTGGCCAAAATGTTCTTTTGGGTTTTCTACAACACTGGAAACCTGGAATGAACTTTTTGGCCAACCCAATATGTTATTCGTATTGCTACAGTATTTGCAACAGCATTAAGAAACCTGGGAAATATTATGTTAAGTGACATAAGCCGTACCCAGAAAGAAAAAAAAAAAAACATGATCTCATTTATATGTGTAATCTAAAAAATTCAAAAACACAGAAGCAGAGCGTAGAACAGTGGTTACCAGGAGAAGAGAAGTAAAAGAAATGAGGAGATACTGATCAATGCAGAGAAAGTTAGTTACATAGGATAAATAAGCCTAGAGATCTAACATACAGTATGATGACTATAGTTAGCAATACCATATGGAATACTGGAAATTTGCCAAGAAAGTAGATTTCTAGGTGTCCTTATCAAACACACACAGAATGTAACTATGTGAAGAGAAGATATATTAATTGGCTTGACTATAATCATTTTGGGCTTCCCAAGTGGCGCAGTAGTAAAGAATTCGCCTGCCAATGCAGGAGATGTAGGAGACGCAGGTTTGATCTCTGGGTCAGGAAAATCCCCTGGAGTAGGAAATGACACTCCACTCCACTCCACTTGCATAGAAAACTCCAGGGACAGAGGAGCCTGGCAGGCTACAGTCCCTATGGTCACAAAGAGTCAGACACGACTGGGCATGCACACATGCAGTCATCATTTTACTATGTATATGTATGTCAAGTCATGTTGTATGCCTTAAATATACACAACACTTATCAAAAAATAAATTAAAGTAGACAATCAACATGATAAAAATAGTAGAGGTCTTAGGTTTTAGGTCTGAAACATGAATAACATCAGTGTCAAATATGAAAAGAACTAAATTCTAAGCACAGGAGTGTGGGTTCATTTTTATCTTAATCTCACATCTGTGTGTTCCTGAGAGAAGATATGAAATGGCTACATTTGAAAATAATATATGACTATACTCAATGGGAATGTTCCCTTAATATTCAGTTCAGTTCAGTCACTCAGTCATGTCTGAGTCTTTGCGACCCCATGAATCGCAGCACACCAGGCCTCCCTGCACTTTAGTCCAGTTCAGTTCAGTTCAGTCGCTCAGTCGTGTCCAACTCTTTGCGACCCCATGAATTGCAGTACACCAGGCCTCCCTGTCCATCACCAACTCCTGGAGTTCACTCAGATTCACATCCATCGAGACCGTGATGCCATCCAGCCATCTCATCCTCAGTCGTCCCCTTCTCCTCCTGCCCCCAATCCCTCCCAGCATCAGAGTCTTTTCCAATGAGTCAACTCTTTGCATGAGGTGGCCAAAGTACTGGAGCTTCAGCTTCAGCATCAGTTCTTCCAAATAAATCTCAGGGCTGATCTCCTTCAGAATGGATTGGTTGGATTTCCTTGCAGTCCAAGGGACTCTCAAGAATCTTCTCCAACACCACAGTTTAAAAGCATCAATTCTTTGGCACTCAGCCTTCTTCACAGTCCAACTCTCACATCCATACATGACTACTGGAAAAACCATGCCCTTGACTAGATGGACCTTAGTCAGCAAAGTAATGTCTCTGCTTTTGAATATGCTGTCTAGGTTGGTCATGACTTTTCTTCCAAGGAGGAAGCGTCTTTTAATTTCATGGCTGCAATCACCATCTGCAGTGATTTTGGAGCCCCAAAAAAATAAAGTCTGACACTGTTCCCACTGTTTCCCCATCTATTTCCCATGAAGTGATGGGACTGGATGCCATGATCTTTGTTTTCTGAATGTTGAGCTTTAAACCAACTTTTTCACTCTCCTCTTTCACATTCATCAAGAGCCTTACTGGAAATACCAAGGTCTTTGCAATAATAAGAAGTGGAACCACAGTTAATGACATAGAAGTTAAAAGAGGTTAAATAATTGTCTATAGTTGCACTTGAAAGTAAAAACTGACCGTGTTAAAGCCCTTATTTTCTTTTTGAATGTCTGGGGGTTTTGTTATGTGGCAATTTTTTGTTACATAATTATATAAAAGAAAAATGCTTTCTCTTCTCTTATCAGGCTGCTCTTCTCAACGTGTCTGCCACACCCACCTCCCCACCCCCATACCCAGACACTGTGCGTTCAACTATTACATTTCTTCCCCTGGGTTACCCCCTCCCCTTTTTGACCTCATCTATCACACATAATTCAAGGTCTAATTAAAGTTCTACTTTGTTTGTGTAACTTTGGCCATTCCAATCTATAGTAATCATTACATTTCTCCTACTACTAATGAACGTTTAAGCTATAACAGAATGAATTAATATATAGTTACTGTGCTATTAAGCCATTTGATAGTTCGGTATCTCTAAATAGATGGAAAACTCCACCAGCAAGGTGGGACACATATATGCTATAGTAGCACACAGCAAAGAACTGAGTATAATACATATTGGAAGCGTAGTAAATAAAACCTTCTTATTGACTCAGCGATTCATTCATTTGTTCACGATAATTGCAAATGCATATGCTTTGTATATTAAAAGTTGCAGAGGAATGCTGATTCTGGTACTGAAGAAAAAAATGGGGCCAGACTTTCAACCTACTTTGTAAAAGTGTTAGTCGCTCAGTTGTGTCTGACTCTTTGCAACCCCGTGGACTGTAGCCCACCAAGCTCCTCTGTTCATGGAATTCTCCAGGCAAGAATACCGGAGTGGGTAGCCAGTCCCTTCTGCAGGGGATCTCCTCCTACTTTAAACAACTAAAAAACCAGGTAAAACACAGATAAAACAATATTTTCAGATACTGGACCAGAGGCAGTGTGAGACAATGACTTTTGAGAAAACAGGACTGAGATACCTGAGTCCTATAATTACTTTGCTTTCTGCAGGCACTTTCCAGACCACAGTGAAGAGAAGGGAAGCAAAGCGAGTCAGGCAGTCTTGCTGAATTAAAAAGAGATTAGAGTTCAGGGACGTTAAGCTGCCTAAAACCGAAGGGGCTGAATCTCTGAGGGAATAAAATTACAAAGAAAGAGAGCTACCCAGAGATGTTTAGAAGCCTGCCCTTGAGTCTCAGACTGAGCACTGCTTTATCCATGAATGTCACTGGTGAGCAGTAAGCTGAACAGTTCCCTGAGTTTCTACATGGGTGGGAACTTTGTGTTTGTATCAGTCAAAAGGCTTCTTGACATATGGAGCTTCGAGCAGAGTTCCAAAAGTCAAGTATATGTCAACCAAAAAGAGAAAGAAATTATAAAATTGGCCAAACCAATCTATAATTTCAGAAAGAGCAAACATTACTTGAGGTTGGTACAGAATTGGGCTGACTGCAGTGGAAGAGAGGAGATATTTTCAAGGAGATAAAAAATATTTAATTCATAAGTTGAGAACAAAGGTATATATGACTGTCCAAGTTTATAGAATTCTATATTTAAATGGATATATTTAATTTTATGAAAAGGATACTCTTAAAATTATCAGTAAAAAATAATTATGACAGAGCTCCTAGCAAGAAGCCACCATTTAAATTTACATTTTGACATCTTTGCTTCAAACTTTAGACTTAAAGATGTTATAGGCATGCTTCCAGCACCTGAACCCATACAAAGTCACTTATGTACAGATGGTAATTGAAGTCATTGTTTGGATACAACCAGATGGAAAGAGTATATAGGATAATGTGGCAATTTCCTTACCCATTTGGTTTGGTTCTTATCTTAAATTACCCTGAAATACAGTTTGCACTTAAAACTTTCGTATATAGATGAATGCAGAAAAGTTGGAACATTTAGGGGATAATTTGAATAAAAAGAGAGAGAGCTTCAATAAAATAGAGAGAGAAAACCTCAGTAGCACTGGAATAAATGAAAATTTTGAAACTCAAATAGATTTGCATTATTTAGAAGTTATTGTATTTCAAACTGAAAGCTTTAAAACTGGTTATGGGAATGCAAAGAGGAACCTGCCCCCATAATCTGTCCCCCATTGCTGTTTTTGAAGACTAAATTGGAAATGACAGCAGGAATTAAACTGTGAAGTTTCAGAGTAGTACATCAATGACAAATAACTAATTTTTTTCTTCCTGTTATGCACTTTGTCAGAAATATTCTTGGGATTGGATTTTTCCAAAGACTATAAAAACAAATCTAAAACACAAGAAAACACACAATAGCTTTCAGTTCACAGAGAATACCCTCCAAATACAAGTATCTCATCTTGTCAGACTGTTGTTTAGGACATTCCTGATAGAGCTAAGGAAGTTGAAAGCTAGCCGTCAATAAGCATATTCACATGGCAAACACACGTCAGTGGCTCTATTTTTGCACAGCACACTATTTTGTCAAACTTAATACAAACCAGATAGAAGACAGATAGTATTTTTATACAAAATGGAAACTAAGGTCTCCAAATAAAGGACTGTACTTGCAACCTCCTGATCAGACTCTCCCAGATTGTACACATGTATTATTTTAAAGGAAAGAACATTCACATATGACACAATAAAAATTAAAATTTATCAAATATTTTTAAAATAAAAACTGTTTCAACCACTTTAGAAAAAGGAGATAATCAATACGGAGAGACTAGCTACTTTTTGAAATCCATTTTTTGGGAAATGCTCTGATATTTCAGAGACTCCTGGGGAAAATAAGATGGAATGATAAAGAAGTTGGTGAAATTTGCCTTTGTCATCCTTTTTCTTAATTTTTAGCATTATTTTCCAATTTCATTTACTGCCCACTCTAGTTTTCTATACCTGTCTATAAACAGTCAGTCTTGTTTCTCTGCCCTTGAGACAGTTCAGTTGAGTTAAGAGACTGTCATTCTTTTTCTTCTAATAAGAATAAAACTAAGATAATTTAGCCTTGGTTTAATATTCTCTTAAATGCAGACTTTCATTCATAAACTGGGAGAGAACATTTTCAAAGGATTTCTCAGTTTTCTTCCTGACTTGCTCTCTCTGCTCCTTTCTCTCCTTCCTTACCTCCTTCATTTTTATCTACAAATCAAAACAAACACATATTCTTGCCCCATATTTCAATTAAGACTCAGGAAATATTTATGATTTCCTCCCCTGTCCAAGGTCACATAAGTTTGACTGGGAGATTATAGTCAAGAGCATTCATGCTCTGTTTATCCATTCATGATGTAAATACCAAATTTCCATAAGTACTTGGAACACTTCAAAGCGATGGAAAGAGGTATCGAATGAGAAAGACCCAGGCTTTCCCTTCCAGTGGTCCATCCAGCAAGATAGATGGGCAATGAGTAAGTACCTGTGAAGGTGAAAAGGTGCATGAAGGAAATTTAAAAGATGCATTGTAAGTGAATGGCAATGGGGCACAACAGACTTTTGGGATCAAGGAAGTAATCTTCTGAGAAAATGGTGTTTCAATTGAGACCTGAAGAAAAAGTCAAAGTTAGATTAAAAAGTAAGTATGGAGAAGGGAATGTTAAATTTAAGGGAGCAGAAGGCAAACCAAGTGCATGGAAAATCTGGAAAGTGAAGATGATCAGTATAAAGAGAACTTACTTAGGCGAGAGGTCGCTGAATTTTACACTTGTTTTCCTCTGTCTAAATGCTCTATCCCCAGATGGACTTATGGCTCATTGCTTCTCCTCATTCCAGTCTTGGCTCAAAGGCTAAAGTCTTCTTTGATTATGTAATTTAAAATTCAGTACTGCCAGCACTCATTATTTACCTCTATTCTGCATTATCTTTTGATATAAAGTATGCTTCTGTCTCTCTCCCTCATCTAGGATGCAAGTCCTGTAAGAGCAGGAGAGCTGAACTGCCTTGTTCTCACTACCAAGAAGAGCTAGGGCTTAGTACGTGGAGAGTAAATATGTGTCAAATAAAAGATAAAGAGACAAGTAGAGAGAAATGAGCACACAGGCAGGAGCAGACGTTTTAGGATGCCATATGCTATGAAAATAATTTTCTTCTTTAACAACAATGAAAAAGATCGAGGAATAGATTTAAATAAGGAAAGAACATGATTTGTCTTTTCAGGAAAAAATAAGCATACTTTGTTTTTAATGTGGAGATCAGCTCCAAAGGGGAAGCGATGTATGTATGGGAGGATAGCAAGGAATTCATTGTGGTGACTGAAGTCACAGATGTTACGAAGAGGTTAAAAAGTTACAGAGCCACCAGGACTGGAAAATTGAAATGCAAGTCCCTTATTGAAAAGGGCTTTGTGTACCCAACTAAGAATTCAAACAGCTTTGCAAACAGCGTGATGCTATTCTAGGCTACTCTAGGAAGGAGAAAGATAGTTATTGTTTTGGAAGAATGACACTGATAGCAGCATCTAGAAAGCTGAATCAGGGCTTGATATGAATGAATGTGCCAACCGGAGATAAATGACTTGTTTAAGATTATGCAATCAATAAGTGGCAGAGTTGAAATTCTGACTTTAAACTTAATGTTACTACCACTAAGTTACCTAATTGTTATGATAATATTACATAACAGCAATAGTGGTGACATCACTTCTAGTTAGATAATTAATTATGTGTGTACATGATAGCATGTATTCTTCACAGTAGTCTTGTAAGGTAACTACTATTATTACTTCATATATGTGTGTGTGTGTGTGTCTGTGTGTGTGTGTGTACACACATCCTCATGCAACCACACAAGTTGAGTGATGCCAGAGGCATGGGTCTCCCAGGCTCCAAGTCTGGAAGACCCACTCACTTCCAGTGACCTTCTGTTTGTCCCAGTCTTTGCCTGTAGCTTGTGTAGAGTCAACAACACAAAAGACAACTCTACACAAGTTTCAGGCGAAGACTGAGACAAATAGAAGTCAACAACACAAGAGACAACTCTCCTTGGACTTCAAGGAGATCAAATCAGTCAATCAAAAAGGAAATCAGTCCTGAATATTCATTGCAAGGACTGATGCTGAAGCTGAAGCTGAGGCTCCAATACTTTGGCCACCTGATGTGAAGAACTGACTCACTGGAAAAGACCCTGATGCTGGGAAAGGTTGAAGGCAGGAGAAGGGGTTGACAGAGGATGGGATGATTGAATGGCCTCACCAACTTGATGGACATGAGTTTCAGCAAGCTCCAAGAGTTGGTGATGGACAGGAAAGCCTAGCATGCTTCAGTCCAAGGGGATTGCAAAGAATTGGACACTACTGAGCAACTGAACTGAACTGAGCTTGCCTGAAGCTGGCACTGAAGTTGGTGCTTTCATTTCTTTCCTCTGTAATTAATGTCCTCTCATCTCTCTTGTTCAAGGAGACAATTCTTTTTGGGTTTCCCTTGTTCAAACAGTCTGAGTAAAGTACCCATTCCCTTGCAATTTGAGTCTTGGAGAATGCGTGGAGCTGATTAAATACACACAGTTTGGTGATATTAATACTATTACACAGAAGCAGAGATCACAAGAAATAGCATGTGAGTCACACAAAGCCATTTCATGGAGGAGAAAATGGGCTCAGAGAAAGAAAATAATTTTAGGCAAACAAAACAGTCACCCTACCACCAAAACCAAACTGAAAGAAAACAAAAATAAGTTCTTTTTGAGGACACAACCTACAGTCTTTCTATTATATCACCTACTTTCATAATATCCTCTTACAAATTAGGTTAAAGTATAAATCTTCCCCACCCAGGGATCAAATCCACAGCTTCTGCATCTCTTGTACTGGAGGGCAGATTGTTTATCACTGTGCCATCTGGGAAGTCCTAACATACTGTAGAAAGGTTTTAAATTTCAGTTTTAAAGTGAAAAGTTTCATTTATAAGGAAAATTCATTCATGCTCAATTCTTTATTCCCATTGGTGCTGGATTATTATAGAATAGGAAATGCTTATACCAACTGCTCTTTTGTGAAATTAAATCTGTATCCACTTGTGTCAAAAGAGAGAACCCATACAAAACAACTCAATCTCTCCATTTCCATGATAGTTCAGATGAAAATGAAATGAGTATTAATCCTTGCTTACATAACTTGGCTCCTATGGGAAGGCAAGATTTTGATTGTTAGGCAAATCACATTTGCCCAGAAGCTATTTTAGAAAATGTTTTTCTAACCAACGGGTGGTGCAATTCTCTAATTCACACGCATTGGTGTTTTACAACGAGCGATTCTCACTTTTTACTGAGACACTTACTATGAAATTAGTTTTGGCTCCACAGAGTCATCATCGTTATTTAAGAAACATTGACTTCTGTTAGAGGTCAAAGCACAAAAACCATTTGGCTTCTGTGCCTGTGCCCAAAATAATTAGTTATATATAGATTTCACCTTGTCTTTGGTGAAGAGCAAACATAGCAGGGGTCTCAAAGCCTATGGCAGCCAAGTAACACTGAACAATGTTTGTTGTGTGCAAAGATGTCAGGTCTATAAAGAGTTTAGGGGCTGAAATCCAGCCAACATTCAACCTGCTGGCTTCAAGAAAGAGTAACTTCTTTTCCAATTTGTCCAGAGTCTTGCAGAGTTTGGCAGAGGCTGATGAATTATATGACCATGGGTGAACACTTTTAAGTCAGACAAGACTTAGTAACTGAACCTCAATTTCTTCAACTATTAAAATAATAATGGTAATACTTAGACCATAAAATGCATATTATGTAATTACATTGTAAATGCTATACTCAGGCACATGTCTCATCATTCACAATTTTAATTTGATTGGTCCTTTTCCTGGATATATCCTCTCTCTCTTCCCTAGAGAGAATAGTATATCCTGATAATTATTTCTGGTAAAATTTGTTACCTGATCATTATTCTCTAGCAAAACAAGTTCTACTCCCAATTTGTTAAAATTGGCTCCATCTTTAAAATTTTATTCTGGCAAATGCTGGTGTTATGAATAATTTATGGACAAGTTAGCACAAGAGCTAGAATATTTAGAAGAGAATTTTAAGTGGTTTCTAGCACATATATTTGGTGTGGTTAGAAGCAAAAAAAAATGTGGTCAAAAAAGTCTGTGCAAATGCATATTACAATAAAATATGCAATGTAAATTTCTATCAACTCACTTCCGATGTAAAAATATACCTCTAAGCAGACACTCCTTTCCCCATTTTCCTCTAGGTTAAAAGAGAATTCAGTACACATTTCATATTATCCAGAAATAATCCACTCAAATGAAAAGCTCAAGGAGCTATGCAAATTTCATTGAAAAGATTGTAGTAACTTTGTAAGATGTTTACATTACCCACCCTACAGCAGATTTCTCAAAACAGGCATATCTAGCTTTAAAAATCCTCTAATCCCCAGAAGCCTGCTCACAGGATTAATCTTCTTCATTTTTATCCCATGCAGCTCCTTCCTCCCCACCCTGCACCGTTTTTCAGGCTTCTTCTCTCTCCCACTTCCATAAACTGCAACTGGCTCCTTACGTTGATACTCAAAACAATTCAGCAAATTGCACATCTACAGTTACACCACCACTATCCAAGCAAGGACCCCCCATTTATTGGGACCTATTTCACCTTAAAATAGCACAGGGGAGAAGGAGGAGGAAGAGGATAAAATCTTGACACTTAGATACATGCATGAGCTTATTTTATTCATTGAACAAGATGTTATCGTGTTTCTTTTTACTTTTCTGAACTCTCTCTGGCAACCCATAGAGGGGCATGTCCATTGCATTTTAAATGTATTTCTGCTGCTGATATAAAGTTCATTCTTGAGCACACAATGGCTTTGTCCAAGTACTTCAAAGAGTCAGGCAATGTGACCTTCTTTGTGTGCTTAGTCACTCAGTCATGACTTAGTCAGTCACTCAGCGACCCCATGGACTGTAGTCCACCAGACTCCTCTGTCCATGGGATTCTCCAGGCAAGAAAACTGGAGTGGGTTGCCATTACATTCTCCAAGGGATCTCCTCGACCCAGGGATTGAACCTGGGTCTCCTGTGTCTCCTGCATTGCTTGTGATTCTTTACCTACTGAGCCATGGGGAGGCATAGTTTGCTTGCAGTAATCTACAATTTTAGAAGGTAGGGCTGGGGGAGATTCTTCCCAAAGGCTCTTTGGAGGCTTTGGATTCATCCAGGAGACTCCTTAGAGCAGATGATTCCTAGCTGCCAGTCCCAAGAATTCTCCCACAGCTGAGAGGTCAGGAGATGTGTGTGGATACAGAGGCGCTATAGGGCACAGGAATCTCCAAAATCACTGCGGATGGTGACTGCAGCCACGAAGTTAAAAGACTCTTGCTACTTGGAAGTAAAACTATGACAAACCTAGACAGCGTATTAAAAAACAGAGACATCATTTTGCTGACAAAGTCCATATGGTTAAAGCTATGGTTTTTTCAGTAGTCACATACGGATGTAAGAGTTGGACCATAAAGGAGGCTGAATGCTGAAGAACTGATGCTTTCAAACTGTGGTGCTGAAGAAGACTCTTGATAGTCCCTTGGACAGTAAGGAGCTGAAACCAGTCAATCCTAAAGGAAATCAACCCTGAATATTCATTGGAAGGACTGATGCTAAAGTTGAAATTCCAATACCTTGGCCACTTGATGTGAGAGTTGACTCATTGGAAAAGACCCTGATACTGGGAAAGATTGAGGCCAGGAACAGAAAGGGATGACAGAGGATGAGATGGTTGGATGGCATCACCGACTCAGTGGACGTGAGTTTGAACAAACCCCAGGAGATAGTGAAGGACAGGACAGTCTGGCGTGCTGTGGTCCTTGGGGTCATAGAGTCAGACATGACTTAACAACTGAACAACAACAACACTGGGGCACAAAAGGCCTTAAAATTTTTACACTATTCATTCGCCACATGCTTTTCCCCAAAACAGTAAAAAAAAAAAAAAAAAATCACTTATGACACTTTGCAGGCATGAATGTTAAGCAGTAAATTTTTAGACTGGTTGAACTAGGGCACAGATGGCCCTGGTGTAAAATCTTTCTGCAAGTTATATATACACAAAAGATGTGTTTGTATCCATATCTATGCACAGATATATTTGTTTTAAGAAAGGGAGAAAAGACAAGTTTTTTCTTATCCCAATGATTCAAGAGAAAATTGAGGAGTGGGATATATTATTTGCATGTGGTTGGGTATGGGCATGAAATATTTCCTTGTTATCTCTAATTTTCATGAAGAGATTTCTAGATTTTCCCATTCTATTGTTTTCCTCTATTTCTTTGCACTGATCATTGAGGAAGGCTTTCTTATTTCTCCTTGCTATTCTTTGGAACTCTGCATTCAAATGGATATATCTTTCCTTTTCTCCTTTGCCTTTTGTTTCTCTTCTATTCACAGTTACGTGTAAAGCCTCCTCAGACAATCATTTTGCCTTTTTGCATTTCTTTTCCTTAGGGATGGTCTTTATACTTGCCTCCTGTACAACATCACAGACCTCTGTCCATAGTTCTTTGGGCACTTGGTCTATCATATCTAATTCCTTGAATCTAAGACTCTTGAGAAGCCCTTCGACTGTAAGGAGATCCAACCAGTCCATTAGAAAGGAGATCAGTCCTGAATATTCATTGGAAGGACTAATGCTGAAGCTGAAGCTCCAACACTCTGGCCACCTGATGCAAAGAACTGACTCATTTGAGAAGACCCTGATGTTGGGAAAGGTAGAAGGCAGGAGGAGAAAGGGATGACAGAGGATGAGATGGCTGAATGGCATCGCTGATTCAATGGATATGAGTTTGAGTAAATTCCAGGGGTTGGCGATGGACAGGGAGGCCTGTCATGTTATAGTCCATGGGGTAGCAATGAGTCGGACACAACTGAGTGACTGAACGACTGAACTGAACTGAACTGATTGGGTATGGGCAAGTTATACAAACTTAGAAAAATTTGGGTACAAAGCTATCTGGCCTGGGAAAGAGTGTGGCAAAGACCTGGGGAGTGGACGGTTTTCACCTCTTGCATGCAATCCAGAACCCCCTTAAGATTGTGAAGATATGAGTCAAGAATATCAGAAAAAAGTACATGTGACATAAACAAAAGTGACTGTGACATGGATTCTTTAAAGAACTCTTTATTTAATGAAAAAAGAAAGTAATGGTTAATAATATTTCTTGACCTAAAGCCACAAGCGACCATTAAAGATATCAACACTCAGAATGTTTGTGGAGAATGTCAATGCCCCCAGGATTGGAAGTAGAAGACAATGCCAGAATGGGAGGAGGAGACTTGGTTTATGTTAATTTCCCTGGTAAGGACTTTGAGCCCCAAACTGCTCAGGTCAGTTCAGTCACTCAGCTGTGTCCAAATCCTTGTGACCCCATGGACTGCAGCAAGTCAGGCTTCCTTGTCCATCATCAAGTCCTGGAGCTTGCTCAAATTCATATCCATTGAGTCGGTGATGCCATCCAACCACCTCGTCCTCTGTCATCCCCTTCTCCTCCTGCCTTCAATCTTGTCCAGCATCAAGGTCTTTTCCATTAAGTCAGGTATTGGAGCTTCAGCTTCAGCATCAGTCCTTCCAATGAATATTCAGGACTAATTTCCTTTAGGATTGACTGATTTGAACTCTTTTCAGTCCAAGGGACTCTCAAGTCTTCTTCAACACCACAGTTCAAAAGCAACAATTCTTCAGCGCTCAGCTTTCTTTATAGTCCAACTCTCACATCCATATACGACTACTGGAAAAGACCATAGCTTTGACTAGACAAGCTTTGTTGTCAAAGTAATGTCTCTGCTTTTTAATATGCTATCGAGGTTGGTCATAGCTTATCTACCAAGGAGCAAGTGTCTTAATTTCATGGCTGCAGTCACCATCTACAGTGATTTTGGAGTGCAAGAAAATAAAGTCTGTCACTGTTTCCATTGTTTCCCCATCTATTTTCCATGAAGTGATGAGACTGGATGCCGTGGTCTTAATTTTTTTAATGTTGAGTTTTAAGCCAGTGTTTTCACTCTCCTCTTTCACTTTCACCAAAAGGCTCTTTAGTTCCTCTTTGCTTTCTACCATAAGGGTGGTGTCATCTGCATATCTGAGGTTATTGATATTTCCCCCAGCAATCTTGATCCAGCTTGTGCTTCATCTAACCCAGCATTTGCATGATGTATTCTGGATATAAGATAAATAAGCAGGGTGACAATATACAGCCTTGATGTACTCCTTTCCCAATTTGGAATAGGTCCATTGTTCCATGTCCAGATCTAACTGTTGCTTCTTGACCTGCATACAGATTTCTCCGGAGGCAGGTCAGGTGGTCTGGTATTCCCATCTCTTGAAGAATTTTCCACAGTTTGTTGTGATCCACACAGTCAAAGGTTTTAGCATAGTCAATGAAGCAGAAATAGATATTTCCCTGGAATTCTCTTGCTTTTTCTATGATCCAGCAGATGTTGGCAATATGATCTCTGATTCCTCTGCCTTTTCTAAATTCAGCTTGAACATCTGGAAGCTCATGGTTCACATACTGTTGAAGCCTAGCTTGGAGAATTTTGAGCGTTACTTTGCTAGTGTGTGAGATGAGTGCAACTGTGCGGTAGTTTGAGCATTCATTGGCACTACCTTTCTTTGGGATTGGAATGAAAACTGACCTTTTCCAGTTCTGTGGCCTCTGCTGAGTTTTCCAAATTTGCTGGCATATTGAGTGCAGCACTCTCACAGCATCATCTTTTAGGATTTGAAATAACTCAACTGGAATTCCATCACTTCCACTAGCTTTGTTTGTGGTGATGCTTCCTAAGGCCCATTTGACTTCACACTCCAGGATTCTGGCTCTAGGCAAGTGATCACACCATCGTGATTATCTGGGTCATGAAGTTCTTTTATTGTACAGTTCTACACTTCCCTGGTGGCTCAGAGGTTAAAGCATCTCCCTGCAATGCGGGAGACCTGGGTTCGATCCCTGGGTTGGGAAGATCCCCTGGAGAAGGAAATGGCAACCCACTCCAGTATTCTTGCCTGGAGAATCCCATGGACGGAGGAGTCTGGTAGGCTACAGTCATTGGGGTCGCAAAGAGTCGGACACGACTGAGCAACTTCACTTTCACTTCACTTTCTGTGTATTCTTGCCACCTCTTCTTAATATCTTCTGCTTCTGTTAGGTCCATACCATTTTTGTCCTTTATTGAGCCCATCTTTGCATGAAATGTTCCCTTGGTATCCCTAATTTTCTTGAAGAGATCTCTAGTCTTTCCCATTCTGTTGTTTTCCTTTATTTCTTTGCATTGATCGCTGAGGAAGGCTTTCTTATTTCTCCTTGCTCTTCTTTGGAGCTCTGCATGCAGATGGGTATATCTCTCCTTTTCTTCTTTGCCTTTCGCTTCTGTTCTTTTCTCAGCTATTTGCAAGGCCTCCTCAGACAACCATTTGGCCTTTTTGCATTTCTTTTTCTAGGGGATGGTTTTGATCATGGCTTCTTGTACAATATTATAAACCTCTGTCCACAGTTCTTCAGGCATTCTATCAGATCTAATGCCTTGTCACTTTCACTGTATGATTGTAAGGGATTTGATTTAGGTCATACCTGAATGATCTAGTGGTTTTCCCTACTTTCAATTTAAGTCTGAATAAGGAGTTCATGATCTGAGCCACAGTCAGTTCCCAGTCTTGTTTTGCTGACTGTAAGGAGCTTCTCCATCTTTGGCTGCAAAGAATATAGTCAATCTGATTTCAGTATTGATCATCTGGTGATGTCCATGTGTAGAGTCTTTTCTTGTGTTGTTGGAAGACAGTGTTTTCTATGACCAGTGTGTTTTCTTGGCAAAACTCTGTTAGCCTTTGCCTTGCTTCATTTTGTACTCCAAGGCCAAACTTGCCTGTTACTCCAGATATCTTTTGACTTCCTACTTTTGCATTCCAGTTCCCTATGATAAAAAGGACATTTTTTTTTGGTGTTAGTTCTAGAAGGTCTTGTAGGTCTTCAGAGAACCATTCAACTTCAACTTCTACAGCATCAGTGTTTGGGGCATAGAATGGATTACTGTGGTATTGAATGGTTAGGCTTGGAAATGAACAGAGATCATTCTGTCATTTACACCTAAAAATTAGATTTCCTCAGGATGCAGTGGCCTGGAAAAAAATGTGTTCAACCTGGGTTTTAAATAAGAAATAAAACTAGAATTATGAACCAAAAGTTGGAAAACAATGATAGTCCATTAGGTCAATGCAACAAATATAACTCCTTTTCCTTGGAATCTCTGTTTCACCCACTGCTGATAACACACTTTGCGATTTCCAAATGAGAAATCACTTTAGAAGTGGAAATAATTTTGACTAAGATTGATGACTAAACTTTTGGTTGTTACAGCTGACAAACACTGAATTTGAACCCCAGGATTTCTCCAGGTTTTTCCTCTTTTTTCATAATAAAAGTTACCTTTCTTTGACATTTTTAGATTCATGTGAATGTATTTATAGTTTGAGTTATAGTGGTCTCTCCAAAAAACAGGAACGGAAACTTAGACATTTTAGAGGATACAGGTAAAAGAGTAACTTATGAATTTGAATCTGTTAATGCACTAAAATGCTTTCTTCAAATGCCAATTTTAATTTCTCTCTTTAGTCATTGCTAAATAGAAAAGAATTTTTCTCTGTAATATTCTGTATATGCAGGCATACACAACCATATCTAAACCTCTCCCAACTTTCCAAGCTTAAAAAAAAAACCTCAAAGTATTAATTTTAAAGTGTCTAGAGTATTCTAGCCTGGGAAGTCTTATAAGCATGGTAAAAATTAATTTATAACCTGAAAATTGCATCTTATACAAGAGTGTCCCTTCAGGCCATCTTAGAGCACCTAATACTCTGTTCAAAGGTATTGGCTTAAATTTGGCTTATCAAGTTAGAAAACTTTCAAATTATTGTCCTAGGGGAATCACATAACTGAGACTAGTTACTTTGGAGAAAAAAAAAAAAATTCTGGCTTAACTTACTTTGCTATTTTTAATGTACATTTTTGGCACAATATCCAAACCATTGCTGGCATTTTGTAGGGAGGTGAAATATCCCTGGGCACTAGCCAGTACAATACAATGAAAGAAATAGACATTTTTTAAAAATCGCTAAATTACTCCAAAATCTTTGTAACTGTTTTTCATAGTATAAGATGACTGCCAGGTACTGAAAAATGCTTTTATTTTTTTCCTACATTAATTTTTGCTATGCCCAAATTTCCACTATCAAAAATTTATAAATCTAGCTAAAGGCTTTGATCTTTATCTAATGCAAATTCCCCAGGGTTAGTTTTAATTCCTGTGGCTCATTTACTCTTTATTCAAGCAACAGAAAGAAGACTGACAAGAGGCAGAGGGAGAAGCTGAGGTTACCAGCTCTGGAGCTGTCACTTCATGATTAAACTGGTGCATGACCCCAGGGTCCCAGAGGGTTCATCTTAAGTTCATTCTTAACAACATATACGGGGCGTCTTCTGTTTGAATGACATTATCTAAGCACCAGCAAGACATTTTATTACATCAGCCTTCAAGGAAATTGCATTCTAGTTAAGAAGAACCCACTTTAAAATATGAGAAAAAATTCATGTACCAAATGAATCTTCATATTGAATTGACTTCACTTTCACTTAAATGTTTAAAAATAATCTGGACCAAAATATAATCATATCACACACCCAATTACTGGAAAAATTGCATTGTTTCCATTTATGTTTTAGACTTCAAAATAAAGCAGAGAGGATGTCTACAAAGGGAAGGTAAATATTAAGTTCACGGAATATGTTGATTTACCTTAAATGGGAGGGAGGAGAGCACTTTTAAAAACCTGACTTGCTTCTGGATGTCAAGTTATTTTCTATAGCAAATGAGTCCTATTTTGTGTGTGAAATATTTTCTATATGACATCTCCAGTTCAGGGGTTCTTCAGACCCCTCTAATTGAAGATCTAACATTCTTGGTCAGTCTGTACTCGGTAGGCAGTGACAGTGTCCTACACTGCCTTCAATGGCACCAAAGAATGTCCTTTAAAAAGGCAGCATATTTGATTCTGGCTGTTGTGCTCTAGAAGAGATGACGCCAGCCTGGGAAATAGTCAAAGATGTTAATAGTACAGGAAGTTAAACTTTCCTTTTTATAAGCATCTGTTTGGAGAACAGACATGTTTAACTCACAGAAAAAAAGGGGGAGTAAAACTCTTATGAAATATAGATGCTATAGAAAAGATAAGATGTTCTTATGGGGTGGGGGAGAGTAGAATTCATCTGGCTGGTCTGTGTACTTGAATTAAGATGGAATGTAGATATTATAGCTAGTGACATTTTAACTCCATAGTGAGGAACTTATTGAAGAACTACAATGCCAGTATGAGCTACCTCAGTAAAAACTGAACTGCCATTGAGCATAAATAGTTTAAACAAGAAATTGCCAGTGCCTCTATAGAGGATGTTTAAGTAGAGGGTGACTTTTAAGATGAAGATAACCTAGAACTTAAATAAATATTAAATCCAAATAATAAAACCCTTGTAGCTTACACATGTGAGAGGTTAATAAACGAATAAAAATGAAGCACCAAACTTAACTTCACATCCACTGTGATATTCCCATTCAACAGATTACAAAAATTGTAGCCATGTTAAGCATAAACTTGATTTAAAAAGAAACTCAGTGCACCAGCCCTGAGCACCCTGCCGCATGCATCGAACCTGGACTGATGGTCTATTTCACATATGATAATATACGTATTTCAATGCTATTCTCTCAAATGGAGAGGGAGGTGGAGGGAGGGTCAGGATGGGGAACACATGTACACCCATGGCTGATTCATGTGAATGTATGGCAAAAACCGCCACAATACTGTAAAGTAATTAGCCTCCAATTAAATTTTTTTTTAATGCATGACAAAAAATAAATAAATAAAAAGACGCTCATTTTAGTTTTCAAGGATCACAGGTAGGGTGCTACTGACAAAATACCCTGAGAGAAGATGCAGTGGGCCCTCCCTCTTTCCCAGTGTATCCATCTGCTAGGGTTGCTTTGTGGTTTAAACACACTTAAATTTGATGGCTTAAAGTAACAAAAATTTGTCCTCACAATTTTGGAAGCTAGAAGTCTGAACTCAAGGTGTCAAGAGGGCCATGCTCCCTCTAAAAACTCTCAGAAGGAATCCTTGCTTGCTTCTTCCTAGATTCAGGACGTTCCAGGCAAGCCTTGATGTTCCTTGACTTAAAGCTGTATCGCTGCAATCTCTGTCCCTATCTTCACCTCTAATTGAAGATCTGACATTCTTGGTCAGTCTATACTTGTTAGGCAGTGACAGTGTCCTACACTGTCCTACTTTGATCTGTGTTTCTGTTTCTAAACATGCCTCTCATTTCTCTTATAAAGTCATCAGTCATTGGATTCAAGATCCACTCTAATCCTAGGCAGATTTCCTCACCTAATTACTTCTTCAGTGGCTGACTTTATAAGGGCTCCAAAATCACTGCAGATGGTGATTGCAGCCACGAAGTTAAAAGACACTGATCCCTTAAGGAAAGTTATGACCAACCTAGACAGCATATGAAAAAGCAGAAGCATTACTTTGCCAACAAATGTCTGTCTAGTCAAAGCTATGGTTTCTCCAGTGGTCATGTATGGATGTGAGGGTTGGACTAGAAAGAAAGCTGAGTGCCGAAGAATTAATGCTTGAACTGTGGTGTTGGAGAAGACTCTGGAGAGTCCCTTGGACTGCAAGGAGATCCAACCAGTCCATCCTACAGGAGATCAGTCCTGGGTGTTCATTGGAAGGACTGATGTTAAAGATGAAACTCCAATACTTTGTCACCTGATGCAAAGGGCTGACTCATTTCAAAAGACCCTGCTGGTGGGAAAAATTGAAGGCAGGAGGAGAGGGGGACGACAGAGGATGAGATGGTTGGATGACATCACCCACTCAATGGGCATGAGTTTGGGTAAATTCCGGCAGTTGGTGATGGATAGGGAGGCCTGGTGTGCTGCAGTCCGTGGGGTTGCAAAGAGTCGGACATGACTGAGCAACTGAACTGAACTGAATTACTTCTTCAAAGACTGTTTCTAAATAAGGTCACATTCTGAGTTACCAGATAAACATGGATTCTGAGGGAACACTACACCTAAGGAAAAAACCACTGAAAGGGAGGTGAGGTGGTGACTGTATTTAGTATATTTCTACAACCATGATTCTGCTCTTAAGGTTTTGGTTGTACTGTAAATGGTGGAACCACTTCAGAGCAATCAAAAAAGAATAAGGTGGCAAATTTAATTGAGTAAAAATTTCAATCTCACAGTAGTCTGTTAATGCTGTGGATGCTGTGTTAGGAAATCCTTTGATCAGAAGAAGAGGTAAAATGCACATATATGGACTCTAGAAAAATCTGATGAACCTATTTGCAGGGCAGAAACAGAGATGCGACATAGAAAATGGGCTTGTGGACAGAGGAGGGGGGATCAATTGAGACAGTAGCATTGACATATATACACGACCAAGTTTCAAATAGCTAGCTAGTGGGAAGCTGCTGTCTAACACTGGGAGCCCAGTCTGGCGCTCTGTGACAACTTAGAGAGGTTCATGATTTGATAAAAATCTCACATACATAGAGCTGGAGGAGGGGCTTGGCTTGACACCTAACGCTGTGCTGCACAGTTATTTCTCCTTTGCTGCTTTGAGATCATAAGAGGAAGAAACTAATTTAAAAAACCAGCATGGGGTAGACACACATTTATTGCAAACATCTTAAAGCATAAGTGACATAGAAGAGGGGACCTCAATCATGGGTAAAATTTCAAATACTGACAGATTGAAGGATAAGTACCTCACATCTCAATCTAAGGTAGTAGAGTGAAAGATAAGCAGCTGAAAAGAAACTGGCCTAAGCTGCCTACAGCCACCTGATGGCCATCCTGTGGAGGGCAAGAAGGATGTTCAGGGAGCAGAAAGCAGCACTAAAATCATCGTCAGCATCATCACTGTGATAACAATAGAACAATGATTACAAAATCCTCTCAACAATCCACACACGGTTGTCAGATCACCACCTTCCCTGTCTGAAGGAAGCCTTTCTCTAATTCTTTCTCCTTGCGTTTTTTCAGTGTAGCATCTCATCTTTCAAAGACAAACTGCATAGATGAGCGGAGTTTGCCCTCTTTGTCTCCATGCTTGCTTTGGTCCCAAGAGAGAAGCTGTTTTGGTTACGCACTGCCTACCACAGAATAATTTCTATAAGAGTTCTACACTTTTAAAGATGTGTTATATACACAATGGGATATTACTCAGCCTTTAAAAATAATGAAATAATGCCATTTGCAGCAACATGGATGGACTTGTGAATTATTACACTAACTGAAGCAAGTTAGTCTGAGAAAGACAAGTATTGTATACCATTCACATGTGGAATCTAAAAAATGATACAAATGAACTTAATTACAAAACAGAAACAGACTCACAGACATAGAAAATAAACTTATGATTATCAAAGAGGAAAGAAGGGTAGGGCTATATATTAGTTTTGGATTAACAGATGTGCACTGCCATATATTAAACAGATAAACAAAGACTTACTGTAGAGCACAAGGATCTAAGTATCTTCTTATCAACTAAAATGGAAAAGAATAAAAAAGAAACATAAACCTGAATCACTATTATACACCTGAAATTAACACAATACTGTAAATCAACTATAAATTAATGTAGACACAGAACTTACATCTTTCTTAAAATTTAACTCAAAATAAATTACAAGCCTAAATATAAAACACAAAAAAAACAGTATCAAGAGAACAAGAAGACAAGCCACAGACTGGGAAAAACTATTTGCAAAATATTTACCTGATAAGGATGTGTTATCTAAAATATATATTTTTTTAAAAACTCTTGCAATTCAACGATAAGAAAACAACCGAATTTAAAAATGGGCCAACAACTGAATAGACACTGTCTCAGATAGCAAATAAATACATTAAAAAAAATGGTCCATGTCATATGTCATCAGAAAAACAGAAATTAAAACAACAATATTCCAAAATACACTGACAACACCAAATTCTGGTGAGGATGTGGAGTAGCAGAAACTCTCACTCTGCTGGTGGGGTTACAAAATGGCATGGCCACTTAGGAAGACCATTTGGAAGTTTCTTACAAAACTAAACATGCTCTATTTGATTCAGCAACCATTATTGTTGTTGTTCAGTCGCTAGGTCATGTCCAGCTCTTTGTGACCCCATGGACTTCAGCATGCCAGGCTTCCCTGTCCTTCACTATCTCCCTGAGTTTGCTCAAACTCATGTCCATTGAGTCAGTGATACCATCAAACCAATTTATCTTCTGCCACACCCTTCTCCTGCCTTCAATCTTTCCCAGCATTGGGGTCTTTTTCAATGAGTTGGCTCTTCGCATCAGGTGGCCAAAGTACTGAAGCTTCAGCTTCAGCATCAGTCCTTCAGCAATCACGATCCTTGCAATTAACCCACAGGAGCAGAACACTTCTGTCTACACAAAACACTGCACACAGATATTTATGGCAGTTTTATTCATAATTTCTAAAACTTGGAAATAACCAAGATGGAGTTCAGTAGGTGAATGGATAAGTGAACTGTCATAAATCTAGAGAAGCAACTATTATTCAGAGCTAAAAAGAAATAAGCTATCAAGCCAGAAAAAGACATGGAAAAATCTTAAATGCATGTTACTAAATGAAAGAGCCCAATATGAAAGGGCCGTGTACACTACAATTCCAACTATACAACATTCTGGGAAAGGCAAAACTATGGAAACAGTGAAAAGTGTACCACTCTGGTAAGGAATGACAATAGCGGAAGAGCTATACGTATGTTGGGGCAAACGATCTATGGGAAACATCTGTACCTTGCCCTCAATTTTTCTGTGAACTAAAGCTGCTTAAAAAAAAAAAAAGTCTTAAAAAGAAAAAAGATACAAGTGACTGCACACAAAAATATGTGAGGACTTTGTTGCTATAACATTTTATAAATTCTTTTCTCTAGAGGGTTTAGCCTGTAAAAGAAAGCTCCTAAGATCCCCAATCTGTTGATAGCTAGGAGTGTTAAGAGTAGTTGGTTTATTTATTAAAAGTGTACCATCATGCAATACACCTTACCTAAAATATCAAAGACAATCTTCATATGGACTCATGAGTTAAATGATTCATTGGCCTATTTTACAGGTGAGAGAACTGTAGCTCAGATAAATGAAGAAACCAGCCTATGGATTTTAAGCTGGCAGGTGATAAAGATAAGATTTAAGCCCAGACTTTATGACTCCAGAGGCTTTTTCTTTATTGACTGTGCTCAAAATTTCCTGGGATAAGGAGTGGAGATGGCAGGGTAAAAAATAATGACAATAACAATAAAATAATTTTTAGAGCTAAAAATTCTGGTGTTTTTTTTTTCATTTTTTTCACTGTTCCAGACTAGTTATGTGTATATGAAGTAGGTAATATATTTGTCCCATTTTACTGAAGAAAATGAGGCCCAGAGGGATTAATAACTTCTCCAAAGCCAAATCACTAAGAGATGGCAGAACCTCGATCAAACTAGCACAGCTTGACTCTAAAGCTGTGGAATCAAGTCTCATTCATTAAAACTACTTATATGTACCATTTTTCTAGATTCCACATATAGTATATTAATATACAGTATTTGTTTTTCTCCTTCTGGTTTACTTCACTCTGTAAGAAGATTCTAGGCTCATCCACGTCTCTACAAATGACCCAGTTTTGTTCCTTTTAATGGCTGAGTAATATTCCACTGTGTGTGTGTGTGTGTGTGTGTGTGTGTGTATGCCACATGCTTTTTATCCATTTCTCTGTCAACGAACACTTTTGTTGCTTCTCTGAAAAGATGGCTCAGAATTAAGACATGTCTGAAGGAACCATATATGAAATTATTGAATGTCCCACTTTATGACTTCTCTCTCTGTGTGTTTATCCTCTAGTCAAAATTCTAACCACCTTGTCTACAAATCATTTCAGAAAAAATGAGGCAATATCAAATGACACCAAGAAAGATCCTGGAGCTTTTGTGACCATCGTTATCTCTTCTTCCTCTTCTTCCTTACTCATTAAGTTTTTATTCTCAGAAATAGATTCTTAAGGTTGTGATTTTGCAGATATAAATTGCTATAAGCCTGTTTAAAAATGCATGTAGCTCTCAGTCTGGAGCTGACACCCTCGAGAGTTGGTTGCAAGACTCTTTGGCAGCATTTTTCCTAAAAGAGGATTCCCTTCACGTCCTGCTTGTCTGCTCTTCTCTCTTTGTGCTGGGTCACTTCCTCCTCCCTCCTCTGATAAATATTCAGATGACATGGATTTTTATTCTCTGCCAGGCTCTGCCAGGCTGGCCTGACATCAGGGCTTCCCTTTCTTCACTCCTCTTTATGTTTTGTTCAATTTTGCTTCAATATTTCAAGAGGAACAGCATTCTTGCAGTGTTGCCTTTCAATGAGCTAATTGTTTTTGTGTCCTGAGTAAAGAATCCACTTGCAAGAAAACTTTCAGTTCAAATTTAAAGGAAAACTTTCTCTTCAAACTGGCTTGCATACTTAGAGATAAAAGAAAGACATTTACCCAAATAGGGGCTGGTCCCAGGATTCATACCAGCAAGATGTTCATCAGGCTTGCTTTAATGTGGAGTGGCTTGAAACAATAATCAAATGCCTTGAAGTGAGAGCCACTGACTTCCCCACATTTGATCACTGTGAAATGTAACATTTTAAATGACTCTTTGGCAGAAAAGAAGTACATTTTAATTATTCTTTGCCAAATGCAACAACATAAAATATTTAAATGCTGCTAAATGAGACTGGAACTTTTATTATGTAAAATATGGTCCCAATATTCTATGCATAAGAACCCAAAGATGGGATTCTGACAAAGCTATTCCTCTAAGTCAATACAGTCATCTTTATCTCCTTCATTTGCCAGAGATGTAATTGCTTTGTAATGAACCAGGAAAAGAAACAATAATTCTAACTGAACAGCTAACAAGTTAAGTGGATCTATTTAATTGGCATTTGGGGAGATATTTTCCCCTGTTCACTGAAGGGTATGTTCAGATGTGGAGTGAAAACTTCCTCATATTTGAGTAGGACTAAATAGCTATATTCAGAGTGGAAAATGCATGAACTGTGGAGTAAGATAGAAATGTAGCAAGTTATTTTATCAACCTTACCTGCAGGTCTGTCATTTTTAAAACAGGAATAATTAAATTTATCTTCAAGCATTGCTGCTAGTATCAGTTATAAGATATAAATTTTCTACAACATTGATTGATACATAGTAGATGGTCAATAAATAGTAACATTAAAATGAAAACTTCTTTGAAAAACAAGGCATAAGTAATACCTTTCCACTAAAACCTACTTGGACCCTTTAACAGATCTGATTGTTCAGTTGTATCTGACTCTTTGCAACCCCATGGACTGTAGCCTGCCAGGCTCCTCTGTCTGTGGAATTCTCTAGGCAAGAATACTGGAGTGGATTGCCATTCCCTTCTCCAGAGAATCTTCCCTACCCAGGGATCGAACGCGGGTCTCCTGAATTGCAGGCAGATTCTTTAACATCTGAGCCACCAGGGAAGGCTGGGATTTTTAAACGTCCATATAAATAGAGATTAAAAGAGGCTGAGAGAGATTTTTTTTTCCCTTACTCCTATTGTGTCTCTTTTGCTGGACAAAAGTATGTTGCAATAATTTGTGAAATTAACTATTAAGTTAAACCTAGTAAAATCACTAGTATTAGAGATAAAACACTAATTTTACATAGTTTTAAAACTTTACACTAATGTTTATATGTTAAATGTTACTAATGCTTATAAAATTATGTGAATTTTGTCCTAACTCTCCATTCCTAGTTCCATTTACTTTGGAAAAATCTGAAAGACTAGTGGAAACTGAGTCACCATTCTGCTCTTGCAGTACACAAGGTTTCTGCACCTTTGGTTAGTTCGTGAGTCAGGCTGCTACCAAAAGGTCCCCGGAATTTCATACAAATTCAGTCATTGCATTCTCACTCACAGGCCATTAGGGAAAAATGATATTTGGTGTAACAGCATTAAACAAAAATATCAGTGAACCCAAGGAAATGACAAATATCATTAAGAAGTATACATGGCTAGTGGGCTCCATCTCTTCAGTCGTGCCCAACTCTTTGCGAACCTATCGACTGTAGCTCTCCAGGCTTCTCTGTCCATGGGATTCTCCAGATAAGAACACTAGAATGAGTTGCCATGCCCTCCTCCAAAGGAATCTTTCCAACCCTGGGACTGAATCTTCATCTCCTGTGTCTCCTGCATTGCAGGCAGGTTCTTTACCCACTGGGCTACATGGGAAAATGTATACTTCTTGGTCTCAAGAAGTATACCTTGAGACTCAACAAATGGGAAATTGAAAGGAAGACGAGCACAGTGGATGAGTTGTCATTTTTGGTTTTTCATGAGCTAGTCTTAAAGTTTAAATTAATTTGAAACAAATCAAATAAAGGAGTTAGGTAATCAACTAAGACTGAACTTTTAAAAAAATTACATGTGTATGTAATGTTTTATTCTTCAGCTTCATTTAAAGTCAGGTCAGAAAACATTCTTAAAAGTCATTTCTGGAGATAGGAAAACCATCTTAATTTACACTAATTTAAAGGAAGCATCCATAGGCAAACACCTAGAAAAGCAAGGTAGCATTCATGGATTTTGAACTGTTAAGAGTCAGGCAAGCTTCTGGCAACAGAGTCCAAGCTCTACAGGTCAGATCAGTTTCCGGTTATCAAGGACTGCTTGTTTTCTCTCACACTGAATAAAATTTAGATATAGAAAGCAATCCATCACTGATATTACTTAACTATGATATTGTGATTATATATACATATGTGAGTGCATGTGATTTATATAAGTGTGATTGTATATATGGCAACTCACTCCTTATATACTTGCCTGGAGAATCCCATGAACAGAGGAGCCTGGCGAGCTACAGTTCAAAGGATTGCAAAGAGGTGGCCATGAATGAAACGACTTGGCATAGCACAGAATACATACACATATATATAAATTTTCTGTACTGAGATTGAAGGCTTTGAAAATTAAATCCTAGAACAAATAAAAAAGACTTTAACTTAAATCACTTTAACTGTTGTTTCAAATTTTCTTTCATTTTTTCTTGGCATAGTGCCCAATTAATTTTAGTATATGGCTTTACATATACATATGGCTTTATATATACAACCTGCTAATCTAACTTATATGCAGAGTACATCATGAGAAACGCTGGGTTAGATGAAGCACAAGCTGGAATCAAGATTGCCAAAAGAAATATCAATAACCTCAGATATGCAGATGACACCACCCTTAGGGCAGAAAGTGAAGAGGAGCTAAAACACCTCTTGATGAAAGTGAAAGAGGAGAGTGAAAATGCTCGCTTAAAGCTCAACATTCAGAAAACTAAGATTATGGCATCTGGTCCCATCACTTCATGGCAAATAGATGGGGAAACAGTGGAAACAGTGAGAGACATTTTTGGGGCTCCAAAATCACTGTAGATGGTGATTGCAGCCATGAAATTAAAAGACGCTTACTCCTTAGAAGGAAAGTTGTGACCAACCTACACAGCATATTAAAAAGCAGAGACATCACTCTGCCAACAAAGGTCCGTCTAGTCAAGGCTATGGTTTTTCCAGTAGACAAGTATGGATGTGAGAGTTGAATGAAAGCTGAGTGCCAAAGAACTGATGCTTTTGAACTGTGGTGTTGGAGAAGACTCTTGAGTGTCCCTTGGACTGCAAGGAGATCCAACCAGTCCATCCTAAAGGAAATCCGTCCTGAATATTCATTGGAAGGACTGATCCTGACCCTGTAGCTCTAATACTTTGGCCACCTGATGCAAAGAACTGACTCATTTAAAAAGACCCTGATGCTGAAAAAGATTGAAGGTAGGAGGAGAAGGGGATGACAGAGGATGAGATGGTAGGATGGCATCACCGACTCGATGGACATGAGTTTGGGTAAACTCCAGGAGCTGGTGATGGACAGGGAGGCCTGGAGTGCTGCAATTCATGGGGTCGCAAAGAGTCAAACACGACTGAGTGACTAAAGTGAACTGAACTGATTGACAAATGCACTTCTAGTTTCCTCAATGACTCATCCGCTTGCTAGTATAGTTTCTTCCTTATTAAGAATAAAAATAGGTTTTTAAAATAATTTTTTTTTTTTATGATGGTGCTGGGTTTTCCTTGCTGCACAGGCTTTTCTCTAGTTGCAACCGGCGGTGGCTACTCTGCAGTAGCAATGAACAGGCTTCAGTAGTTGCGGCTCAGCAGTTCTGGTTTCCGGGTTCTAAAGCAAAGGCTCAGTGGTTGTGGCGCACGGGCTTAGTTGCTCCTCAGCATGTGGGATCTTCCTGGACGAGGGAAGGAGCCTGCATCTCCTTCATTGGCAGTGGATTCTTTACCACTGAGCCACCAGGGAAGCCCCCACCAGAAATAGTTATTGTTTCCAGACTTCTGCTGACATTCTCTCTGAATCCAGGGCCACTTTTTCCTGTTGCAGCATCCTTATCCAAGTGATTTGTTTATAGAATATTTTTATTTTATAGCTGCCATTTTACCCCCTTGGGCTTGAATCTATTCAAGCAAATTTTTCTTTTACAAAGATTTTCTGATAAGGTAACACAAAAATATTCTACATATCTTCCATGTACAAAATATTTGCAGAAAGAAATCATGAGAAGCACGAAAAATCGATACCTTCCCACACCATCTCAAGTGACTCAGAAGATGGCAGAATCAGGTCCAGGAAGCTGCTGCTGCAACCCCACCCACAGAGGAAGCCAGATCTTGGGAGCTCTATAGAGGCCAGTGGGAGAGCCTTAGGATGAGGCTATCTGGGTAGCCCAGTACTGGAGGCCCCTTGTCCCAGACTCATCACTAACGAGTATGGCTCATACCACTTATTAAGCAAACCTCAGTTTTCATCCATGTATCCTCCACCCCCTAGTCAGGTCACAGTGCTGTGGCGGCAGCCCCAGGGACTCAGCCAGCTCTTAAAGACCAGGCTCTGGCCCAATGACTCTGCAGGGGTGTCACCATGAGGCAAGAACTGGGAGTGAACTGCACACGCTCAGGCGGCAAGTCTGACCTCCAGGCACAGGACAGCAACTCAGTTTTCTGGTGTGGGCCCCTGAGGTCCCAATTCCATGGCTGCCAAGGTCCAAGACTGCAGCAACCCAAACACGCCTTCCATGGCACATCCTTGGGGCTGAGTGTTCCTTCAGGCAGTGACCAACAGCAATAAGCAGCTTAGAAGTCATCTCAGGAGACCACAGCTACCTGTTCTCAGACTTTCCCGTGAAGAATAGCCTCAGGCCATTGCTCTCCTTTCAGGAATGTAAGTTGTTTCAGCCACTTGGAAAGCAGTACGAAAGTTCCTCAAACAATTAAAAATAGAACTATCATAGGATCCAACAATTCTGCTTCTGAGTATATATCCAAAAGAAATAAAAAGACAATATCAAAGAGATATCCGCACCCCATGTTTACTGCAGTGTTATTCACAATAGCCAGACAACCTAAGCGTTTATCAATGGATGAGCTGATATAGAGGATGTGAGATTTATATATAAACACATGCAGACACATATACACATTATTCAGAAACCAGGAACCCCTGTGATTTGCAATAAGATGGATAGACTTTCAAAGCATTACACTAAGTGAGGTAACAAGTAGTATTAATATATAATATCACTAATATGTGGAATCTAAAAATAGCCAAAGTAGTAGAAACAGAGAGTAGAAACCAGAGGCTGAGGACCAGGGGACTTGGGAATGTGTTGTTCGAGGGTACAAAATTGCAACTAGTATGTAAATGAGCCCTGAAGATCTAACACACTGCATAGCAATTATAGATAATAATACTGTATTATAAACTTCCAAGTTGCTAAGAGACTAGATCTTAACTGTTCCCACCACACAAAAGAAACAATTACATGAAATGAAAGAGACGTTAGCTAACGCTGCCATGGTAATCACATTGCACTGTATACTTGTATCAAATCAACATGTTTTACATACTAAACTCATACAATGTGCTATGTCAATTATAGCTCAATAAGAATAAATTTTAAAAATAGAACCTGCAGTGTGCAACGGCACATTGCAGTGTGTCTGACTCTACAACACTTTCTGTGCTTCCGTGTTAGTTGTTCACCGCAAAGGAACACGACACCTGAAACCCCAAGTTGAGACACAGGCGAGTCCTTATGAATTGTACTCATTAGACATACTGATACATAGATGATGCGCCTGGCATCTCACACAGTTACAAACACCTTGCAAAAGCAGGAGGGACCCTCACCCCACATTTGGTTCATACCGCAAGACATCATGCACGCATACAAACCAAAAGGCTAGGAAAATAATTGATTACTCACATAGTTGAAGTCTCTGAGTAGAGCAGTCTCAAGCCAGTCCAAAATGGCTTGAGACAGCAAGGCAAGGAGACTGGTCTAAGTTTCTATTGTGGTGAGGAGATAGGGCCAGACTGAGAGTTCCTGCGTGCAGCCTGGGGCTTATGCGGTTTGAATCTCCCTTTGGCATGGAAGAAGGGAGTTTCTATCAGCTATAGCCCATTTTTAGGGCAAAGGAGAAAGAGGCAGGATAAGCTCAAAAGTTGGCAGCAAACAGCAAAATATGGAGATAGAATTGTCATTAAACAGACCAAGTGATAGACCATGTGACCACATGAAATGAAACTTTCATAATTATTTTAAAAAATATAGAATTTATCATTAATATCATATTCTTTGATACCTCCATTTTCATACTTTATCTGAAACAGTATTTTGCCTTCACTTTGATTATTCCAGTTCAGTTCAGTTCAGTCACTCAGTTGTGTTGACCCTTTGCAACCCCATGGATTGCAGCATGCCAGGCTTCCCTGTCCATCATCAACTCCCAAAGCTTGCTCAAACTCATGTCCATTGAGTCAGTGATGCCATCCAACCATCTCATCCTCTGTCATCCCCTTCTCCTCCTACCTTCAATCTTTCCCAGAATCAGGGTCTTTCCCAAAGAGTCAGTTCTTCACATCAAGTGGCCAAAGAATTGAAGTTTCAGCTTTAGCATCAGTCCTTCCAATGAATATTCAGGACTGATCTCCTTCAGAATGGACTGGCTGGATCTCCTTGCAGTCCAAGGGACTCTCAAGAGTCTTCTCCAACACCACAGTTCAAAAGCATCAACTCTTCAGCACTCAGCTTTCTTTATAGTCAAGTCAATAAAATGTAACACATGCTTAAGAAAAAAATATATTACTGGCATGGAATAGTTTATCATTCACTTAACTATTTATTGGTCTCTTTTTCTATTTCTGAAACTAAGCTAGACATGTTTTGAAATGAGAGAGGAGCCAAGGTTAAAATGAAGGATTAGACATGATTTTCATACTGGTCATGGGGTTCTTGTGGCAAGAATACTGAAGTGATTTGCCATTCCCTCCTCCAGTACAATTGTGCTCACTTCACATGCTAGTAAGTTTATGCTCAAAGTCCTTCAAGCTAGGCTCCAGCAGTACATGAACAAGAATTCCCAGGTATATAAGCTGGGTTTCCAAAAGGCAGAGGAACCTGAAAGCAAATTGCCAACATTCACTGGATCATATAGAAAGCAAGGAAATTCCAGAAAAACATCTACTTCTGCTTCACTGTAAAGCCTTTGACTGCTATGGATCACAACAAACTGTGGAGAAATTCTTAAAGATATGGAAATATCAGATCGCCTTACCTGTTTTCCTGAGAAACCTGTATGCAGATCAAGAAGCACTAGTTAGAACCTTACATGCAACTGACTGGTTCAAAACTGGGAAAGGAGTACCACAAGGCTATATATTGTCATCCTGCTTATTTAACGTATATGCAGAGTACATCATGTGAAATGCCAGGCTGGATGAAACAGAAGCTGGAATCAAGATTGCCAGGAAAAACATAAACAACCTTAGATAGGCAGATGATACCACCCTAATGGCAGAAAGTGAAGAGGAACTAAAGAGCCTCTTGTTAAAGGTGAAAGAGAAGAGTGGAAAAGCTGGCTTAAAACTCAACATTCAGAACACTTAGATCATAGCATCCGGTCCCATCACTTCATGGTAAATAGATGGGGAAACAATGGAAACAGTGACAGACTTTATTTTCTTGGGCTCCAAAATCACTGCAGATGGTGACTGCAGCCATAAAATTAACAGATGCTCATTCCTTGAAAGAAAAGCTATGACAAACTTAGACAACATATTAAAAAGAAAAAACATCACTTTGCCAATAAAGGCCCATCTAGTCAAAACTATGGTTTTTCCAGTAGCCACGTAGGAATGTGAGAGTTGGACCATAAAGAATGCTGAGCACTGAAGAATCAATGCTTTTGAGTTGTGGTGCTGGAGAAGACCCTTAAGAGTCCCTTGAACAGCAAGGAAATCAAACCAGTCAATCCTGAAGGAAGTCAACCCTGAATATTCATTGGAAGGACTGACGCTGAAGCTGAAACTCCAATACTTTGGACACCTGATGTGAAGAGCTAACTCACTGGAAAAGACCCTGATGCTGAGAAAAACTGAAGGCAAAAGAAGAGGGCAACAGAAGATGAGATAGGTGGATGGCAGCATTGCCTCAGTGGCTATACAAACTTCGGGAGATACTGAAGAACAGGGAAGCCTGGTATGCTGCAGTCCATGGGTTCACAAAGTGCTGGACAGAACTGAGCAACCGAGCAACAACAATGACAAGGAGATAGTAGAGAACAGGGAAGCCTGGCATGCTCAGTCTGATGGGTCACAAGGAGTCAGACATGACTCAGCAACTTAAAAACAACAACTGTTACTTAATTCAGCTGTTTTCTGCTAAACTATGCAGGACTTGGTAGATATGGAGTAAAATCAGGTTTTGGTGAGCTTATTGTCCTTGGATAAAGGCATTAATAAAGCAGACTTTTCTCTGTTTGAGAGAGTTGAAATAAGGACATTGAGGATCATCTCACTGCACCATTCTTAGGGTTTTTTTTTCGTTGCAAGCTGTGACTTTCACATTGCATATTGTCAGTTCTCAGAGCTTATTTGAGTCACTAATACTCATTAATTAAGTGCAAAATCTTAAGTAATCATTATGCAAATTAGCAATCATGTGAGTCTCCATTGGTTTGCATTTTCCATGAATCAAATAGAACTAATTTAGTAGCATTATCTATCAGCATCCTCAACCACACAGACCAACACATATACCAATTATCTCTATCAATTATAATTGGTGCTCAGTTATAAAAATAATAACTCATTTATCAGAGCCTCCCATAAGGCCACTGCAGTTTCCTTGATAGTTGAATTCCATGCCCTAAGCTGAAAAATAATCATAGAGAATTTCATTTCCCACAGTGACCACATCTCTAAGCCTTAGTTTAGACTGTAACAGACCAGCAATCCTTAACATAGAATTTATAGATCTACTAGGTTGGATGCCAAGTTATCAAGAAGCCCCTAATATGGCCACACATTGCCCACATTGTTGTTGCTCATTTTATATAAAGTCTATAACTTCTGCAAGGTTTTCAGAAGATCCCATTATTTGGGATATTCACAATATATAACCCATTCCTAGCCTGTGCCATTGTTCCATGCAAGCGAAGTAGAGTGTTCTAAATAAGATCCAGACCTCAATCCCCTTTCCCTCTTAGTGTACCCTATTTACCCATTCCCACTGAACCTCTCCCCTGCAGATGCTAAAGGAGCCCTTGTTTTGTAACATACAAGGTCCCGATGCTCACGGCTCTCTTTTTAGACATAATATGATTACTGATAAAATTCAACAAGTATGTGTAAAATCCATGCAGTGCACCAACACTACGCTAGTTCCTACAAGCATACATGGCAAAGTAGAAGCAGAGCTGCACATCTTAGTAAGCTGAGTTGGCAAGCACCTATGTAGTAGGGTTTTCAATACATCTAAAACATTGCAGTGCTCTAAAATATAATTTGTAATCTCACATAAATTTTACAAAGCAAGGTTCAGGACTTTTTAAAAGCAAAAACAAAGTAAGCCAGGAAACATTTTTATTCATTTCATACAATAAGTTTGTTTTTTTTTTTTTCTCTATACAGCATAATGAGATCAGTTAACTCTGGGTAAATTAAGCCAGTAGTCATTCATATGAAGTATGTGGCATGAATAAGAATGGGCAAATTTGAGCAGGATAAAAATTACGAGTCAAAGAGGGCAGATCTCATCAACCACAAGCTGTAGGGAATTTCCAGGCATTCATAAATAAAGAAGTTGCCAGAAAGGAAGAGATGTAGCCAGAAAGAGAAGAAAGCAAATTATCTGGTCCTCCTTTCATAATTTTTCAAAGACCTACACAGAGAATAAGTTAATAATAGGTTTCCCGATTACAGAAATGACTCTGGGTGGTAGTTTCCAAGCTGAGCACAATGTTACTTCTCCATGGTCTTTCTGGAAAGCAAGGAAGTCAGAGAAGTAATGTAAAGGTACAGCTGTAAAACAGAGACGTTGAGGCTCTGTCTTAAGAAAAGAGCAGTTTTACTTTGATCTGTCTTACATTTTGTTCCTTACCTTCTTTTGAATAACAGATTCTACTATATAGATGACTGTGAGAGCACTGATGAGTAGATAATGAATGGATGGATGGATGGATAATGTATAAGTACAATGAATATGCTTGGTTCCCGTGGGTGAAGAGGGTACACTATGATCTAATTATTGTGCTTTGAATCAATTTTGTCTTCTTTTCCTCTTTCCTCAGATATGGATCTACAGTCACTCCTTTGAGCAATAAAGTATTATTTCAGAGTGATCTCTGAAAATATGCTCTGTATGATCACAACAGATTGTTGTTGTTGTTCAGTCACTCAGTCCTGTCTGACTCTTTGCAACCGCCATGGACTGCAGAAGACCAGGCTTCCCTGTCCTTCACCATCTCCCAGAGCTTACTCAAACTCATGTCCATTGAGTCGGTGAATCCATCCAACCATCTTATCCTCTGTCATCCCCTTCTCCTCCTGCCTTCTATCTTTCCCAGCATCAGGGTCTTTTCCAATAAGTCAACTCTTCATATCAGGTGGCCAAAGTATTGGAACTTCAGCTTCAGCATCAGTCCTTCCAATGAGTATTCAGGTAAAGATTGATTTATAAGGTTAAATAAAGGTTTATTTCCTTTAGGATTGACTGGTTTGATCTTTTTGCTGTCCAAGGGACTCTCAAGAGTCTTCTCCAACACCACAGTTCAACAGCATCAGTTCTTCGGCACTCAGCCTTCTTTACAGTCCAACTCTCACATCCATACAAGACTACTGGAAAAACCATAGTTTTGACTATATGGACTTTGTCAGAAGAGAACAGTCTCTAATTCTAGCCCTTGCCATATCATTCTATTTTCTTCTTTATTTATCCTGGAAAATCCAGCCATAACTCTGTTCTAATTTTCTTTTGCAAATTCAACAACTCTTTTTAACGAGAATCTAAACCTTTTAAAATGTGTAAGTTATAGTAAAGAATAATAGTTTCACATTGTACTCATTTATGAAAGGAACTAATAGAAAATATCAAAAAGAAGAGCAAATACACAGGATAAGAGCCAAAGTTCCCAATCAATAAAATGCTTTATTCCTCTTCTGAGGTCATCTAGATATCCACTTAGATAGAGACTTCCATGTTGAACAAACCTTAATAGCTAACTACTTAATCTCTTGTGCTTTCCTTCTCTAAAATATACCCTTCTGAATACCCTTATACAGAAGTCACAGATGAATTTCAGACACACTTTGTGAAAAGACTGTTAACTGACCTCAATATGAATGAATTTTCTAGATTTTCTGATTATCTGCCTTACCTGCTAGGGAAATTCCTGGAATGAGGTATAAAAATAGATATGCAGGGACCGGTGTGGTTATTTGATTCATCACCTTGTCACCAGAGGAAAATTCACATAATTTAATTCCCCACCCTCCTGCCTCTGTATTTTCTCTGCTGTCTGTCACAGGAGGGCAATGCAGAGGCATAATAATGAGATCAGGCTAGGCAGCTACCCAAGGCATTTTCCTCAGTCTGGAAAGAGAGTCTTAATGATATTTACAAAAGTCTCTGAAAGGACAGTTGCATAAGCAGTTGTCAACTTTCTTAAGAAAGTTTAGGAGACAAAAAAAAAAAAAAGTAGAGGCAGGTGAGATAGAGAAAGAAAGTGGTTCTAAAAACCAGGACAAACAGTCTTTATATTTTTTCTCAGAATAAAGTCATATAAAATGATGTAAGCTTTGCAATATTAATTTTTTAAGGAAATGTCCTTGATCCAGACAGAATTTCATTCCAACTATATCTGAATATCAACAACAGAGAAAAATTAAAAATATTTATTCAGAATTTGAAGAAAAGTCTATTTGTGGACCACTTTCCATCAAAGACAATGTCATTAACAGAGACAAATATAGAAGCATGCAACACTCATCACTCTTATTCAACAAAATATTGGATGTCATAGTGAGAGTAATTAGGCAAGAAAAAGAAATAAAGGCATTGAAACTGAAAAGGAGAAGTAAACTGTCAGTTTGCCCGATTACATGATTTTATATATAGAAAAGCATAAAGACTCTACCAAAAACCTATTTGAAATAATAAGTACAGTAAGGTGATAGAGTATAAAATCAACAGACAAAAATGTATTACATTTCTATATGCTAACAATGAGCTAGCAGAAAAATTAAGACAGCAATTCTCTTTACAACTGAGATAAAAAATAAAATAAAATACCTAGGAATAAATTTAATCAAGGAGGTGAAAGACCTGTATGATGAAAACTATGACATTGTTGAAAAAAATTGAAGATGTACAAAAAAATGTAAATATATTTCATCCTCATGGATTGAAAGAATTAACTACTAAATGTCCACATTCTCTAAAGCAATCTACAGATTCAATGAAAAACCCTATCAAAATTCCAAGCACATTTTTCATGAAAATAGGATTTATATATATTTTTAAAATACATGTATATGACAAATTCAGCTGGTTAAATCTACTAGGATGAAAACTAACAAGAGTATCATGATAGCAATAGAAGGATAGGAATATTGAAGCTTCACACCTTCTATTGTTGAGTGAGTGAGACATCCTAACACCTAAATAAATGGAATTAGCCAGGCCTAAGAAATTGACCTGGTTCAATCTAACCCCGATTCAATCCCTGGGTTGGGAAGACCCCCTGCAGGAGAAAATGGCAACCCACTCCAGTATTCTTGTCTGGAGAATTCCATGGACAGAAGAGCCTGGTGGGCTATAGTCCATGGGGTCATAAAGAGTCAGCAATTAACACTCTTCACTTTTCTAGAAATTGTGAGAAAGAACCTTTCAAGCAAAGTGAAAAGCAACTGCAAAATCCCTATGGCAGAATGGGACAAGTGTGTCTAAACAATAAAATGTGTCCAAAGTATATTAAACGAGATTCCTTTTTTTTTTCTTTCCTCCTTTTCCGAATTTGCTATCTAATCCTGCTTTATGGTTAGTGGTTTACTCACTCGTTCTTTATGGTTCTTATATTTGAAGCAAAGAAATAATTCTGCATTCTTTGGTGGGCATTGTATGAACTTTCTTCTGACAAAAAAAAAAACATAAAAAACAGTAATAATAAGAACACAATGGTCTTCGTAAATTGGGTATATCCTCCATGTGGTTTGTTTCTTGTACCTCATGTCTTAACACATAGAGCCTTATCTATCTCTGCTCCATAAATGGCTCCCAAAGGAGGGTCCCTTATTTCACTTCAGAATATCACTTTGCTGGGCTTTTCTATCTGGAACTTGAATTATTACCTCAAGCATACTACGTCCCAACCGCTGGTATTATATTCTCCAAATAAATATTTTGTCTTACCATCTTAGTTTCTATCAGGGATGCTGTCATTTTTCCCGCAGCCCAGCATAGTTCTAGAATTACCTTTGATTATTGCTATCTTGAATCCTTTATGTGGTTAGTCCTTCATTCCTTTGGAAATCTCTCAGATTAATCTCTTCCTAGTACTTCAGCTACAATCATTTACTTTCACACTCTCCTTACTTCTCAAAGGATTAAGTAAATTGACACCTCAATCTTTTCTTTCTCTAATGCGTCCTGCACTTCACCGTCAGTTTAGTTAACATTTGAACCTATGTTCATTTCGTAGGGCTTCTGCAATAAACTTACCTCTTTTGGGTAGCTGAAAAATGACAGAAATTTGTTCTCTCATGTCCTAACACCCTGACGTTCAAAATTTAATCACTGAGAGAGGCAGATAAAGAAAAACTGAAAAACTATTGTGTATGAGTGCGTGTGTGTTTGTGTGTGTGTGTTTACAACTAAATGAATATAAGATGCTCTGAGTTGTATCAGTCACTTTGTAAATACAACGTATTTCTGAGAAGAAAGGTCCAGCAGACTGAGCTTACCCCAGTTGAAAGAACAGATGTTGGATTTTTGATTATTTAAGTCACTATATTTCCCAGTGGCTCAGGGATAATAAATCCACCTGCAATGCAGGAGATACAGGAAACGCAGGTTCAATTCCTGGGTCAGAAAGATCCCCTGGAGGAGGAAACGGGAACCCCTTCCAGTATTCTTGCATGGAAAATTCCATGGACAGAGGAGCCTGATGGGTTACAGTCCATGGGTTTGCAAAGAGTCAGACATGACTGAGCTGGAGCATGGTATGGCATTCATCCTGGGGGCTTTCCTGATGACTGAGATGGTAAAGAATCTGCTTGCAGTGCAGGTGAGTCGGGTTCCATCCTTGGGTCGAGAAGATCCCCCGGAGAAATGAATGGCAACCCACTCAGGTATTCTTGCCTGCAGAAGCTTCATGCTTTCCAGTCTCAAGGGAAACGATACATTCTCTTATTGTTTCAGGCAGTAATTCGTTATTTGCTGGCAACAACATCCTAACTAGTGTTCCCCCAACAGTTTCCTTCTCCAGGCACAGACTAGATGTCTAGCATTTTCACAGACTGATCATAATCATATTGCTCTCTATATTATATTTTTATTAGCTGATAGAGCAGTCAATAGTCTTATTCATTTTTTGAAACAAAGAAATAAAATCTTAGGACACTGGAGAAACATCATCCAGGTTATAGGACAATATGCCTAACTGAATTTCACATACCCATGATTGGAAATAAACAAGATTAAAATGAAAAGACACACTTTAAGTAAGAAAAAAATAAAAGGTGTATAAAAATTTAAAGCATGCTCTCGAGCAGAATTTTGCAATATATGGTTTGCAGACTGGAAAACAAACTTTCATAGCTTCATATCCAGTTGTGCTAACTCCACAGATTTTCTCTAATCTATATTTTTCCCATCATGAAGTCTTGTACTTGCAAGGTCAACACTATCTAATGTAAGGAAATTCTGACCCATAGTAAACTTAAATTCAGAATCACTGGTCTAACAAGCTCAGGAAAACTCAGATTTATGGGTAATAATTTCTGGGTGATGTGGCCTTAGACAATCTCAGTTTTATTATTAGAATCTATGTTACCTAAATCACTTGATCACGAGGATTTCAAAAACTGTTTTTCAGGCTGTGATCATGATATAAATTGCATCAAATAAATTTTACCAGGTGAGCAATCAGGAGTGCTGAACTATCGCTTTCCAATTCTTTCCTAGCTAGCAATTTAGCTCTCAGCAAGGAGAGACAATGATTCCTGAATGACTGATGAATTCTCTCCTCAAGTGATTGCAGGATGTTGGATGCACTGCTGGCAGAAAGGCCACTGATTGTTTAGTGGCTAAACTGGTTTTATGACTCATGGAATTGATTAGGGCCTAGTGGTTGTCCACAGCAGCTGGCCATGCTGAAGTCAGCCCATTTTCAGTCACAGCTGGAGATGCTGGAAGCCATCTTCTAGATGTCGGAGCAGAGAAGCCTTCAAGAGCTCCAGCTGAAGTGGCAAGTGGTACTGCCCTGGTACTTGCAGCACAAGCCTTGTCTCTTTCCACTTAGATTCAGCGAGATCATCACTTAGGTTAGAAGCTCATAATTATCCACACGCTCCTTGAAATTCTATTGTATTTCAGAGGCTCTGTTGCATCTCTTTAATAGAAACATTGTCAATTTCATTTGTGCATAAAAATGATCCTTGGTGCTTTTTGAAATGCAGATTGCTAGAGTTATTCAGTCTCAGAATTTCAACAGCCTGAGGTACAATTTTTAACAGTCACTTCAGATGATTCCTTAGAGGTGGTCCAGATCTCCCTTTGAATGGCATACTTGAGTAACTATGAGGTAGAGTGAACAGAAAACTCAATGTAATGAAAAAAGAGCTGTCATTAACAACTTAGGGCTATACAGTATGTTTACAATACATAGTAAAGTTTAACCTAAATTATTCAAGGAGATCCAACAAGTCCATTCTGAAGGAGATCAACCCTGGGATTTCTTTGGAAGGAATGATGCTAAAGCTGAAACTCCAGTACTTTGGCCACCTCATGCGAAGAGTTGACTCATTGGAAAAGACTCTGATGCTGGGAGGGATTAGGGGTAGGAGGAGAAGGGGACGACAGAGGATGAGATGGCTGGATGGCATCACAGACTTGATGGACGTGAGTCTGAGTGAACTCCGGGAGTTGGTGATGGACAGGGAGGCCTGGCATGCTGCAATTCATGGGGTCGCAAAGAGTCGGACACGACTGAGCGACTGAACTGAACTGAACTGAAATTATACAAAAAGTTCTAGCATGCAATTACAATATTTAACAAACAAAGTACAGGACACCCAGTTAAACTTGAATTTAAAAAAACAATGACATTTTAAGGTATAATATAATTATGTTCTATGTAATATGAGGGACATATTTATATTTAAAATATTATTTCTTGTTTATTTAAAATTCAGATTTAACTGGGGTCCTGTATTTTATCCAGCACACTTCTCTAGGCAGGAAGACCCAGCAATGGTTTAAAATTAATTTGGGGTCTCACTTGGTCTCTAAGAATAAAGTTATGCAAGTTTATCGCTAAGATTCCTTAATGATACAGGGATCTACGTATGATGATGTGGTTTCATATGAATATCTTTGAATTTATTCTATTTGGATTCACTCAGCTTCCTGAATTTCTTGTTGTATATATGTTGCCAAATTTGGGTGAGTTTCAGCTATTATTTTCTTTTTTGAGTTATAATTAACACACAGTATCATATTAGTTTCAGGTGTACAACATAGTAATTCAAGATTTTTAAACATTATGAAATGTCACCGAAATACTTCAAATTACCATCCACCACAGCATTACTGACTATATTCTGTATGTGTATATCGCATCCTGATGATTTATTTATTTTACAGTTGGAAACCTGTATCTGTTAATCCTCTTTACCAATTTTATTCATACCCTGACCACCAGTTTGTTCTCTGCATCTATGAGTCTCTGTTTAATTTGTTCTTGCTTTGCTTTTTAGATTCCACTTATAAATGATGTCATATGGTGTTTATCTTTCTCTGTCTGACTTGTTTCATTTAGCATAATGCCCTCCAGGTCCACCCATGTTGCCATAAGCAGCAAGGCACACAGTGGAACATTACTCAGCCATAGCTCTAAATTTTTTTTTTTTTTTTGAGCCCATTTTCAGTCCTACTCTTCTCTTCTCTGGGACTCTGATTACACAAACGTCAGATCATGCTGTATGTCCTACTTTATATAACACAATTCATCAGTAAGTTAAAAATGTAAAATATATCCTATGCAATAACTGTTGATTGTAAAGAAACTCAGAAACAACTGATAAGCGAAAAGAAGGAATTAGAAATCATACCCACCATATTTCCACCCCACTCCACAGACACCATGATTAATTTTTTCATCTCTACTCTTCTCCCTGGAAATACAATGCTTTATCTTTATGAATAAATATGTCCAGGAGTATACATATATAATCAGATAAAATGAGTTTATAGAATGAACATCATGTTTTGCAATCTGCTTTTCCCACTTGACAACAGACCTTAAACTGCTTCTGTGGTAAATGTCGCAATTATGTTAAACTCTTTGTAAGTTATGAGACAGCATTTGGATGGATTCCCCAGCTTTTTTTGCCCTGTAACAAGCTTCATGTCTCCTGATTCAAACCTGTCTGGGAAAACTCACTGCAGAATTCTAAGCCCTGCTTTTGCCAAATTTCAAGGCCTGCATTGCTCCCCACAGTCAGCAGCTGACTAACAAATTTTCTTCCTACAATGCTGAATATGACTCTTGACATCTGCTCCATTGCTGTGTCCCTGCCAGAAGAGTAAAATGAAGGGCAAAGTTTTCTTTTAGTTTTTATTTTCTTTGCAGCACTTAAATATAGGGGGGAAATAAGCCTCTTATCTATCTCTGTAGAGGAAAAATTCCATTAGATTTTTACTGCTAATTCATAAATAATGCAGACAATGCCCTTAATTTTTTTCAACTCAAAATCTTCAGACAAGGAGGGGGTTTATAGAGCAAGTTAGTGAAAACATGGCTATAAAAGGCCAGTTTAGTTCCATTATAAAGAAAATAGTTTCAAGTTCTTTACAGATGCCATTTATATGAAAATTGATAGTCAAGAACACACATGTATTTTTATCAAGTCAAGTGTTTTACTACTTTCTACTGGATATCATTTTTTAACGTGGACCCAATAGTCTAAACAAAACAGTTCAAATCCAGGCTTCTTCATCATGTCCATGCATACACACAGAAACACACACACATCCTGAAACAAGTCACTTCATTTCTCTGGGCATTAACTTCTTTTTTAATTGGCACATAATTTATTTGCAATATTATATGAGTACCAGGTGCACAGCATAGTGATTCAGTATTTTTACAGATTATACTCCATTTAAGGTTATTTCAACATAATGGCTATGAATTCCCTGTGCTATATATATACCCTTGGTGCTTATCTATTTTATATAAAGTGTGTTTTTCTCCAGTCCATACCCTTATCTTGCCCTTCCCTCCTTCTTTCTCCCCATTGACATCCATTAGTTTGTTTTCTTTGTCTGTGAGTCTGTTTATATTTTGCTATGTACCTTCATTTGTATTATATTTTAGATTCCAGATATGTGTTAATATATTTGTCATTTTCTGTCTGATGTATTCCAGTAAACACAATCCTCTCTAGGTCCATCCACATGTTACAAATGGCAGAATTTCATTCTTTTATGCAGAGTAATATTCCATTGTGTAAGTGTGTATGTGTGTACATATATATATATACACACCACATCTTCTTTACCCATTTGTCTATCCTACAAAAGTACAGTTAACCAAACTGCATGATACTGGCACAAAAGCAGACACACAGCTCAAGAGAACAGATTAGAGCACCCAGAAATAAATCCACACAGTTATGTTCAACTAATCTATGACAAAGAAGGTAAGGATATACAATTGAGAAAAGATAGTCTTCTCAATAAGTAGTGCTGGCAAAACTGCACAGCTCCATGTAAAAGAATGAGGATGCTTCCTGACACTATGCCCAAAAAATACACTCAAAATGGATTAAAGACCTAAATGTAAGACCTAAAACTTTAAAACTCCTAGAAGAAAACAGGCAGAAGGCTCTTTGACATAAATTGTAGCAATATTTTTTGGGCTTTGTTTCCTAACACAAAGAATAAAAGTAAAAATAAACAAATGGAACCCGATTAAACTTAAAAGCTTTTGAACAGCAGAGGAAACAGTCAACAAAACAAAAAGACAACCTAAACAATGGGGGGAAGATATCAGACTGACAAGGGGTTAACATTCAAAATATATAAACAGCTCATACAACTCAATATCGAAAAACTTAATTTGCCCAAAAATGAGCAGAAGACATTGCTCAACATCATTAATCATCAGAGAAATGTAAATCAAAACTACAATGAGATATCACCTCACACCTGTCAGAAAGGCTATCATCAAAATTCTACAAATAAATGTCTGTAAGGATGTGGAAAAAGGGAAAACTTGTACACTATTGGTGGGAATGTAAACTGGTACAGGAACTACAGAAAACAGCATGGACTTTTCTCAAGAGACTAAAAATGGTACTACCATACGATCCAGCAGTTCCACTTCTGGGTATATATCCAAAAGATAAAAGCACTAATTTAAAAAGATACATGCAGCCCAATTTTTGTAGCCACACTATATACAATAGTCAAGATATGGACGCAACCCAAGTGTCTGTCAACAGATCCTTAAATTCTTTATCTAGAAATAAAAGAACAAAAGTAATTTCAATTTACCCAAATTTGAAAATCACAAATTATTATGTATTTAATAAGTTCTTTAAAGGTATGAATCTTTATACAAGTAGAAATTTTACTGGTATTTTACAGTAGTTCCAATTACTCTATACACAAACAAAATAAACATAGTTGATTTACAGCTTTCCACAGTTCAAATGTTCCCTGAATTTTGAAAGAAGCTTGACATTGGAGAAGGAAATGGCAACCCAATCCAGTATTCTTGCCTGGAGAATTCCTTGGACAGAGGTGGAATTTCTTGGCAGGCTACAGTCCATGGGATCTCAAAGAACTGGATACGACTGAGTGACTGTTGATGTTGACTTGACATTGGAAAAAATTAGCAAAGTTGTACTTACTTTAAACAATATAGCTATATGTGTTTCTCTAGCATTTCTTCGGAGGAGGAGGCAATGGCAACCCACTCCAGTACTCTTGCCTGGCAAATCTCATCGACGGAGGAGCCTGGTAGGCTGCAGTCCATGGGGTCGCTAGGTGTTGGACACAACTGAACGACTTCACTTTCACTTTTCACTTTCATGCATTGGAGAAGGAAATGGCAACCCACTCTAGTGTTCTTGCCTGGAGAATCCCAGAGACAGGGGAGCCTGGTGGGCTGCCATCTCTGGGGTTGCATAGAGTTGGACATGACTGAAGTGACTTAGCAGCAGCAGCATTTCTTCTTAATAAGTGTCTTCCACAACATAAAACATCTCTAGTCTTCCTGAGTATATCACAGACAAATTAATGCAGGAATAGCTGAGTAATTGGGGAAAAGACAGTGAGGCCAAACTTTTAACTCTCTCTCTCTTGCTTTCAATTATTTCTTCCATAAAAAGGGCTACAGAAATGACTTATTGTTTAAATCAGTAGTGTCCTCAGGGGAATACCACTTTCCTGGTGCTTCTGGTCCCAGATATCCCTAATATTGCTTCTTATACAGATCCTGTACATGGTTTAGTATAAGTGGTCGTCAAACAGGGACTATTTTGCCTCCCAGAGAATGTCTGTAAATATCTAGAGACTTTTGATTGCCACGATTTGGGAGAATTCTCCTGGCAGAGGCTAGAGATACTACTAAATATTCAGCAATCCACCGGATAGCTCACAAAAATGAAGAATAATCCAGACCAAAATTGTAGTGCTGAGGTAGAGAAACCCTGGGCTAGTAAATCGCATATATTTGTAGTTGGTTCTGAATTAGAATTAAAGGAATTCTTCTCTCAAGGGCAGGCAATGCTAGCAATCAACTCAAGACAGTAGCAAGGGAGGCAGAGCTGTTCTACTGAAGTCCAAACACAAGTGAGCCAATGGGGCCTTTATCTATACGTACAGAGCTATCACCTTTCTATCACCCTGAACTGTTTCCCATAATGAATCAAGAACTCAGCAACTTCTTACCATGTTGCCTCCTCAGTTTGATGCAGCCAGTACTCTTCTAATGTTTTCAAAATCATTATTCAGTTCAGTTCAGTTCAGTCTCTCAGTCATGTCCAACGCTTTGAGACCCCATGAATCGCAGCACGCCAGGCCTCCCTGTCCATCACCAACTCCAGGAGTTCACTCAGATTCACGTCCATCGAGTCAGTGATGCTATCCAACCATCTCATCCTCTGTCGTCCCCTTCTCCTCCTGCCCCCAATCCCTCCCAGCATCACAGTCTTGTCCAATGAGTCAACTCTTCACATGAGGTGGCCAGAGTACTGGAGTTTCAGCTTTAGCATCAGTCCTTCCAAAGAAATCCCAGGGCTGATCTCCTTCAGCATGGACTGGCTGGATCTCCTTGCAGTCCAAGGGACTCTCAAGAGTCTTCTCCAACACCGCATTTCAAAAGCATCAATTCTTCGGCACTCAGCCTTCTTCACAGTCCAACTCACATCCATACATGACCACAGGAAAAACCATAGCCTTGACTAGACGGACCTTAGTCGGCAAAGTAATGTCTCTGCTTTTGAATATGCTATCTAGGTTGTTCATAACCTAGATAGCATATTCAATCGTTATTAAATTTTAGCTAAAATTTTATTTGAACAGTTGTTTCAATAATATTTTGTAATTTATTGTTTCTTTTCTTAAACTAAACAAATAAGAGTATTTCTTCCTCAAATGCCTTTCATTAAACTTCAGGCTCAAATCACTGCTGTATGCGGACATGTGCTAAATTGCTTCAGACATATCTGACTCTTTGGGACCCTATGGGTTGTAGCCCGCCAGGCTCCTTTATCCATGGGATTCTCCAGGCAAAACTACTGAAGTGGATTGCCACGCCCTCCACCAGGGGATCTTCCTGACCCAGGAACTGAACCTACGTCTCTTATGTCTCTTGCATTGGCAGGTGGCTTCTTTACCACTAGCACCACCTGGGAAGCCTGGGAAGCATGTGGACAGAATATGCTAACAGAAGGTTCTGTTTTGAGTGTTGAATGTTGATTTCCAAACTGAAAACTCTAAAGCAGAGGTAAATTTTCAATACGCGTAAAAGGTGGTTAAATTTGGACTTGATTCTTTCTGTAGCCAGTTGTAAAGGAAAAGAATTTGGCCAAAGTTCAGATTTTGGAAAAGGCTGAGGTAACCAACAGGCTCAGTCTTCTGAAGAGAAGTCCAAAATTCTCTGAGTACCTTGCATATGCCATTGTGTTTGCCTGCAAAGCTGCTTCCTCCCCATTTTCACCTGGTAAACTTCCATTCTTCCAAAAGGTCTCAGTTAATATCACACTTCTTCCAGAAGCATTTCTTGACCGTTGCAGCTGGGGTTAAACCCCACTGTTGGCATTTCTTATAAAATCCAGCACTTCTACTTCCAACTTTATCAGAATAATGAATTCATGCAGTTGTTTGAGTAAATCTGTCTCTCTCACCTTATTGGCATTCTGAGGTCAAGGACTAGATCTAGAAATTACCTGGCACACAATATGTGCTTAATAAATATCTCTTGAATGAATGAAGCCATCAGCCACTATTAGCATTTAAGCTTTTTTCACACACTTTTATTTCACAAAATTTTAATTGTGAGGTATTTTTAAAATATTTAGAATAATTAAAATTATGATGAAGAGCTATAAATTACACACTTATTTTATAAAAGTTGAAATCCTCAAAAATAATTCCCCATGATCCATACCATCACATTCAATGATTGTTAATATTTATTTAATTTTATGTATTAATTAATGGTGGTGATTTTACATGATATACTTATTTTATACATAGCAAAGGAAAATCCATATTAACTGAATGTCACATATAATCCTAATATATACAATGTCAGTCATTGGTAAGGAAATACTATATATTATGTATAGCAATATAAGGAGCTTCCCAGGTGGCGCCGGTAGTAAAGAGTCCGCCTGCCAATGCAAGAGATGTAAGAGATGTGGGTTCAATTCCTGGATTGGGAAGATCCTCTGGAGGAGGGCATGGCAACCCACTTCAGTATTTTTGCCTGGAGAATCCCATGGACAGAGGAGCCTGGTGGGCTACAGTCCACGGGGTCACACAGAGTCAGACCAACTGAGCAACTTAGCATGCACACAAAGCAATATAATATATACTCATAATATGTAATATAACTATATAATATATGTATATAGATTTCTCACTTGTCTAGGTTATACCTGTATATTATTTCAAGAAACCTGTACATCACTACTAGATATGAGAAAAAATTTTCCTTTCTTTCTTCGTAATTTGTTCTTTAAAAAAGGACACTGTAATAAAATTAAATAATATAAGATAGCCAACACACAACAACAAAGTTACCTATTGACATTATTGATTTAGGAGATGGTAATAACTTACTTCAATATTCATACTTAATTCAAAGTAGCAAAACATTTTTTCACATTGATAGTGCTGTGACTTTTTCCACATTTCTGTTTGCTAGGGTCTACTCTATGAAGAGATGTATATCAACTTTGACAATTGTGACATTTGATACATCAACTTATTTCTCCTTCCTTTCATTTCTTTATCTGCTAAATGAGAAATGTGATAACATGATATCAGTCTAGATCTCACACTTAACGTCACAGTGAATTGCTATTTAAGACTGACATGATATAGAGGAAAAAGAATAGTTTTCTTTATTAGCCTGAACCAATATTTTCCAAATAATTATTTGAGGAAGATGAGTAAAGGGATCTTGAGGAAGACTGTTGACATGTTTTTCCTATGAGGCACAAAGCCAATAGTTACAGCTAATGTTCCCAGAGGACCCTGCAAGTAAACAGTCTCTATAACTTTGTTGAAACCAGTGTTTTGTGCAAGTATTATTCTTCTGACCCCACATAATGTACCATGACACATATTATATAACCTGACATATTAATAAACATGACACATTTTATATAACATGTATCACTAGTTGGACAACTTTGTTTTGGAACTGAAGCCCTTTGGTCTTCAAACAGTTGAATTATGTATAACTTTCCTCACACCTTCATAAGCCTGGTTGTTTCAACAAGTCTAACGTGTGTCTGTGGGGCCGAGTGTAAGCAGTTTCACAGCATGGCCATCTGTTCCATATTCTTGATATAAAAATTTCTATTAATCTAACTCAGACACATTTTCCTCACAGCAGATTAACAGACTGGAAATTCATGGTGAGCGAATTCAGGGTCACTGTGCTCCACAGAAAAGCCTTCTCTCCAGAGACACAGAGAGGGCTCTACTCGAGTCCCTCAGTCATTTCTACCTTAATTCGCACCCTGAGATGCCTGGAGGTCAAAGACTAATATCATCGCTACTGTTGCTTGCAGTTACAAACAGTCCTAAGTGTGATTTTGATTCCTAGAAACTGCTTCTGAACAGCTCAGGGACCAACACTGAAATAAAAGCCTCCAGAAAAATGAAACCTCTCCTTCTATGTCTCATAGAGCTAGTAAAAATTCCTCAACTTTTATTGGGTATTGTATGCATTATAACTTGGATTTTAATGTACTTGGAGAAGTTTAAATTGTTCCTTAGCATTTTTATTCAAAATAAATTCTATATGTGCAAATACTGAATATCTGCAGGTACAGATACTTTAGTTACACAAAGACTGACTATAAAAGTACAGCATTTAAAATCAGTGCTACCAATCTCTTCTAATGAATTTTATCTTTCAGAACTATAATTGCACCTTTTTTTCTTCTCAAAGGACAGTGTCAACCTTCAGAATTTTGTGGTGCCTCTTGTTAATTTTCTTCCCAGTGCTTTGCTGGCCCACAGTGGATGGTGCCATCACTGTCACAAATTTGTTCACCTCTCCACGGTCTCCAGATATTAACTTTCCCTTACTCTCCATATTAAATAATCTTATTTAGGGTTTTATTCAATAAGCACACACTGAGCTACCTAACAGATGCTCAAAACCTCTTGATGAGACTTTTGGCGACAAATTTTGCTACAGTGATCTAGTACAAGAGAAGATGGCAGACTCACGCAGGAGAAAATGGGGAAAGGATGATGAGAATATTCCATTTTTTAACAATTAAGGAAGCCAGAATCTTAAGAGTTGAGTGTATTATACTGTAAATTTCTCTAGTGAACTATGAGCTACTCAAAAGCTTTCTTATATTTCCATTTTCTGTCACGATGTCTAATAGCTTCTAGATGTTCAATTAATGTGTATGGAAGGAAGGAAGGGAGGTGGGTCATGGCTGCATATGATACAGGAAGATCTTCCAAGTTTTGAAATCTTATGAAATACTTTTAAGGTAAATAAACATTTTGATAGTAATAAATAGGCACTTGAAACCCAAGATGAAGAATTAGGGGCAGGTGTCATGGTCCAAGACTAAAATTAAAAACCTAAAACCCAAGTTCCTGAATTAAAAACTCGTATGAAACATTAAGATAGTACAGTTAGGGTCAGAATCAGTATATACATGGATGCATATGTGTGGATGCCAGAGTCTGCTTTTTCCCTCATGCCTCTTTTGTTAATACCAGCCAAGAAAGAGAATCAAACTCCTTTCTATTGACCAACGCAATTTCATGTCAGGATCTTTCATATCATTTCTTAAATATAATCATTATATAGTCTTAATTATAAGTATTCTCTCATTCTCTCATTAATTTATATGTTTTAACCTCTTCCAGTAAACCTAGTGGAGAAGGCAATGGCACCCCACTCCATTAGTCTTGCCTGGAAAAGCCCATGGATGGAGGAGCCTGGTAAGCTGCAGTCCATGGAGTCTTGAAGAGTCGGACACGACTGAGCGACTTCACTTTCACTTTTCACTTTCATGCATTGGAGAAGGAAATGGCAACCCACTCCAGTATTCTTGCCCGGTGAATCCCAGGGACAGGGGAGCCTGGTGGGCGGCCTTCTATGGGGTTGCACAGAGTGGGACACGACTGAAGCGACTTAGCAGCAGCAGCAGGAAACCTACAAGTCACAGAGCCCACAGATGATTTTTAGGTTTCTTGCCCCATAAACACTTCAAACAATCCTTAGAACACATATACTCTCAGTACATACATTTTGTATTTAATTGAGTTACCCATATAGTATCAGACTGTAAACTGAGAAGAGTCAGATTTGAAAATATTTATGAAACCTCGGTCCCATCAATTCATGGGAAATAGATGGGGAAACAGTGGAAACAGTGTCAGACTTTATTTTTTGGGGCTCCAGAATCACTGCAGATGGTGACTGCAGCCATGAAATTAAAAGACACTTACTCCTTGGAAGAAAAGTTATGATCAACCTAGATAGCATATTCAAAAGCAGAGACATTACTTTGCTGACTAAGGTCCATCTAGTCAAGGCTATGGTTTTTCCTGTGGTCATGTCTGGATGTGAGAGTTGGACTGTGAAGAAGGCTGAGCGTCGAAGAATTGATGGTTTTGAACTGTGGTGTTGGAGAAGACTCTTGAGAGTCCCTTGGACTGCAAGGAGATCCAACCAGTCCATTCTGAAGGAGATCAGCCCTGGGATTTCTTTGGAGGGAATGATGCTAAAGCTGAAACTCCAGTACTTTGGCCACCTCATGAGAAGCGTTGACTCATTGGAAAAGACTCTGATGCTGGGAGGGATTGGGGGCAGGAGGAGAAGGGGACGACCCAGGATGAGATGGCTGGATGGCATCACGGACTCGATGGATGTGAGTCTGAGTGAACTCTGGGAGATGGTGATGGACAAGGAGGCCTGGCATGCTGCGATTCATGGGGTGGCACGACTGAGTGACTGAACTGAACTGAACTGAAAGAAATTATTGAGTAGTTGATCATTATCAACAATCAGTAACCATTTTCCAAGACAATATGAGTAGTAGGTAATTACTTTTCCATAAAGTATGAAATAAGAAAGAAAAGAGGACCCCAGTTGGACATAATGCAAATTAAAAGGAGCCCTGTAAGGCGAAGCATAGTGATTCTGGCCAGTGCTGAAGAGCAAGGTCTTTGGGATGTTTCCCTTTTGTTCAGAGAATTATCTTGTGGGAATTGGCCATGTTCACTTGGGATCCATGGAAGTTTACCAGGGTATCCTACCCTCAGAGACTCAGGTATCCACACTCATCAGTTTTCTATTGGTGTACTCTAATTGGCTCGAAATATAACATTACAACAAATTATTTTTCCTAAGTGGTAAATTACACAACCATAAAGAAGAAGAGTTTAGCAGTGCTCTAAGAGCCAGAGGTCATAAAGCGTACACAAAACCATATCCAAATCAAGGAAAACATAGTTCAAACTAATGATTAAAAATAAAGGAAGTGAGAGACAAGAAAATCTTAAAAAAAAAAAAAAAAACAGCAATTACAGAGATGAGACTGAAAGAACAAGTCAGAAGAATCTGTACCGAGAAAAACAAAAACACAGTTTTTGAAACTGAATTGAGCTAAACTTAAATAAATAAGCTATTAGGCTAAGGTCTTAACTATATCATGGCTTTGCCCCTCCTGCCTGTTTCAGTGCATTTTCTTCTGTATATCACTAGCTGTGAAAATTTTTTCTGTTATTCGCCAAGTCATTCTCTGTATAGTTTCTCTGAAAATGGTTGCAATTTTGGTGCGCCCATTCTAGGAGGTGAGCTCATGGTTTTTCTACTTCATCATTTGGCCACCTGGGGGTCTCCCTGGTGGCTCAGATGGTAAAGTGACTGTCTGCAACGCAAGAGACCCAGGTTTGATCCCTGGGTTGCGAAGATCCCCTGGAGAAGGAAATGGCAGCCCACTCCAGTAGGCTTACTTGGGAAATCCCACGGATGGAGGAGTCTGGTAGGCTACAGTCCATGGGGTCGCAAAGAGTCAGACATGACAGCAACTTCACTTTCACTTTCTTGCTGTGTCTTCCAATAAATGTTTAGTTTTTAGCTTATTCACTGGAACACAGACTTTTATTAGCAAACTTTCCACCACTTAGAAAATGTGGTTATTTAGTGTTATTCAGTGTTTAATAACATTAAAGAACATTTTTGCACATACAAATAGAACTTGTTCATATCTACCTGTCTGATATTTGGAGATTACAAAAAAAAAAAATCATTTGACTCTCTAGTCTGGCTGGCTTCATGCCCTTAGCTGCCATAGCCTCTAGCCAATATTCCCCAAACACAACTACTCAAGCATTTATATCATTAATGACAGAACAGATTCCCAGAGCATTTGAGATCCAGATGGTTGACTAGATGTGCATTTAGATAGACCAAAGAATTAGCTGAAGATGCTGTTTTGAGAAAAAGGATGGAAAAGAAGTCAGTCATGAATCATTTAAAAAGCCTCATCAAAATGCTCCTTCATCTTTTTGATTTTGTTGTAAATACGCCTCAGGCATCTACCAGGAGGCACTGACATTTTATGTAACATTACACAACAATTTATTCAATGGAAAATTTATTCTATACCACTGCATGCTTCCAAACATGAAAAGCACTAAGGAATTCCACTTAGAGTCTGAGGTTTTGTAGATAGGAAGGGTTTTACTGAATATCTTATAATAAATCTGACTTCCTAAAGCATCGATTGGATCTATGCCATTTGTAAAGAAAGATACTCAGGCATATATGATCATATTGGAAACATCTTTTCAAAAGCTAATATTCGTAGTTAAATATATTTGTTATAATGTTTTCTCATTTATTGAATACACACACACACATACCTTTCTAGAACACATACCTTTAACATTGTCTTATAGGAAGTATTCTGTAAAATAATGCATAGACAACTTTTCTGGTTTATATCCAAATAAAACATTCAAGACCTATGCTATTTAGGACATGAGTCATTGTCTATAACATAAAAATTTGTTATGATACAGAATTTTTGCATTTGATGGTTCTATCAGATAGGACTGATGACCTACTGCATGACTTAAAATATTTTTGGAATATCTTAGCCAAATAGTAATTTCCTTTTGGTGATAGCACAAAGATGTAAATATACATATTTACATATGTATAATGTACCCACATTTTTCCAGGTTTCTGTGGTATTATTGTCAAATAAGAGTTGTATGATTTGATAAGAGGTGGCGATTTGATAAGCTTAAATGTCTGTCAATAGATGAGTAGTTAAAGAAAATATGGCAAAAATATATAAAACATGAATAAATGATATTCCACTCTTAAAAAAGAAAAACCTTGCCATTTGCAAATACATGGATGAACTTGAAGGACATTATGCTGGGTGAAATAAGCTAGACACAGAAAGACAAACACTTCATGATATCACTTAAGATACAGACTATGCAATAGCCATCCTCATGGAAACACAGAGTAAGATAGTAGTTGTCAGGAGCTAAGGTGTGGGGGAAATGGATGAGCTTATATGCATGGCACTTCTAATTGAACAAGATTGTATGACAGCATGGTGGTCCTACAAATGCACTCAAGAGTAAGATGTAATAATCAGTCCACAGACAATTTCTATACCATGGAGATAAAATAGTACTTTCCTGCATCTGAAATGTATTCTTGTGAAGACCCTTCATCTATTATGTTGTCATTTATCTAAAAAATTATCTTCCTTCAGTCTTCATCAAAATAGAGATGGGACAATGAATCTTCAGCTCTATGGTCTGGACATCCAACTTATTAGTCTCTAGTTAAATGTTCACAAAACTTACTTACACAGTAATCATGGATTTCTATTTAATAACTCCTGGAAAAAGAAAAAAGAAAAGGAGATAGATGTGTCTCATATAAAGATAGGATAAATTGCTGTAATTTTTGTAATGAGGAAAGACAGGAAAACACCTGCAATGCCTATGATAATCCCACATATGGAAATGCCCCAGCATCACATGTTTTAAGGCAGTATGAGCTAAGTACATTATTAAGATACTTTATGGATCCACTATGTATTTTATGCTAAGTCTAGTGTGCTGCGATTCATGAGGTTGCAAAGAGTCGGACACAACTGAGCGACTGAACTGAACTGAACTGAGAGTTAATATAGAAAGCAAATTCCCGCTAAAATGCAATGCAGCTCTAATAGAGCTCCTATTTCTAATTATTGCTAAAAATAGCACTTTACACGGCAATGTAAAAAAATCATACATATTTAACGTTTAATGCCAAAACTCTGGGAAAATGTCCTAATTTCTCAAATGCAAACATGAACACATAAAAAATAATGGTGTTAGAATTTTGCCAATAAGATTCATACCCCAAGTCTGTCTTGAAATTTCTGGTAAAATCAACATGGACTGGATAAGGAATTGATGTAATAATCGTCTTCCATTATAAATTTTTTTTAAATGTTGCAGCAGGAAATATTAAATGTTCTACCTAGGAAAAAAGCTTTAATAGTAGAATTAATAGCCCCCCCCACCAAATATCCCTGGTAGGGGAGAAAAAGTCAGTCATGGACATGTGCATGCTAAGTCATTTCAGTTGTCTCAACTCTTTGCGACCTATGGACTGTAGCCTGCCAGGCTCCTCTGTCTATGGGACTCTCCAGGCCAGAATCCTGGAGTGGAGTGCCTTTTCCTTCTCTAGGGGATCTTCCCAACCCAGGGATCGAACTTGTGTCTCCCGTGTTGGCAGGCATGTTCTTTACTATTAGCACCACTTGGGAAGCCAGTCATGTACACTTCTATTCAGTTACAGTTTTCCAGTTCCATAATAGGAATGTATGGCTATTCCTATTATTATGGAATAGATTAACTGGACTATTTTTATAATACCTTGACACTTTTAATCTTCAAAAATAATCATCCTCCATTAGCGTGTAAGAAAAGTTCTCCTCAAAGTATTTTCTCTATTTCTCAAAAGTAGAAGTCGCTCAGTCTTGTCTGCCTATTTACGACCCCATGGATTGTAGCCCACCAGGCTCCTCTGCCCACGGTATTCTCCAGGCAAGAATACTAGAGTAGGTTGCCATTACCTTCTCCAGGGGATCTTCCTGACCCAGAGATCAAACCTGTGTTTCCTGCATTGCAGGCAGATTCTTTACTTTTTGAGCCACCAGGGAAGTCCATTCATTCCTCAGTAAGAATGCTTTAAGGGAAACTGCCAAGTATTTAAATTATCAGGCTATGGGGGGTAACTTATGGTTAGAAGGGGTCAGGGTAGGAAGGAGGAATAAAAGAGCAGCTATGAGACACTCCTTCACTCCTGATAAACTAAAAGATTTTATTAGGAAAGTAAGTCATGAGAGATTTGCAATGTAATTAGAATATTATGATTTCAGATGCCTGGGCTGAACTGAAACAGTTACCCTTTCTCAAGTGTCTGGCGCAGGTACAGAGACAGCAAAGAAATTTGAAAGGATTTTTAGAAATCTCTCTTTCTTGGAAAATAAGTATGCCTTCTTGATCTAGAAAACATCAACTTTATGCACATAACTCTAGGTGGAAAACTATTAGGGATGTCACCTCTCTCCCAGGGAGGCCAGAACTTTTGCTTTTTAGTTGAAACCTGAGCTTGTTGTATGTTTAAGATGGATGCATTCAAATAGGTGAAGGCACCAAGGAAAAGAACCAGCACATGCTAGTGTTTAATCACTTAAGTTTAAAAATACTGGCTCTCCTTTACTTTAAAATTGTATTTTATATTAAACCATATGTGTGTTAACTTACGGATTTGCATTCTCCATACTTCAAAATAGGGCTTTTGGTGTTGCAAACATACAAAATTCAGTTTGGTCATTTATATTAAGAAGTGTGTATATGTTCCAATATAACATTCCCTATGACGAGGAAAGCAAGTCACAAATGCAGGTGTGTATACAGAATTTTCATGTAAAGTGATACTAAAATAGTCTCAACTTGTTTTGCAAACAGTGCAATCTCAGTCATCTATCCTTCTAGGTACTGGGACAATCTTCTTGCATGAAAGATGTATTAAAGCCAATACAGGACACTCAAGGGTCGGGATCCAGTCAGGTATCAGAATCCTCTGCAAGCTGCTGAATAGAGGACCAGTCAGAATTCTGAAACTTTTCAAACTATACAGGCTACTAAGAGCACTAGTTCTGAGACTTTATTTGTGCAAGATTGGGAATGTGTACTATGTGTGATGTATACTAATTCATTTCAGTCGTATACAACTCTTTGTGACCCTATAGACTGTAGTCTGTCAGGCTCCTCTGCCCATGGGATTCTCCAGGCAAGAATACTGGAGTGGTTTGCTGTACCCTCTTCCAGGGGATCTTCCTAACCCAGGGTTGGAACCCATGTCTTGTGCAGTTCTTGCATCGCAGGTAGATTCTTTACTGCTGATCCATCAGGGAATCCCATGTGTACTATACTTTTAGCCAAAAAGAAAACCAATTTCTCCATCTAGTATGTTAATTAATAAACCCACTGGGCATTGACTGAAGATAAGCAAAATCAAAAATTTTGGCTAAAAGCCCCTCCTGAATTGTTGAACTTTGAATAGCATCTAACACTTTACCTCAGATTTCATACTCTAAATTAGAAAATCTCAAGGGTTAACCAACTGCTCCTAGAGTATAAATTAAAATTAACACATTGAAATATTAAAATAATTACAGGCAAACCAGCAAGAACTTAGAATGTAAATATATTCACATTATTATTTAATGTTAAATTAATGTGGAAATTAATGTTTTGAGTCAAGAATAGTGATTCAAACTCCATAATGTTGGATAAATGGTTTTCTTAAATAAATGCCTAAGGCATATTTATTAATAGCTGCAGTTTATAATCCATATATATGAATAATGATTTGTTTCCTTCTATCCTCAGAATTCCTGTAATTTTAGTTCATTAAAAAAAGAAAAAGATAGGGAGAACAAGATGGCAGCAGAGGAGGTGGACGTAAATACATTCCTCTCATTAGAAATACACCTTCAGACACAGAAGTGCATGGAGAACATCAGCTGAGAGCGGACAGGAGTACCTGATCAATGGAAAAAAATATATAGAACCATGTAAAACTTGATAGGATGCAGGAACTAGGGGGGCAGCAAAAGTGTTAGTACGACTGGACCTGCCCTCAGTGGGTTGGGGAACTGAAGCAGGGGTCTAATTCCCACGCTGGGGCAACTGTCTGAGTCAAAGGAAAAACATTTAAGGCTGAGAGTGAAGCAGCTGATCTGTGGCAGCTTAAACGGAATAAGAATCAGACAGTCCTTACCACAGCCATACGTACCCCAGACAGGGACGCAGGTCCCCCAGAAGGAGCAGCAGCTGGGAGCTGGAGTTTAGGGATTTTGGAGCAATCCCAAGACAAGGGCTGCTATTGACTGTGTAGAGATGGGTCCAGGGGATGGGAAGGAGATTGTGGTGGGAAACACCTGTGGAGGAAAGCCAGGCAGCCATGGAAGCAAGGCGATACTGCTGAGTCACATGTAGGAGTGGAGCCATCACCATAGCCTCTCTTTCCCCACATGTCAGCATTGGAGGCTGGCCCATCAAATGCCTGACACACTGAACTATAGAGCAGGACCCCACCCAGGGTAATACTTTAAGTGCCTGATGCGCCTATCTGCAGAGTAGGACCCCAGCCAGAGGGGCCCCTCTATATGCCTGACAAGCAGAACAACAAAGAAGGACCCCAGGCAAGGGAACCCTCTAAGTGCCTGAATGGGCAGAGCTACAGAGAAAAACTAGCCAAAGAGGCCTTCTCATTGCCAGCTAAGACTCTGATAGGGCCATAACTCCTGCAGTGGAGGCAGTCTGTGTCCCTGCACACTTGGCACTGCCAGGGTCCCCGCAAGCCAAGGTTCTGCACCACCTTCATGCTCAAAACTCACTGAATCAGAGCTGCCACAGGCAAAAAAGAATCTTGCATCTACGCATATATGGTTGCTTCATTCATGTCCAGCTCTTTGTGACCCTGTGGAATGTGGCCTGCCAGGCTTCTCTATCAGGGCATGTTACCAGGCAAGAATACTGGAGTGTACTGGCCAATTTGTTGCCATACCCTTCTAGAGCACTACATTTCCTGCTGCCCCAGGTGCCAACTCCCCTGAGTACCTGGTGTTGCCAGAACCCCTGCAGCCCAAGCAGCTGCACCACCTCCACACCTGCTCCACACTGAGCCAGACCCAAGTCCTCCAGGGCAGCCTCAAGAACAAACTCCAGTGGATGACCCACGTGCAGAGATGGAAATAAAACCACAGTTGAAACCCAGGGGCAGTGTGGCTAAGGAAGAAGATCCAAAACATTTCCACCAGCTGTAGAAGCTGCAGATTAAATCCACACAATCAACTAGGCAGACTCTGTGTCTATGGAATATATAAAAGGACACTGAGAGCTCCCACAAAAGAAAATGCACTAGTTCTGATAGCTGTGGACATAGGAGGCAAGAATACACAGGAGTAGGGCCAGATTAGAATCTGAGCTGCCCCCACAGCAGGTCCAGAGACCAGCACAGTGATGGAGGGCATCCTAGGGAGGTGAGGTGGACTGTGACTCTCAGCAGGGAAAGGACTTTGATAGCAGTGACTCAAGAAAAACATTTATTATTCTTATGTTTTGATTTGTTCTGTAGATTCTTTTGGATTTTTTTTTTTTACTTTTTTCTTTTTTTTTTCTTTTTTCTTCCCCCCTGTGTTGGAGTTGTCAATTTTATTTGCACTATGAAGTCTAATTAACCTTTTGAACTTTTTTTCTCTCAGTCATATTTTTATTGTTGTTATAAACCTCTGCTTCTATGTTGGGCTTTTGCAGTTCTGTGGAGTTTTCCTTTTTTTCTCTCTCTCTCTTTTTAATTTTAGTTTTTTTAAACCTATTATTATTTTTTCTACATTTATTCCTTTGTTTGCTTTTGCTACTGTTCTTTTCCCCTTACTGTTAATCTTTAATGTATATAAATCTTCTTTATCTACCTCTTTTTAACTTCACATATCTATTCTTTCTCTCTTTTCTTTCTTTCCTTTCCTCTCAACATATTTGTTAGTTTTGTTTTTATTGCTTTATTCCCCACTTGGCACCTTTCTTTAGTTGTTGGTTGTTGTTTTTTTTTTTTTTTTCCAGTTTGTACTTTAGTTAGTTTTGTTCTTAACTGGCAGATATACAATCTACTGCAATTTATTTTTGTTAGACTGTTTTGATTTTGCTTATAGGTGTATATGTGTATATTCCATTATTTTAATGATTATTTGTCTGATTTTGTAACTGCCATTTTTCTGGGGTTTATCTTTGGTTTCTCATTTTTGGGTTTTTGCTTAATGCCATAACAAACCATGTGTAGAATCTTCATTCCTGACCAGAGATCAAGCCCTGAGCCTTTGGAGTGGGAGCATTGCCTCCAAGACTCTAGAATATCAGAAAAGAAACCCTAGGGAACATCAAATAGTGAAAACTCACACAAAGGAAACCACTTGGATAGAAGACCTGGCATCACACAACCACCAGTAGCACCCTGTGCAGGACACCTCATCTAAACAACAAACAAAACAAAAATACAAACCCAATCAATAGCAGACAGGATTACCACCTCACTCCATCTTTCCCATTAGAGGAAAAACAAACAAACAACAACAACAAAAAAAAAAAAACAGCACAAATCTCACCCTATAGAAGCTTACACAAACCCCTGGACCCACCTTAGGAGGGCAGAAATCAAAAGGGAAAAAGATTCAGCCTTAAAGACTGGGAAAAGGAGAACTCAAACACAATAAGTTAAAAAAATAATAATAATGAAAAGGCAGAGAAATACTACACATATGAAGGAACAAACTAGAAACACAGTAGTCCAAATAAATGAAGAGGAAATAGGCAAACTACCTGAAAAAGAATACAGAATAATGATGGTACAGATGATCAAAAATCTTGAAAACAGCATGGAGGAAATGCAAGATCAAATTAACAAAGACCTAGAAGAATTAAAGAATAAACAGAGAAACAGACACAGTTACTGAAATGAAAAATACTCTAGAAGGAATCAGTAGCAGAATATCTGAAGCAGAAGAACGAATCAGTGAGCTGGAAGATAAAATGATGGAAATAACTTCTGAAGAGCAGAATAAAATAAGAAGAATGAAAAGAACTGAGGATAGTCTCAGAGATCTCTGGGACAAGATCAAATGCACCAACATTCAAATTATGGGGTTCCAGAAGAAGAAGAGAAAAAGAAAGGGTATGAGAAAATTTTTGAAGAGATTATAGTTGAAAATTTCCCCAGCATGGAAAAGGAAATAGTCAATCAAGTCCAAGAGGAGCAGAGAGTCCCATACAGGATAAACCCAAGGAGAAACACACCAAGACACATATTAATCAAACTAACAAAGACTAAACACTAAGAAAGACTAAGAAAGAATACTAAAAGCAGCAAGGGAAAAGCAACAAGTAACATAGAAGGCAAACCCCATACGTTTAACAGCTGATCTTTCAGCAGAAACTCTGCAGGCCAGAATGGAATGGCAGGATATATTTAAAGTAAAGAAAGGGGAAAATCTACAACCAAGATTACTGTACCCAGCAAGGATCTCATTCAAGATTGATGTGGAGAAATAAAATGCTTTTCAGAGAAGCAAAAGTTAACAAAATTCAGTACCACCAAACCAGCTTTACAACAAATGTTAAAGGGACTTACATAGTCAAGAAATACGAGAGAAAAATAAGATCTACAAAATCAACCCCAAACAATTAAGAATATGGCAATAGAAACATATATATTGATAATCATTTTAAATGTAAATGGATTAAATGCTCCAACCAAAGACACCTACTGACTGAATGGATACAAAAACAAGACCCATATATATGCTGTCTACAAGAAACCCACTTCAGACCTCAAGACACATATAGACTGAAAGCGAGAGGGTGGGAAAATATATTCCAGGCAAATGGGAAGGAAAAGACAGCTGGAGTAGCAATCCTCATATCACACAAAATAAACCTTAAAATAAAGATTACAAGAGATAAGGAAGCACACTACATAATGATCAAGGGATCAATCCAAGAGGAAGACATAACAATTGTAAATATCTATGCACCCAACATATGAGAACGTCAATACATGAGACAAACACTAACAGACATAAAAGGAGAAATTGACAGTAACTCAATAATAGTAGGAGACTTTAACACCACACTCACACCAATGGACAGATCATCAAAACAGAAACTAATAAGGAAACTCAAATTTTAAATGATACATTAGATGAGATGGATTTCATTGATATCTTCAAGACATTCCATCCAAATGCAGAATACACCTTCTTCTCAAGCACACATGGAACATTCTCCAGGATCGACCACATCTTCGGTCACAAATCAAACCCCAGTAAATTTAAGAAGATTGAAAACGTATCAAGCATCTTCTCCAACCACAGAGAAGAGATATTGATTTATAAGGAAAAAAACTGCAAAACAAAAAAACCCCACAAATACATGGAGATTAAACAATACATTTCTAAATAACCAACAGGTTACTGAAGAAATCAAAGGGGTAATCAAAAAATTTCTAGAAACAAATGACAATGAAAATATGGCATTTGAAAACCTATTGGATGCAGCAAAAGCAGTTCTAAGAGAGAAGTTCATAGCAATACAATCCTACCTCAAGAAACAAGAAAAACATTGAATAGACAACTTAACTTTACACCTAAAACAACTGGAAAAAGAAGAAGAACAATGACAAAAAGAAAACAAAATTAGTAGAAGGAAAGAAATCATAAAGATCTGAGCAGAAATAAGTGAAAAAGAAAGTAAAGAAACAATAGTAAAATTAATAAAACTAAAAGCTGGTTCTTCAAGAAGATAAACAAAATTGACAACCCTTTAGCCAGACTCATCAAGAAAAAAAGAGAGAAGAATCAAATCAACAAAATTAGAAATGAAAAAGGAGAGGTTATAACAGACAATGCAGAAGTACAAAGGATTATAAGTGACTATTATGAACAACTATGTGGCAATAAAATGGATAACCTGGAAGAAATGGACAGATGCTTAGAAAAGTTCAGTCTTCCGAGGCTGAACCAGGAAGAAATAGAAATTATGAACAACCCAATTATAAGCACTGAAATTGAAGCTGTGATCTAAAATCTCCCAAAAAACAAAAGCCCAGGACCAGATGGCTTCATAGGAGAATTCTATCAAATATTTAGAGAAGAGCTAACTCCTATCCTTCTAAAACTTTTTCAAAAAATTGCAGAGAAAGGAACACTTCCAAAATCATTCTACGAGGCCACCAGCAAAGTGATACCAAAACCAAAGACAACAGAAAAAAAAAAAAAGAAAGCTACAGGCCAATACCACTGATGAACATAGATGTAAAAATCCTCAGCTAAATTTTAGCAAACAAAATTCAGCAACACATCGAAAACCTCATACACCATGATCAAGTTGGGTTTATTCCAGGGATACAAGGATTCTTCAACATACACAAATCAATCAATATGATACACTGTATTAACAAATTGAAAGATAAAAACCACATGATAATCTCAATATATGCAGAAAAAGCCTTAGACAAAATTCAGCACCCATTTATGATTAAAACTCTTCAAAAAATGGGCATAGAAGGAACCTACCTCAACATAGTAAAGGCCATATAGGATAAGCCTACAGCAAACATTATACTCAGTGGTGAAAACCTGAAAGCTTTCCCCATTAGATCAGGAAGAAGACAAGGGTGTCCATTTTCACAATTATTCAACATAGTTCTGGAAGTCCTAGCTACAACAATCAAAGAAGAAAAAGAAATAAAAGGAATGCAGATCAGAAAAGAAGTAAAGTTCTCACTGCAGATAACATGATACTATACATAGAAAACCCTAAAGATAGTATCAGAAAATTACTGGAGCTAATCAGTGAAATTAGCAGAGTTGCAGGATACAAAATCAATACACAGAAATCACTTGCATTTCTATATACTAACAACAAAAATTCAAAAAAAGAAATTAAGGAATCAATCCCATTCACCTTTGCAACAAAAAGAATAAAATATCTAGGAATAAATCTACTTAGGAAGACAAAAGAACTGTACACAAAAATTATAAAACACTGATGAAAGAAATCTAAGATGACATAAACAGATGGAGAGATATTCCATGTTCCTCAGTAAGAAGAATCAATATTGTGAAAATGACTATACTACCAAATGCAATCTACAGATTCAATGCAATCCCTATCAAATTATCAATGGCATTTTTCACAGAACTAGAACAAAAAATTTCACAATTCATATGGAAACACAAAAGACAGTGAATAGCCAAAGCAGTCTTGAGAAAGAAGAATGGAGCTGAAAAAAATCAACCTTCCTGACTTCAGATTATACTACAATGCTACAGTCATCAAGACAGTATGGTACTGGCACAAAAACAGAAATATAGACCAATGGAACAAGTTAGAAAGCCCAGAAATAAGCCCATGCACCTGTGGGTACCTTATTCTTGACAAAGGAGGCAAGAATATACAATGGGGCAAAAACAGACTCTTCAATAAATGGTGCTGGGAAAACTGGACAGCTACATGTAAAAGAATGAAACTAGAACACTTCCTAACACCACACACAAAGATAAACTCAAAATGGATTAAAGACCTAAATGTAAGACCAGAAACTATAAAACTCTTAATAGGAAAACATAGGCAGAATTCTTGATGACATAAATCAAAGCAAAATCCTCTATGACCCACCCCCTAGAGTAATGGAAATAAAAGCAAAAGTAAGCAAGGGGGACCTAATTAAACTTAAAAGCTTTTTCACACCAAAGGAAACTACAAGCAAGGTGAAAAGACAATCCTTAGAATGGGAAAGAATAATAGCAAATGAAACAACTGACAAAGGATCAATTTCCAAAATATACAAGCAGCTCATAGAACTCAATACTGGAAAAACAAACAACCCAATCAAAAAGTGGAAAAAAGAGCTAAACAGGCATTTCTCCAAGGAAGACATATAGATGGCTAACAAACACATGAAAAGATGCTCAACATTGCTCATTATTAGAGAAAAGCAAATAAAAACTACAGTGAGATATCACCTCACACTGGTCAGAATGTCCCTCATCAAAAGGTCTATAAACGATAAATGCTGGAGAGGGTGTGGAGAAAAGGGAATGCTCTTGCACTGTTGGTGGGAATGTAAATTGATATAGCCACTATGGAAGACAGTATGGAGATTCCTTAAAAAGCTAGAAATAAAACCACCATACAACCCAGCAATCCCACACCTAGGCATAAACCCTGAGGAAACCGAAGTTTAAAAAGATGCATGTATCCCATTCTGCATTGCAGCACTATTTACAATAGCTAGGACATGGAAGCAACCTTGATGTCCACTGACAGATGAGTGGATAAAGAAGTTGTGATACATATACATAGTGGAATATTACTCAGCCATAAAAAGGACCACATTTGAGTCAGTTCTAATGAGGTGGATGAACCTAGAACCTATTATACAGAGTGAAATAAGTCAGAAAGAGAAAGATATATACCATATTCTAACACATATATATGGAATCTAGAAAAATGGTACTGAAGAATTTATTTATAGGGCAACAGGGGAGAAACAGACATAGAGAATAGACTTATAAACATGGAGAGAGGGAAGGAGAGGGTGAGATGTATGGAAAGGGTAACATGCAAACTTACATTACCATATGTGAAATAGATAGCCAACAGGAATTTGCTGTATGGCTCAGGAAACTCAAACAGGCTCTGTATCAACCTAGAGGGAAATGGGAGGGAGGTTCAAAAGGGAGGGGGTATATGTATACCTATGGCTGACTCATGTTGAGGTTTGACAGGAAACAACAAAAGTCTGTAAAGCAATGATCCTTCAATTAAAAAATAAATAATTTTTTTAAGAAAAAAACTGAAGTTGATATTACATGGTTACTGCAAATAAGGCAAGAAGAAAAGTTAAGAGACTAGTTTAAATAACTTGAAAAAAAACTATACTATCTAGTTGAGAAAAGGAGCTTCATTTGAAATGCAGACAGTTACTCAGCAATCAAGCTATTTCAGTCTGAGTCACTGTCTTCGTGCAGTTGGCATTATGAAAATTAAGTGCCTAACTGTTTCAGAGTCCTGAGGATGGTATGACTGCATTGAAATGTGTCAATAGAGTTAGGTAGAGTACAATGGTACAGAGAGAATAGCTTCTTAGCCTCCCTAACTGAATTTAAAATCTTAAAATATTTATGGTTTTAAAGTTTGCATTTTGTTTTTAATGAAAGCCATGAATATGACAACACTGGTAATACAGAAGGAGGAAAAATATTTTCAACTGATACAGTATATCATTATTGAATAGCACTCAGACCTAAGAGGTCATTTATAAGGGAAAACTGACAAATTAAAATATGTACCCCAAAGCCTGATGTGACTAGATATAGATTTTGTTAATAGCTTGCTATTCTATGGTTATATATTATTGTCCATTTATTAGATCATGTCTGGGCAAATGAAGTATCAATGTATTAACATAGATTATCCATTCATTCTGCATTCAATTAATATCTAATAATGCAAACCACATCTCTAAAACAACTCACTAATCTTTGGCCCTTTCCTAATGACTCCAGATGATTATTGATCAGGTTCTCTTGGATCCCAAATATTAAATAGAGGTGCTTCAAGCTAAAAAGAAGACAAAGAAGGTGATACTCCTGTCTCTGATTCTATGCTTCTATTTATGCCTACATTAAGCATAAACCTTTCTACTTTTTATTTGTTTTATGTAAAGGAATTCCCTCTAATATCCATTCATTTATCAAAAATTTTGTGTCACTACTAAGGTGTCAGATCTTGTCTTATCCTTTGGTTTTATTAAAAAACCACTGACTATACTAACATTTCCCAGGATGCTATTTAAAAGTTCTCTCACCATACATTCATTCATTCATCCATGTATTTATTTGTTTAAAATTTATTGAGCTCCAACACCAAAGAATTGATGCTTTTGAACTGTGGTGTTGGAGAAGAACCTTGAGAGTCCCTTGGACTGCAAGGAGATCCAACCAGTCCAGTCTAAAGAGATCAGTCCTGGGTATTCTTTGGAAGGACTGATGCTGAAGCTGAAACTCCAATACTTTGGCCACCTGATGCGAAGAGTTGACTCATTGGAAAAGACCCTGGTGCTGGGAGGGATTGGGGGCAAGAGGAGAAGGGGATGACAGAGGATGAGATGGCTGGATGGTATCACCGACTCAATGGACATGAGTTTGAGTGAACTCCGGGAGTTGGTGATGGACAAGGAGGCCTGGCGTGTTGCGGTTCATGGAGTCACAAAGAGTCGGACACGACTGAGCGACTGAGCTGAACTGAACTGATAGAGATAAAAGTGTTCATTGGAGCCTAATCACTCCCTCTCTTCCCTAATAAATGCTTTTTATTTTACTCTTCTACTACTAGAGTTCAGGTTTCCTGGGTGGGCTCAGATGGTAAAGAATATACCTGAAGTGCAGGAGATGTGGGTTCAATTCCTTGGGTCAGGAAGATACCCTGGAGAAGGGACTCCATCTAATCTTGCCTGGGAAATCCCATGGACAGAGAAAGAAGCCTGGTGGGCTATTGCCCTTGGGGTCGCAAAGAGTCAGACATGACTGAAGCGACTTTGCATGCATGCACTCTCTCTCTCAGTCTCTATAGTATCTGTTTTGTCTCTCTCTAAGAATTCAGATCACACAAATTTTATTCCATATGTAGAAATCCAACACAGTCACCACCTTTTAGCTACAATTCAAATCAAAGTCAGTGCACTGCAACCTTTCTTAAAGTCATTCTGGACTAGCTTGTGCAGGTCCCTCACTTCCCAGAGGTCACTTTGCGTAAATGACTAACTTCTTTTCAAATGGTTTTGGTGTGTGAAGTGTCATTAGTATCAACACACAAACCACTGATTGAAGGACTCTGATCCCTTCACAGGGCAGCCACAAGAGTCGAGGAACTTGTGTTAAACTGGAGAGGGAGTGTTCAGGCGCAGACTAAATGTATATCTAGCTCACATCTCCACATCATGGCAGCATCTGCTTTTTAGCATCCATACAAGTGCATAACTTCGGTTGTAACAAAGAGCTATTTGTACTTAATTTTCCATTTCAGAAGTTTCTCTGTGTAAACAAGGCGTAATGTAATTTCACAGCAAATGAAAGTAGAAGAAATGCAGGAGAATGTATATTCGACAAAACATGGCAAGAAATTTAGAGAAACAAGAAGCTAAGCATATGGGAATGTCAAGATAAGTCAAAAGTCTTTTGAACAAGGAAATGTTACATAAGCCAGTTCAATCAAAAGCATGAACCTTAGGCCACCGTCAGCTGGGAATTTGTTAGAAATACAAATCCATAGGCACCATCAGCTCCACCAAATCAGGATTCTGGAAGTGAAGCCCAGCAATCTGTGTTTTAACAAGTTCTCCTGATGATTCTGAGGCAAGCTAAAGATTAAGAAATACTGCTTCAAGTGACATAAAAAGCAATTGATTGACCCAGGGCTGCCAGGGATAAAGCTTTTGCAGACAAGAGGTTTATGAGCAGTCTCCATAGGCATCCTTTCAAAAGAAGATAGATCTAATAAATGCTGTCAAAGAAAATAAATTATGAAAATGAGACATTAAGAAGAAAGACTGTCTTCAGTAAAAGAAATTTAATACTTGCATATTAAAGGTCACAGGAAGTAAAGAAGGGATGTGTTAAGGATATTTATGTGCAGTTCCTCTGGGAATGGGAGTGGAAGTTTCTAAACATAGATTTGTGAAAGTGAATTAAAGTGATTATTAAGAGAAGGAAAGGGGTTATATAGAATAATCAGCATGAAAGTAGAATTTTTAAAATTAAAACACTAAATATTTTTGAACAAATCTATTTCTTACTATAAATACTGAATCCAGAATTATACTTATTTTTCTATCTCCACTATTTTTTTCTACTTTTATTTGTATTTTTCTCTATTTATCACTATCATTGTCCAAATCAACATCTCTCCCACTTGGCTTCTAGAAACAGAATCCTAACCGGGCTTATTGATTATACTTCCAATCTAAATATAGTGATCAGTGTGAATTACATTATGGCAATTCCTAGCTTATCACAATCTCAATTTCACCATTATATATAAAGTAAAAATTTCTTACCGTAAGATGAGCTAGAGCCTGCCTACCTTTCTGATATCTCAAGTATCTCAAGACTTACCTCTTTCCTTTGCCTATGTTATGCCATCAGCAATGGCCATCAGCGTGTTAAACTTCAACAGGGCAAACTAGTCAGCAGCCTCCTTCCTTCTTTTAACATACACTGGGCCCTGCTCATCATTCAACTCAGTTTCATTAGGGAATCACTGACCAAATCTGCTCATCCTGCTAGGCATGATAATAACCATTTACTTGACAGGACTCACAACAGGAGGTCCCAATAAGGAAAACAATACTGACAAACTGCTGCCAAAACCAACTGGAAGATTCAGGAGAGGCCAAAATGAGGGAAGTGAGCGATGCCAGCCCATAACATGTCTTACCAGCCTCCCAGAAATCCTCACGCTGGAGTCAAACTTGACTGAGAGATGCGCACACCATCAGGAAGGACCCTGAGTTGGGCCAAACATACTTTTGCCATCTGACCACCCGTGCCTCCCACCAAGAAATGCAAAGTAGGAAGAAAGAAACCTCATCTCTCCATACAGAGGTTAGCTGTAGGCACATAGAGTTGTTTAAAGATCTGTGAGGTATGAAACTGTCAGTTTATTAAACCCTCAGGACATGTGGACATATCTTTCCTCAAAGAGGTCAGATTATTTCTAAAAACAAGCAGACTATGAGCCAGAATTCACAAGAATTTACTTCTCCAAGCAGACTTTGGATCACAGAGCTGTGAAATACAGTGAAGAAGGATTTCCTGATTTGTTCATCATCACACATCTAATAATTACACGGCTCTGGACCTGGTCTCTGGTGTCAGGGAAACAAAGGATCTATCTGGCTTGAGTTCCTTTAGTACTTATGGTTTTTTGAAAAGGTTGAGACAAGGGACTATGCACTTAACTGCAGGGTGGGGACTGGCCAGGCTGAAAGTCCAGAAAGACTCAAAATCTCCCACTCTTAACTTCATACTGTGAATAAAAAATGTTTCCTGCCATGTCAGTAAAAAAGAGATGGGGCAGCTATCCAACTACTATAGCCAACCCGATGGTGAGCCCTGAGGGAATCCAGAATGGAGACAAAAGGACTGCCAGAAACCCTCATCCACTGCAACCCAACGTTGCACCCTGAGGGGACTCTGGTTGGGACAGAACAGGATACTGGCCCCAGATAGCTGAGGTACATATCAAAAGAATAATTTCAAGGAGCCCAAATTCTAGAATAGTCCCATATATAGAAAGGTGCTAAATTCGGCTGGTTTTCTTTAATTAATAAAGCATCTGTCTACAATGTGAGCTACCTGGGTTGGATCCCTGGGTTGGGAAGATTCCCTGGAGAAGGAAATGGCAACCCACTCCAGTACTCTTGCCTTGAAAATCCCATGGACGGAGGAGCTTGGTGCAGGCTACTGTCCATGGGGTCGCAAAGAGTCGGGCACGACTGAGCGACTCCACTTTATTTTTCTTTGATGCACTAACTACCTGTTATTTCTTGCAAAACTCTTATATATCCTGGCTCCTCCTTTATCTCTTTGGAGCAGTCTCTCAGAGTTATCTGAAATACTGCCTCCAGGGCTTAAGTCCTCAGAAAGTCCACTGAATAAAATTTAATTCTCCACTTTTAGGTTCTACTTTTTTTTTTTTCTGGTTGACAAAAACACCGATTTCAAAACATTAGGGTGCCTCCCAAATTCTTTGGTCCATGTCATTTTTTCTTGATTCCCAGTCTGAACACTAAACTTATGAAGAGACTTGAGAATGTTGATGTAGACAATGATATTAAAAGAAATAAATGCGATGTAATATGAATTCACTGCTTTTCCCCCCTGTTTGACTGGGAAAAATATGTAATTCAGATAAAAGCAACTAACCAGGAAACTTAGGTGTTTTTTTTTTTTTAACACTAAGCACTATATGAATTTATAGAAAAGGGAAAAGAAAAGATGTACATAATGGTCACTGAGCTGAATTAACTGGTAGTACTGAACAGATTTCTATTGATAGTTATTTGAAAACTTTGTCTTCATTTTACTGCATAGACAATGGTCTAATGATTGTTTCTTCGAAAAGGTATCTATAATCTCCGAAACCACCATCCCTGATTGTATTTAATCAACACTAGAACTTCCTGTTGGAAATAATGCTGAAAGTCCCATAATATTAGCAGCAATCTCATGGAAGCCTCATTGTTTTAAGTCTTTCACCGTAAAGCCTCTGGGAAAAAGCCTATGTTGTTCTCAATAAGTTTCCTTCCTTTAGTTATAAAACTTCTGAACATTTCTAACTAACTCTACCTTTTCATATTTAAGGCTTCCGTGGTGGCTCAGGTGGTAAACAGTCTGCCTGCAGGGCAGGAGATCCGGGTTTCATCCCTGGGTCGGGAGGATCCTCCAGAGGAGGAAATGGCAACCCACTCCAGTAGTCTTGCCTGTAAAATGCCATGGATGGAGGAGCCTGACAGGCTACAGTCCATAAGGTGACAAAGAGTCAGACACGACTGAGACTTCACTTTCACTTTCTTTTGCATATTTATGGCTATGAAAAACTGCTCATTTTTTTTTTCTTTTTAAGTCAAATTCTTTCTAGGGAATGGCATAAAAACTACAGGCTTTGGGGAAAGATTTACCAATAGATAACCAAAGATTACCAAAGATTTACCAAAATCATACTGGGAACTTTAGACAAATGTACCATATTAAGGACTTCATTTTAAATCAATCTTCTAGGCCTGTCTAGACTCAAATTGGTATCGCTCAACAAAAAGTAGCTTCCCAGGTGGCACTAGTGGTAAAGAAAATGCTTGCCAATGCAGGAGGTGCAAGAGATGGTGGTTTGATCCCTGGGTCATGAAGATCCCCTGGAAGAAGAAATATTCCCGTATTCTTACCTGAACAATTCCATGGACATAGGAGCCTGGTAGGCTATAGTCCATGGGGTTGCAAAGAGTTGGACACGACTGAGCCACTTACTACACCACTACATTCAGTAGAAAAACTAAACTTGAGTAGAAAATTTAGTCAATTGTACAAAGCACAAATTAGCTATTGATAAAACTTTGGTTTCCTGATACCAAGATTGCTTATTCCATTTATCAATTCAATGCCATATTTCTGTACTAAGCAATACTAACACCTGTTATCTTTATAGTGCTTTTTACTTCATAAATCTATTTTAAAATATTTTATCTTTTTAAATTTGCATAAAAGCTTCAGTGTGTGTGTGAAAGTTGCTCAGTCATTTCCAACTCTTTGCAACCCCATGGACTGTATGTAGCCTGCCAGGCTCCTCTTTCCATGGACTTCTCCAGGCAAGAATACTGGAGTGGATAGCCATTTCCTTCTCCAGGGGATCTGAGAAGGGATCTTCCCAACCCATGGATGGAACCCAGGTCTCCAGCATTGCAGGCAGATTCTTTACCCTCTGAGCCACCAGGGAAGCCCCAAAATTGCAGAAGCTGGTTCAAATGTATCAATCACATAAGCTATTTTTGGAATGAAAAGAGCTCTTAGGAGGCCCCTTTTGTCTTGATACCAACCTTAAGCCAGGTAGCCTCATGCTCTACTTAACTCATGCCCTTGAATACCTTTCAAATTTTTTGATTGCGCAACAGCTTGTCTAACATGGTTTTTCCCACAGATCAAAAGAATAGAAATGAAGAATAAGGAATTAACAGATGATCAGATCTCTTCCATGGCTTCCCCTTCAGTAACCTCAAAAACTGTGTGACCAAGAGAGCATCTTTAAAAAAAAAAAAAAATCACAAGTAGTAAACAAACCTACAAGTATACACAAGTCTGTACACAGTGGGGAGATCGGCAATGATTCTGACCCCCATCCCCTGTCTCAGTGATTAACTGAAATTACTTCCTTTTTGTCCCTTTAAAAACTTTCATGGCCAAGCAGAATTTTCAGAGGTGCCTTTTGAGGAACATTGAGTCTACCAACTCCCCAGATTGCCGACATTCTGGTTAAAAGGCAACTTTCTTCTCTGATAACATTTGTCTTTCTCTCGAGTATTGATTTTTTTTTTTTTTTTTTTTTGAGCAACATGTAGCTGGACCTGAATTTGGTAAAAAACACTGAATCTAATTTTATAAATAAAGAGAAGAAAAAGGGCCCAAGCAGGTTTAATGAAAAATGCCACATAGTACGTGCACAAACTAGAATTGTGTCTTCCTATTTCACTTCTGTCTGTTCAATATCTAAAACATCTACTGGATATGCACCTGATGGGCTTCCCTAGTGGTTCCGCAGTAAAAAATCTGCCTGCCATGCAGGAGATGCAGGTTTGATCCCTGAGTTGGGAAGATCCACTGAAGAAGGAAATGGTAACCCTCTCCAGTATTCTTGCCTGGGAAATCCCATGAACAGAGGAGCCTGGGGGGCTACAATCCATGGGGTCACAAAGAGTCACACAGGACTTAGTGACTAAACAACAAACTACATGTACCTGGTAGGCACCTGTCCTATTGGAAGTGAGTCTGCTTGTCCTAAAATTATGCAAAAGCCACTACATTCACCCTATTGTCAGTCAGTTCAGTCTCTCAGTCCAGTCCTACTCTTTGCAACCCCATGGACTACAGCATGCCAGGCTTCCCTGTCCATCACCAACCCCCGGAGCTTGCTCAAAGTCATGTCCATTGGGTATGTGATGCCATTCAACCATCTTATCCTCTGTCATCCCCTTCTCCTCCTCCCTTCAATCTTTCCCAGCATCAGGGAATGACTCTTTTTCAATGTCAGTTCTTTGCATCCGGTGACCAAAGTATTGGAGCTTCAGTTTCAGCATCAGTCATTCCAATGAATATTCAAGATTGATTTGCTTTAAGATTGACTGGTTTGATCTCCTTGCAGTCTCTCAAGAGTCTTCTCCAACACCACAGTTCAAAAGTATCAATTCTTTGGTGCCCAGCTTTCTTTATGATCTAATTCTCACATCCGTACACATGACTACTGGAAAAACAACAGCTTTGACTAGACGGACCTTTGTCGGCAAAGTAATAACTCTGCTTTTTAATATGCTGTCTAGGTTGGTCATAACTTTTCTTCCAAGAAGCAAGTATCTTTTAATTTCATGGCTGCAGTCACTATCTGCAGTGATTTTGGAGCCCAAGAAAATAAAGTCTGCCACTGTTTCCATTGATTCCCCATTTATTTGCCATGAAGTGATGGGACCGGATGCCAAGACTTTTAATTTTTTGAATGTTGAGTTTTAACCCAGCATTTTCACTCTCCTCATTCACTTTCATCAAGAGGCTTTGCAGTTCTTCTTCACTTTCTGCCATAAGGGTGGTGTCATTTGCATATTTGAGATTATTGATATTTTTCCCAGCAATCTTGATTCCAACTTGTTCTTCATACGGCCCAGCATTTTGCATGATGTACTCTGCATGTAAGTTAAATAAGCAGGGTGGCAATATACACCCTTGACCACTCCTTTCCCAATTTGGAACCATTTTGTCACCCTATTATATGTGCTTTTTTTTTTTTTTTTTTACCTGTGAAGCTGGGTTACAGACAAAAAGCCCCACAGAGTCAAAGGGAAAAGAACTTACCTGTCTGTTAAGTCTAGCACTTTCCTCTGACTTAATTTTGATTTGAGAGAAGATTGAAATTGATCTTTTTTATGTTTTCATTGTGCTTTTCGTTTGTTTTTTAGTTGCCCCTTAGAATGATCTCTTTATTTTCCTAATATCTGTTTAGGAAACAGAGTTATCATTAGATAAAAGCCTATTTCTTCCTCTTGGTTAATTTAGGATCTTGGACGTGTTACCTTTCTTATTTAAGGTTAATTTTCCTCATCTACAAAATATACAAGAGGTTATCTCAAAGATTTTAGATGAAAAGAAATATGAGTAGATCAATGGAAGACATATATCAATACTAAATAAGTATACTAAACATTATGATGATAATTGAGAAGGCAAAAAGGAAGAATGCACAGCAGATAGATACTGAGAGCATATAAGGTGCCTCCTGTTCTGTTCTTTTATTTTTATCATGACATCTCTAGAGTTGCCTGCTTCAAAGTGACCTTCAGCTAAAGCTGGAATGCTCATTCTCTCATTCAGATTAGGAAGTCAGGATCTCATTTGGGAGTCAATAGAAGTCATGAATGGCATTAAAAAATTATAGAAAGAAGATGTAAATACAAATATATCAGCTAAAAATATATTAATTCTTCTTCAATCCACAAAATGGCTCTGTCAATGCAAACTTATTTATGAGTGAGCATAATTTCTCAAAAGTTAACAGGATTGTTATTGTCCATTCATTTTGGCCAATGGTTTTTAAATGTCTGCATAAAATAAAATGAATTTGAATAGGAGTTAAATTGCTAACAAAATCTGTTAACTGGGAAATTTTTTAAAAGTTAATTATAACCAATGGAGTATTTTAAAAACTCATTTGTTCTCCTCTATTGGAGTAAGAGGATTTTGCTCCACTCCATAATCTAAATATCCCACAAATACATTTCTAAATGTTCAGAATAATAAAAAGGTAAAATATATTACAGATTATCATAAAGATTCCAAATTATGGGGTCAGTAAATGAAAGAAAAATAATAAGTGACTACATGTGGTAAAGAGACATCTAAGATGGCTCTTAATGATCCCACCTTCTCACTAGTAGTCTTTGTTTATGAAATAGTGACTGTCTCTTTCACAACTGAATGTTTTATAAAGTATTTGTTATATATACAGTAAAATAAGCTAATTTTGAAATTTGATTTTGGGGAACAACATGTCATAATTCACTGTAAAAAGAAATGAAGGGTCAAGTTAAAGGTCATATTCCATTTAAAACATTAATATGTAATAGACAAGAAAATGTAGATTTATTTCAATTGAATGGAAAGCAAACAATGGGATCTCAATTCTAGTTTGATAATCTAGTTTTCTCTCAAGGGCTATTTAAATTGGCCTGAAATTTCTCCATAACAAGTGATTCAGAATTCATTTTAAATTAGCATAAGCCAAAAAACATATTTCAGTTCAGTCACTCAGTCGTGTCCAACTCTTTGCGACCCCATGAAGCACAGCACGCCAGGCTTCCCTGTACATCACCAACTCCCGGAGTCCACCCAAACCCATGTCCATCAAGTCGGTGATGCCATCCAGATATCTCATCCTCTGTCGTCCCCTTCTCCTCGTGACCTCTATCTTTCCCAGCATCAAGATCTTTTCAAATGATTCAACTCTGCATCAGGTGGCCAAAGTATTAGAGTTTCAGCTTCAACATCAGTCCTTCCAATGAACACCCAGGACTGATCTCCTGTAGGATGGACTGGTTGGATCTCCTTGCAGTCCAAGGGACTCTCAAGAGTCTTCTCCAACACCACAGTTCAAAACCATCAATTCTTCAGCGCTAGCTTTCTTTATAGTCCAACTTTCACATCCATACATGACCAGTGGAAAAACCATAGCCTTGACCAGATGGCCCTTTGCTGACAAAGTAATGTCTCTGTTTTTTAATATGCTGCCTAGGTTGGTCATAACTTTCCTTCCAAAAAGTAAGTGTCTTTTAATTGCATGGCTGCAATCACCATCTGCAGTGATTTTGGAGCCCAGAAAAATAAAAGTCTGACACTGTTTCCCCATTTATTTGCCATGAAGTGATGGGACCAGATGCCATCATCTTAGTTGTCTGAATGTTGAGCTTTAAGCCAACTTTTTCACTCTCTTCTTTCACTTTCATCTACAGGCTTTTTAGTTCCTCTTCACTTTTTGCTGTAAGAGTGGTGTCATACTTTCCTTAGGTTGTCATTAATGAATGAATGGGTTGTCTAAATGATGACATGCTTTCTAGTTGCATTCTCAATTGAAATTATGATAAGGCTGCCTTTTGAAAGAGATATGATATCAAAATTGCTGGATAACAGAGAGGGAACAACTGGTCCAGGAAAGCACAAGATATAATCAATCTTCACTATTAGTGACTTTATGATGTGCACTTCAGATTGAAGCCACTGCAGATTGATGTAGGAGCACGTCATCTACTCTTACAGTGCCAGAAGATCAATTAACTTGAGTTCATTAAAAAAGTCTTTGTTAATCAGGTGTACTTAAGGCTGTTTTATTTCAGTCTGTCTGTTTTTAAAGATATGACAGATTGCAATCTTGAAAGGTTTCCAATAATAAAAAATATTCATTAAAAATGAGTTGGTACCAATTGATAAAAGGTGAGGCCATGAAAGTTAGAAAAACTGACTTCTTTTAGGTTCTAGACAGTAATTGATAAGAACTGAGCAACGTTATAAGGGATAAAAATTCATTTAGATTCAGTTCTGTGGCAAAACTCTAATTGAGGATATGACCTTTCCACCTATTAGTTATCATGGCTCTAGTAGCCTGTGAAAAACAAAAGTGTGGCAGAGAGGACATAAAGAACTAATGAGATCTGAAAAATCTATACAAGGATGAACTTTAATACATACTGGCTCATAGAACTATATTGGAGAGAAACAGATCAAAAGCCAAGTAAGTACTTGAGGCAATTTTATTGACTCACACACTGTATCCACTGTGAAACCACCATAAAACGTAATGATTGTTGGAGCCTTACAAATTCTTTATACCCACTGCTATGTTCTGAATTAACGTGGGCCAGACACATGTAAGCACTGTATAGCTGGAAAAAAAGTTTCTTCCCCTTCAGATATTAACATCATATCTCAGATACTGATCACCCTTAAATGTTGACATAAGGAGTGGGCAGGCCTTTTTCTTATAATTTATAGAGTAAAGGGCCAGAAAGAAGTACCTCCTAGTCTTAAAGTGAGAACTCCACTTTTATTATGAGACATTGGCCAACAATTGGGATGCACTAACTACATGGGAATTTGGAAGATAATCCTTCCAGAGAAGGTGAGTGTGTTTTATGCCTGGAAAGAAGATAAATTAGATACCAAAAATGTGGGCTGAGGAAGAGATTGGCCAGTTGAACACAAAATAATTTCAGTTCTCTCCTGGGCACAGTATTAGACCACATTTCTCACTCTGCCTTTCAGTGGGATGTACCTGGAATGAATTCTGTCCACTGGACATGGGCTGAAGTGAAGTATACCATTGCCACCTCTGGCCTCCATGCTCTAACTTTTCTCATTCTCCTGGTAGATGTTGAAGACTAGGTGACCTCAAAAGCCAAGTGTGGAAGATGCCAAAAACTCTGCATCAGTTTGTGTCCCTAAAGGATTGTACAGAACAGAGATTCCCCCACCCTTACCTTGATCATGTACTGGATTTTGTGTAAATAAGAAATTTAATGGCATTACACCACTGAAATGTTGTGGGTTGATTTTTTCACTTAGCCGCAGCTATGTTTACTTGAATTAATATAAAAGCAAGTCATTTGCAAATATATAGGTCCCAAATATTTCACCTCCATGACTTATTTTTTCTGTACAACCATGACATTTTTTGATTAGCAACAGTTCTTAATTATGTATGACATGGTTGAATTTGTAAAGTTTTCCCTGTAAAGTTAATTCTGTCTGGCCTGCAGAGAAGCATCATCACTGAGCATTTTGGTGATGCTGGTGCCCCTCTCATCAGTACATCCCTAATATCTTTGGTAAATGGTAAATGGTCTGGCCTCTGGACCCTCCTGTGGAACATAAACTTCTGATGGGGCTCTTGGCCTTGCATAATTTATCTGCTTCAGAATGCCCACTTCCTGGGTCTCTTGAATCCTTCCCCTCTATCTGCAATGATATTTAAGGCAGTTCCCTTTCACTAACCACAAGTTATCATTTTCTCCAGGCTCCCACAGGTTGCCCTAGGAGTAAACATCATATCCCACGATATATATTTAAAACTAAGCATCATATTATAAATTATCTTTAGTTTAAAGGACATGGATAGCACATCCAGACTTAGAGGATTGGAATCCTTTCTGCACTCCATATTTACTTGGGGTTGAGAGGGTGAGGGATAGAGACTAGTGATTAGAATAGCTTCATACCACTAGTGAGTCATGGGCTCCCCAGGTGGTACTAGTGGTAAAGAACCCGCCTGCCAGTGCAGGAGACATAAGAGAAGTGGGTTCAATCCCTGGTTCGGGAAGATCTCCTGGTGAAGGGCATGGCAATCCACTCCAGTATTCTTATGGAGAAGCTCATGGACAGAGGAGCTTGGTGGGCTATAGTCCATAGGGCAGCAAAGAGTCAGACATGACTGAAACAACTTTTCCTTGCATGCGCTCAGTTCAGTTCAGTCACTCAGTCGTGTCCGACTCTTTGTGACCCCATGAATCGCAGCACGCCAGGCCTCCTTGTCCATCACCAACTTCCGGAGTTCACTCAGACTCACGTCCATCGAGTCCGTGATGCCATCCAGACATCTCATCCTGGGTCGTCCCCTTCTCCTCCTACCCCCAATCCCTCCCAGCATCACAGTCTTTTCCAATGAGTCAACTCTTCGCATGAGGTGGCCAAAGTACTGGAGTTTCAGCTTCAGCATCATTCCTTCCAAAGAAATCCCAGGGTTGATCTCCTTTAGAATGGACTGGTTGGATCTCCTTGCAGTCCAAGGGACTCTCAAGAGTCTTCTCCAACACCACAGTGCAAAAGCATCAATTCTTTGGTGCTCAGCCTTCCTCACAGTCCAACTCTCACATCCATACATGACCACAGGAAAAACCATAGCCTTGACTAGATGGACTTTAGTCAGCAAAGTAATGTCTCTGCTTTTGAATATGCTATCTAGGTTGGTCATGCTAGTGATCATATATATTTAATGAATTTAATAAAAGTTGAGTTCATAAGAAATTGATAAGGTTAAAATAGAAAAACTTCACTATACCATGGAGGCCCATGTGCTCGATGTTTGTTTTAACTAACTGAACGTTGATGGGTTCACTGATATTAGCTATACTCACTTAAAATTTTTGAATTATGACTTGTGATATTTATGACTGTTATATTAAATCAGTAGTCCATAATGTTCTCATTCCATATAAATATAATTTTACTTTTGATAAAACTAATTTTTATTCTAAGAGTTTGTCTACTAAAAAGTTATCTGAGAATACGAAAATGAAAAGGACATATCAGTCCAGGACCCAAGGTCTATTCCTGGTAATTCATATGATGTCAATAATAAGAAATACACTTTCATCATGTGAAATATACTTTTCAAAATAATTTTTTAAAGATTTTTTAAAATCTTATGCTGCCAATTAAAGTGCCATCCCTGGAGATGTTGTTTTTAACTTATGAAATGTCTAATAATGTTTTTAAAAATATTAAACATGTGCTTCATCAGAACCTATTTGTAATGAGATTAAAGCAATTAAGTAATTGCAAAAGCATGTCTGAACATGCTGAAAAACTCTTCTGAAAGAAATAATAATTTAGTTTAATATTAATATATTAAAATATGAACATGTAGCTAATTTTTGTCAACTTCACTGTTTTTGCTTACTTGGCAACATAAACTTATCCAAACACATGCACTAACTACATGTAAATTTGGCAGATAATCCTTCCAGAGAAGGTGAATGTGCTTTATCCAAAATTAAGCTTGGTTCCACCAGCCTCATCTATTTTTCTCACTTCAAGTGCTCTCCTTTCTTAGCCACTAAGAAAACAGCATATAAACAGAAATAAGTTATTGGTAAAAATCCTCAGTGCTAGTATTTCAAGTCCTTTCTTCCAGGCTTATAACTGCCAATGCAATAAACAATTCATCCTTCTGCTTGTTAGAAATGCAGACATCCAGCTTTTAACCATTTGCCTGCAGTGAAGGGAAAAGCTGGAAAAGTATTACCATGTTAGAAACAGCGACATTGCTTACAGAGAGAAACATAGTGAGAATCTACAAAGTACAAAAGTGGTTTTTTTTCTCTTTTGCTTTTTCTGATATCCTGAAATGGCCCTGGAGCCCACAACAGAGACCACCAAGTCCTATTAGTAACAGTCCTATTAGTAATCAGTCCAGTCTAGAAACATGATTCATGTTTAAGACCTTAAGTTTGTACTTCCAGGAACTACTAAAAGCATACTGATAAGGTATATATTATGGTAATAAAATGTGAGATAAGAGCATTTTAATGTAAGCATCTTAATGTAGGACCCTTCAATAAACAAAATTTTCTGGGAACTTCTACAAAGAGCAAAATCAGTAATTCATGTTTACAGATCATTGAGACTCTCTATAAATCCTAATGAAGAAATGTCTAAGCTGATTGATCTCTAGAACGTAATTATATGTCCCTGAAGAATAATGTGAACAGGTTTGCTTCAGGTAGTGGTCCCATCTGATGTTCATTCACCACCCCACCCCTTACCATGAGTCCCACAGTGGGATCTGGGCCAATCCTGACAAAGGCAGGAGTCATCAGTGTGTCAATCTTAGCTTCTGGTGGGGTTTCGTCAACTTATCCACTTGGATCTTGTGCCTGCTGACTGATATATTTATTTTGGTCTTTGCTTGTTTACTTCATAAAGGTAATATTACTTTAGAAAATACAAGGAAATTCCTGAAAGAAAAATTGTGACCATGTTACAACTAGAATAGTATTACTTTTACTATACCTTTTTATTTAGGAATTACTAGAATCAGTTCAGTTCAGTTCAGTCGCTCAGTTGTGTCCGACTCTGTGACCCCATGGACTGCAACATGCCAGGCCTCCCTGTCCCCCACCATCTCCTGAAGTTTGCCGAAGTTCATATCCAGTGATGCCATCCAGCCATCTCATCCTCTGATGCCCTTTTCTACTGCTGCCTTCAGTCTTTCCCAGCATCAGGGACTTTTCTAATGAGATGGCTGTTTACATCAGATAACCAAAATACTGGAGTTTCAGCTTCAGCATTAGTCCTTCCAGTGAGCATTCAGTGTTGATTTCCCTGACTGGTTTGATCTTACTGTCCAAGGGGCTTTCAACTTATATTTGTACATAAACAATTCTTTAAATTGTATAGTAATTTAATTGTTGGTAAAGTGGAGTAAACTGCATTTTACACATTTGGACCCCATAAGATTTTTCTTCTACCTCACTCCCATTTGAGGGATTTTGTATAACTGTGAGGGGAGTGAAATATTAATACATTTTTATGATATATTACTCTAGCATTTTATGTACAAATATAAGTTAAAATATTTATGTACAAATGTAAGTTGAAAGTTGAACGGACTCATTGGAAAAGACCCTGATGCTGGAAAAGACTGAAGGCAGGAGGAGAAGGGGATAACAGAGGGTGAGACGGTTGGTTGGCTTCACCGACTTGATGGACATGAGTTTGAGCAAGCTCCAGGAGTTGGTGATGGACTGGGAAGCCTGGCGTCCATGGGGTCACAAAGAGTCAGAATGACTGGATGACTGAACTGAACTGGTAAGTTGAAATAAAGAATAGAATTTTGAACAGTTTATACTTCATTCAGTCTATTTCACATTCTTAAGATATATGGTAGGTTTTATTTTCCAAAAAGCTCACAATTATCTCCACCTCATAGGAGAAGGAAATGGCAACACACTACAGTGTTCTTGCCTGGAGAATCCCAGGGATGGGGGAGCCTGGTGGGCTGCTATCTACGGGGTCACACAGAGTCGAACACGACTGAAGCAAATTAACAGCAGCAGCATAGGTTCCTTTACCATATGACCTTGACTTGGCCACATCAAGATGGAGAGTTCAGCCCTATCTCTTGAACCTGAGCAGGCTTGTAACTACTTTGAGCAGGGTGAAAATTCCACAGTATGTTTCTGAGACTAGTTCATAAAAGGTAAACTCTGCTGGAACATTATTTTGGAATCTTTGCTGCTGCGGCCTATCCTCAGGCCACCATATTGTGGGGACATCACAAGGAAATCTTGTCTTGGTGTTCTGATCGGCATGACTAGCCTTTGGATCATTCTAAGTGCCAGATGTGGAGAAGAATGCGCCTTAGGATGAGACCATCCTCTAGCTGCCAATTAACTCCCACTTTCAAGTCTTAGAAATGGCTCTGCCAGTCATGGAAGAGCAGAAGCAAGCAGGCCTTGGTTTGCTGTGCTTGATTCTCACGACTTCAGAATCTTCTAGCCTGATAACAATGGCTGTTTTAAGTTGTTAATTTTTGGTTACTTGGTTATGCAGCAAGAGCAGCTGGAACAGGATATTTAAGCACCCTAATATTCTCCTAATGAATGTAATACAAATATAATACTGAAGTTATTAATAGAACAAGAATGTCTTTTACATTGGCAAGAGCTAGGTCAGAAATAAATTATAAACTTACTCACTGGGTTGTAAGTTATTAAAACAAATTAGGAAAAGTGATTCTGAAATAATCAAACAAGACACATTTGAAGAACCAGATTTAAGTGGTCTCTCCGGATGGATTCAAAGAATATTTTATGAGTTAGAGGATAAATTAGGTTAACTCTAACATTTCCTCCCAAGCCTGTGCTCCTCTGACTGTTACAGGGAGTATGTCAAGGATCTATGGTATTCACCAAGCTTTGTTTGGTGGATTAAGAAGTATAGGGAGATATTTAATTAGATCCCATTTGTTTATTTTTGCTTTTATTTCCAGTATTCTGGGAGGTGGATCATAGAGGATCCTGCTGTGATTTATGTCGGAGAGTGTTTTGCCTATGTTCTCCTCTAGGAGTTTTATAGTTTCTGGTCTTACGTTTAGATCTTTAATCCATTTTGAGTATATTTTTGTGTGTGGTGTTAGAAAGTGATCTAGTTTCATTCTTTTACAAGTGGTTGACCAGTTTTCCCAGCACCACTTGTTAAAGAGATTGTCTTTACTCCATTGTATATTCATGCCTCCTTTGTCGAAGATAAGGTGTCCATAGGTGTGTGGATTTACCTCTGGGCTTTCCATTTTGTTCCAATGGGTCTATATTTCTGTCTTGGTGCCAGTACCATACTGTCTTGATGACTGTGGCTTTGTAGGAGAGCCTGAAGTCAGGCAAGTTGACTCCTCCCGTTCCATTCTTCTTTCTCAAGATTGCTTTGGCTATTCAAGGTTTTCCGTATTTCCATACAAATCTTGAAATTATTTGTTCTAGTTCTGTGAAAAATACCGCTGGAAGCTTGATAGGGATTGCATTGAATCTGTAGATTGCTTTGGGTAGAATACTCATTTTCACTATATTGATTCTTCCAATCCATGAACATGGTATATTTCTCCATCTATTAGTGTCCTCTTTGATTTCTTTCATCAGTGTTTTATAGTTTTCTATATGTAGGTCTTTAGTTTCTTTAGGTAGATATATTCCTAAGTATTTTATTCTTTTCATTGCAATGGTGAATAGAATTGTTTCCTTAATTTCTTTTTCTACTTTCTCATTATTAGTGTATAGGAATGCAGGGGATTTCTGAGTGTTGATTTTATATACTGCAACTTTACTATATTCATTGATTAGCTCTAGTAATTTTCTGGTGGAGTCTTTAGGATTTTCCATGTAGAGGATCATGTCATCTGCAAACAGTAAGAGTTTTGTTTCTTCTTTTCCAATTTGGATTCCGTTCATTTCTTTTTCTGCTCTGATTGCAGTGGCCAAAACTTCCAGAAATATGTTGAATAGTAGCGGTGAAAGTGGGCAACCTTGTCTTGTTCCTGACTTTAGGGGAAATGCTTTCAATTTGTCACCATTGAGGATAATGTTTGCTGTGGGTTTGTCATATATAGCTTTTATTATGTTGAGGTATGTTCCTTCTATTCCTGGGATCTAATTAAAATTAAAAGCTTCTGCACAACAAAGGAAACTATAAGTAAGGTGAAAAGACAGCCTTCTGAATGGGGGAAAACAATAGCAAATGAAGCAACTGACAAACAACTAATCTCAAAAATATACAAGCAACTTATGCAGCTCAACTCCAGAAAAATAAACGACCCAATCAAAAAATGGGCCAAAGAACTAAATAGACATTTCTCCAAAGAAGACATATGGATGGCTAACAAACACATGAAAAGATGCTCAACATCACTCATTATCAGAGAAATGCAAATCAAGACCACACTGAAGTACCATTTCACACCAGTCAGAATGGCTGTGATCCAAAAGTCTACAAGCAATAAATGCTGGACAGGATGTGGAGAAAAGGGAACCCTCTTACACTGTTGGTGGAAATGCAAACTAGTACAGCCACTATGGAAAACAGTGTGGAGATTCCTTAAAAAATTGCAAATAGAACTGCCTTATGACCCAGCAATCCCACTGCTGGGCATACACACCAAGGAAACCAGAATTGAAAGAGACACATGTACCCCAGTGTTCATTGCAGCACTGTTTATAATAGCCAGGACATGGAAACAACCTAGATGTCCATCAGCAGATAAATGGATAAGAAAGCTGTGGTACATATACACAATGGAGTATTACTTAGCCATTAAAAAGAGTACATTTGAATCAGTTCTAATGAGATGGATGAAACTGGAGCCAATTATACAGAGTGAAGTAAGCCAGAAAGAAAAACACCAATACAGTATACTGACACATATATACGGAATTTAGAAAGATGGTAATGATGACCCTGTATGCAAGACAGCAAAAGAGACACAGATGTATAGAAAGGACTTTGGGACTCTGAGGGAGAGGGAGAGGGAGAGGGTGGGATGATTTGGGAGAATGGCATTGAAACATGTATACTGTCATATAAGAAACGAAGTGCCAGTCTATGTTCTATGCAGGATACAGGATGCTTGGGGCTGGTGCATGGGGGTGATCCAGAGAGATGATATGAGGTGGGAGGTGGGAGGGGGATTCAGGATTGGGAGCTTGTATACACCCATGGTGGATTCATGTCAATGTATGGCAAAACCAATACAGTATTGTAAAGTAAAATAAAGTAAAAATAAAAAATAAATAAAAAATTAAAAAAAGAGAAGTATAGGGAGATATTTTAAAGCGTCATTTATCCTGTATCCTTGGGTGTCTCAGCATTGGGCCTGCAGGATCATATACAGCGAGGATTTCCTTAAGTATATATTCTTCTCCTCTAGACAGGAATTGAGCTACAACTCAGACACTTCAGTAAGTCTGGACAAACTATAAAACAAGTCTGTGGAGTTGCAAAGAGTCAGATACAACTTAACAACTGAAAAACAACAAATACAGAAAACATTCCATAAAGTTCACAAGGGAATTGGAAACTCAATTTGATTTTGAAAAGAATAAAACAACTATATCTGATCCACAGTATAGAAGAAAATTGCTTTAGACGGTGCGTATCTATTCTTTTATTCAATATTTGCCCTTATTGTTACTTTCTTCTGATGTGACATTCCTAAAGTTTTTTTTAAACCTTTATTTCTACTGTTGTATTATAAAGCTTGTTGTAAAAAATAATATCATCTGAACTGTTCACTTAGTATAATCATTGGGAAAAGAATACAAGGTCAAAGCTTAAAGCCTATTTTTTAGTCTATTAATTTAAAAATTGTTCTATGATGCTTGCAAATGAATTCTGATTTCTTTTTAGGGTTCAAAAGCTAAACACAAATTGGAAATACTCAGATTTCCCTCCACTCTGTAGACTTTAACGACCATTTCTCTCGTTAGGTCCTAGAAGATTTGGGCTTCATGAGTATTCTATGAAATAAAAACCGAAAATCCCTATAGTCCAACCCAAAATATGATTCTTCTTCCTCTGCTCTGATGAAATATTATATCATCCAGACAATTCTAAAATACTCATTTCTACAAACTGAATCACAGGCCACAGTAAAAATCTGCATAGCTCTTCAATTCTGAGTGTTTCCAACTTTAAGAGTTTAGCGATTTTTAAATTACACAAAAGTGAAGAATTTGTGTACATTATATATTAGTGAGTACTAAACCCAAAAGATTGGGTTTGTTTCTTTATTAGTTACAGTATTGAATGTAAAGAGAAATGGTTTTCATTAACCAAAATTATCTATGTTAAGAAATAAAATAGTATAATGTTTCCATTTTATGAAGAAATAAAATAGAAATAAAAATATTTAATAATATGTATGCCAACAACATCTCAATAGCAGCAATTTCCTTTCTTACCATGCACCAAGAACTCTCCTAATGATATGCTCATTTCTTCCTCACAACAGCCCTATGGGATAAGTTACTATCCATATTTCACATATTGAGGAAACTGAGCCAGAGAGAAGTTAACTTGCACAAAGTCACCCAGTTAGTAAGTTGTGTGGCCTGATTTGATGTCAAGGAGTCAGGTTTCTGAGATTACACACCATGTAGAACTAACTCTGGAGAAAAATATCAACTGACAGATCTGGACAGTTAAAAAAAAAAAAAAAAAACAGTTACTAAGGGACCATGCAGCATTGCTCAGTTGAAATTGGTATTTGTTGAGTGAATTAAACCTTAAAGCACTAAGCCATTCATTGATGTAATGAATTAACTTCTCTCCTATTCATTTAGAATGATACTAATTAGGTATCATCTTTGGAATAAATTGAGAGAATAGTCCCTGCAATTACTTCCTGCGTTCTGGGACTCAAACAAAGAATCCTCATTGAGAAAAGTGGCAGAATCTTTTGAATTAGTCTATAATTCCAGTTCATCTTCTTGATTGATATATGTCAAGCATCTTTTAGATACAAGTGACAAAAAACCCAAAGGAGATTATGCAAAGCCAGTAATTATTTGGTTCATATACCAGGCATGAATACAGTAATTGCTCACAGAATTAAATGAAGAAATACAATATCAAAGACTTGAAAGTCTGAAATGAGGAATTCAATTCAAAAGGAAGGTAACTCTCCCCCACCATTTCTCATTTGCAGTTGCATCCAGTTCTCTTTAAATATGCTTGTACAAGTTATTGTGCTAAATGTTCATGACAATCTGTTGATCAGGATAGACATTTACAGCTTAATACAGAATTTCAGAATGCTCATATTTTTGCAGAATATATTCATACTTAATTTAATCTTTATTTATATAATAAAACAACTATTTTTCCTTCTGGGAAAAAAAATCTAAGGAACAAAAAGCAGATGGAAGAAGTTGGTTGGGTATATTCTGTTTGTCATAAAATCTGGGCACCTTCATGAGGCCAGTACTGCTCCAATTAATAATAATGCTTTTAATATAACTTTAGTACTTCCTTGCTGCCAGGTTCCAAAGAACATTACTTACACTGATAATTGCTTGCTAAGATTCACTGTAAAAGTATATATTTTCTGGACTTCCCTAGTGGTCCAGTAGTTAAGAATCCATCTGCCAATGTAGGGAACACCGGCCTGATCCCTGGTCTGGGAGGATTCCACATACCTCAGGGCAATTATGCCTATGAGCCAAACTACTGAGCCCGCACACCCTAGAGCCTGAGTTCTGCAACAAGAGAAGCCATCACAATGAGAAACTCACACACTGCAACTAGAGAGGAGCCCCTACTTGCAACTAGAGAAAGCCCACGTGCAGCAACGAAGATCTAGTGCAGTCAAAAATAAATAAATAGAATAATTTATTAAAAAAGAATATATTTTCCTGCAAACCTATAAAAGTTTTTCACCTAAGCAAGTTTAATATGCAGAAGTTTATATTTGGGGCTGTGAAAAGGGAAGTTGCTCAGTCGTGTCCGACTCTTTGCGACCCCGTGGACGGTAGACCGCCAGGCTCCTCTGTCCATGGGATTCTCCAGGCAAGAATACTGGAGTGGGTTGTCATTTCCTTCTCCAGGGGATCTTCCCAACCCAGGGATTGAACCCGGGTCTCCTGCATTGCAGGTTTGGGACTGTGGCAAACAGTAATTTGCTAAATGTTTTAGAACCTGAGAACCATTTGACATTAAATGATTCCAAAAGACCTAATCTGATTAGTATCTAAATAGGTGTAATTGCATGGATTTGAAGTCGAATAAAAAGAAGAAAATCAATGTTTGTCAAAGCATCTATTTATAATTCTAAGGAGGGTATGAGTAAAAACAGCAACAACAAAAATGAATCAGAATAAAGCAGAACAGATATAAGTTTAGGCTGCTAAAATAGCACTGTGCCATTAGAAATTAGGAAGACTCCTGGACCTGAAAAATAAGTTGCTTTGTCTCATCCAGACCATACCTTAATAGTGTTTACACACAGCTCCAAAAATTGCCTATAATAGGTTTAGCATTAGTCTTCTGTGTTTATTCCTTTTAATTCATATTAATGGAATCTAGGGGAAACAATTTAGCATTTAAAATTTTTGTAAACACATCATTCATAGAAGAACAGTTTAGGAAAATAATTAGGAATTACTTATACTCATGAAAATAAAACATAATAGATTTTTCCAGATAACTAAGATTAAGAATGTAAAAAAAATTGGAGCATTCTTCTGGATTTCGTGATCTTTATGACAATTCAGTCTATTTAAAAACAATAATTTCTGTTCTGTCTGCATTCTAATATTATCTATTCAAGTTTGTATGTAAACAAAAGAAATCTTTTCAAAAGGTCTGAGCTAATAATTAATATTCAGATTGGAAAGTGTTTTCTCAGATGTCTGTATTTATCTGGCAATGCTTCCATGGAGGTTTAAGCATTTCTAGAACAGAGGAATAGGGGGAGAGACTAGTATTTCTATAATAATCTCTGAAAGAGAAGAACTTTTTGAATTTATGACAGTGATGCAACTTAAAAAAAATACATAAAAGGTAATACATAAGAAAATATCAGAATGACTGCAGGCTGAGCATTTTGTAGACATTCAACAAAAGAATACTTTTTTCTATTCTTATTTAGTGTGGTGGAAAGTATATAAGTTTTTCTTATGTTGAAAGTATTAGAATTAGAATGTGAGTTCTAATTAGAATTAGAATATGACTTCTGGTTGAAGCAAATATCCACATGAATTATAATTACCCAGATTCTGAGGTCATTCATTTTCAAATAATTTAAGAATAATTGTATTCACCTACAATTAATTCTAGAATTCTTTTGTGTCCACTTTGTACTCAGGGGTAAAACACCCACTGATGGAAACAATGTCAATGCTACTATTTCTGCCTGAAGAAATTTCAGGGTACTTCAGTTGAGCCTAGAGAAATCTCATTAAAATTCTGACCTGCCTTGATCTTGATTAGCTTAAAACATTTTAAAAGATCATTATATATGATGGCATGTCTGATTAGAAAATCAAGAAGACAGGCATTTGTCAAATTGTCAAAAGCTGAGTTTCTCTCTAGATTTTCAGTTCCTTTATTGCTGTGAGGGCTTTGGTGTAAGCACAGCAGCTGTAAAGTGAGATGCATCTCATCCATGTAAATCTTTGCTATCTCTGAAAAATAACTTTGAAACTACCACAATAAGCTTTGAGATTCATATGGTCAAGTATTTATCTCCTGTTAAGAACTGAATTGTGACCTACCAGAAGAGGCTGAAATTCTAATCTCCAGTACCTGTGAATGTGACCTTACTTTGAAAAAACAATCTTTGCTGATGACAGAGTTAATGTGAGTTCCTTACTGCGAACCTCATCCAACATGACTGTGTCCTGATAAACAGAGGAAATTTGGACCCAGAAGGAGGATGTGAAGAAGAAAAGCAAAAACTGGAGCAATAGATCTGTTAATAAAAGCCAAAGTCCAAGGCTGCCTGCAAACCACCATTGCCAATTTGTAGGAAATACAGTAAATATCTTCCCTAGTGGCTCCTGCAATGCAGAGACACAAGAGACGTGGGTTCAGTCTCTGGCTCAGGAAGATCTCCTGGAGATGGGCATGGCAACCTACTCCAGTATTCTTGCTGGGAAAATCCTATGGACAGAAGAGTCTGGTGGGCTATGGTCCATGAGGTTGCAAAGAGTGAGACACGACTAAAGCAACTGAGCACGTACAGTAAACATAAGAACAGGGTAAAGTGCACCACAACGGTGTGATCAAAAATATAGAGACCACAGGAAACTCTAAAGGCTCAGTTCTTCAACAGATAAATAACAAGAAAAAGAACCGGGATGGAGGGAAAGCCTGCGCATTGACTTAAAAGACATATCAAATCCCCAAATGGGCAAAACCAAACCACAATGTCCGGGGATAGAGATTTCTGTGAGAAAACTTTCAAGAAACAAATGGAACTAATTCTTATATAGATAGGCATTGTAATTACCTTGCGAGAATAAAAGGAAAGATATGATTAAGGTGGGGCATGAATTCCTACTGAGGTGGCTGGTAGACGTATATTTCTTGACCTAAGTAGTAATTATAAACATTTATTTTAAAATAGGTGATACACCAAGGGAGGGAGTGGAAGGAGAGAGATGGACTGGGAATTTAGGATTGGTAGAGATAAACTATTACATTTAACTGGATAAACAACAAGGTCCTACTGAACAACACAGAGAACTATAACTAATCTCCTGGCATAAACTGTAATGGAAAAGAATATTTCAAAAAGAAGGTATATATGTATAAAACTGAGTCATTTTGCTGAACAACAGAGATTGGCACAACATTGTAAATCAACTATATATTTTAATTTAAAAAATAGGCAATACATTTTTGGTGTGTGGTCTTCCAGATCTGTTTTATTTTGCAACAACAAATTTAAATAAAATTTAATTCATAATACTCTTCAAAATTTTGGTAAATAACATAAAATTTATAGAAACAATGGGCTATTTCATGGTCCTGCCCAACTCTGAAGTTTAGAGAAGTGAAGTAATACATGAGAAGATACATGCAGGGTCATATAGATGGATAAGAATGGATACAGTCCTCATTTCCAGTTCTCGTTTCACTGCTTCGCCTCCTACCCTACACTCTTTCAATAATCTCCTTCCCTGCATGAGTAGGGAAGTCTTTCCTTCTGGCTAAAATGTGAAAACTAAAGTTTAGGAAGTAGCCACACACTGAGGCTGTCACCTGCCACTGATCACAATGGTGTACTGGGAAACCTAAGGAGTATTCTAAGAGTTCTAGAGTCCAGCTCCACTTCACAGACCAATAGAAAATCAACAGCTATTTTAACCTATGTAATCTCTGAAGCAGGACCACGCTATTTGGGTACCATGGCAACTCTCCTGAGAAAACTGTTTCCACAGGTCAGAAGGGGAAAAAAAACATTTAAAGTCATTATTAGGGAAAACATGAGAGTGAAATCCAGGAATGTTAGCAAATGGTAGTTTCAGTTTAGCAGCAGTAAAACTTTTATTCGTTACTAAGGCTTTTGGTAAAAGGAGAATACCAACCCCCTAATTCATTTAATTATTCAACTAATTATTTGATTAGTACTTATATTTTCCATATTAACATACAAATGCTTAATTTGCATCCACCTTTTCTGAATACCTGCAGTGTAGATCTTCAACTTCCCTATACCTACTCTGTTTGAATATCAAGGACAGAACACAATGATGCTAGGCAAATAATAATAAAAAACAATAAACACAAGAATAGCAAAAAGAGCAAACCCTGGGAAAGAAGGAGAGTCTGATTTCTAGTACCTCTCTAAGAATGGACACCAGTGGAATATGGGCATGGGACGCAGCAGTCTTTTCTTATTGGAGTCATTTCATCCTGGGGAGTCAGTAAACTCTACGAAAGAGTTTCACTGCCCACTCCCCCCCAGGGTTCCTCTGGCTGCAGATGTTAAAGGCTCTAAGGACAAGTGGCCATATATTTGTAGATCACATACAGTCACCCCTGGGAATCTTCAGTGGATTAACTCTAGAATCCCTTACAGATACCAAAATCCAAGGATGTTCAATTCACTTTTATCAAAGATGTAGTATTTGCATATAGCCTACCCACATCCTCCTATATACTTTAAATCATGTCTAGATTACTCACAGTACCTAATACAATGCAAATGCTGTATAAACAGTTATAAATACAACATAAACACCATATAAGTTGTTGCTTACAGCAGCACATTTAACTTCCGCTTTCTGGAAAATTTTTCAAATATTTTCAATCCGTATTTGGTTGAATCTGCAGATTTGGAACCCATGGATACAGAGGGTTGACTGAATTTAAGAGAACCACAAGAGCTATAAACAGCAACTTTCTTCTTCTTAGAAGAAATATTCTGAAGAAACTAGAACATGAAACAGACCCAGAAGTCTAATTCAGTAACTACAATTAAAAGGCTATTTTCTCATTTTAAAAAAGTGGCATGTTGATCTAGAATAGTTGTTCTTAGTTTTGAGGGGATGGAGGATAACTAAGAATCTACTGGAAACTAGGGGTTCTTCTGCCCAGGAAATGGTATGTCTTCACATATATACCATTTGCATATTATTTGCCTGTAATTTCAGGGAATTCCTGGAATTAGCCTAAAATTGTCTTCCTTCTCTGACAATTTCTTATTCTGCCATCTCATGATCAGTGATGGTATTTCCAGATAATCCATGATAACAAGAGATATATTCACTAATAATACAGATTAAATAGGATTGAGAGCCACTCAATTTGCAATATTTAGCTAGAAAAAAAGCAATTAGATCCTAGAAAATTGACCTGTATACTCTATTTCTCCTTCCCACCATGTTCAAAGATTCACCATTTCAACGGTAACCAGAAACAGCAGTACAAAATATGTGGGAAACTGAAGACAATGCAACATGAAAAAACAAACAAAACGGAATGTAATCCGAAAACAATTACTGAATAGATGAATGCCATGTTTTCCTTGCAAAGTAATGAGATTTGATGTTTACTCATGTGGATAATCCAGCACTACACAGACACAAACCCACCAGGCAGTATGAAAGTAAATGTCACTGTTGAAGGTCAGAAAGAAAAATAGATTATATTACCCAAAGTCAAGTATCTATTTTTTTTAAATAAGCAACAACAGCTGTTCTTGATGTTTTGGGAGATAAAATAAATATACAGGGAGATAGATCCCTTACTAACTCTGACAATAAAAGAATGTAAAAAGACATAAAAACGCAAATGCGGAGAAATATCAATAACCTCAGATATGCAGATGACACCACCCTTATGGCAGAAAGTGAAGAGGAACTAAAAAGCCTCTTGATGAAAGTGAAAGAGGAAAGTGAAAAAGTTGGCTTAAAGCTCAACATTCAGAAAACGAAGATCATGGCATCCAGTCCCATCACTTCATGGGAAATAGATGGGGAAACAGTGGAAACAGTGTCAGACTTTATTTTGGGGGGCTCCAAAATCACTGCAGATGGTGACTGCAGCCATGAAATTAAAAGACGCTTACTCCTTGGAAGGAAAGTTATGATCAACCTAGATAGCATATTCAAAAGCAGAGACATTACTTTGCCGACTAAGGTCCGTCTAGTCAAGGCTATGGTTTTTCCTGTGGTCATGTATGGATGTGAGAGTTGGACTGTGAAGAAGGCTGAGCGCCGAAGAATTGATGCTTTTGAAGTGTGGTGTTGGAGAAGACTCTTGAGAGTCCCTTGGACTGCAAGGAGATCCAACCAGTCCATTCTGAAGGAGATCAGCCCTGGGATTTCTTTGGAAGGAATGATGCTAAAGCTGAAACTCCAGTACTTTGGCCACCTGATGCAAAGAGTTGACTCATTGGAAAAGACCCTGATGCTGGGAAGGATTGGGGGCAGGAGGAGAAGGGGACGACAGAGGATGAGATGGCTGGATGGCATCACCGACTCGATGGACATGAGTCTGAGTGAACTCCGGGAGATGGTGATGGACATGGAGGCCTGGCGTGCTGCAATTCATGGGGTCGCAAAGAGTCGGACACGACTGAGCAAATGAACTGAACTGAACTGAACTGAACTGAACTGAAGAGGAAGATAGCTCAATGTATAGACAAAATCCAATGTCAGTCGGTTATATTTTATAGAAGACATATATGGCAACATTCTAAATTAACGATTCTTGTTACAAAAATAACCTTAAAAGAGGACTGAGAAAGAAGGTATGTTAGTGATTAAATGTAAATTATCACATGTGAAACGAATCACCAGTCCAGGTCTGATGCATGATACAGGGTGCTCGGGGCTGGTGCACTGGGATGACTGAGAGGGAGGGGATGGGGAGGGAGGTGGGAGGGGGTTCAGGATGGGGAACACATGTACACCCATGGCGGATCTGTGTCAATGTATGGCAAAACCACTACAATATTGCAAAGTAAATAAATAAATAAAACTTAAAAAAAGAAAAAAACTCAAAAAAAGGAAGACTCAGGATGTAATACAAGAATCTCTGAAGAAAGGCAATGAATGAAAATGATGTTAATCCTTTCATCACTCATTCTAAAAATTTTCTTGGTAATGAGTAATGATCAGGAAACCTATTTATGAGCCCAAATTCTGCAAACCAGGCAGAAGTACCTTTTAATGTATCTTTAAAATACACGGAATAGATATGTAACCACTGATAGCTTAACATTATCAATGAATATTTGCAGAACAAAGAGAAGGAGGGAAAATGAAAGAGAATTCAGTTTAGTAAAAGATTATTAAAAGCTACCGTGTTTTCAACCCTGCGCTAAGCAGGATATCAAAGTTTGTTCACCACGATTTCTATGCTTAGTGTAGTGCTGGGCTTTAGTGTGTCCCCAGTAGTTCAGTGAATGAATGTGCAACTCAAAGAGCTGCAGAAGTGAAGAGCTGTGTCCTGTGCTCTAAGGAGCTCACAGGCATAGGAACAATTGACTCCAACACGTGGATGGCTTCATTCACACAGAGTCATTCCCATCATTGGCATCTTCCAATCCTGTGTGCTTATTTGGGAGAATCACAACCTTGAGCAGTTCAATTTTGGTTTTTTTGCTTTTACATAAATTATGATTTTTCTACTCAACCCTCTTACATACACACATACAATCACTGGTGAAAATACTTATTGTTAAATGGTCCTGCTTTACAGACCTTATATAATAAATGCCATGTGATCCTAAGCAGATGTCTACTCAGGTATCTGGAGACATTCCATATTCCAGGCAGAAGCAGCACCCGTCTCAGTTACCTGAAATATTTTGAGCTATGACTAGTATTCTGAAAATGGTTTTTTTGCTGTACATTCAATAAATGTACAGGAATAGGGATGCCCTGCTAGTCCCTTGTCCCCTGTCCAGAAGCAGGGCCATCTATGTGATTCTGATACCTACCTTCCCACACTAAAAATCTTTGGCTTAGATAATGTCTAAAGTCCCCTTCCATGAAACCTGGGTTAAGAAGGCAGGTACCTAAAACTTAGTTTAACTTGCCTTTGATAAGAACAAATTTGCAAAGTTTCCCAACACGGTAGATTTCCTAAATTACTAAAATTTCATAGAGAGAAAAAAAATCTTTATGTTATATTCAAAACACCTGCAAGAACATTTAGGAAATGCTCTCTTCTAGGAAAAGTGAAAGTTGCTCAGTCGTGTCCGACTCTTTGTGACCCCATGTACTATACACTCCATGGAATTCTCCAGGCCAGAAAACTGGAATGGGTAGCCTTTCCCTTCTCCAGGGGATCTTCCTGACCCAGGAATCGAACCAGGGTCTCTTGCATTGGTGGTGGATTCTTATTCACAGCTGATCATGAATACCTTTAGAGCCCACATGTGCGTCCACGCATGCTAAGTCACTTCAGTCATGCCCAACTCCTTGCAACCCTATTGACTGCACCCTGAATACTGTTGTGGATTGCCTGCATCTCTTGCATCTACCTACATTGGCAGGTGGGTTTTTAAACCACTAGCTCCACCTGGGAAGCCCATAGGGGGATGCAAACATCTCTAAAGGAATCACTAGGAACAGTACAGACTAAGAAGAGGATTTAAAGCTCTAACTCCTTGTTCAGCTCAGTTCAGTCACTCAGCTATGTCCAACTCTTTGCGACCCCATGAATTGCAGCACGCCAGGCCTCCCTGTCCATCACCAACTCCCGGAGTTCACCCACAGTCACATCCATCGAGTCGGTGATGCCATCCAGCCATCTCATCCTCTGTCGTCCCCTTCTCCTCCTGCCCCCAATCCCTCCCAGCATCACAGTCTTTTCCAATGAGTCAACTCTTTGCATCAGGTGACCAAAGTATTGGAGTTTCAGCTTCAACATCAGTCCTTCCAAAGAACATCCAGGACTGATCTCCTTTAGAATGGACTGGTTGGATATCCTTGCAGTCCTAGGGACTCTCAAGAATCTTCTCCAACACCACAGTTCAAAAGCATCAATTTTTTGGCACTCAGCCTTCTTCACAGTCCAACTCTCACATCCATACATGACCACAGGAAAAACCATAGCCTTGACTAGACAGACCTTTGTTGGCAAAGTAACGTCTCTGCTTTTGAATATGCTATCTAGGTTGGTCATAACTTTCCTTTCAAGGACTAAGCGTCTTTTAATTTCATGGCTGCAATCACCATCTATAGTGATTTTGGAGCCCCCCAAAATAAATCTTCACTTTATTTTCTGCCTCTTCACTTTCTGCCGTAAGGATAGTGTCAACTGCATATCTGATGTTATTGATATTTCTCCCAGCAGTTCGATTCCAGCTTGTGCTTCTTCCAGCCCAGCGTTTCTCATGAGGTACTCTGCATGTAATTTCAATAAGCAGGGTGACAATATACAGCCTTGACGTACTCCTTCTCCTATTTGGAACCAGCCTGTTGTTCCATGTCCAGTTCTAACTGTTGCTTCCTGACCTGCATACAGGTTTCTCAAGAGCCAGGTCAGGTGGTCTGGTATTCCCTTGTTACCTCTCAGCTATAATGACTTTCTGGCTTTTGATTATAATTATTATTATTGTTATTATTATTCTTTCTTTTTGCTGACACAGATCAAAGAGCATAAAAAGTGGTGGAAATGTTATATTTAACAAAATTTTACTACTGTCCTTGAATGTTACATTCAGTATTCAAAAGTTCGAAATTCTATGTATTCTGTCAGGTAAAACAAAAAGAAACAGATATGTGTTATTCGTATAAAACCAGTTTGCAGTGCCATAATAACAATGATGAAATTGAATTCTTGTTTCAGAGGAGGTCTGGGGCGCTTTTGCAAAGCTGGTGATCTTCTGCCCGGGTCCAGGAAGCCTTCGGGTGGTCTCCCCGGTGGTCACAGCCTCCGATTGCATCCCTGGCATTTGTCATCATCCTTTTTCTGATCCTGATGTGGGCGTTGCAGGAACCTGACCAAGAAGTTGCCATCCCTCCATCGTTCTCACAGCTCCTTTCTCTCTGTGATTCAATGAGTCTAGCAACTCCTCCATCCTACAGGTTAATTTACTTATTTATTGGAGGCAAAGCAAATATCATCAACCTCTATTTGCAAAGGTGGCTGAGAGATCAGTGTTGTCTAGATCACTTAGCTATTACAAAAATGCTAAACATGTGGCTCTTTTAGCCTTTCTTGAAGAACCCTCTCCTGAAAACTCAGGAATGAATCATGGAGAGCTTGGCTGGCAAATAAATCGAGTCACACAGGATACTCTATGGTCAGTATCAGTCCTTCTCTTGGCTAATGACCTATAGTCCCAGGACAAGCTTGTGGACTAAACCATATGCTAATGGCATAAACCAAGCTTATGGTTACCACTTTGGTACAGAAGAATTTCTTTCCAGAATTTCCTCAGGAAATAATTGATTAGGGGATCTAAAGGGGAGCCTGGCATGCTGCAGTCCATGGGCTCGCAGAGTAGACACAGCTGAGCGACTGAACAACGATAACTCTGATAGTTATGCAGACAACCCTGGGCATGCTCACACTTACAGAGAGTGTAGAATGATCCTTTACCTTGATAGAATTCAATATATTTGTTTCAATCTATTTACCACTTTTATGTTCAGCAAAATGAAAATAACACTTAAATGAGCACATCATCTAGCTCTGCTGTGCGTCTTTAGATTTATGTCCACAATCCTACCTGCATCAACCAGCAGAGCCTAGAAAGAGAGGAAAAATGGAGTTCTGGTCCCATGCCAAATACAACTCTTCCACACATAAAAACCAGAAAGAATTGTAAAACTTAATGCAAAGAAAAGTCTGGTTTCTGAGGAAAAACTCTCTCTTCATTTCCAACAGAAACATGAATAGAATTCATGCTGTGTGCTTGCCAAGTTGCTTCAGTCATGTCCAACTCTTTGTGACCCCATGGACTGTAACCCGCCAGGCTCCTCTGTCCATGGAATTCTCCAGGCAAGAATACTGGAGGGTTGCCATTCCCTTCTCCAGGCGATCTTCCTAACCCAGGGATCGAACCTGAGTCTCCTGCATTGTGGGCAGATTCTTTACTCTCTGAGCTACCAAGGAAGCCCTAAAGACTCAGAAATAAGATGAGAACCCATGTTTCCACCTGGTTTCAAACCGGGCACTTGTCATGTGTTAGGTGAATGTAATAACCACTACTATCTTCAAACCTTTGGATAACCAATGCATCAATTTACCTGACAGTCCCAGACTTGTATAAAATGGAGTGAGATTGAAACACAGGACAGATATTGTTCTCTTGCTAAACAACTTATGCATCAGAAAACACTGATGTTGCAGCGTGTGGTGGCAACCTGTAATTGTTTTATTTCTGTAGCAAACTGACATGTGACCTGTCAGATCTATTATTGGAGATCCCTAAATAAAAACAAATCACAGAGTCCTGTAAGCACAGTTTGACAAGAAGGGAAGACAAAACGCAGTTTTAAGCTTATGAGGCTCTGCTTTGAAATAGTCATTCCTGTATAAAAATTTGGTTTCATCTACCACATAGACAGAATAAAGTTTCTAGGAATCAAGATGTTTTCCAACAATGTGTAGTATTGGAGATCTTTCCTCTTTCCTTCCTCTGTTCTAATTTTCCTAGGTTTTCACATTTTACCCTCCCTCCATGTCATCTTTTCTTTCTTCTTTTCCATTTTTTTTTCTGTCTTGTTCCAGAACAAACACAGAAAAAATTATGCTCAAGATGACCAGATTGCATAATTGAAATGGCTCAGAAAGATAAAGAAGGGAAAATAGATTAGGGTCTGGCTGTGGGTAAGAAGTAAACATACCCACTGAATGTAGCTATAAAACCTGGAGAGAAGGTTTGGAGCAGCAGCGTGAGGTCTCCAAAAAGTGAATATGGCAGGTGGGCTGGGGGAGGAAAGCGGAATTCTAAACAGCGCTGGGCCAGTGGTGTATTATCATTTTTGTATTTGTTTTGTTTTTTTTTTTTTCATTTCCCTCCAGTAACCTGAAGCTTCCACTCAACAACTGCTAAAACCTAAAAGTAAGCACCAGTGTCCATCGAGAGCTCAAAGAGCAGCAGTTTAGTTCTGGCTTCAGAGTGGGAACGAGTCCTTTAACATGCAGAAAGTGGGAAAATGTCTCCTGTGTTTCTCTTATTTTCATTCTCTAGTGCCCCAGCTCCCAAGCGAACTTTTGGCAGCAGCAAGAGTGACAGCAGCAGCAGGAACTCATAGGAACCCAGAACACTGAAAGAGGCAGATCTCTGATCAGAGTCACTGTGGTCCCAGGAGGATGAGGTGAAACCATCCTGCCTTTCTCTTTTTTCTGACAAATGCTTACCCCCGTCACCTCCACCCTCCCCCAAGGTAAAGGCATTTGACATGGATAAGTTCTGAGTTAGTCAAACACAACAGCCTTGCAAATGGTCTTCCAGGGACTCACAAGAGAGATCAAATAATAATTCTCTGGGATCAAGGCTTTGAACAAGCTGGAGTTGAGTTCTGCCCCCTTGCTCTGCTTCCAGGCTGCTAGTTTTCACCATAGCTGTTGGCAATTCGTTTTTGAGGCTCCTGTTAAAACTGAAAGCAAGAGATGGAACTTGAGGTACTGAAAGCACGACCGATGCTCACTGGTTTTCTCCTGCTGCCATCATTTTTCTTGATTAAATACTCTCTAGACTGTTGCAAGACTTTAGTTAACTTCTAAAGTTCTAAATCAACTCTGATCATCTTTTGCAAGATTTATTTTGTTGCTCTTATGGAGAAACTTTTAGATGTCCTTACCCTTTCAGAGACATTACTGTGCCGACAAAAGTCCGTCTAGTCAAGGCTGTGGTTTGTCCAGTAGTCATGTATGGATGTGAGGGTGGACCATAAAAAAGGCTGAAGACCAAAACTGATACTTTTAAACTGTGGTGTTGGAGAAACTCTTAAAAGTCCCTTGGACTGCAAGGAGATCCAACCAGTCCGCTCTAAAGGAAATCAACCCTGAATATTCATTGGAAGGACTGATGCTGAAGCTGAAACTCCAATACTTTGGCCATCTGATGCAAAGAGCAGACTCATTGGAAAATATCCTGATGATGGGAAAGATTGAAGGCAGGGGAAGAAAGGGATGACAGAGGATGAGATGGTTGGATGGCATCACTGCCTCGATGGACATGGCTTTGAGCAAACTCCGGGAGTTGGTGATGGACAGGGAAGCCTGGAGTGCTGTAGTCCACGGGGTTGCAAAGATTCAGACATGACTGAGCAATTGAACAACAACAACTCTTTCATAGTCACTTCAGTTCAGTTCAGTTCAGTCTCTCAGTCGTGTCTGACTCTTTGTGATCCCAAGAAACACAGCACACCAGGCCTCCCTGTCCATCACCAACTCGCAGAACTCACCCAAACCCATGTCCATAAAGTCAGTGATGCCATCCAGCCATCTCATCCTCTGTCATCCCCTTCTCCTCCGGCCCTCAATCTTTCCCAGCATCAGGGTCTTCTCCAATGAGTCAGCTCTTTGCATCAAGTGGCCAAAGTATTAGAGTTTCATCCTCAACATCAGTCCTTCCAATGAATATTCAGGGCTGATCTCCTTCAGAATGGACTGGTTGGATCTCCTTGCAGTCCAAGGGACTCTCAAGAGTCTTCTCCAACACCACAGTTCAAAAGCATCAATTCTTATGCCTCAGCTTTCTTCACAGTCCAACTCTCACATCCATACATGACCGCTTGAAAAACCATAGCCTTAACTAGATGGACCTTTGTTGGCAAAGTGATGTCTCTGCTTTTGAATATGCTGTCTAGGTTGGTCATAACTTTCTTTCCAAGGAGTAAGTGTCTTTTAATTTTTGCTGCAGTCACCATCTGCAGTGATTTTGGGAGCCCCCCCAAAATAAAGTCAGCCACTGTTTCCACTGTTTCCCCATCTATTTCCCATCAAGTGATGGGACTGGATGCCATGATCTTCGTTTTATGAATGTTGAGCTTTAAGCCAACTTTTTCACTCTCCTCTTTCACTTTCATCAAGAGGCTCTTTAGTTCTTCTTCACTTTCTGTCATAAGGGTGGTGTTATTGGCATATCTGAAGTTATTGATATTTCTCCCGGCAATCTTGATTCCAGCTTGTGCTTCCTCCAGCCCAGTGTTTCTCATGATGTACTCTGCATATAAGTTAAATAAGCAACGTGACCATATACAGCCTTGACGTACTCCTTTTCCTATTTGGAACCAGTGTATTGTTCCATGTCCAGTTCCAACTGTTATTTCCTGACCTGCATACAGGTTTCTCAAGAGGCAGGTCAGGTGGTCTGGTATTCCCATCTCTTTCAGAATTTTCCAGTTTATTGTGGTCCACACAGTCAAAGGCTTTGGCATAGTCAATAAAGCAGAAATAGATATTTTTCTGGAACTCTCTTGCTTTTTCAATGATCCAGCAGATGTTGGCAATTTGATCTCTGGGACCTCTGCCTTTTCTAAAACCAGCTTGAACATCTGAAAGTTCACAGTTCACATATTGCTAAAGCCTGGCTTGGAGAATTTTAAGCATTACTTTAGTAGCATGTGAGATGAGTGCAATTGTGCGGTAGTTTGAGCATTCTTTGGCATTGCCTTTCTTGGGATTGGAATGAAAACTGACCTTTTCCAGTTCCGTGGCCACTGCTGAGTTTTCCATATTTTCTGGCATATTGAGTGCAGCACTTTCACAGCGTCATCTTTCAGTATTTGAAATAGCTCAACTGGAATTCTGTCACCTCCACTAGCTTTGTTCGTAGTGATGCTTTCTAAGGCCCACTTGACTTTGCATTCCAGGATGTCTGGCTCTAGGTGAGTGATCACACCATTGTGATTTTCTGGGTCATAAAGACCTTCTTTGTACAGTTCTTCTGTGTATTCTTGCCACCTCTTCTTAATATCTTCTGCTTCTGTTAGGTCCATACAATTTGTGTCCTTTATTGAGCCCATCTTTGCATGAAATATTCCCTTGGTATCTCTAATTTTCTTGAAGAGATCGCTAGTCTTTCCCATTCTGTTGTTTTCCTCTTTTTCTTTGCATTGATCCCTGGGGAAGGTTTTCTTCTCTCTCCTTGCTATTCATAGTCACTAACATCACATATATAAAGATTTATATCTTCCACAGAATTTAACATTTTTGCTATAATTTAGGTCTTCTTTCTCCCACACCACCTCCTCTTTTTCTTTCCTAACTTCCATTTCCTCAATTGAAATCTCTTCCACCAGCTTAAAAGTTACATATGATTTTGTTTTTCTTCCAGAAGATACCCTTAACTTACCAAAAATCCACAATAGGACTTTTTTCTCCTCTTTTTCTGAAGTTTTATTTTCTTTCTTTTTTTTTTTTTTCCTTGTGGCTTACAGGATCTTAGTTCCTTGATCAGGAATTAAACCTGTGCCCTGGGCAGTGAATGCATGGAGCCCTAACCACTGGACCTCCAGGAAGTTCCTTTCTGAAATTTTAAATGTTCATTTCTTTCTCACAAAGATGACAGATGTAATACAGCTGTGTTAAACTACTTTTTCCAGGTGACTAGAGCATGATTGCCCTGAGCTGCTTCTGTGTTCTGCTTCTCACCTGGTGAAACCCGGTCACCGTCACCTAATGGTGCATTACCTGTGGATCTCCACGAGTGCTAGCCTCTGCCAACCTCTCTGATGCTATTTCCCACAGCTCTCTTTTTATTTTTTTCACTCATGGCATCAGATCACATTTGCTTTCCAATTTGATGGCCAAACAATCTAGCTCTGTGCTGCTTCACAGCCTGTAGTCTGTTCTCCCTGCTTGAATGTTTTTCTTCTTCCCACTTCTACCTTATCAACAGATTCTATGGCCTGATTCAACACTAAAATCTGATAGTAGTCCTCAGATGGAAGACATTTCCCTATTCATTACACTTAGAAAGTAGTACCATTGAAACCATACTATGTTCCTGCAGATGAGACCCAAGTCTCTGTTTTTCTCAGTTATATTATATTCTATACCAAATAGCCTATTTCATAGTTACCTGACTTTGGGTATTATTGTCATCAGCACCATATTTTAATTAAACTTTTTTTTTAGTGAAAATCATCTCATTCATTTGCTGTTACCAAGATCAACGTCCAGTCATAGACTACATCTGATATATTAGCCTCCTACAGTTGAAATAAGCATTTTAAGACTTTTCTCCTTAGAATTCTATGAAAAATTGAAGTATATATCTGTTAAGTTACTCCTCGATTTTAAATCCCCTAGCTTCTTTTCCTCTGTTTCTTTTCTAAAACTTGATTCTGGAACTAGAAAAACAAAATGCAACTACCTGATAAATTTCTTCTCATGGTGAGTTCACACAATAATTAACCTGGACAGGAGATATATAGCGACATCTAGAGAATATAACTCTTTCTATCAATCAGGGGAAATATAAATCCTTCATTATTTAAAGTTGTCTCTCTATTTTCTTAGCAGCCTGAAAACATTAATTTTAAATGCTAATAGGAATTACTAGAATGCTCCTAGATAGAGAATAGATTCCAAAATTAGTCTTAGCAGCTGTAGGAAGTCATCAAATTGAACTACCTGGAGGGATCTAGGAAGAGGGCAGATGCTGGTCAATTACTATAACCTAATTGTAGCAGGGCACATGGTTTAGATAGGATAATAAAAATTTTATTATACTGGAAAAAAACTATCGTATGGAGGATTTCGAGTAGCTTCTGCTTACAAGGAAAGAAACCAAAATTTGCATTTGTGGAAGACTCCCTGTTCAGAGAGAATCCTTATAGTAATGTAAGGAAGTATCCACTTATTATTGGGGGAATCTTCGTGTATAGTGAAGTGAAGTGAAAGTCGCTCAGTCATGTCCAACTCTTTGCAACCTCATAGACTGTACAATTCATGAAATTCTCCAGGCGAGAATACTGGAATTGATAGCCTTTCCCTTCTCCAGGGGATCTCTCAACCCAGGGATCGAACCCAGGTCTCCCACATTGCAGGTGGATTCTTGGAGAAACCCAAATAGAGATGCTTTAGAATGAGATTAATAATATGAACTGAAGAGCCTCCAAATCTGGACTGTAGCTTCTCATGGCCTTAAAATTTTTTTCTTGTTCTTGGTAAATTCGGTGATTCTTATTCAAGATGATTACTCACTAGCTATCAGGAATAAGGATATTGAAAGAAGAATGTAAAAAGTAGTTTACTCTTTTTGACCCTGAAGACTCTAATTGCAATGTTCTCATGGAAGGCTGAATAACCTAGATTTGTTAAAATGTACCACAGTGATTATTCGATCTAAGTCACTGGGAAATACCTTACAGAGGGGATCAGGTTTGAGTTTCTCTGAGAAAGGATAGATGTTTTTATTGTCGATCATGCTCAGACAAGTTTAATTATGAAACAGAAAATAAAGTGAACATTGGACTAAGGAAAGGTATAAGTCCTTTTATCCATTGCTGGTTGGAGACAATTGAGCCTGCACTCTCAGATGTAGAGATGTTAGAAGCTTTCCTGATTGTGGGGTGTGCTGACCTTTGGCTGAAAGCAAATCAAGGGCAGTAAAAGAGGTGAATTCCTAAAGGACTCCAAGGTCAGGGTCCCTCTCAGCTTGACTGAACTTTAGACAGGCTTCTTCCAGATTCTAGGTCCTTCCTGTCTGTACTTGAGAGCCTTTGCTTTAGAAAACATGTAATCCATATATTCTTTCTCCATCTTTTTGAAATTTAAATATTTTTAAAGCCCAAGACTGTCTTTCTCAAAGACCTGGGAGCCATCCATTTGAATGGTAATCATCAAAGAAAATGTCGCCTCTTTCTTCCAGTTTGTGGGAGAGTAAGAGCTCAACTTCCACCAAGTCTTCCTGAAGTTGGTTTGTTTCATATTTCATTTATTTACTTATTTTTGGCTATAATGGGTCTTTGATGCTTTGCATGGGCTTTCTCTAGTTGCCATGAGCAGGGGCTGCCCTTAGTTGCAGTGTATGGGCTTCTCATTGCAGAGCACAGGGGGCTTCTCTTGCTGCAGAGGACAAGCTTTAGGTACCTGGGCTTCAGCAGTTGCGGCTCGCAGGCCCTAGAGCCTGTGGGCTTCAGTAGGTTGCAACACACAGCCTCAATAGTGGAGGCTCTCAGACTCAGCAGTTGTGGTTGCACAGGTTTAGTTGACCCATATCATTTGGAATCTTCCCGGACTAGGGATCAAACCTGTGTCCCCTGGATTGGCAGGTGGATTCTTATCTCCTGTGCCACCAGGGAAGTCCCTTCCTCCAAGTTTTAAAACCACCTTCTGTCAAGAAGATAGGAGAAAGTTTGCTTTTCCTTTCAACAAGGCTGCTAAGTAAACACAGATGGCCTATGACACACCCCTCCACCTTACCCCAGCTCTAAAAACCTCTCCTGCCCTGTCGTCTGTTTCTGTGGACTTGAGCTCAGATTGAGTTCTGATCTCTCTCCCCTACAGCAACTGCTTTGATATAGCCTTCCTTACCTATTGAGCTTTGTCCAGTGCAATTCTGCTTTGATCAAATTGATCCTTTTGAATGTTAGGATCAGACTACCATACTACGTAGCAGTGTGTGCAATTCACTAGTAATGTTTAGTAGAGAGTGGATCTCATTTTACAGCAAAAGAATGGAGATGTGGCCACGTGCATTTAATCTGTGTTGTATCCAGGGTACTGCTGACACTAGCAGACTCAGAGCCATCATGTGCTTGGTTCTGTTAAAATATTAGGAATTTTTTATAAAAGGAACATTGGGCACTGTCAAACACATTCTTTCTATAGTTTTCCAAATAACTGCTTACTTAGCAAACATGAAATCATCATCCTCTCTCAAAATGTGTGGGCCTTGTATGAAAGTTTTTAGGCTAATGAAAATATTAGGTACTTGATAATGTTGTCACATGGATGTTTATGTTCCTCAAACTCACTGAACTATACAATTAAAATAGATGAATTTTTATTGTATTAAATTGTACTTTCTTAGAAGGAAATCTCAACCCACTCCAGTATTCTTGCCTGGAGAATCCCGTGGACAGAGGAGCCTGGTGGGCTACAGTCCACAGGGTCGCAAAGAGTCGGCCACGACTGAGAGACTTCACTTACACTCACTGAAATATACAAATTTTAATAAAGTAGAAAATAGATTTTTTTAAAACAACAAAAATCTGTAAAAACAACAAAAGAAAACGTTTTGGCCTTTGTTGCATTTCTTTGGCCTCTCTTTCCTCAGCTATTTCACTGAAGCAATCAGAACAAAATCAGTTGTCACTTTTTTCTGAAACTACTTTAGCAAGTAATAAGTTAATTTATAAGAACTAATTTCCAATTTTTTTATCTATTATAGTTCTGTGAAATATAAATTGCCGTCAGAGAAGATTCTACTTAATTAATTTGAAAATATGCAGTTCTTATTTTTATTTGGTTCCTTGGTAAGATTATGCTGTTTCTAATATTCAGCAGCTTCTTTAGAAAAACTGTGGTAAGTCTGCATCAATTTTTCAGTGTCTTCTAGTCTCGTATTTGGTAAATAACACAAATATTTGAAAAAGTAAGGATAAAAAAGGTGCTTACTCAGTGCCCGAAGCACCTTTCCTTCAAAATTAATAAATATTATTCCCATTTTTCAAGGATGTTCTTCCAGTGTCCCAGTTTTATTAAACTTCTTTGTCTGTTGTTACTTTTCATTTTCTTTCTTTGTAACCTTTCATTTTGTAACTGAGAGAAGTATGTTATGAAAGAAGTCCCTGTTTAAGAGCCTTAGTGGAATTTATGCATTTTGCTAATTTATCTGACATATGTCTAGGTAAATCATGACTACAGTTCTCTTACTTACGACCTTTAGTTTTGAATATGTAAGTAGTTAAAAGAATGATCTATTCAATTTTTAATTCCACAGACTACTGTTATAATGTCTATTTTAGAGACACATATCCTCTGAGTTTCAAAAAACTAAAATACAAAAATTGTAATTATTTGGAGGTTGAATCAAATTGCATCATTAAAAATATTTGTATTTTAATAAAGAGCAAAAGAAGGCTGTGTTTGTTATTTTGTTTGCAAATATATTATAGTAGAAGATAACCACATAGCAATTTGTTTTGGACAAAATATCTCACAATAGGATTTCAGGTGTGGAGTCTGAGGATTTAAGTTTCCTGTACTAATATATGCATAACAAAACACGTGTATTTGAGACCATAGCATAAGGTGCTAAATAAGATATTATAAGGTTCAGAAAGGTAACCAGGATATTACAGGGAATATATCGCATGAAAAATTTTGACAAAATTTTAAAGAAGAAAAGACATGGGAAGAATAGACATGACAAAGAGACACACGTGTTCTGTGTGGGCACAAATGGTAGATGAAAAGAAATGAATGTGAATTATAGGGAGGCAGATGGCAGCTCAATAGAAGAGGAAAATTTTAAGAGTTTTCCAAAGAGGGAAGCTGCCTCAGATGCTGATACATTTTCATAAACTCCCTAATGCTAAAGGTATTCAAGTAAAGTTTTTATTACTACTTATTGATGTTATACAGAAGATTCAAACATTGAATTCTATATAAAATAATGTTAAATGGACTCCCAGCATTTTAACAACCTCTCAGGAGGGTAGCCAAGCTCATTTGTTCAAGTACTCTGAGACTATTTCTTACTGACCTGGAGACCATGATGAGAAGGACCTAAAGGCTCTGTGCTTCATCCAGGAAAGATGAAATGGACTCAGACATCTCAAATGGCAGCAGATTTACAAGTCTCTGCTCTGAACTGCATAATTCTGGGTCTCTTGTGAAATCCCCTATCCTTTTCTAATCAAGGAGCATCCTGCAAATGAACTGGTGCAGTAAACATAGCTTAGCAATGCTTAAATTCTTTCTTTTTTTTAAAGTAACAGAAGTAGATGTCAATTTTCATATCAGCTGCTAATTGAACTTAGTTTTTCTAGAGATGACTGTTGGTCATCTATAAGCCCTATAGATTTGAGTGGCAGTTCAGTTCAGGTCCGTTGCTCAGTCGTGTCCGACTCTTTGCGACCCCATGAATCGCAGCACGCCAGGCCTCCCTGTCCATCACTAACTCCTGGAGTTCACTCAGACTCATGTCCATCGAGTCGGTGATGCCATCCAGCCATCTCATCCTCTGTCAAGTTCACCCAAATAAGACACAACGGCTTCTGATCTTTTCCTCAATCATCTCTCTCCACTCCACTTTCTTCCTTTCTTTCCACCATCCCATTATTCTTTTTTCCTCCCGAACGAGTTCACTCTTCAAACCAAAACAAGAAAAATAAGAACATTATCTCGTCTTCCACAGCATTCCATCTGCAGCTCATTTTCTTTTTCTTTCCTGTGTATGGTGTCTTCACATTTCCTTTTCATATAGTGGATCTAATTTCCTTCCTACCTTCCTTCCCTGAACACTTAATACTTTTCAGGCACTGAAGAACACAAGGTGAGATAAAGTATGGCTTCCTTTCTCAAGGGGGGTCACAGTATACCTTCCTTTCTCTATGCCCTTATGTGAAGGAACACTTTTAAAAGACTAGAGTGGGAAGAAATAAGCCCACAGGCAGCAAGGTGTGGCTGACTTTTTAGTGCAAAAAGCGGTGAGTCCCAGGGATGCCCCATAAAATAATCATTCTTCTTCAGGATATTCATCATTGTGTATTTCTTCAGAAAAGTAAGTTCCATGTTTAGAATGCATTTTGTGCCTAATTAAGTAAACCAACATAGGGGTATAACAGATCATTCACTTCCTGCCCTGTTCTTAACTTTTGGAAGAGAAGCACAGAGCTCTTCAAGATGACTTGCTTTCCTTAAAATCACTACTCGAGGAAACTGAACTATTTCTACCCAGCGCTAAAGAAATAATTAAGTTGCTAGATGCAGCCTTGAGCAAAAGGACCAGTGTTAAACTGCCCTGGTTCTCTGGCTATTTTCAGCACCACAGAGGAGAGCAGGGTAAATAAAAAAAAATCAGTAGGTGGTTAAAACTCATCAAGGAGAAACCTCCACTCTCACTAACTTTAATCTCTGTCTTTTTTTTTTTAAGTGGCAAAACACTTTGCCTCTTAAAAAACACATTCAATACTCACCAAGCTCCAACGTACTTCCTCTCCAATATTTCATGTCTTCATTGCCTTTCCTTCACTCCTATTAATATGCTATCTAAATTCTTTATCTTCATCATCTCATTCTTTTATATAACCTTTTGTAATACCAACCAAGCTCTAGACCCAAAACTGTTGAAATGTTTCATTCTGAACACCAAGCCTTTCATGACCAGTTGGCATATGAAGTTACATGTCAAAATCCCTTACGATATTTACACACTACAACCTCAACACAGCTAATGTATACTGATTATTTTAATAACTATCTCCCATTGTGCTAGGCCAAGGCAATGCAACAGTGAGCAAAAATAGACACAGTGGACTTGCAAGCAATATGAGAAACACATATTAATCAAATAATTGCAAAAATAAAAATTAATTAAGAGATATTACTATGGGAGTTTCTAATGGGGAAATGGGACCTAGGCAATTTTCGTCTTGCCTAGGTCCAATTCTTGAGAGGGTGATGCTTGATCTAAGAGCTCAAAGGCATATGAGTTATTCAAGGGCAGGAGAGAAGGAAGGAATTTCCTGGCAGGAGGAGCCATCAGACTTCAATGCCTAAAGTCCCCAGCCCACTCAGAGTTCTGGAGCAGAAACTGCTTGTTAGAGAAGTTTTTCACTGGAAGAAATGATGAAGCTGTTACCACCTCCTTGTTTATCATTAGCAAGGAGCTGTCCCCCGCCTCTCCCAAAAAGTGTGATCATGGTCCAAACGCTGAAGGAGACCTTAAAATTGTGAGCCGCTGGAGGCTCTCATATAACTATGTTCCTGGTAGGAGGACAAGGAGTCCTTTCCTCAAGATAGATTTGAACAGTGCTTCTCCATGTTGTTCAAAAAAAAAATCAACTGTGTAAATTTTAAAGATCTTATTAGCTCCATTCAATGATTTGCGAATTGAGCAGCATCCAACCTGGCAGATATTGTTATTGAACCAGATCCATTTGCCCAATGCATAGCAAGGCAAGTGCTGAGACGCAGAGGTTTACAGCCAAGAAAGAGTTTATTCACAAGGCAGCCAAGTGAGGATATAGGAGGAGTCTCAGAACTCTCTTCCTTGATGTGATGACTTTCAGATCCTTCAGATAGATGTTCCTACTTGCAAAACTCGCAATGGAAACAAAGCAGGACTCTTCAGGGCCTTCCTGGGGAAAAGCCTCTATGTCCCTCAACTCTTGTTTATAGAAAAGCTTTTGCCTCCTAGGCCTTCCTCTAGTTCCAAATAATGAAGTTAATCAGAGAAGCAAGAAAATACAGGGAAAAAAAAAAAAGAGAAAGCAGTCAAGCAAGACAAAACAATAATAGCTTAGTCATAAAACAAACTCAAGGACCTTTAGTTCCTTTTCAAGGGCTGTAGATAATATCCTGAGTCATATCTTTGAGTGGTTTTGCAGATACTAAAAACCCCTACCAGGTGGAGAAGTTAACTGCCTGTGACCACCAGCATAAAGACGCCAGACCAGTTGGAACCAGAACGTTGATGATTGAAATTCCCGAAACATCATCCAGTTACCTCATCATCAACCAGTCAGAAAACTGTGCATAAGCTGATCATGCACCATGTCTAACTCTCTTCCTCTGTCTTTAAAAATCCCTTCCTGAGCCATTGAGGAATTCGGGTCTTTTGAGCATGAAAGGCCCGTGCTTGCTGCTTGGTGCCCTGCAATAAATGCAGCAATTTCCTTCACCACAATCTGGATCAGTAGTTGGCATTGCTGAACATCTGGTAAATGAACCCAAAGCTGGGTCAGTAGCACAGCAGGATCTTTTTAAAAAGATGTGCACACATCTCAAAGATGCAGAGAAGAAATTTACAGGTTTACCAAAAAAAAACCAAAAAATGTTCTGAGAAAAAGGAAGAAGGAACATCTCTTCCCTTATACATACCAGGAATTAAGTCTCTTACTTTTAATAAATATATGTCCTGACACTTGATTGGAGGGAATGAAGGAGGCAAGGGTTTCAAGGGAAAGCACAGACTAAAGAGTCCCGTTGACATAACCAGTGAACTGTTGCTATGAGGAGGAGGCCAGTGAGGCAGTCAGTGACCTAGTCTGGATACTGCAACTTGACGAATGAAAAGCAATAATCATTTTCTTTTGAAATCACAAAAATAAATAATTCTGCTACTCTAAAGACACAAAATAAATTGATATGAGGAATCAATCAAATTTAGTATGAGCATTTATAAAAGTCAAGTCTATAAACAGAAATAAATTGTGTAACTATTGTCATCATCTTTCTTCATCTTATCTGAGTGCATGTTGCTGAAAACAGAAGTTGGCATATGAGACTCAATGTTATTGACATGTTTAAAAGAAATCGGCTAGTTCAGTTTGCAATGTTTAAATTCTTAGGAGATTTGACTTTATAAAATATTAGTGCTTATGAATTATATGATCAGTATTAAATATTTAGAGGAATACGTTAGATATTTTAAAGTTAAATGCATTGACTATCAAAGCGAATGCAAAAATTCAAAAGTCCTTTGGATATTTAAGATGTCAGCAATGCAGTTAAGCCAAAACTGGCACTCCCACCTGCTGAGGGGGTCAATTCTAAGACCTCAGTGCCTTCTTTGAGGACTGAAAGGAGTTACTCGTATTTCTCCAAGCACTAGCAGTATCTGAGCCACCTAGCATAGCCCCTGGCACAAAGCAACTACTCAGTTAAAGTTGGCAGAAAGGCTTGTTTTACTTCAGGTGTATTATGTAGCTGAGCGCCTATTCTGAACCAGAACTTAGGAACACAGTAGCTAGGAAAGGTCCCATCACTAAGAATGGACATGTCATGACTAGACCATATTTGTGGTCTCCTATGTGTTGGTGACAGCAACAGTTGCTTTTGTGAAAAAAATGTAAAAGAAGAAACAGTTTGACTCTTTCTCTTCAGGTCCCAGGAGCTTCGGGATCTGGAGTCCCCCACCAGGGTGGAGAGATAAGACCCAGCCCAGTGAGCCCTTACCTCTAATTCTCCACTCTCATCCTCCAGGTGTAGACATGGCCAAGTCCAAGAACCACACATGCACAACTAGTCCTGAAAATGACACAGAAACAGCATCAAAAAATCCCAATTGGGATTTCCCTTGCGGTCCAGTGGCTAAGGCTCCACACTCCCAGTGCAAGGGGCCAGGGTTCGATCCCTGGCCAGGGAGCTAGATCCTGAATGCCATAACTAAAGATCCCCCACATGATGCAACAAAGACTAAATGGCCTGCTTGCCACAACTAAGACCTGGCACAGCCAAATAAATAAATAAAATTTTTAAAAAGTTATGACTCTGATCGCGATGATACGAGTCTTTTAAGGGGATGGACTATAAGTTCTCAAGGAACGTGCTTTACCGAGAAGCACGTGAAGGGCCTGAAGCAGACACAGGCCAATAACACCAAGGCCATGAATGCACGTGTTGAGGCTGTCAAGGCTCTCGTGAAGCCTAAGGAGGTCAAGCCCAAGATCCCAAAGGGTGGCAGCCACAAGCTAAGGTGACTTGCCTACACTGCTCGCCCTAAGCACAGAAAATCCGCTCATGCCTGCATCGCCAAGGGTCTCAGGCTCTGCTAGCCAAAATCCCAGGCCAAGACTGAAACCAAAGCCAAGGTCACAACTGCAGGTGCAGCTGCAGCTCCAACTCCAGCTCAGGCTCAGGCTTTCAAAGGTGCCCAAGCACCCACAAAGCCTCCAGTACAGGCCTTCATCTGCCAATGTGAGGACAGAAAAGTGGTGTGACCCCTGGGCTGCTGTCTGCAGGGGACTAGTGTCCTCCTGTGCTATTTGACAAATAAACCTGAGGCAGGATCTGTCAATCAAAAAGAAAAAAAAAAAAAGGTTGATTCTGATATTGTCCAACTGAACTGCAGTTCTGTGTACTGTCAACCTGATATGAGATAATTGACCTTCAGCAGGGACCACCTATGCTGGTAATTGGCAGTAAGCCCATCCTATGGGCTTCCCTGGTGGCTCAGACAATAAAGAATCTGCCTGCAATGCAGGAGACCTCAGTTCGATTCCTGGGTCAGAAAGATCCTCTGGAGAAGGGAATGGCAACCCACTCCAATATTCTTGCCTGGAGAACACCATGGACAGAGAAGCCTGGCTGGCTACAGTCCATGGGGTCTCAGAGTTGGACACAACTGAACTACTAATACGCACAAGCCCGTTATATAGTTGTGCATAAGCATGCGGCAATTCCAAGAAATGTATGCTAAACAAACTGCAGACACACAGAGCATGAACCCTGTGCTAAATTAGGCTGGAGATAAGAATAAAAGCATCCAGAGGGAAAGCATAAAAAAGGGAGTTTAAACCCAAGCCAAGTAAAGTAAGCACCATAAGACTGTATCTTTATAACTTTGACTAACAACAGTTTGCTTCTTGATGCCCTCACGCTGGTCTAAAAATTAGATGTGACCTGGAAAAGATCCCTAATGCCTCATGGAGGAGACAAAAGGAAAACTATTATAAATTTGTGCACATCTTAAATATTAAATTGAAAGGGTTACCTGTTTTAAACTTGGAGTTGTTCTAGGGGCAGAATCCTAAAAGCAAAGTATTCTGAAGCCTTCAAACTCTTTGCCCTCTAAATTTGTATTCCCTGGCAAGGGCCAGCAAAAATTTACATGAAACAAATCCGGTGGAACCAGGAGGAGAATCTTTCTGTCTCCTGGCAGCCTTAAGAGTGTCAGGAGATAATTTCCAGCTTATTTACCTTGCATTATGAGACAGTTACAGATGTATTACAGCTCTCCTCAATCACTTAGTTATGAGCATATTAACTTTCTTAGCAGCTGGAGTAATAGCTCACTATTTGAGAAAGAGATGAGACGTGTTAGTGATTAAGTGACTTAATAAACAATCTGTCACTTTTCAAGTTTCATAAACCTGAGCACATTTATGAAGGACAAGGAGGTAGGCTCCTTTGTGTGTTTGATATAAAGCTTATGAGAGGTGAGGGAAGGATAATTTCAGGGTCTCCTAGAGTCCCTTTCTTATTTGAATGTATTCTCTGACAAAGCAGATAAAAATGAAATATATTTAGAAATTAGTTTCCATATTTGTTATTGAGCAAATAAGGGAAATAAGAAATTCTATACATGCTTATATTCATATCATACACATACATCACTGGTGTTAGGGGTGAGGCAATAATCATTTTTAGCTAAGAAGAATCTGCCTGCTCTAGACTGCTCATTTCCAGCTCTCCCATTTTATTTGCTGCCTGTGTGACCCTAGGCAGGTTACATATATCAGTTCTGTAATTCTGTCTCCTTCTCCATATAATGAGGGTAACTTTCCCCTTATGGTTGTTAGAAAGATTAAAAGGATTTTTAAAAACATTTAGAACACTGTCTGGCAAATAAGAAAGCATGCAATAAGTGGTGACAATTTTTATTCATCAAAAGTAGCCCCCAAAATAACTTTGTTAGGCAAGTCAGACTAAGTAAATTTACCATCAATTCATGTCCATGGGAGAATAGAGGGTTTTTATTTGCAATGGCCTTGATGCTCTGTTGCTATCTCTCTTCAGTGAGATGAATTGGGGCTGGATCTGCTTTTGTATATATATAAAAAATTAGCATGGGATCTCCAGAATCTTTCTCTGCATTCTTGCCCCATGAGAGTCTAATGGCGTGAAGTCAGGAGAAAACTTAATTTTCCACTTTTTCATACTCTAGGTAAGCCAGAGTTACTTGCAGATCTCATAACTTGCCTGTGACATCTTTAACAGTAAAACAGAGGGGAAAAACATCTTACTTCATGAGTAGGATGTCACTGTTTCTTTCTTCTACAACTTAACTCTGCTAGTTAAAACAAAATAGCTGGAAGAATGAGTCCTTGAATTACACACTACTCTGTGCTTGAAGGACATTTTCCAATAAGCAGCAACAGCCAGGATAGTAATTTTAAATCTGGGTTTATTTTTGTGTATGGTGTTAGAAAGTGATCTAGTTTCATTCTTTTACAAGTGGTTGACCAATTTTCCCAGCACCAGTTGTTAAAGAGATTGTCTTTAATCCATTGTATATTCTTGCCTCCTTTGTCAAAGATAAGGTGTCCATAGGTGTGTGGATTTATCTCTGGGCTTTCTATTTTGTTCCATCTAAATGTAAGACCAGAAACTATAAAACTCCTAGAGGAGAACATAGGCAAAACACTTTCTGACATAAATCACAGCAGGATCCTCTATGACCCACCTCCCAGAATATTGTAAATAAAAGCAAAAATAAACAAATGGGACCTAATTAAAATTAAGAGCTTCAGCACAACAAAGGAAACTATAAGCAAGGTGAAAAGACAGCCTTCTGAATGGGAGAAAATAATAGCAAATGAAGCCAATGACAAACAACTAATCTCAAAAATATACAATCAACTCCTGCAGCTCAATACCAGAAAAATAAATGACCCAATCAAAAAATGGGCCAAAGAACTAAATAGACATTTCTCCAAAGACATACAGATGGCTAACAAACACATGAAAAGGTGCTCAACATCACTCATTATCAGAGAAATGCAAATCAAGACCACAATGAGGTACCATTTCATGCCAGTCAGAATGGCTGTGATCCAAAAGTCTACAAGCAGTAAATGCTGGACAGGATGTGGAGAAAAGGGAACCCTCTTACACTGTTGGTGGGAATGCAAACTAGTACAGTCATCACGGAGAACAGTGTGGAGATTCCTTAAAAAACTGGAAATAGAACTGCCTTATGACCCAGCAATCCCACTGCTGGGCATACACACCGAGGAAACCAGAATTGAAAGAGACACATGTACCCCAGTGTTCATCGCAGCACTGTTTATAATAGCCAGGACAAGGAAGCAACCTAGATGTCCATCAGCAGATGAATGGATAAGAAAGCTGTGGTACATATACACAATGGAGTATTACTCAGCCATTAAAAAGAATACATTTGAATCAGTTCTAATGAGGTGGATGAAACTGGAGCCAATTATACAGAGTGAAGTAAGCCAGAAAGAAAAACACCAATACAGTATACTAACGCATATATATGGAATTTAGAAAGTTGGTAATGGTAACCCTGTATGCGAGACAGCAAAAGAGACACAGATGTATAGAACAGTCTTTTGGACTCTGTGGGAGAGGGAGAGGGTGGGATGATTTGGGAGAATGGCATTGAAACATGTATAATATCATATAAGAAACAAATTGCCAGTCTAGGTTCGATGCAGGATACAGGATGCTTGGGGCTGGTGCACTGGGATGACCCAGAGGGATGGTACAGGGAGGGAGGTGGGAAGGGGGTTCAGGATTGGGAACACGTGTACACCAGTGGTGGATTCATGTTGATATATGGCAAGACCAATACAATATTGTAAAGTAAAAAATAAATAATTTTTTAATTAATAATAAATCTGGCTTTAGCGAACATATCACAAAATCTCAAGTCTAAACTAAGCTGATTGTTAATCTTAATAAGAAAAAATACAATAGCATTAATCATATACATTATTTCCTGAGAAATTTGCAACTGAGTTCCAGAAGCTCTGCTGGATTTCCTTATATGGCTCTGATTTTTCTCCCAGTGTGTGGTCAGTGCATTGCTTGAGGCACCAGATTCCTCACTATGTTCATAGCAGAGCCTGTGACATACATGCATGTCATTGAAGAAAAAGGGATTCAAATAACATTGCGAAGTGTCATGCTGCACAAAATCTTGAGAGTGTGCTTGTAAGAGAAGCTACTCAACTTCAAACCATCATTTGTTTGCATTCACCTACGTTTGACAGAATTCCTGATAAATCTCTCTTACACATCTCTATGGATTGCTTAGTTGTTATTTTTAAAGATCCAGCGTATTTTATGAGACACAAATCTCAGATTCCCTTGGTGCCAGCAGTCTCCTGGATACTGGCTCACTTGCACAGCTGCCATACTAAATGGAGCTTTGGGGTCTTTGCCGGAGGCCAGCCAGTCACTTGCCCTGAGAATGCCATGCTCTGAATCCTTGATTGTGCACAGCCAAGCCAATCTGCTGCCTGGTCAGAGTTTTCGCTTTCTTCTACGTCTAAATTTAGATGAAGCATCATATCATAGGACAGGACAGTAAAAGCCAAATGATGCCTCCCAGAATATGCAGTAGTTGACTCCCACAAACAGTAAACATTTACTTATGGAAAGCAAAAAATTAGAGCATGCGTCCTCGGTCACGTCCAGCTCTCTGTGACAGTAGCCCACCAGGCTCCTCTGTCCATGGGATCCTTCAGGCAAGAAGACTGGTATCAGCTGCCGTGCCTTCCTCGAGAAGATCTTCCCAACCCAGGGGTCGAACCTGCACTTTCTGCATTTCAGGCACTCTTTACAGCTGAGACACTGGGGAAGCTCAAAAATGAGAGAGCTACATAAATAAGTTCCTGCTCCTTCCTCCTTCATTTCAATGCCCAGAGTCACAATCTGTTACTCATTGTCACCCTTCAGAGCTGTCCCTGTGGCCAGCAATGTCCTTGCTAAGCTGGTACGCCTAGGTGCAGCCTGCCATGAAGTGGTCCCTAGCCTGGCCATGCACTCCTGCTGGTTCACCGCTACCATTCCCTCACTTCGCTCTCCTTACTCATGCTATGCTGGACTGGGTTTCACCTTCAAAACTGCTGTGTTATCACTTTTATCTTTGCCCCAGGCTCTCCTTTCTAGAGAAACTGGGCAATGACAGTTTCATTTTTCTTGTATTTTGCGATAATGAGACATCTTATCACTTTATATTTTTTTGTCTTCCTGAATAGAATTGTGACTTTGGGGGATTAAGAACACTAGTACAGTAAATTAAAGTGAGCTAAAATATTGCTATGAGCAATAAGAACAAATACCAGGGGCTGGGGAAAAAAAACATAATTAAATGTCTACTTTCACCTTGTTGGGAGACCAAGATAATTCAGAGCAGAGCAATGCATGTATTTATGAATGTCTTTAGGAAGAAAGAAAAATAAAATTTGTTTAACAAGACTCACACCTTTGACTTTTCAAGAAACATGGGAAGAGGCCAGCACCTGGAGGTTAGAGGAAGGGTGGTTATGGAAGCACAGATGATCACTCGTAGCACACAAAATACACTCGGCAAAGGCAGGAATAAAAGGCTATTCTAGACAACAGTAAATAATTATTTACAAAAGATAATAAATACAATTTTCTGACTCTACAGCAAACTGGGTCGTAAACCTGCTGAAGTTTGTTAACTTGTTTGTTTTTGTTCGCCTCTGGTTTATTTCTTGAGAAAGGTATGTAATCTAGTTTGCAACCCTCCACCTCCTCCAAGTCCACTCCTTGAAAAAATCATGAGATTCACTGCGTGGTCTTTTAGTTCCCACCGTTCAGCCCAACAGAGAGAACCAATAAGATGGTAGCCCCACAACTACCTTTTAAATTTTCTCAAACACGGGACTTTTTTTTCCAGGTGATTCTCTATTTTGATCTTTCTGATTAAATGTTAGACACTCAGTCATGCACAACTGTTTGCAACCCTATGGACTGTAGCCCACCAGGCTCTTCTGTCCATGGGATTAGGAAGCCATTCCCTTCTCCAGAGGATCTTGCTAACCCAGGGATCAAACCTGGGTATCCCACATTGCAGGAAGATTAGTATTTACAACATTCTTCAGCTATAACAATATAATACATGATATTACGGGATACATTACAAACACATCCATGCAATTTCCCCAGAATTTTTATAATGTGAACAGAGTTAAATTTAATAATTTTTTTCCAGTTTTTCACCCTGGATTACATAATTTTAAAGTGTTTAACAGTATAGAACATTAGAGAGAAGGTGCATAAATACAAGATTTGAAATGCAATAACTAAATATAACTTGACTATCAACTCTCTTAACTGAATACAAACTATAATGAACCTCACAGAACAGCAAGAGGAAAATCCTCCTGGGTTTTCAGGTTCACTGTTGTTCCTTATTTATTTCATAGGTGATGACTCTCCTGAATGGGATGCAGCAGGGCAGAATATGCTGCCCTCAAATATGTCACTTTGGCATAAGGATTATTTTGAGTTAAAGGAACAAAGCTAGTGGAGGTATGGAATTCCAATTGAGCTATTTCAAATCCTAAATGATGAGGCTCTGGAAATGCTGCACTCAATATGCCAACAAACTTGGAAAACTCAGCAGTGGCCACAGGACTGGAAAAGGTCAGTTTTCATTCCAATCCCAAAGAAAGGCAATGCCAAAGAATGCTCAAACTACCACACAATTGCACTCATCTCACAGGCTAGCAAAGTAATGCTCAAAATTCTCGAAGCCAGGTTTCAATAGTACGTGAACCGTGAACTTCCAGATGTTCAAGCTGGATTTAGAAGAGGCAGAGGAACCAGAGATCAAATTACCAACATCTGTTGGATCATGGAAAAGGCAAGAGAGTTCCAGAAAAACATCTATTTCTGCTTTATTGACTATGCCAAAGCCTTTGACTGTGAGGATCAAAACAAACTGGAAAATTCTTCTAGAGATGGGAATACCAGACCACCTTACCTGCCTCCTGAGGAATCTGCATTCAGGTTAGGAAGCAACAGTTAGAATGGGACATTGAACAACAGACTGCTTCCAAATAGGAAAAGGAGTACATCAAGGCTGTATATTGTCACCCTGCTTATTCAACTTATATACAGAGTACATCATGAGAAATGCTGGGCTGGAAGAAGCACAAGCTGGAATCAAGATTGCCTGGAGAAATATCAATAACCTCAGATATGCAGATGACACCACCCTTATGGCAGAAAGTGAAGAGGAGCTAAAAAGCCTCTTGATGAAAGTGAAAGAGGAGAGTGAAAAAGCTGGCTTAAAGCTCAACATTCAGAAAACTAAGATCATGGCATCTGGTCCCATCACTTCAAGGCAAATAGATGGGAAAGCAATGGAAACAGTGACAGACTTATTTTTTGGGGGGGAGGGGCTCCAAAATCACTGCAGATGGTGATTGCAGCCATGAAATTAAAAGACACTTGGTCCTTGGAAGAAAAGTTATGACCAACCTAGACAGCATATTCAAAAGCAGAGACATTACTTTGCCAACAAAGGTCCATCAAGTCAAAGCTATGGTTTCTCCAGTAGTCATGTATGGATGTTAGAATTGGACTGTAAAGAAAGCTGAGTGCTGAAGAATTGATGCTTTTGAACTGTGGTATTAGAGAAGAATCTTGAGAGTCCCTTGGACTGCAAGGAGATCCAACCAGTCTATTGTAAATGAAATCAATCCTGAATATACATTGGAAGGACTGATGCTGAAGCTGAAACTCTAGTACTTTAGCCATCTGATGCACAGAACTCACTTATTGGAGAAGACCCTGATGCTGGGAAAGTTTGAAGGCAGGAAGAGAAGGGGACGACAGAGGATAAGATGGTTGGAGGGTATCATGGACTCAGTGGACATAAGTTTGAGCAAGTTCTGGGAGTTGGTGATAGATAGGGAGGCCTGGCATGCTGCAGTCCACAGGGTCGCAAAGAGTCAGACACAACTGAGCAACTGAACTGAACTGAACTGAAAATAGCAGATAAGATAAGGCCATTCTAATCTCTCCTCTTCTTTCTAAAAACAGGAGATAAAACACGTCTGTGAAAGATGCCTTCTCTGTACCAAGAACCGACTCATTGAAAAAGACCCTGAGGCTTGGAAAGATTCAAGGCGAGAGAAGGGGACGACAGAGGATGAGATGGCTGGATGGCATCACTGACCCTATGGACATGAGTTTGAGTAAGCTCTGGGAGTTGGTGATGGACAGGGAAGCCTGGTATGCTTCAGTCCATGGGGTCACAAAGAGTCAGACGTGACTGAACAACTGAACTAAACTGAACTGTACCAAGAGAACATTCTTCCATGGGTGTCAAAGCCAAGAGAATTCTGTACAAACAGACCTACTTAGAATTTTCATCTTCCTTTAGCCTCCCCTTAAATTTTAATTACTTTTCCATAATTGTCTGTCTTTGTTCAACCTAGTAAAAAGAATATTTAGGTTTCATCATTTCTTTGGGTCCTTTTTGCCTTAAGAAATCTCCAGCATCACATAAACCACATACATTTGTTAGCTTTTCTCATGTTAATCTGTCTTATGTCAGTTTAATTTTCAGGTCCAGGAAAAAAAAAAAAAAAAACCTTATGGAGTAGAGGTAGAAATGTGTCTCCCTTACAAATTCCATCTCCCTTCTCCTTCACCTCTGCAGCACAATCTGACTCCAGCTCACCTACTGCTTGGAGCAGAATCAGTGACAACAGCTGCTCCTGTGAGCAACCAGCGTCCCCAGCAGCTGATCCACACAGAAGAGAAGCTAATCAGTTGACATGGCATACAGCAATCAACTAAACATTCTTTTCCAATTCTGCATAGGCAGTTTAGCACTAAATATTATTTCATGGTTCCAGATTGACTAGGGGAACAACAGTGATAGGAACAGGAATCAGCGGCTTATGTTTTCCCATAAAAGTGAAAAGTGTTTATGGTCACCCTAAATGGTAACTACTTAATCTTCATCCTACTGCAGCATTTGACACTCCTGCCTTTAAAAATTTTTATCTCTACTCCATTAAAAAAAAAGTTCCGTCTTCTGAGCTCTCCATAGCATATAAATGATCATAATTTATTTGCCACTAAAGCTAGAAAATGTTAATGTCCTCTTAGACTCTCTCATTTCCTCTGCCCTCTCTTTTCACTGCTACTGGCCTATTCCACTCCCCATAATTTCTCACCAGGACAATGGCTTCTAACACTTATTCTTGCTTCTGGTCTCCCTCAAACCCAGCGTATCCCAGTGTATCAGAATATTTTTATAATCCATTCCTTAGCATCCATCACACCTGCTCAGAAGTCACCTAGAGGTCCTCGTTGCCAGTCCCACCGGCTCTTTAGTTATTGTGACACATCCATGTCACAGCACCATGGCTGATGCAATTTCTCCTACCTAAAATCCTGCCCCTCTGATTTGATCAAATCTGTGTCACCACTTAAGCCCTGATTCAAATGTGTTCTTTGCAATGAAATTTTCCAAGGCTTTCTGGCTCAGGCATGATTCACCACTGCTTTCTCTGTATTCCTATAGTAAATCATCAAACCTTTTATAGATTTTAAGAAATGCATATTACTAATGACTGCATTTCAGTCTTTCTTCAGTTCCTCATCAGCTTGAGTTATTGCAATTATAACCCTTCCTGAACTCTGTCACTGGCCTATGTATGTGTGTTTGTGTGTGTGTGTGTGTGTGTGTGTGTGTGTGTGTGTGTGTGTGTATATATATATATATCAGTCTTTTTCCTTTCTCCTTGAGACAAAAAGCAGGATTGTCACCATCTTCCTATCCTCAGTGTCTCCCATTGGTGTCTTGCTCATAGAAAGTCCTGATAATATAGTTTCTCAATAAATTATATTAAACAACAATTCAAATTAGGTAATTTGGGCTTTTAGATAAGCACCTCACTTTTTTCATAATCCCTCTTGGTCACTTAATTATAATGTCTCATACTACTCACACTTGGAAACAGACCCTAGCCTTTAGAGACACAGGATTATCAACTGAATTTGATGAATACTGAGGAAGAATACTAATTTAATTAATCATATAATTCTTTGTCTCTTAATTTGAAGATAAGCTAAAATGCTTATTTTGTTGTATTTTTTATTTGATGGAGAAGAGTAAAATTAAAAATGCACAGTTAAAATATTACATATTTGTTTACTTACTTAATTTTATTAATTTCCTTCAGTGTGCCAGATATGCCACCATGTTTCTTGTGGTGAGGGTTAAAGCATGCAAAGTCCAATAAGACGCCACCACTGCCTCCAAGACATTCGCAGGCTGGCACAGTCCTGCATGGACTTCCCTGGTGGCTCAGTAGTGAGGAATCCACCTGCCAATGCGGGAGACACAGGTTTGATCCCTGGGTACAGAAGATCTCCTGGAGTAGGAAATGGCAGCTGACTCCCGTTATCTTGCCTGGGAAATCCCATGGACAGAGGAGCCTGGCGGGCTGTACTCCATAAGGTCACAAAAGAGTTGGAGGCAACTTAGTGACTAAATAACAATAGTCCCAGACATATTAACAACTCAAATCCAAAGCCAAGGAGTCGAATGATAAATAGGGACATGAGCAGTGATGGGAAAGGACAAAATGGGAGAAATTAGTTCAAGGTGAAAGACCAGAATTTTTTTTGGAAGAGGTGACCATTTAGAGGATATTTTACCAAATCAGGCCCTGATGGTTGGTCTATTTGTAATGGGGAAATGGCAACCCACTCCAGTGTTCTTGCCTGGAGAATCCCAGGGACGGCAGAGACTGGTGGGCTGCCGTCTATGGGGTCGCACAGAGTCAGACACGACTGAAGTGACTTAGCAGCAGCAGCAGCAAGCTTACTTTGGATTCTATCATTGGAGATGAGTTATTTTTTCCCACCTCAAACAGCATTTTTGTTTCCCTCTGTTTCATCCATTCCATCATTTCACAAAATAATAGAAACTTGTGTATCAGTTTTACTTGTCATTCACTGTTTAACTATTGTGGAAGACAATTATCTGAGAAGTTAGACATTATTAAGCATGACTTAACAGGAAAGGTAGATCTTTCATCAAGTTAATTCCCTCCACAATGCTATTATACCTAGCATTTCTGAACTCGGGATCATTGCAACAGCTGTTTGGAGAAAAATCTTGAAGAAAAACTTTAGACTGCGCTGACCATGTTTTGGGAACAGATGTCGGCTTTTCTTATGAATTGCCCAAATGCTAACACTTTTTAAATTGTTTTGAGATTGTTAAATTCACTATAAGAAAATAATATAGTGTATCACTCTGGATGTAAAAATTCAGTTCAGTTCAGTTCAGTTCAATTCAGTCGCTCAGTCGTGTCCGACTCTTTGTGACCCCATGAATCGCAGCACACCACGCCTCCCTGTCCATCACCAACTCCCAGAGTTTACCCAAACTCATGTCCATCGAGTCGGTGATGCCATCCAGCCATCTCATCCTCTGTCGTCCCCTTCTCCTCCTGCCCCCAATCCCTCCCAGCATCAGGGTCTTTTCCAATGAGTCAACTCTTTGCATGAGGTGGCCAAAGTACTGGAGTTTCAGCTTCATCATCAGTCCTTCCAATGAACACCCATGTAAAAATTAGTTGTACATAAATGACCATTCACTTATTGATTGGAATATTACTGGACTCACCACTATTGTAGACTACCTAAACTTGCTATCTTTAAAGAAAAAAAAGGATAGATGTTTTTGGGACCTTCCTAATAGTCCAATGGCTAAGACTTCATGCTCCCAGTGCAAAGGACAGGGTCCAATCCCTGAGTTTGCATGTCACAGCTAAAAAGATTCCACATGCTGCAACTGACTGATGCAGTCAAATATATAAAATAAATATTTTTTTTAATGAGAACCTAAAAGATTTTTTAAAACGTATTTATAAATGGATTTCTCTAATACTGATTTCTAAAACAAAGTAATCACATTACTGAGTATTTTATATTATCAGCAAAAGAATACTAGATGTTTTAAAATGTATCAAATTACTTACAACTTATTCCCTGCATCCCTAACAACCTCCCAATTCCCAGAATAAAATTTATAATACTTTCTGCTATGATCAACAGACATAGGGAATCTTGTTTATATTAAATTTATTCTTAGAGTAAATAAAAATCTAGAAATTGATCAATGCTTAAAGTTGCTAAATTAAAAAAGCAACTTACTACAAACTGGAGAGAGCAATTATTGTGATGGAAGAGGCAAAGAATTGAAAAATATGTCGTGCTCTCTAAATGTACTCAATCATAAATTTTATGACTAAACTTTCAAAATTTTAAAAATATTCAATGTATCATTAATGTATTTATGCCAAGGGAAGATAAACAATTAAATAAACCTCCCCAGCAGTGATCATGCCATTTTACAACTATACTCTATATAACATTTTACAATAACACTGTGATATCACTCCTATGGAGAAAGCTTCTTGGTAACTTCTACATGGAATTCAGAAAAGGAAAAACCAGAAAATCAGTCTGTGATAGTTTTCTCAAAAGGGAAAGGAAATATAATCAAGTTTGTATCCTGATGCTGACACCTTCATGCCATCTATCCTCAATCACATTTTTCTAGGATAGTGGTAATATTAAGGACTTCAAAAAAGTCACAGCAAAAGTGGTAAACACAGAGGGAGAAAAATAAGAATACAACCCAGTAGGTATGACCTTTTATACTCCTCCAGCTGTAAGAAGATTCCAGAGACAGACAAAGAGCTCATTATCTGTAAATCATTATTCTTGTTATAATCCATATTTATAAGGCTGTGAGATTTTGCAAATGATCTGAATTGAGGTCATTAGTTATCATTTTTTAAATTAAATTTGAAGATGAATTAGGATAGCCAAAATTCCTGAGCTATCCTAAAGTTAAACAAAGGAAAATAAATTTTAAATGATTCAATCTCCTAGTCAAACCATTTGTCTTAACCCTTGGGAGGAACCATGACCTAGAAAAGCAGAATCAACTTGTGACATTAGTTGAAAGGACAGAGAAGGAGTACCCTGCTTAAAAGTCTTAATAATTTTTTCACATTAATTTTAAGTCAACATCTTGAGATATTCTAGAATAGAGCTAATGCACAAAATTATCTGAATATAATTTTTCTCTTACTGCAGATGAAAAGAACTGTTGGGGGGGGGGGTACATGATTTGACCTTTCATATCCTTATATTCTTAAAAAGTAACCTGATTGTTGTATATGTGAGAAACAGCTGAAATATTATGGGACAACATGAGGACAAAAAGAAATAGCATTGGCCAAGTAGTACAGACTGTCTAGGAAGCAGTGCAGATTCTAATCCTGAGTGAAGTTTTGGGTTCCACTGTGAACCCAAAATTTTCTCTAATACTTCTCAGAATTACAACTTTTTCTTGCTGTCTGTCTGTTCTCTCCTTTCAAAGTTAAGACCTGAATGAAGTCATCCACAGGGGAACCAAGGCAAGTTCAATTTATCCCCTTTTCTAGAAGGTGACCAAAAGCCCTCCCACACCATGAGAGAAAAGGAAAAGCTAATGTGGGCAACTGGATTTTTTTGGATTGCATACAAGTATACAGGTAACTTGTGTATTTGAAGATGATAGATTCCAATCACAGAAATTTTCTTTCCTGTAAGGAGAAAGAATGTAATAGTTTCAGAGAAATGTCCTAGTTTATAGATTCGTGGAATCACTGATTTTTAGAACTGCGTGGGACACCAGGAGCCATCTACTGTCAACCCTGAGTCTATGAATGAGTCAATCAGAGATGAGGAAATTGAAAGAACACGTGTAGGGTTGAAAACTTGGCAGATGGGGAGTAAAATGAAAATTCCCTGACTATAAGCGATGCTGCTTTCATTACATCATGTTCTTTAACTTATTTCTTCAGAGGACCATCCCTGAAATACCTTGCTCTAAGTGCTTGAAAACTACTTTGTTGAAATCTTAGAAATTTTCTTGGGAGAATGGACAGATTTAAAGCACTACTGCCATGTCCAGTGAAATCGAACTGTCACAATATTCTTTGTGTATTTGGACCCGGGTTCGATCCCTGGGTCAGGAAGATCCCCTGGAGAAGGAAATGGCAATCCACTCCAGTATTCTTGCCTGGAGAATCCCATGGATGGAGAAGCCTAGTAGGTTACAATCCATGGGGTCGCAAAGAGTCGGACACAACTGAGCGACTTCACCTATCACCTATTTGTGTGTGTGTGTGAATAAAATCATTTTAATCAAATCAACATATTAATGACATAGGATGAGAAAGACAACTCAGTGCAACAGAACAGAGAATCCAAAAATAGATCTCAATATATATGGTAATTTAATAAGTGACACTGATGGCATTTTAATTGAGGGGAAAGATAGATTATAGCACAATTAGCCATATATCTATAGAAGAAAGCATATGTTGGCCCCCGCACCCGAGAAGATTATTTTCAGTGTTAAGTAACAAAAACCTCGTGATTCAGTAGCTTAAACAAATGGAGGGTTGTTTTTACAAGTAGGTCTGGGGAGGGAGTGTAATTCGGTCTATGTCAGCTGCTCAAGGACACAGTCTCCTTTCTTTCTGCTCCATCATCCTCAGTGTTTGGCTTTCGTTTTCACCACTGCAAGATGAAGGCAGAAACTGCAGGCACAATATCCACGTTACAGACAAGAAAGTAGGGAAAATGGTTTTAGAGGCAGGCTTAAAGGATTTTCACTTGTTTTTAAACAAGTTTTTGTTTTTACTCAGAAAAGAATGCTTTCCTCCATGGCCTTGTGTTTGTAGCCCAATCAGAGTCACATGACCCTGAAACTATAAAGGAACCTGAGATATCAACTCTTAGCTTCCCGCCTTCACAAAAGAGAAATGCCAGAAGGACAGAATTTAAGACATTGTTGGAGAATAAGCCAACCCACAGAGTCTGTCATATGTAAGAGAAAAAAAACTTTAAGTATGTTAAAGAATTAAATGTAAATTAAAACAAATGTTTGTTAAAAGATAAACAACAACAAAGGAGACTGTATACAAATAACACATGCTGGAGAAGGTACAGAGAAAAGAGAACACTCCTACACTGTAGGTGGAAGTGTAAATTGATGCAGCCACTAGGGAGAACAGTATGAAGGTTCTTTAAAAATTAAAAACAGAGTTGCCATATGATCCAGCAATCTACTCTTGGGCTTATATTCAAAGAAAATCATAATTTGGAAAGATACATGCATCCCAATGTTCACAGCAGCACTATTTATAATAGCCAAGACATGGAAGCAACCTAAATGTCCATGGACAGTTGAATGGATAAAGAAGGTATATATATATACAAACACAATGTTCCATTGTGTATACATATACATACAATGGAATATTGTGTTCAGTCGCTCAGCTGTGACTGACTTTTCACGATCCCATGGACAGGCTCCTCTGTCCATGAGATTTTCTAGGCAAGAATACTGGAGTGGGATTTCCTCCTCCAGGGGAATCTTCCGGACCCAGGGATTGAACCCAAGACTCCTGAGTCTCCTGCATTGACCAGCAGATTCCTTACCACTGAGCCACCTGGAAGCCCACAGTGGAACATGACTCAGGCATAAAAAAGAATGAAATAATGTTATTTTGCAGCAACATAGATGAACCTAGAGATTATCGTACTAAGTAAAGTAACTCAGAAAGAGAAAGACAAATATATGATATCACTTATATGTGGAATCTAAAATATGACACAAATAAACTCATCTATGAGACACAAACAGACTCACAGACATAAAAAACAAACTTATTGTTACTAAAGGGGAAACGAGGTAAGGGAGGAATAAACTAGGCCTTTGGGATTAACAGATACCCACCCCTATATATAAAATAGATAAACAAGGTCTTACTGTATAACACAGGGAACTGTATACAATATCCTGTAATAAACCATAATGGAAAGGATTATGAATAAAGCATATGCATATATGTATAACTGAATCACTTTGCCATATACTAGAAACTAACAATGGAGAAGAAAATGGCAACCCACTCCAGTATTCTTGCTTAGAAAATCCCGTATGAGAAGCCTGGTGGGCTGCTGTCCATGGGGTCTCAGAGTCGGACATGACTGCAGCAACTTAGCATGCATGCATGCATTGGGGAAGGAAATGGCAACCCACTTCAGCATTCTTGCCTGGAGAATTTCAGGGATGGAGATGCCTGGTGGGCTGCCACCTATTGGGCCGCACAGAGTCGGACACGACTGAAGCAACTTAGCAGCAGCAAAATCAGCAGAAACTAACAAATCAACCCTGAACATTCATTGGAAGGACTGATGTTGAAGCTGAAGCTCCAATGCTTTGGCCACCGGATACAAAGAGCCAACTCATTGGAAAAGACCTTAATGCTGGGAAAGATTAAGGGCAGGAGGAGAAGAGGGTGACAGAAGATGGTTGGACAGCATCATCAACACAATGGACATGAGTTTGAGTAAGCTCCGGGAGATAGTGAAGGACAGGGAAACCTGGTGTGCCACAGTTCATGGGGTTACAAAGAGTTGGACATAATTTATTGACTGAACAACAACAACAAAACACATTATAAATCAACTATCCTTCAATATAGATAAATAAATAAGACTACATACCCATCTGGGAGTGGAAGAAGCATTCTTCAACAACATTGGAAAATTATACATAATAAGATGATTGCTTATTTTTTTAATTTATAAAAACATACATAGGGTTAATAAACAAAACCTTCAGGAAATGTCAGTTATGTAGCTGCAAACACAGACACATATACACACACAAATCCACCACAAAGAATCCTTACAAATCTACAAGATAAAAAGCTCAGATTAAAAAAAATGGTCAAAGGCTGTTGGTTAGGTAACTTGTAGGATTAGTAAATTGAAAGAGCAAAACAACAAAAAGGTGTTCAACTTCCCTTCTTATTAGCAAAATGCAAATTTAATTAACAACTAAATATCACTTTATATTTATTAGACCCACAAACATTTTCTAAAGAGAGAGCTACCTCCTGTAGTGAGATATTCAGCAAAAGGATATTCTTTTCCCTGGTGGTGGAAATGTCAAGTTTTATATCCTTTTCAGAGGGCAATCTGGTAGCACCTTTTAAAATCTGAAATAAATACACCCTTGATCTTAGAAATAACATTCTTAGGAACCTATCTCATAAAATTAAAGGCATTAAAACATAAGGCTCTAACTGTAAGAAGATTAATCACAATATTGTTTATAGTGACAAAATACTGGGTGGGGGGGAATTTAACATCAATCAATAGGGAAATGGTTGGTTAATTATGTTATATTCACATTCTGGAGTAATATGTAGCCCACTGTTAAAAAACAAAGAAATTTTACCAAAATTTACAAGACTTCTTATATATCGTTAAACATCCATTTTGTTTTTCGTTTTTGTTTTTGTTTTTGTTTTTTGTATAGAACAGATGAATAATATCCTAGCTTCTGGGTAAGGATAGGACTTTTGTGTCACAGCCTTTTTTTCTCAGCTGTCTTCTGATTTATTCCACTATTTTAGATCCTGACATTGCAAATAAGATACAGTATCTTCTGTGCAAAAACTTGTCACTTTTTCCTTAAAATATACAGTTTTCTTCAGCTCTGAATTCAGGCCCAGATGTCCAGTTCATGTGTCAGGCTATATCCAGATTCATGTAATTTTTTTTAATCACCCAGATTAGAACTCTGTGAGGCTTTTTAATTTTACACTCAGATCTCTCTCTCAACTTAGGGAAGTTTCCATCTGATTGTTTAAGGATTGCCTCTCCTGTACTCTCCTGTACTCTTTTCTCCTAAGTCACTATCACCCCTTTAACTCATATGGAATCTTCTGAGTTTCTTTTCCAATTATTTTATCTTTGTATTTGTGATTTCTTTATCTTTTAACACTCTGCTAGGAGCTTTTCTTTTGCACATGAACTTCTCCTCTAATTCAGCTATTGAATTTTGCATTTAAAAATTAATGATTTGGAGGGCTCTCCTTGTAGCTCAGTGGTAAGGAATCCACCCAGGAGACATGGGTTCTATTCCTGATCCGAAAGATCCCTCATGCCTCAGAGCAACAAAGCCCATGCGCCGCAACTACTGAGCCTGTGTTCTAGAGCCCAGGAGTGGCAACTGCTGAAGTCCCCGTGCCCTGGAGCCTGTATCTGCAACATGAGAAGTCCCTGCAATGAGAAGCCTGTGCACCACAGCTAGAGAGCAGCCCCCACTCAACAACTAGAGGAAAAGCCTGTGCAGCAACAAAGACCAAGCACAGCCAAAAATAAATAAATAAAATTACTATTTTTTTAAATAATGATTTTTGAACTCCCACACTGAATTTTGTTACATTACATTTGTTTCTTTCTATATGATCTTATTTTCCTTTTTATTTTCATGTTCATCTCCTTCCTTTGGCAGATTTATTTGATTATAATTATTTTATTATAATTCAGTTGTTTAATCTGAAACCCTCTTTGAAAGACTTAGCAGTTTAGATAGATTCCAACTGGGTTTTTATATCGGATAGCAGGATACATTTAATACATAGAATAATGCAGGTGGAGAAAGGAAGCATGATCTCCAGTTTTGAGTACAATGAGGCACCCCACTCCAGTACTTTTGCCTGGAAAATTCCATGGACGGAGGAGCCTGGTAGGCTGTAGTCCATGGGGTGGCGAAGAGTCGGACACAACTGAGCAACTTCCCTTTCACTTTTCACTTTTATACACTAGAGAAGGAAATGGCAACCCACTCCAGTGTTCTTGCCTGGAGAATCCCAGGGACGGGGCAAGCTGGTGGGCTTCCGTCTATGGGGTCTCATAGAGTCGGACACGACTGAAGTGACTTAGCAGCAGCAGCAGCAGCAGCAGCTCTGAGACTTGTCTAGTTTTGAGTATCCCACATTTTCTGAACCTGTAAGGCAAGGAAGATGCACCTCATGGTACAGTCTCATTTGAGCATCAGGAAACACTGGCACTCACCTCCTGGTCTGTATCAAACCACACAAAGATCCAAATAACAAGAATTTTCTATGATTAAACTTGCTGGTCCATGCCTTTACCTCTGCAACCATCTCTAACCAATTTCTCAGCACATAAGAGGATGATCCCTGAACGAGTTCAATAGAGAAAAAGAAACGAGCAGCCTGTAGATCTCTATAGGTCCTGGGCTCAGGAGACGTGAGTCACTTGACATCAAAGATGAAAAAGAAAAAAAGAGATCCAGTTTACATTGCTATTCCAGTTACTGTGGACAGTTCAAAAACAAAAAGCCCAAAGCCCAAGATATTTTTATTCTTTTAAAAACACTGTAGGCTTCCTATGTGTTGGATTATAGTTCATACCATTAGACAGAAATCACACCCACATTTCTGCCTAAGACATGTCCTTCTGTATCTCAGGTTGTATGTGTAGCTGTTGTGGAAAATGCCCCTAGATTATCAGAAGTACAGTGAGCTATGCACAAAATATTATTAGTGCCCCTATTGTTTGGCTCAGAGGTTAAAGTGTCTGCCTGCATCTGCCCGCAATGCGTGAGACCTGGGTTCGATTCCTGGGTCTGGAAGATCCCCTGGAGAAGGAAATGGCAACCCACTCCAGCATTCTTGCTTGGAGAATCCAATGGATAGAGGAGGCTGGTGGGCTGCAGTCCACGGCGTCACAAAGAGTCGGACACAACTGAGCGACTTCACTTTCACTTTTCACTTTCACTGTTTTTCTGGAGGCAAAACCTCAAGTCTTCCCAAGGTCCTGTGTGTGTATGCTCAGTTGTGTTCGACTCTTTGCGACCCCATGGACTGTAACCCGCCAGGCTGCTCTGTCCATGGAATCTTCCAGCCAACAATACTGGAGTGGGTTGCCATTTCCTGCTCTAGGGAATCTTCCCAACTCAAGAATTGAACCCCACATCTCTCTCTTGCGTCTCCTGCATTGGCAGGCAGATTCTTTGCCACTTCTCCACCTGGGAAGCTAACCAAGGGTATTACAGCCATACCTCATATTTTGATCTCTGCCCTGAGGTCACTTCTCTTTGAGAACATTTTGCTGGCTGGAAAACCATTTTGGTACCTCTGTATTTCCTCTAAGTTCTGAAAACTAAACATTTCATTTTCAGTCCATCTGGCTCTCCTCAGGTTTATCATACCAGTTGGCAACTTTAACATCCTACCTGGAAACTTCTTTAGCAAAAACCTGAGATTAAATACTTTTCTCTATTTCTCATGTTATTGCAAGTAGGAGTTTCAGTGTTTTGCCAGTACATAATTTTTCTCCAGCCTAAAATGACATTTCTCTCACTGTCCTCCAGATTTTCAGCAACCTTCTCCTCAAGGCCCCTCCACTTTCTCTATTTAATAATCACCTTGAGGCGCTCCCAGATTTTTCTGTCACTGACCCTCAAGCCAGCGCCACAGGCTTTAGTTTTGCATTCCTGCAGTACTTCACGTTAATGGCAGCATCCCAAATTCTGTACCAATTACCTATGGCTATACAACAAGCTACTCCAAAAGCAGACTTAAATCAGAAGCAATCTTTATTTTTTTTTATTTTTTTTTATTTTTTGCAGATCTGCAATTTGGATAGAGCTCATTGAGGAGGATTCATCCAGATGGCATGTAGTACAGGAGGGTGGACTCCAAATTGCTCGAGGGTAGGACAACTTGGGGTTTCACAGAAATCTCTCTCTCTCAGCTCCTCTCCATAGAGTCTCTCCACATGATCTTTCCAGCCCACCACTTTGAGTAATCCATCTCCATGTTTATGTAGGGGCCCAAGAACAAGTATTATAAGAAACCAAGCAGGATGCTGCAAGTCTTTTTACAGTGTTCTTTGTTACTCAGTGGTGATCATGGTGATTTAGTTGCTCAGTCCTGTCTGACTCTTGCAATCTCATGGACTGTAGCCCACCAGGTTCCTTTACTGATGGGATCTCCCAGGCAAGAATACTGGAGTGGGTTGCCATTTCCTCCTCCAGGGGATCTTCCTGACCCAGGGATCAAACCCATATCTCCTGCATTGCAGGCAGATATTTTTACCAATTGAGCCACCAAGGAAGCCCCTTCTTATACAGGGTCATCTCAAATTCAGTGAGAAAAGAGGACCATACAAGGGCACGTACAAGGGGACAAGGATTATCAGCAATCAAGGTCAACTTGGAGGCTAACTCCCACAACCAGTTCTTCTCCTTCCTTACCCAGGCCATACATCTTTGATTTATTTATCACATATTATTGTAAACTCACTATTTTATTTCTTCCTTTATGCAACAACCAAACTTTCAAGTCTGTGATGCCATCCAACCATCTCATCCTCGGTCATACCCTTCTCCTCCTGCCCTCAATCTTTCCCAGCATCAGGGTCTTTTCCAATGAGTCAGTTCTTCCCATCAGGTGGCCAAAGTATTGGAGCTTCAGCTTAGCATCAGTCCTTCCAGTGAATATTCAGGACTGATCTCCTTTAGGATGGACTGGTTGGATCTCCTTGCAGTCCAAGGGATTCTCAAGAGTCTTCTCCAACACCACAGTTCAAAAGCATCAATTCTTCATTGCTCAGCTTTCTTTATGGTCCAACTTTCACATCCATACGTGACCTCTAGAAAAACTATGGCTTTGACTAGATAGACTTTTGTTGGCAAAGTAATGTCTCTGCTTTTTAATATGCTGTCTAGGTTGGTCATAGCTTTTCTTCCAAGGAGCAAGGGTCTTTTAATTTCATGGCTGCAGTCACCATCTGCAGTGATTTTGGAGGCCAAGAAAATAAAGTCTGTCACTGTTTCCACAGTTTCCCTAACATTTGCCATGAAGTGATGGGACCTGATGCCATGGTCCTAGTTTTCTGAATGTTGAGTTTTAAGCCAACTTTTTCACTCCGCTCTTTCACTTTCAAATTAGAAAATACCCCCCAAAATATACAATGGTGACTCTCATACAAGTATAAAAATGAACCCCTGCGAGAAGCTCTTTTTAGTTAATATGCAGCTACAAAATAGTGAGAAAGATCTTTTAATAAGCATACCATAAATTGCATATTAAATAGTTCTTTATACTTCACAGAAGTATCTTCCCTCAAGACTAGTTTAGTGATTATCTTTTGTTCAAAAGCTGCCACAAAGTAGATTGTGTGCCACTGAGGATATTATTAAAGTGTGCCACTTTATTTTAAAAGTTGGGGATTGTTTTTCTACTATTATCCAGAGAGGGTAGACAATAGATGAAATAAGTAGTATATAATCTAATATACAGGCCTCCCTGTAGCTCAGCTGGTAAAGAATCGCCTGAAAGAGAGGAGACCCCAGCTCAATTCCTAGGTCAGGAAGTTCCCCTGGAGAAGGGATAGGCTACCCACTCCAGTATTCTTGAGCTTCCTGGGTTGCTCAGCTGGTAAAGAACTTGCCTGCAATGCAGGAGCCCTAGGTTCCATCCCTGGATCAGGAAGGTACCCTGAGGAGGGCATGGCAACCCACTCTAGTATTCTTGCCTGGAGGGACAGAGCATCCTGGTGGGCTACAGTCCATGGGGTTGCAAAGAGTCAGACACGACTGACCAACTATGTACAGCACAACAATCTTATATATACACATATTCATACACTAATAAATATATATATTCATTCTACCATCTTGCTACAAAATCTGTTTTTAAATTTTATGATTATCCACAAAGAACAGATTTTCCAGTACTGAGAATGTTTAAAATAAAATCCATTGTTAGTAATTTTCAAGAAAAATCACAAAATATTTGGGGTCAATGATAGTCGTGTTAGAGTTGATTCACAGACTTCTAAAGTGACAGCTTATAGTGTGATAGTATCCACAATTTCTGATTTGTCTATAAAATTTATGTCATTTAAAGTTTGTTGACAGACACTATAAGAACAAAGGGGTGCATTCTGAAAGCTGTAATTTGACAGTGCCAGAATAAAAGTTCTATTTGACTGACTTGTCAAATAGAACTTTCCTTATTATAACTTCTATGATAATAAAATAAATCAGTACAACTGAAAACAATTTACATTAGTTGGTTACATTTGAAAAGGCCAAAAGAGTTATGGATAACAGCAGTAACTCTGCGTATCCCTATAAAAATCTACATTATGGCTTGCTCTAACCAATAAAATGTGAATGACTGGGTTTTGCATTTCAATTATTGCATAAAAGCATTTCTAGGGTATTAACAACCAGCTGGTAAAGCCTTTTATCATTTCATGGCATAACATTGTTTAATTTCAGGATAATAACCATGTTTTATGCCACTTTTTGTCATCAGTTTTTCCCCCTTACCCTCATCAATCTGGTAATTGTTATGTAAAAATCTACTTATAAGTTCTTTAATAAGTTAGTTTCATGATATATCAATTTAGCATTATTTACGCACTATAGAACATAAACTCATTAATATGTACCATAATGGCATATTAGGAAAGTATTGCCACTTTTTTTCTTTTCTATATGGATTTAGTTCTAGTATATAAAATTTACAATAACTATATTATTCCAAACACCACAAAAAGCTTGAGATGTCATTCATTTTTGTTCAAAATGCACTTATTCAGCATCTTTTGCAGTATTTTAATTATTTTCAAAAACATCAAAATAGTAAAATTCTATGTTGATTTGAAATAATATTATGTTAAAATACATTCTATCTTCTCTTATTTAATATTCAGCTTCAAATTCAGGTCTGTTCTAAGTCCTTGGACCTGGAAGTAGAATCCACTATTTTTGGCTCTATATATAATTGAAATTTTTTAAGTCATTTAGATAATGAAATGTATAGCATATATTTTTAAAGTGTCTTATGATTTAGAAATAATGTATTATCATGTCATGACATAGATAAGAAAGCTAAGTCTCAGAAAAGTAAATTTTTTAGCCAAGATTACTCAAGTATATAATGAAAAAGCAAAGTCTAAACCTGTCTTCTCATTTCAGTGTGTTCTTTACCCCAACGTGACATAATTAGCTGACTTTATAAGACAATTGATAAGTCATTCAACTTATCCTGGTCATGAAAGAAAGGCATCCAGAGGGTAATTGGGCTAAAGAAACTATTTTCCTAAAGAAAAAAATTATACAGCTAATATTGCCAAGTTAGAGATTTTATTCTCCATGTATAAATATATGTAAGAATCAAGATGAACTAGATATCACTTTTCAGTCATTTGCTGCCTGGACTTGATGGTTTATACCCTTTCAAGGCTACATAAACTTGTTTAACCCAGGATATCACTGGATATGGCAGCATTGCACAGTAGACATATGCTCTGAGCTCAGAAGTTGAGCAACTGGTGCAACTCTCTCTTTTCAAGTGAGACTGGACTGTCTGTGTTAGACCATCCATAAGTAATCAACTGATATGATTTTTTAATCTGGTATGATGTCTTTAACTTAATAATGATATTGTTATCTGAAAGTTATTAAATGTATTAAAATAAAAATACATAATGCTAGATATTTGCATATACTGCTAATGGAGGGGAAAGTAAGCATAATTTTTACAGTTTTAAAGTTAATAGACTTTTGTATATTTGATTTTTTTCCAATGCTGTTCATTTCTTCTTACTCTTCTGCAACATCATCATTTTCCTTCAGGCAGATGAAGTTTCTTTAGAATTTTGTACAATGCTGGTTGTTGGTGACACTGGCTCTCAGGTATTGTTTATCAAGTAATGCTTTATTTCAGCTCTGCTGGGAATAGAATTCTGAATTGGCAATTTTTTTTCTTTTAATCCACTTTAAAATGTCATTCCATTTGTCTTCTGGCTTTATATTTTCCATTCAGAAATCAGCTACTGTTTTTATTATTTTTCCCCTAAAGGTAGTATGGTTTTTTTCTTACCTATATTTAAGACATTATCTTTGTTTCAGAAGTTTGAACATGATGCCCCTAAGTGTGGTTTATCTGAGCTAAGGGCTTTACCCAATGGATTGATATCTTTCATTAAAATAGAAAAATCCATGTTTATCGTTACTTCAAATACTGCATTTTCTATTTTCTCTTCCTTCTCTCCTTTCCTATCATCAGTTATCCTATATAAAGTATTTTGACAGCAACCTAAATAAAACTTGAGTCTCAATTCCCCCACCACCACCACCATCATATAATTAATATGCTATTTTCTGCATCCCTGATTTCAAATTCACTTATATTGGCTTCTGTTGTTCCAACCTATGTTTAAGCTTCTTTAACAAATTCCTTATTTAAGATATTATATTTTTCACTTCTAGAATGTCCGTTACCTATTGATAATGAAATCAAATTCTCTGTTAAATACAACAGATTTTTATGTCTTTTGGTCATATTTTTCTTGTTTTCTTCATAAACTCTTCTCTGCTAACTCCAATATCTGGAGGATTTTTGGTCTGCTTCTTTTAACTTATTTTTCCCTTGATTATTGGTTACCTTCTTCTGATTCTTGAATTTTCTATAGACATCACAGACCAAATGGTGTTGGGGCTCTAAATTATGTTACTGTCTTCAAAAGATTATGGAATTATATTATAATAGCAATCAAATTTCTAGCAAATCATCCTGATCCTCACAAGGCTTGGTTTTAGGATTTGGTAGGCTAAGTTCATTTCAGTTTTTAGTCCATTGGTATATTCTTCACTCCTAAAGTGTGAGGCTTTCACTTTGAATGTGGCATTTCTGGGATTGTCAACTAAAAGATTTTGGTATTCACAAAGTTTTCTCCTAACTATTTAACTAGGAACTCCAACATTTCCCAAACACGTGTAGCCTCTGAAATCTTTGTTTACCTATCAGCCTCCCAGCAGCTCTTCTCCACCAAAAGTTTCCCAAAGTTTTGAGAGGAATTTCTGCACAGAATTTTGAGTTGTTGTTTTTTTTTTTCCCCCTGTCTGACTTCCTCCCTTCTAGTAGCCGACCTCCCAAAAGGAAGCTGTTTTAACTGTCCTAAATTCTAATCTCCATTTTCTCTTCCAAACACAAATTCTATTTTTCACTTGAGCTTTCTCTGGAGCAATCCAGTGTGAACAAGGAACTCTCATCTTGTGCTTCCCTTCATTCTAGGCTTGTAGCTCAGTAGAGGTCACTGTCTAATACCTAGAAGCCACCGTTTTATATATTTATTCCAGGCTTTTATTTGTTTGCAGCAGTATGGCAAGCTGATAATATCTACTCAGCTGCTCCCTCATGATTAGAAACAGAAGACCATAACTTTTCATGGAAGATATTTTTATCCTTTTTGAGGAGGAGATGCTTGAAATTCAGAGAGGTTCTTAACCTGCCAGTTGTTTTATCTATAGCAGGACTGGGAGTTTTCCTTAAAGTTCTCTATTTTTCTCACTGTTAGCAATGTCTTCTCTCTAGTCAGGCTACTTTTCTCAAAGTGTCTGACATTTGTCCACTTACATTCATTTGCTCAGGATTTTCTCTTTTTCTGTATCCCCAAATTACCCTATTTGTAGCCTTATCATCATTCATAATTTTTCTATGAAAATAATTTAATTCTATTCACATTAATTTATCTTTGAATATTTACTGTAGTTTTGGACAATAATATTCATTATTGTTATCTAATTTTATCATGATTAATTGTTAACATAAAGAAGACTATCATATATAATAGACAGTGATTTTTGCTATAGTAGAGTTAACTTAAATGAACTCTAAGTCTTATCTTCTATATAATGTACAGCAGTTAACACTTGTGTTTAGTGTTTCAGCTTGCAGTTACTGATTTTTTTCACTGGCTCCCTTGGTGTTTTTTCTTTATGTGTATAATATAGCTGTCAGCCAATTATTTGGGCAAATCAGAGTACTTGGCCCCCATCTGACCCCTTTCCTTTGAAGATTTTCTACCCTAAACTTTTGACTGTTCCTCGAGTCCTTAACTCTGTCCTTTGATACCTCAAGCTCATACATCTATGATTTTCTGAATGTCAAGTTATATATGAATCAGGGAATGCTCTCATGCAAAAGGTCACAAAGTCAGAAACCATTCCAATTCCTCTTTTAAGGATAAGCTCCTGTACAGTTCTTGTTTTCTTGTTATTGCTTTCCAGTGCCTAGAAATAGTGGGATTTTATCACTGTTACCTGTAGGAGGATTAATTCTTCCAACCAAGCTTCTCTGACATTACCAGCAGCTGAAATTCCGGTATTTTTAAATCTAGAGAAATTTTCCTACAAAAAATCAAAATCATAAAAGAGGTTTCATCTTTTTCTTTCAGAAATTTTATTAGCCAAGATGTTGCATTTTCCTATCTTAAATCTCCCAGGTTGTTCTTCTAGTTTTCACAGTTATTTCATGGTCCATGGGTTTCAGTCTTTTCAGCATGTAGAATGTTCAACCCGTAAAATCATATTTGCCAAATAGAGGAAAATCACATTTATTAATTTTCTAATCTGTAACAGGTACTAGACTAAGCATTTTGCATGTTATTTCTTTTAATGAGCTTCCCTGGTGGCTCAGACGGTAAAGCGTCTGCCCACAATGAGGGAGACCTGGGTTCGATCCCTGGGTCGGGAAGATCCTCTGGAGAAGGAAATGGCAACCCACTCCAGTACTCTTGCCTGGAAATTTTCATGGACAGAGGAGCCTTGTAAACTACAGTCCACGGGGTCCCAAAGAGTCGGGCACGACTGAGCGACATCACTTCTTTTAATGTATTCCTTGCAAGTCAAAGTGCATGGTTGACTTGAAACATGTGGCCGTCCAATTTATGCCCAGATTGTATGTGAATGATAATAATAATGGTAACAATGATTGCTCCTGGATCTGATATCTCATCTGCTGGGACTCCTATCTCTACTAGTACAATCTCAGGGCTATTCATAAATTCTCCTTTGTATATTTAAAGACTGTTTCCTGATGAGACCAGTATCCTATGCCCTGTCATTTTCTGATGCCTTTAGATGCTATTCTCCTATTTTTTTCAATTATATGAACTAACCTTAGAGTGGGTTTAGCATTGATAACACTCCTTCTGTTTTTATAGTTTACAGATTCACATGCTGCTTGATTTTTGAAAGCATTGTCTCTCCCCAGTGGCACAGAAACTATTTAAAATCTCAAAACCAAATGATCTGTTCTCTTATATTTGTATAGCACCGTCAGTGTTGTTAGCATTTTACCTGATAAATGCTTTTAGTTTCTCAAAGAAATTTTGAAAAAAATTTTAAAACTGACTTTAAAAACTATTGTCTAACTACAAAGTAATCTTCCCTGTGGAAAACAAATTAATATTGTTAACAAATAATGATTAAGAGTCATCTGCTTCATGACTCTGCATTGCAAGGTCATTTCTTGGGTTTTTAGGGAACAGATTTTACCCCTTTTAATTTAGTGTCAATGTCTAGTCTTTTTTGGGCGGTGACTATTAACTGGAAAAGATGTTCCACTTTTCTTTCCCCCAGGGAGGTTATCAGGTCCTTATGCAAATGCAACCTCTGGAGACAAAAATGCAATCTCTGCTAGGGTTCTTCTTTTCTTTTTCTTTTTCCCTTTTTAAATTAATTTTTATTTTGCTAAGTGTCCTGCAATTGATGGTTCAGGTTTCATCATTGTTATTGGCTATCAACTTAAAGTTTGAGTTAGAAGTTCCAAGGAATGATGACATCAAACTTTATGATAACATGGGGGTACTCCAGGGCAATAAGAGGATCAGACAAGGAGCTACACAGCCAGAAACTTCCTGTGAATTACTCCATAACTGGTCCAGTGCTGCTGAGGATCAGTACTGGTGCCATAACTTGCACCATTGATCTTGGGCACTAGATGTCCACATTATAATTCAGGCTGCCTCTGCAAACTGAAAACTGAGCTCAGTCCAAAATGAATGGATTCCAAGCCATCTGCGTCTTCACTTCTGAATCAAAGTCACAAATGGCAGTGTCTGGTGGCTACAGCCTGGATCATACATACTGTACTTCCAGCTCCTGAGACAGCAGAAGTGTTTCTGATTTCTATCTTGGAAAAACGTGAAAAAATGACTTGTGAAATTCCCCAGACAAAGGACAGATTTTCAGAGGTCCTATTTAGCCAAAAGTCTGGCGCATTTCTACTAGATAGTCATCAGTGTCTGCATGGAAATTCGGTCATGGACTTAGAGGTTATCCACCAGGAAAAATGGGTGGTGTAGCTATTCACCTTGCTCATTCACTGTAATTTGTGTCTTATGTTATTCCTAAAGGGAAACTTGTGTATTATTCTACTTTTCAAGGCAAAACAGAGTCTACTGAAATATGTGGAGAAGACTTAGACATTGAAAGAGATTATCTACAGAGCTGTGGATCCAGGCAGAAACCAGTGCAGATATATATATATTATGTTACATGAAATAGCTTGCAGGTCTCTATATTCCTAATGGGCTTCCCAGGTGGATCAGATGGTAAAGAACCCACTCGCAATGCGTGCACCTGGGTTCGATCCCTGAGTAGGGAAGATCCCCTGGAGGAGAGTATGGCAACCCACTCAGGTATTCTTGCCTGAAGCATCTCCATGGACAGAGGATCTGGTGGGCTGCAGTCCATGGAGCCGCAAAGAGCTAGACACAACTGAGCAACTAAGCATAGCTCATGATCCTAAGAGCATCCTTATGAAATAAAATAACCTATTAGAGACAACAGACTGGGACCTCATTTCTGGAAACATTGGGAACTAGAAGAGAAATTCAAATGGAGATTATACTTCAGAGTTCAGGGGCAGTTGTTCTTCTTCTAATTGTTATTCCCTTCCTCAGACACATTTCTCATTTTGACAAAGGGAGTGTGGGTTTTTACAAACCCTGTAGATGGAAGTATAATCACCAGCAGTGACAGTGAACAGCATGAGAAGAAAGGAACAATGCTAACATTAGCTTATCACCTTGTCACCAGCTGAAGCTGTGATGCCTCACATATGCCTGAGTAGAGCTGAGAAAATAGGTAAACTTTTTGCAGAGTTTTTCACTTTATAAATCTTGAAGACAAAAGCTGCAATTAAAAGTTGACATGTTTACTTCTGCTTTGGAGAATATTAAAAAATCAAAGATCTTTTAATAAAGAAGGAATTTCTGACCTCCCTAAGACCTTCTCCTACAGATACATTTGTTCTTTAAGAAAAAAGAGCCTTCATAGTGTAAGAAAAAATTTAAACTTCTTAGAACTTTTTTTATGATTCTCGTTTAAACTTTTCATAGAAACCTCTGTAAAGAAAAATAACTAAGAGGAAAAGTCAAAATCAGACATGCAGAGTTTTATTTGCTTTAACGAGTGAAAATCACTTAGTCATGTCCAACTGTTTGTGACCCCATGGACTATATAGTCCATGGGATTCTCCAGGCCAGAGTACTGGAGTGGGTAGCCTTTCCTTTTTCCAGGGGATCTTCCCCACCCAGGAATCGAACCGGGTCTCCTGCATTGCAGGCAGATTCTTTACCAACTGAGCTATCAAGAAAGCCCTTATTTGCTTAATGTTGGCAATTTGTTTTGTTTGGTTTTGTTTACTTGTGTTGGTTAGGTCATTTCAAAGACCCTTAGCTTTGTTTTGACACAGATTTTCTTTCAATAAATTCTAAAATAGTTCTCATGGGCTTGCTGTATTGCTTCTAGGGGTCTTTGCATCTATCTATCTATAGCATCAAATGTATCCTTGATCCTTAATCCCGTCTGATAATATAACAGATTTTTGTGGGGTTTTTTTGTTGGGCGGGGTGGGGGGAGGGCAAGCCAGGGGACATATGGGATCTCAGTGCCCAGACCAGGGATCAAACTTGAGTCCCCTGCAGTGGAAGTACAGGGTCTTAACCACTGGCACCAGGGAAATCCCAACAGATTTCTTATATTAATTCCTACATATAGAAATGTATGGTGGATCCAGAGCCTCAAAGAGTTAAACACAGAAAGTGGAAACTAGAGTTAAAATGGGGAGCAGATGGACAAGTGAGGAAAGAAGCACACTGTAAGAACTTATTTCATCTAGTCATCTCTTGCAGGAAACATGAAATGGGGTCCCTGATTCCCTGACCTCATCACCATCAAGGAGGTATTCCTTCATTCAGTAATGTCCCCCGATCACTAAAGATCACACAACACTGCCTAGCACTGTGCACATTTTCCTAGTATGCTTGATGTCTGTCCAAAATGATGACTTTACCCTTTCTCTTCTGTTGACAAGTCTACCTTCCATTCCACCATCAAAGAGCTTTCCCTTTCTTTATTAGGAAAACAGAAGCAACACGAGCAACCACACCTCTAGCAACCCATCCACATCTCGTTTCATCTGCCTCTGTGGCTCTGTCTCCACTCCACAGAAGTGATTTTTGCTCCTCTTTGCTGCTCTCAAAGGCTCACACATCCTCTCGGTTTAGAATCCTTCAGCGCTCTCCCCAGGAGTCTGCAGTACCAATTTCTCTGTCTCTAGTGGATCATTTTCAATAACTGCATACCTACTTATTAACTCCCACCCTAAAAAAATAAACAAAATTCTCCTTCTCATATCACATTCAGTTGCCATTTCAATAATTCATGAATCAATAATAAACCCTAAATTACTCTAGCAGTGACCTTTACATATATGTCATAATCTCTGTAAAACCTCCTGCTTCTAACTTAACATGGTCAAAAGGAAATGTCCACTCTCCATCATCAACAACCAATCTTTCCCTCTCAGAAATACTACAGTCTTATTTGCAGTATTTTAAGCCAAATAGGCAGAGATTATTCTTGGTTCTTTTTCTTTCACCTCAACAGCACTGTAGGCACCAGACTAAGCTAGATTCCATCAGCGATTCATAGATAGTTTTTGAACAAATTAAAGTTAGGTGTTAGCTTAGATTAAAAAAATCAGGCTGACTAACTTCCTTGGCCTCTTTTCCAGGCCAACTCTTTAGTATAAATTTGCTCAGAACTGTGACCATGAGTAGGATTCAATAAATGCAGACTGCAAAGAGAGGAGTCCATTTGTCCCACCATAGGCTTATTCCCTATAATAGCTATTATCAATACTTCAATATATTATTGTTGTTTCAGATAAAGCTTTGTCTGGTGCCTGCAGGCCAGATGGCCCTGCCCATGCCATCCACTCTGGGAAGTGAAATGAAGAAAGGGCCTGAGATCACCCCAAAGAATAGAGCTTGCTACTCACACAGCAACTTGCCAAATATATGAACATACACATTCTTAGTTTCCCTCTATTCACTTTTTAATGGGCATTCGCTTGCGTCTAGCTTGTTCTGTATGAAGTGGGGCAGGGGAACATTGTTGCCACAATAGTGTGACAATAAACACAAAATTAGAATTTGTTGGTTTTGACTTCTCCAAGTTTTGTATTATTCTTACTTGCTATTCTTTTTCATTCTTTTTTTCTTGTTCAAAATCACGGAGCAGTCAACTCTGATTTAAAAGTTACAAGGTACATTCCAACTCTATCTATCTCAGAGTAAGGAGGTGAAAAACACACTGAAAGTCACCGTCATTTTTCTGCCCCTATACAGAACTAACTGTTTTAAATATGTATTTGTGCTTCCACATATCACTTTTTTCATCACTGCCTGAACTTTCATTGGGCTAATGTGAAAATGAAAAGAAAATACATAAGAAAGCACATAAGTAAAATGTGCTAACATAAAGATATATATCAAGATTGCCATGGGGAAAAGCAGCATTTCCCTACCAGTTCTTAAACTGTACCCCAATGTTCATTGTAGCACTGTTTATAATAGCCAGGACATGGAAGCAACCTAGATGTCCATCAGCAGATGAATGGATAAGAAAGCTGTGGTACATATATACAATGGAGTATTACTTAGCCATTAAAAAGAATACATTTGAATCAGTTCTAATGAGGTGGATGAAACTGGAGCCGATTATACAGAATGAAGTAAGCCAGAAAGAAAAACACCAATACAGTATACTAACACATATATATGGAATTTAGAAAGACGGTAATGATAACCCTGTATGCAAGACAGCAAAAGAGACACAGATGTACAGAACAGTCTTTTGGACTCTGTGGGAGAGGGAGAGGGTGGGATGATTTGGGGGAATGGCATTGAAACATGCATAATATCATATAAGAAACAAATCACCAGTCCAGGTTCGATGCATGATACTGGATGCTTGGGGCTGGTGCACTGGGACGACCCAGAGGGATGGTATGGGGAGGGAGGAGGGAGGAGGGTTCAGGATGGGGAACACATGTATACCCATGGCAGATTCATGTTGATGTATGGCAAAACCAATACAATATTGTAAAGTAATTAACCTCCAATTAAAACAAATAAATTTATATTTTAAAAATAATAATAAAATAAAAGCCTTGACCTGTCCTAATTCATCATTTTGGTTTTATGCTATATTTTAATGATGGTATTTTTATAAAGAATACATATCTTTGATATAAGCCATGCTGAAGCACTTTTTGAAAATGAGTGTAAGTTCTAATAAACTAACACAGTAATATACTCACCACCAAAGATTTTCTGTTGAACAGAAAAGCTATCCTGCTACTCTCTATTTTCCATTGATCTTTCTAACACAGGGATTACCAACACAGTCATTGCAGACACTAGGGGATGAACAAATCTTTCTTGTTGTGTGTTGTCCTGTGGAAGGTTCAGTACCTCTCTGGTCTCTACCCACCAGATGCCAAGAGTACACATATACCCCAAGATGTGACAACTAAACATGTCTCCAGACACTGCCAAATGTCCCAGTGGACAAAACCACCACTGCCAGAGAACCATTGCTTTAACAGAATCTAAAATGACTTTCCTTAGAGATGACTTTCCTGAGAATCAAGGAATAAACTATTTAGTATGTTTTATTATCAACTAAATGGGTAAGACTAGGTTGATTTGCGGGAAACTATTTCTAGAGCAGAATGGAGAAAAGGGTGAAAATCATGAAAAATCTTAGTGTCTCAGGTTCTTCACTATTTCACTGAAAATATTTCAAATACTTTCTATCAAATGTTTGTTATGAATTTAGAAAATTCCTCAGACCTGCACATGAAATAAGAAGAAAAAAAAAAAAGAACTGTTTTTTGAAAATCTACTGTGATCTAAGCACTGCCTTTAATATTTTCCATACATTATCTGTTATCTCAGTCAATATGGTAAGTAAGAGCACGGGTTCTATAGAATACAAACTTCAGTTTGCCTTGTCTTAGTCACTTCCTAGTTGTGCAACATTATACATGCTGCTTAATTACTTTGAGCTCAGTTTCTTCAATTGTACATATGGTTAACAATAGTTTCTACCTCATAGGATTACTGTGAGATTTAAATGTGACAACGAATGAGCAAAGTCACAAATACTTACGCTGTAAATATTCCCAGATGTGAAATAGGGAAACCTTAGTCTTTCATCATACTAAAATTCGGCAATTTACAGGTCCTTAAAACGTCACGTCTTTCAAATAAAATTTCAATGATTTCTTTTTTACTCCTTATCTAATTTCCTTTGCATACATTGCAATTTTTCAAGTTCTTCAGCCTCAAGAGATTAATGCTGTATGATAAATTCCGTCAGACTAAAAGTGATAATGTCCTTTGGCTTATTTGCAGTAACGGTTTAATAACCTATTCTGAGACCCAGTGTCATCTGTAAAAACAAAAGTCCGAATACTTAAGAGTGGATGTATTTTTAATGCACTTGATGAATAATAATGGACTAAAAACTGACAATAGATGTCAGAGAGGGAAAAGTAGAAACCTCATCATTCCCTTCCTCATGTTTTGTATTTTATCTTTGATAGTATAGTATATATATAATTTTTAAAAGCAGAATTTTAAAACACTATGTTTGATTTATTGAGTATAATACACTCACTTGAAATGCTCCATTTTTATTAATTTTGATATACAGTGACACAGAAATAAGAGTGACGACTTAGTAACTGCATGGATAACTGCTTGATTTATTTTCTGTCTCTATAAAAGCTAAATTAAACCTGAAAAGTAAGTTTAATATCATCAAGTTATCTCTTCATATAGATGATTCTTAAATAGCAAATATTGGTAGGGATTCTAATATCTGAATATGGAAGAGATCTTGGGATCTTATCATAGACCACTGAGGAGCAGCTGAGGAAATTACATGCTTCTGTACAGTCCATGTAATATACCAGTAGGAAACGTCCAGTTTTATTCATATATATACACACTGCACTTAATTCTTACTTTAAATACGTTGTTTGGGATCATACATTTAACCCCAAATATTCAAGATTTATAAGTATTATACATATTAAAGATCAACTGATGACTAGGTATACAAAACTATTATTTGCACTTAAATTAACACAGTATATAATTCCTACAGAATCCCTATCAAAAGAAAAAATTTATATAAAAAATACTTTAAAAATTCAATAACCAGGGGACTTCAAGCTTCCAATGGAGAGGGCTAAGGTTCAATCCCTGATCAGGGAACTAAGATCTCAAAACCCACACTGTGCTACAAAAAAAGAAAATAATTTAAAATTCAATCACTGGATCAGGAGAATATAGATAACTTTTAAATATGAAATCAGCTGCAATCATGGTAGGTACTTTGCCTTGCACAAACAAAAATTATTTGATAATATGGAATGGATGATGTCAAGTATATCATGCAAAATGAGAGGCTGGATGAAGCACAAGCCAGAATCAAGATTCCCAGGAGACATATCAATAACTTCAGATACCACCCTTATGGCAAAAAGTGAAGAGGAACTAAACAGCTTCTTAATGAAAGTGAAAGAGAAGAGTGAAAAAGCTGGCTTAAAACTCAATGTTCAAAAAGCTAAGATCATGGCATCAGGTACCATCACTTCATGGCAAATAGATGGAGAAACAATGGAAACAGTGAGTGACTTTATTTTCTTGGGCTCCAAAATCACTGCAGATGGTGACTGCAGCCATGAAATTAAAAGATGCTTTGTCCTTGGAAGAAAAGTTATGACCAACATAGACAGAGTATTAAAAAGCAGAGAAATTACTTTGCCAATAAAGGTCCGTCTAGTCAAAGCCATGGTTTTTCCAGGAGTCATGTGTGGGTGTGAGAGCTGGACTATTAAGAAAGCTGAGTGCCGAATAATTGATGCTTTTGAACTGTGGTGTTGGAGAAGACTCTTGAGTGTCCCTTGGACTATCAGGAGATCCAACCAGTCAATCCTAAAGGAAACCAGTCCTGAATATTCATTGGAAGGACTGATGCTGAAGCTGAAGCTCTAATACTTTGGCTACCTGATGAGAAAAACTGACTCAGTAGAAAAGATGCTGGGAAAGATTGAAGGCAGGAGGAGAAGGGGACGACAGAAGATGAGATGGTTGAATGGCATCCCCGACTCAATGGACATGAGCTTAAGCAAGCTTCAGGAGTTGGTGATAGACAGGGAGGCCTGGCGTGCTGCAGTCCATGGGGTCACAAAGAGTTAGACATGACTGAACAACTGAACTGAACTGAATGGATGATAGAACAATGTATTTAGTTGCTCTGTGGTGTCCAACTCTTTGTGACCCCATGGACCATAGCCCGCCAGGCTCCTCTGTCCATATGGATTCTCCAGGCAAGAATACTGGAGTGGGTTGCCATGCCGTCCTCCAGGAGATCTTCCCAACCCAGGGATCAAACTCAGCTCTCCTCCATTGCAGGCAGATATTTTACCATCTGAGCCACCAGGAAAGCCCCAAGAGAACAATGCCTGTACTTAACTAAAAAGTTGACCTTAGACCACTGTATAATTTCTCCTGTCGGTCTGTGAGATCCTTTCAAAAACATCCCCCATCCCATTAGCTGGTGTTCGTTCACCTATAAATACCTAAAACAACTGGTTTAGTCTCCAGTGAACATCTATAATGCCTCCTTCAGCCTCTGATTCCTGATCCATTTCCACATAGACACTTTATAAGGGCCCAATACCCCTGGGGCAGCCCTTTTGGACCAAGCCTCTTTTTAAGATGGCTCTGGTGCTACTCTAATGCCATAACGCTCTGATCTCTTCAACCACATGAGTAGCTAGATGTGTTTTCTCCACAAGTAGCTTCCAACTTTGGTTTTGAGTCTCTTCCTTTGTAAATAAACTTAAGTAGTCTTACACCTTGCTCTGAATGAGTGTTTCTTAATATCAATTGTATGGTTGTTGGTATTTGGGGCCTTGGCCAAAGTTAGGCAGAGTACCAGATTAGTCTCCTGTTTCAAAGACAACAAAGAAACATTCATTCATATATACATACATTCATATATACATACAGCCATTCAACTCAATTTACTGATGGTCTGCTAGTATTTTGAATCCAGAGCAGGGGAAGAGAAGTTAGCTGTGGTAAAAAGAAAATCATTTCCTCTCACTTATTAAAAAAAAAAAGAATAAACTATCACTACAGTTGGAGGTATTTGTAAATTTGGTGAGTCTTTAGGCTTATTTTTTTGCTCCTGTCCAAATATTTTCCCCTTCAAGTGCATATAAAATAGGTGATTAAAATATTACACACATATGATGAGATCTTGGCAATAAAGTTTGAGGAAATAGAAACAAAGCTACAATAATAATTCAATGAAAGTTGAAATACTCTTACTTTAACACTGAATGGGATCAAATATATAAACATTAAGCATAATCATTAACCAGGCCTTTTTTAATAGTACAATACAAAAATAAATTGAGAAAAATCACAGGCCAAAATTCTGACATTTGCAGAAAACCCAGCACACCAGGTGCTATCAGTTTATTATTCTCAACAAAGAGCTTTAAGATAGCAAACACTGTTTTAAGATATGCTCCAAATTTTGCTAAAGCCTCCAATTAAGAGAAAGCATTTGTTCCGTACAATTTGTACCATACATACGAGCTTCCCCAGTGGCTCAGATGGTAAAGAATCCACCTGTGATGTGGGAGACCTGGGTTTGATCCCTGGGTCGGAACGATCCCGTGGAGAAGGAAATGGCAACCCACTCCAGTGTGCTTGCCTGAAGAATCCCCATGGACCCAGGAGCCTGGTGGGCTACAGTCCATGGAGTCACAAAGAATCAGACACAACTGAGCAGTAGGCAAAGCATAATACGGCATGCTTTATTTTTGTTTGAGTAAAATTGGAGAGGATAAATTTTACTGCATTGTGTATCCTGCAGAAGGGAATATTTAATAGTTTCAGAGCATCATGTGGTTATATAGATCCATGAGATATTACAGTAAGAAAAAATTACATTATTTCTCTGGCTTGTGAATGACGAAGGGAAAATTGCTTCCTACTTCAAAGGGAAAAACCATAGAATTACAGAACTTAAAACTTTAAGATGTCATTAAAACCGTTTTCCTGTCAGATGGTATCTAAGACCAGATTTTAGAAAAGCAATCATTGAGACTTATTCATCCCATAGTGATGTCTCAAACCCCAACTCCAACACACAGATATGACTGAATGTTACAGGGTCTGTTGTGACTCCTCCCTTTTTGATAAATTGCTGTACCTATTTTTCATATCATTCTGAGGCAGCAACGCATTTTAAAACAGAGATTTACTAACAGAAGTCCCTGGGTTTATATTCTGGCCCTAGAAACTCTTAGCTATGAAACTTGCTAAAAGTGAAAGTGAAGTCACTCAGTTGTGTCCGACTCCTTGTGACCCCATGGACTGTAGCCCACCAGGCTCCTCGGTCCATGGGATTCTCCAGGCAAGAATACTGGAGTGGGTTGCCATTTCCTTCTCCATGGGGATCTTCTCGAGCCAGGGATCGAACCCAGGTCTCCTGCATTGCAGGCAGATGTTTTAATCTCTGAGCCACCAGGGGAAACTTGCTAAACTCAACCTTTTTGTACTGTAGCTCATTCGTATGTTAAATGAATGATGCATTTACCTCAGTCCGTCCTGAGAATAAAACTGCAATAGTGACTGATGCATAGCAAATACTTTTTTGTTAATTTGGCCTCAGCACTCAGCTTGTGGGATCTTAGTTGGCTGTTCAGGGATCAGACTAGGGCCCTGGTAATAAAAGTGCCAAGTCCCAACACTGGACCACCAGGGAATTCCCGCAAAAAAGTTATTTACTTTCCTTATGGCAGAAAGTGAAGAGGAGCTAAAAAGCCTCTTGATGAAAGTGAAAGAGGAAAGTGAAAAAGTTGGCTTAAAGCTCAACATTCAGAAAACGAAAATCATGGCATTCAGTCCCATCACTTCATGGGAAATAGATGGGGAAACAGTGGAAACAGTCTCAAACTTTATTTTTTTAGGCTCCAAAATCACTGCAGATGGTGACTGCTGCCATGAAATTAAAAGACGCTTACTCCTTGGAAGAAAAGTTACGACCAACCTAGATAGCATATTCAAAAGCAGAGACATTACTTTGCCGACTAAGGTCCATCTAGTCAAGGCTATGGTTTTTCCTGTGGTCATGTATGGATGTGAGAGTTGGACTGTGAAGAAGGCTGAGCGCCAAAGAATTGATGCGTTTGAACTGTGGTGTTGGAGAAGACTCTTGAGAGTCCCTTGGACTGCAAGGAGATCCAACCAGTCCATTCTGAAGGAGATCAACCCTGGGATTTCTTTGGAAGGAACGATACTAAAGCTGAAGCTCCAGTACTTTGTCCACCTCATGAGAAGAGTTGATTCATTGGAAAAGACTCTGATGCTGGGAGGGATTGGGGGCAGGAGGAGAAGGGGACGACCGAGGATGAGATGGCTGGATGGCATCACGGACTCGATGGACGTGAGTCTGAGTGAACTCCGGGAGATGGTGATGAACAGGGAGGCCAGGTGTGCTGCAATTCATGGGGTTGCAAAGAGTCGGACACGACTGAGCTACTGAAGTGAACTGAACTGAACTGAACTGATTAATAACGATTCATCAATTTCCCTGCACCTGTTTTTGCATTTTTGTATTGATATTTTCATATTAAATCATTCCTTGCATCCTGAAGTCAGATATTTCCTTTCTTACCCCTTCAAGCTTAATGCATATAGTAGGACTCAGCAAAACCATTTCAAACAAATGCACTTGTGTTTAGAAACCTCTGTATATGTTTGTCAAACCTGTGAAAAACATTTTGCACAAAGAGGCAGGTTCACTATGAAACAGACAAAAATGATACAGTTTAAATCAGTAAAGAAAAAAATGGTTCAAATGGCCAAGAGCTAAAGGAGGACAATCATAAGCCAAAGGAAACTGAGTATGAGAAGTTTATGTGGACTCACAGCATTAAAATGTCTCATGAAATTTTCTTTAACTTTCTACTTGGCCCCAGGTTCAAACAGAAGAAACCTGAAACAGAAAGCAGGCCCTTGACACTGAAAAATTTCTGTATTGAGAATAATCCAATATTTTCCAGAAGAAAAATTTAAAATAGTCAACTGCTTTTAAAGAAATTTTGAAGATAATTGCCCTAAGTCTCTGAAAAGTACTATGGTTGTGGACAAATATGAATATATTTTCTTTTTATGTTAAAAGATTTAGAGTCAGTTGAGGAGCAAGGCTGTAGGATTACCTGTAGCTTTGTTTGCATAGCAAACATGTATTTTTTCCTTACATAAAATCCTGGTGGGGCTCAGTCATGTCCTATTCTTTGCAGTCCTAAGGACTGTAGCCCACCTGGCTCATCTGTCCATAGAGTTCTCCAGGCAAGAATACTGGAGCAAGTTGCCATTTCCTATTTCAGGGGATCTTCCCAAGTCAGGGATCGAACCCACGTCTTCTGCTTTGGCAGGTGGATTCTTTACCACCAGCACCATCTGGGAAGACCCCAGTAATCCTGGAATCATCCACAAATCTTTCTCTTTTCTCACCTATTGCATCTAGCACGTCAGGAAATCCTATTGTCTCCGCTTAAAAATATATCCCATTTGCCATAGTTCCTCCAGGAACCAACTCTGGTCTGGGACACTGACATCTCCACCAAGGTAAGCAAGGCTGCTCCTTCTCTCTTTGTGTCTCATGTGTCTTTTCCATGGGGCTATCAGAGTGGGTCTTTTAAATATAAATTAGATCATGACACTTTTCACAGAAAACTCCAAAAACTTTTTATCTCACTCAGAAAAAAAAAAAACACCATAAAGTATTAAAATGATGTAAAAGACACTCCAGAACCTGCTGCCCAATGAGCTTCTCTGCCCATCTACATGCACCCCTCATTCACGACGCTCTGCAGCACTGCCTCCTGCCCGGTCCTCAGACACACCAATCATGGTCTCCCCAGAGCCCCTGTGCAGCTGAGGAGCTCTTGGCCTGAATAACTCTTTCCCTGTATTTCACATGTCCAGCCACCTCATTCCTGCAAGTCTCTACCGGGATATCTTTTTCTGTGAAGCTTCTAGGATCATTCTAGAAGCCCCTTTCCAGCACCGTTCACATCTTTATTTTCCTCCGTAGCACTTATTCCATCTAATGTATTTCACACACACACACAGAGATCTCTGCTAAAGCGTATTTTTCATGAGGCAGACTGTTATCTGTATTGTCAGTGCTATGTCCTCAGAGCAATAACAGTGCCTGGACCATAGAAGGTGCTCAATAAATATCTTTTGGATGAATTGAATGAATCAATATTATGATTGTGTGTTTATGAAAATTTGAGTGGATGATATAATTCAAGATTTGGGAGGGAGACTGCCAAAGCCATATCTCCCATCCCTGGCCCTCTCCTACCCTCTGGTGACAAAGGAGACGTGGTCCAAGATCTGAAAAGTTTATCTGGAGGAAGGAGGTCAGTGGAACTACAGCCAAGTTAGAGAAAGAGAGAGAGAGAGGGGGACCAGTTGTAGTGATGTCAGAGATAAGGTTGCCAGATGAAGCACAGGACTCCCAGGTATGTTTGAATTTCAGATAAACTATTTAAATTTAATTATATCATGCCTTAGTGCCCATTTCAAATATAATTATCAGCCAATCTTTATATAATCAAGGTAGCTGTACTCTTATGATAGGATCAGGGACTCACTTGGTAGCCATTTATAAAAATTACGAGTATAAAATAACTGTAGAAAATGAGTCTCACAAATATAAACTTTAATCTAAGAGTAATAACCTACCCTGAACATGGCCTGGATGAAAACAGCCATACACTTGTAGATTAAATATAGATCTATTGTGCAAACACTTATTTTTTTAATTATACCTATGGAATTAATCATTGAGATGATAAAGGAAAATGATTATATGAATAATTTTACTCTAAATTTATTCCTCTGCCTCTCCTATGACACTGAGATTTCCACATCATAACTTTTCCATAACATAATTACCTCAGACTTCTAAAGAGGCCTTGCATTAAAAATTAATTCTAAAGAGGAAGGAAAACTAATAATACACCAGATCGTCATTTCTCTTCCTTTAAGGTGAAGAATGTCATGGCCAAAACTCTTTTTTGCCGCCTATCCTGGTAATTTAAACAATGAAAACTGTACTTGGTATTTCATAAAATTTTTAATATTTCATGAATATTAAAATATTTTGTTAAAACAAGGGGGTCTTTTTCCCTCTTTAAACTAGCGGTTCTCAACTATTTTGCATACAGAAGACATGAATTTTAGAATTTAGGAAAGAGAATAAAATGCTCAAGCAATATTAACAAACCATCAATAATTCCAATAACTTATTGAAATTATTTTCAATGCCTTATTATTATTCAAAACCTTAGAATAATGTGTCACAGTGTTAATGTTCATATCTTGGTTATATTTCAGCCTTGAGCAGCTATTTGAAAAAAACAAAAACATTGACTGCTCTCACCTCTATGATAGGCACTGGGGACAAAATCCTCTAGTGTTTCAATAAACGTGATTATTTTTCTTCAGAACTAGCTTGATTCATGCTTATTCTAAGAAAACTAAAACTTTCTCTATAGCACATTGTATAATGTCCCCATGACTATGTAATATACATTTTACTTAGAGTTTTAAAATGTTTTAAAAAGAATGATTACTAATATTTTTAGTGAAAATTTCTTTTTTTCAGTGCTATCAGAATAGTCTTTAATACATTATGAATATTTAATTGAAAACAGAAATCAGCTCAAAATATTTTTCTCATTTAGAAATGCCTCTGTGTGAGTTTAGAAGTGTTTCTCATTCATACATCCTTAATTACAAATTTAGAGAATTGTGTATTGAGTACAAATTTAGATACCTTTAACACCTTCCTTGACTAACCAAAAGTGAATATAATGAATGTGGAATTCAGACAGTTAGAAAACAAACTGCAGCTTCAGTTTTGATGATCACATATGGCAAGGGAGACTACATGTAAAGCCAGACAGGACCTAACAGGAAATCCATAAATAAAATTGGTACCATTGAAGAGGAATAAATAAAAATAAACTATTAATAGAAATAAGCTGACATATAGAAGAGGACTCCAAATAAATTATATTTAAACTTTGGCCATTTCAAGTAGCGAGAGGCAGGTTCTCCCTTCAGGCTCAGAACCTGTGCATGTTTGTGGGTTAAAATTATTTATACTACGTGTGCATTCCTGTGAATCTCCATCAGAATTTATCCTAAAATAGTTCAGAATGGTAGTGTTTCTTTGCTTCTTGCCCATTTCCCTTCAAAAAATCATATGTTTTGTTCATTTAAACAGATGTTGAATGGAATTACCTATAGCCAAAGGAAATTCAATGTCCTCTTTTGGATTCCATATATAAGGGATGTTACCTGATATTTCTCCTTCTCTGTCTGACTTACTTCATTTAATATGACAATCTCTAGGTCCATCCATGTTGCTACATGTTGCTTCATTCTTTTGAATGGCTAATATTCCATCATATATATATATATATATATATATATATATATATATATATATACCACATCTTCTTTAGCCCTTCCTCTGTCGATAGGTATTTAGGTTGCTTCCATGTCTTGGCTATCATAAACAGTGTTGCAATGAACACTGAGGTGCATTTATCCTTTTGATCATGTTTTTCTCCAGATCCATGCTCAGGAGTGGGATTGCAGAGTCATATAGTAGCTGTATTATTAGTTTCTAAAGTTTTTTAACCCTCCATACTGTTCTCCATAGTGGCTGTACCAATTTACATTCCCCCCAGCAGTGTAGAAGGGTTCCCTTGTTTCCACACTCTCTCTAGCATTTATTGCTTGAGGATTTTTTTAATGATAACCATTCTGGCTGATGTGAGGTGATATCTCATTGTAGTTTTTGACTTGCATTCCTCTAATAATTAGTGATGTTGAACATCTCTTCAAGTGCCTCTTGGCCATCTGTATGTTTTCTTTGGAGAAATGTCTGTTTAGATCTTCTGCCCATTTGTTGACTGGGTAGTTTGTTTTGATGCTGTTAAGCATCTTGAGATGTTTGTAAAATTTAAAGACTAATCTCCTGTTGGTCACATTATTTGCAAATATTTTCTCCCAAAATGTGGGCTGTCTTTTCATTTTGTTTATTGTTTCCTTTGTTGTACAAAAGGTTTTGAGTTTAAGTAGGTCCCATTTGTTTGTTTTTGCTTTTATTTCCATTATTCTGGGAGACAGATCGAAAAGCACATTGCTGCAGTTTATGTCAGAGAGTGTTCTGCCTACGTTTTCCTCTAGGAGTTGTACAGTGTCCAGCCTCGCAATTAGGTCTTTAATCCACTTTGACTAACTGGATTGAATTTTACTAGAGTCTGGCTTCCCTGGTGGCTCAGGTGGTAAAGAATCCACCTGCAATGTGGCAAACCAGGGTTCAATCCCTGGATTGGGAAGATCCCCTGGAGAAGGGAACAGCTACCCACTCCAGTATTCTGGCCTGGAGAATTCCGTGGTCTATACTGTCCATGGGGTCACAAAGAGCTGGACATGACTGAGCGACTTTCACTTCACTTCATAACCAATCTGGGAAAACGGATATACTCACCCTTCCCCCAGAGGAAAACAAAACAAACAAACAAACAAACAAACAAAACAAGCTCTTTGTGAAAGTCACTGCCCAGGAGCCCAGGTCCACTAAAAGGCCAGGACCTAATCACAGTATTATGTAACACCTGGCCTGTCCTCACACTTTATCATCACATCAATCATGTTCCTAGAAGATAACAGGGGATTACAGCTAAAAGAACTGCAAGGCTCACATTCAATTTAAGAAAGAGTCTCAGGAAATCCAAAGAATGGGGGGCACTCAGAAATTTTGACCTCTGACACCTACTGCTACAGCAAACAATAAACACAGCATAGTTCCTAAACAGATAAGTGTAAAACTTTCCAAAAGGCCTATTTACCTCAATTTCTTTTACCTGATACACTATGGACAACTTTCAACAAAAACTTTAAGACATGCTAAAGGGCAAAAATATCATATAAAGAAAGCAAAAATATCAGATCCTGACTCCTATATCACAGATTTTGGAACTATCAAGCTGTAATTTAAAGCCACTGTGATCAATATGCTAAACTCTAATAGACACAGAAGGCATGCAAGGACACCTAGGTAATGGAAACAGAGAGATGGAAACTTAAAGAAGGAATCAAAAGCAAATGTCAGAAATCAAAAGCATTGTAAGAGAAATGAAGAGTGACTTTGATAGGTTCATTAGTAGACAAAAGTAAATAAGAATAAAGCAATATTAATGTCTGTATTAGTTATCTACTGCTGTGGAACAAAGTATCACAGACTTCATGTCTAAAAAACAACCCACATTTTTTTCCTTCCAATTTTCTTGAAAGATAATTGATATATGCACTGTATAAGTTTAAGATGTACGTCATAATGATTTAACTTACACACATCATGAGAGGTTTAGCACAATAAACGTAGTGAACATCCATCATCTCACATAGTTACCAAATTTTTTAAAAAGAAGAAAAATGTATTTTCCTTGTGATGAGAACTCTTAGGATTTACTCTATCAATTGCTTTCATATATAACATACATTTCTGACAAGTCTTTCAGACTATATTAACATGAAACAAAGGGAAATTTAAGGTAAAAAGAATAGTTAGGCATAACAAAGTTTTCCATAATGAAAAAATATTTAACTCACAAGAGATATAAAAATCTCAATTTTTATTCCCCAATGACACATATTCAAAATATATAAAGAATAAATAGAAAAAATCATAAAAATAAATTGGCAAATTCCAGTCTATTAGAGGACTTTTAAAATACCTATCAGTAATTGAGATAATCAGTAATAATAATATCAAAGAATTAAAGTACAAAAATTAGAAAAACTTGAATTGGCAAGAATGTATGTTACTATTTGTATAAACACCACATATATTCAAATAGAATATACATTTATATCAAGTACAGACTTTATAAAGTGACCACATAATAATGGTCACTAAGAGGGAAATTTAAGCTAAGAGGGTGGACAGACTCATCTCTTTTGTACACAGGTAGAAAGAAAAACAGAAAAGTTTCAGGCAGAACCCTGAGTATGAAGCTGAGTGTAATGGCAAATTGTGATTCCCTCTAAATCTATTTTCCTGGTCTTAACTTTTTTTCTGCTTCAACTGAAAATATCCACCTGGATTTCTATGGGTGCATCAAGTAAATTATTTCCCCAAATCAGGGATCTTATTTACCAAATGAATCCTCTTCCTGTGTCTCTATTTCAGAGGCTGAAACCTCTGCAGACTACATTAAACAGGCTCTCTTCCCTCTGACTTTCTGTTGAGTTTAACCAATAGGGGATGCTGAAAGAAGACCAAAGGCTGGGAAGAAGAGGAATTGGGGTACTTACTGACCCACATCTCATCCCTCTCCCAGCTTAATTCGGGCAAAGTCTGCTGCTTCCTGCCTAAGGATTATAACAGCCTCTGCAGCTCCTAGTGCTGTCTGCCTGATGAATCCTTACTTGTTCCCATTGCCCTGAACTCACTCCTGTATTAATAAATAGCTTTTCATTAATTATTTCTAGGTAAACCCTTTTGAGTGTGCTGTTTCCTGCTGGGGGAGTGAGTGGTCCCTCACTCATAAATTCCAAACTTAATTTTTAGACAAATGCAAAAGTAATCATGTATCCTTAATAAACCAAAGCTGGCAGCCAGTCTTCTAAAACACAAACATAATATGTGTTGAAAGGCAGGGGGTTTTCCTCACAGAGGAGCATAAATAATTCAGAAATTTTCATCCACTCCTGAATAGGCAAGTACTCAGCTGTATACTGTGATTTATATTCCTTTGGTTTTTTTTTTTTTTCATGCAAGACTCAATAATATAGAGTTTCCTAGCCTCTTTTATGTGAGGTCTGTTTAACTAACAGATAAAATGGTAAAATAATTTTCTGATATTTACAGCACTTTCATTTTATCTCTAAAAAGATGTGTATCTATGAATAGCAATTGTAAACACCAAGCCTATGTTCTGTGAGGTTTTATATCTTTTGGTTAACCCCCTCAATTTTTATTCCTTATGCTGTTCATTTTTCTCTTGATCAGTGGGAAATCCTCAATGCCATTTCTTTCTGAGAAATAATTTATCTCTAGTGTGCTGTCAGGACCCTTATCATCTATGGATTAAAATCCATGCCTCCCATAAATCAACTTGACTTAAACTTCCTCTTTGGCTAAATCTCTCATTCCTTCCCTAATCTTTCTCTCCCTGCATGGAACAGATATTTAGTCTGGTCATAAAGTTACGTGTTAAGGATATTTTTCTAAGTGATTTATCTCGGCCATTAAGGGCCGTATCTCTGAAGTTCTAACAGGGTAGCTCCTCAAAGACTAGCTCACTAGCTAGATAGTAGGTCCAGTGACAGAAACTTCATAGGTGAATTGCATACGATCCTCAAAACCCTAAAGCGTCTTGTTTCTGATCCTTCAGGAGGAGAGGATAATCAGAGCAGTTTTTTGGAGATACAGCCATGTTGACTCTGATTATAACCTGCTAGTAGGAGAATGTTGAAAAACCAAAATTGGGTTAACCCAGTGCACTGGCCCCTAGTCCCAGAAAAACAGGAGAAGTCTGAAGGAAAAAGTAGAAGCATGTAGAAATGTCATCCTTTTCCCATCTAAGGAAGCAGAATATTACTGGGCAGTGCCCATAATGTGAGTCCACAAAAAGCTACTTTTAAATGGACACATCTGACAATGTAACATCAATCAGATGAACATTCTACAAAAATTTACTATTCTGTCATCAATTTAACATTCCAGGAAGACAGAATGGATAACTTTTATTGCCTAGGCTTTTAACAGTAATGCAATATATGATCAAAAAAAATTCTAAGCCTTTAGAGTTCAAGTCTTTAGATCTACGAAAAAAAAAAAAAAAACTTCAGAGAATACCATCATATATACCAGACTCTTCCTAACAAGGCTTTGTTAGTACCTGCAGGCTTAATTATTGACTCTGTTAAAAATGATTTCTACTTCTGAGTGATTTTTCATCTTGAGATGTCAAAAGACAGTTTCAACAATAAATGAAATTGAAACACTCAACCAAAGTCATTTTTGTAACATTTAACTAATGATCTCACACTGCTTCCTGTTTTGTAAATAAATAAAATTAAAAATTAATTTGTAATTTTCTTACTTAATCCAATTCAACTGTCATATCTTTCTGATTTCCACTGCAATCTTGAAGAATACAACCAAAACTATGGATCTTATTAACAATAGTTTGTACATCCACTAGAGAAAACAATGGAAGCAAAGTCTCTTCATGTCACCCTATAAAAGCCTCCTACCCCTGGTCAACTCTCAAAATGGTTCATCTGATCTCCTCAGTGAATATTAAAATCTTTTACTGTTGCCAACAAAGGTCCATATAGTCAAATCTATGGCTTTTCCAGTAGTCCTGTACAGATGTACAAGTCGGACCATAAGGAAGGCTAAGCACCAAAGAATTACTGCTTTCAAACTGGTGATAGAGAAGACTCTTGAGAGTCCCTTGGACAGCAAGGAGATCAAATCAGTCAATCCTAAAGGAAATCAACCCTGAATATTCATTGTAAGGACTGTTGCTGAAGCTTAAACTCCAATACTTGGCCCACCTGGTGTGAAGACCTGACTCACTGGAAAAGACCTTGATGCCAGGAAAGATTGAAAGCAGGAGGAGGTGGGGATGACAGAGGATGAGATCTTTGGAGGGCATCATTGACTCAACGGATATGAGTTTGAGCAAATTCCAGGAAATAGTAAAAGACAGGAAAACTGGCATGCTGCAGTTCATGGGTTTGCAAAGAGTCAGACGTAATTGAGCAACTGAACAACAACAAAACTGTCGCCTTGTAGACTGACACCCCTGCATCCCTGAATCCTAAACTGTGATGCTCTGTAACGACTTCAGCATGATATGAACTGACATCAGCATGGTTTTGGTCCACTGGACATGGAACAACAGACTGGTTCTAAATGGGGAAAGGAGTACATCAAGGCTGTATACTGTCACCCTGTTTATTTAACTTATACGCAGAGTACGTCATGTGAAATGCTGGGCTGGATGAAGCACAAGCTGGGATCAAGAGTTCTGGGAGAAATATCAATAATCTCAGACACACAGATGACACCAGATGGCACAAACTGAAGAAGAGCTAAAGAGCTTCTTGATGAAAGTGAAAAAGGAGAGTGGAAAAGTTGGCTTAAAACTCAGCATTTAAAAATGAAGATCATGGCATCCATCACTTCATTGCAAATAGATGGGAAAACAATGGAAAGAGTGAGAAACTATTTTCTTGGGCTCCAAAATCACTGCAGGCGGTGATGCTTGCTCCTTGGAAGAAAAGCTATGGCCAACCTAGACAGCATATAAAAAGCAGAGACATTATTTTGCTGACAAAGGTCCAGCTAGTCAAAACTATGGTTTTTCCAGTAGTCATGTATGGATGTGAGAGTCGGACTATAAAGAAAGCTGAGTGCCGAAAAATTGATAATTTTGACCTGTGGTGTTGGAGAAGACTCTTGAGAGTCCCTTGGACTGCTAGGAGATCAAACCAGTCAGTCATAAAGGAAATCAGTCCTGAATATTTATTGGAAGGACTGATGCTGAAGCTGAAGCTCCAATACTTTGGCCACCTGATTCAAAGAACTGACTCACTGGAAAAGACCTGATGCTGGGAAAGATTGAAGGCAGGGGAAAGGGATGACAGAGGATAAGATGGTTGGATGGCATCACTGAGTCAATGGACATGAGTTTGAGCAAGCTCTGGGAGTTGGTGATGGACAGGGAAGCTTGGCGAGCTGTAGTCCATGGGGTCACAAAGAGTCACACATGACTGAACGACTGAACTGAACTGAGTGACTCATTGAAGGCATTCATGTGATTTTTGTTTGTTCGTTTGTTTGTTTTAATTTAAATTTTATTTTTTTACTTTACAATACTGTATTGGTTTTGCCATACATTGACATGAATCCACCACAGGTGTACATGAGTTCCATCTATAAACCATTTTTATTTCTCTTACCACCAACTTTAATGAGCTAAAGAAAAAAGAAACCCACCTCTGACAGCAGGATGGCATTTCCTACAGTCTCTCATCATTAAGATGAAAGGCACCAGGAGCCCTCTGAGGAACAGGCTCCTATAGCCATACCAGATGATCAGCTGAAGGACTGTACCCTGACAACAGGGAATGAAACAGATATATGCTAAAAGGCAAGAAAAAATGATCTGAAAAAACAAAGCCATCTTCAGAATTAGCTCAGATATGACACAAATTTGGGAATTATCATACAGGGACTTTGAAATCACAAGATTCATATGTTAAGGTTTCTGATGGAAAGAGTAAATAATATCCAAGAAAAGATAAATAATATAGGCAGAGAGATGGAAATTCTATGAAAGAATAGAAAGAAAATGACAGAAATAGAAAATACTGTAAGAGAAATGAAGAATGCTTTGATGTGCTCATCAGTAGACTAGACAGAGCCAAAGAAAGAATCAGATTGCTTAAAGGTATGTCAGTAGAAACTTCCTAGACTAGTTATCATGGAGATAGTCTATATTGATCCTGTGACATCAGTTCATGGGCCCAGTCAAAGAGCCTACATGAAATAAACCAGACATAAATTTAGAGTAGGAGGAAAGAAAGAAAAGTACTATTATTAGTACTTCAGAGTACAATAATATGTAAACCTAATGCTTAGAAAAATAATTTAAGAATAAATTAAATAGGTGAGAAATGATATGGTATTAATAATACATATAATTTATAATAAAAAATAATATATAACTACATAATTATATAACTAATAATTAGATAATTATACAACATACTGCTTCACTTGTTCCTTGGAGAAATGAGCCTAAATTAATTTTTTTTAGATGACAACTTAAAGATAATTTCATTTTAGGCTATTGAAAAAATATCTTAACTATATTGTCCATTGATTGCTATAAAAACATTTAAAAGTTTATTTTAATTCTGTGATTCATTCTCTCTCTCTTTCCCCCTGCAACTTCTGTTTCCTACCCCCAGATGGATCAGAGGTTCCTCTTTACAGATCACGTCTTCAAAAAGGTCCTTTTTCTTCTCCTATCTTTAACATTTGTTGACCTTTCAAACACTGTTCCTAGTAATAAAAGCCTATTCTTGTTCTTCACAACAAACAATAAAATCTTCATTATACATATGAAGAGACTAAGTAGCAAACCAGGGAAAATGTCCTCTTTTTAACGTCATATAACCAATAAATAGAAGAATATTACTGAAATCTTACCAAACATATTTAGTTTTACCAATCTTCATGCTTACCGGAAGTGCCTATATGAGATTTTTCCCACACACAGGGTTGGACATGTTTAATATCACTAGGACAACTCTATTCACAGGTAGGAGAAACTAGAGGACATTTAGACCTGGTACCATCCACCTCCAAACACTCAGCTACCTCCTATAAATAGAAATATGGCCACACATTTCATTTACCCTCCCAAGGCCAGATGAAGGGTCCTTCACCTCTTATCTAAATTATGTTTTTACCACCCATTGTTAAACTCAACTCCCCACTTTCCAATATTAATACTATACATTTCAGTTAAGTTATTTACTATTTATGGGCTATATATCTCAGTTGATTTTGAGGCAGGGTCATAGATAGTTTCCCTGACTCATTATTTTACAAAGAACTTAGTATGTTGTACATATTATGTTCACGATGAGTGTATGTATGGCTGCTCAGTGATGTCCAACTCTCTACAACCCCATGGGCTGCACCCAACAAGGCTCCTCAGTCCACGTAACTTTCTAGGCAAGAATACTGGAGTGGGTTACCATTTCCTCCTCCAGGGGATCTTCCCAATTCAGGGATTGAACCCAGGTCTTTTGCATCTCCTGCACTGGCAAAGACTCTTTACCTCTGTGCCACCTGGGATGCCCCCATTCTTAATGACACCAAATTTTACATGCTAAACTTTCAGAGATATTTCAGATCAAAATTTAGTATAAAATAGCCATAAATAAAAACCAAGTGACATTTCATTATTTTACTTCTTAATCATATTTATCTTCCTCCGCATAAAGATTTATAGAAAGGAAGAAATGGCTTGCTATATATACATCACTTTCAAGCCTTAGGAATAATTATAATTAAAGAAATGCTGTTATCTTCTAAGCACAGCCATTTAAACTCTATCAGAGTCTTAGCATTGTTTTGCTTAATAGACACAGTTCCTAAAATATGTACAAATTAATTGAATTAGTTTGGTTCATATGTGTGTTTTAGCAATAAGACTTCAGAGTGCTAAATATAATTAAGAAGAGAACATTAACAAGGCATGGAGTATTCTATAATTTCTACTTATTTGTTACTATTACACATCAAAAAATCCTAAAAATTCATTATCTCAAATTTTCATGAAATTAGTGATTCTAATTTAGAGCTAAATGGATCTTACATTTGTCTATTAAAGAAAATCTCCTGGGCCTCATTGAAGAGGGGAGGCATGATCAGAGAATTTGCTATACAGGAAAAATAACAGGCTGGGCAGATTTTCATATCAAAACTGTCCAGCAAATGTACCAAACCATGAATAAAAGATAATAAGATAAAGTTAAAGTGAAAAAGATAATGATGTTTTTCCTATTTTAACTTCATTAACTATTAACTGCCACTAATTTCTAGGATGTTCTGCACTTTGATAAATTTGAGGGCAATTTTCAAAGGAGGTCTGGACTCAGCAAAATTTATGCACTGAATAAAATTTGAGTTAAGGGACAATGTTTATAAAACTATTTTGGAAAATTTACAAGAGAAAATTCCTAAGCTGAAATTCAACTCTAGGACAATGATCTTATCAGTTTCAAGACTAATATTTAGAAATGCATATGATCGGCTTTTGCAACTCATTTTAGGTTTCAAATATCTTCTGTTTCTGAGTGTTTCTGACGGCCACTGTTGCTATAATGTGATTCTTATTAGGCCAAAGACAAACCAGTAAAAGAATGGAAGCCTGGTAACAAATGTTTTAGAGAGGGCATACCTAGAAATCATGGCTGAGAAGCCAAGAGGTAAAAATGACCTCTTTGTAAGGGCGTATATACATACAATCATACGTGCAATAGTTAATGGGAGAGCTAAAACTGAAAACTAGTTATCTTAATCCTAAATCCATATGATAGCCTCTTCTAAAATGACCCCAATGACTGCTGCCTCCTTGAATTCAAATCCCTGCGTAATTCCTGCTCATGTTATACTAGTGCTATTCTGTGTGATCGACAGAACATGGCAGAAATGATGACATTTAGCTTCTGATATTAGGTTATGAAAGACATCACAGCTACCATCTTGCTTCTTCTATCTCCTGGATCATTTGCTTCAGAAGAAGCCAAAAGTTGTGTCATAAAGAGCCCAATGCAGAGGCCCATGTTGTGAAGAACTGAGGGGCCTTCGGCCGACAAAAGCCTTCTGCTTTTAAGTGATCTTAAAAGCAGATCCTCTAAGACCGGCCAAGCCTGCAGAGGACTATAGTTGGTAGGCAACAGGACTGCAACATTATGGGAGACTCTAAGCCAAAACCACCCAGCAGCCAGTCCCAGCAGATAGGCAGATAGTACCATGTACATGGCCGCAACCTAGACTTTGTCCTTGTTGAACCTAGAAAAATTAATGGATCTCTCAAAAGGGAAAAACAGAAAAAAATAATTTTAAGCCACAAAAAAAATGAGTGTTCACAGATTACTCCGTTTCTCAGCAAAAGAAATAATGCCCTGAGTTCCAAGAAAGCAATCCATATGGAGTTGATGTTGTGGCTTTGGGAAATATCAACAAAAAGCATCGTGTTTGTTCAATGTGTAAACTATGCGGGAGATTTGGGTTTGGGAAGAATCATGCATTATAGAAAATTCTGCATAAAAAGATATTTCCTTAAAACATGTATCTATTCCTTAAAACTCCATAATTCTATTTGAATTATGGAGATTTTTCCCTTATTAAAATTAAAATATTAAACTTATAAAATTACAGTTACCTAGGATAAAGGCCAGAGAAGGCAATGGTGACCCACTCCAGTACTCTGGCCTGGAAAATCCCATGGATGGAGGAGCCTGGTGGGCTGCAGTCCATGGGGTCGCTGAGTCGGACACAACTGAGCAACTTCACTTTCACTTTTCATTTTCATGCATTGGAGAAGGAAATGGCAACCCACTCCAGTGTTCTTGCCAAGAGAATCCCAGGGATGGGGGAGCCTGGTGGGCTGCCATCTATGGGGTCGTGCAGAGTCAGACACGACTAAAGCTCAGACACGACTAAAGCGACTCAGCAGCAGCAGGATAAAGGCACTGGGCACATTTCAAGTGTGAGGAAGATCTCTATCTTGACATGAGTAACAAGGACTACTTGGGACTGGACACCCATGAACCACTCTGTGCATGTAAGTTGATGTTATTGCTGGGGTCTCCCAGGAAGCCCAAGAAATAGGATATACTTCTATCTTCAGATTCTGGACACATTTAGAAATAAAAGAAAGGGAATCTGATAAAGACCAAAATATCACTGTAAAAATTCATAAAGACTAAATTGGAGTGGAGAGCTTAAAATAAGAACTAAATGGCCTTTTCACACAAAAGAACTCGACTATGTTCATACTTCCTGAGTAAAGGAGCAGAGGATATTCACTCCTGGCTTAATGTCTTCATAAATTCACCAGACAGGAGCATCCCTTTCAACTGGAGTAAGGTAGGTAGCTAAGAGTTGGGGAGGAACATAGTGTTTCACAAGTTCAGCCCCCTCAGAAAGATCAGGAGGAAGAAAGAAATGCGCCCACATTACTACTACCACTGTTGCTGTGCTTTTCAAATGAATCTATTTCCTTAGATGAAGAAACATTTCTGTCCTTAGCAGTTTTTTTAAAAAATGGCCTCAACTTCCCATGATAAATGTTTCCCCAAGCTCGTTGGCATACATTCAACTTTCTGCTCCAGCCTGGATGAGGAAACCTTTATTTCTCAGGAGTCAATCTCCCCACTAGCTCCAGGCCTTCCCAACACAAAACTGTAGAAAATACTGATCATGGAGAAATCACTGACCCTTTCTGAGGCTGGACCATCTGTGAGGGCCTCACTTTGCAGAGTGCTACATCTCTTCAAACCAGACTTAAACACAATCCCACATCATTTCAGATTTTATGGACTAAGCAACTACAGCAGAGTATAGAAACTAGCAGTAGAAAGCATCTATGAACTGTGGTTTTGCATATTTATTATGGGATAATTGTCATAAAATATGCACCTCGGCTAAATCTTGGGTTCCAGCTGGAACTTTCTGAAGTTAATGCTTTGGAGGATAGCACTTGAAAAATCTCTTTTAAATTGAGTCAGCCAGCTAATTAAGTTTCCACTTCCCAGAATTGTTTCAATAAGACATATCAAAGCTATTAATAGACTATGCAGCAAAACACATTTTTTACCATCTTACAGACCCACAGTACAGATCTTTTAAGTTTTGGTTAATGCTTAAAAAGTCATTTAACAAAAAGTAACTCTTATCACTTTAGGTTCTTCTTAAAAATGTATAGATAACCATAAAGGAGTTTTTCAATAAAGCATTTTCTTTAAGAGACATTTTCCAAATTCTTCATAGATGGTATATCAAGCAGTCAATACCTATCTATCCAACTTTTAAAATTTATCAAGCAACTGACTAAAAATTTTAAAAGATACTAGATACTCAAAATATCTCAGACCCAGGATATGGTTAACTCTTAAAATCATTATAACACAATACATTTTACCAGGAGGCCATTTGGACTGCCTAACAAGGTAGTAAGCCACAACTCAAGAGATAAATCTGGCTATTGATAAGATACTGGAATCTAAGCCTGTTTGATGCAATGAAAATCACTGATTTTAGTTTAACTGTTAATAAACCAAGAAACACAACAAATTGCCATGAAATGATAAATGAGTTGGTAAACTGCTTTGTTTCTGTACTCAGTTGTATATGACTTTGCAACCCCATATTTTGTAGCCTGCTAGGCTCCTCTGTCCATGGAATTTTCCGGGCAAGAATACTGGAGTAGGTTGCCATTTCCTTCTCCAGGGAAACCACTTTACCTAATAATAAATCCACAAAGATCTATAAAGCAAAAGTACATTTAGGAAATCTTCAGATAAAAAAAAATTGATGACCAAGATAAAGTCCAGGAAACTTTTGCATAATTTATCAAATTTGGAAAGTGAAGTTGGGAATTTACGTGAACCTTTTGGAAGTAAGACAAAATTTCTTCCAAAAGGCTGAATAATATAAAATAATGTATCTCTTTCAGTGTAGAAAACCTGACTGCTTTTCACTTAAAAATATATTCCATTAGCTTCTTACAGAATACCTTAACAATAAGAATTTATGGCTTTGCATTAATGTAATTGATGTTTTCAAACATGATATATTTGAATGATTATAACTATTATGACATAGATAAGGTAGACAATTGTCCTAGTCATTCATGAAATTTAGTGTTTCTTTTAATGTTCCTTTGTCTGTCTTTTGAGCATTCCAGTTTTGTACACATACAGTTTCTTAAGCACCTAGTACCTTCATGCTGTCCATCACTGCCTCCTTCCTCTTGTTTTGTTGCCCTACCTAGACCTATATTTTCAGAGCAATTCTAGCTTGCTTCAAAACTTTCTGATTTCCAATTGCAAACATAGAAGCACTATACCTTCTTAGCACTGTAAAGTACAATTGAAAAGAACCTTATATCTAGTTCAGTATTTTTGTAGATGAAGTAAACAATTTACTCATTGTCAGTGAGTGAGTAACAATTTAATTTTCTTTTCTCTCATATTCTGGTTTTGAAAATGGAAAAATTATACTTTCTTCTAGGTGAGGCACATGTTTCCTAAGGGGATTCTAATATAAATAATGGGTATTTCTGTTTACATAGGTTGAGGGGAGCCAGGAAACGATTCTCATAATGAGCAAGAAGCAGAAAGGTATGCTATAAAAGTCAAATTCCATTCATTAGAAAAAGTCTCAGCAAGCTAGGAATGTAATATTGAATGAGTCCTTCCTAAGACTGGGAGAGAGACAAAGATGTCTGTCCTCAACCCTCCCAGTCACCATCAGTCCTGACCAGTGCATAAAGGCAAGAAAAATAAAAGACATGCCTATTGGAGAGGAAGGCAAATATGTCTCTTTGGCATGACTTGACCGTCTAGGCAGAAAATCCAAAGAAATTTAATTTTATTTATTCATGTATTTATTTACTTATTGGCTGCACCTTGCAGCTTGAGGGATCTTAGTTCCATGACCAGGGATTGACCCCAGGCCCAGCAGTGAAAGCACTGCCACTGGACCACCCAGGAATTACCATAAATTTAAAAAAAAACTTTTGAAACAGTGTGTTCATCAAAATCCCAGTATACAAGATCAATATACAAACAAAATAATAAAACAAAAAAAAGTTAAATAAATAGTTGATAAGTCAACAGTTTAGCATGTAAAAGAAATTATTATATAAAATTAACAAAGAGAAAACTTCATGACATCTTAATAGCTTTCTATATATCTAATAAATAGTGATAGGATATTTCTAAAGAAGCCTAAATGCATGACAATTAGAAAAATGAAAACAGACTGGACAATAATTGGAGATAAATCATGAAGACAAAGAGATATTTGGTTACATCTCTTCAGTTAGTAAATCCAAGTGACAAGTTTTCCTCATCAATAGTTAAATTAACATATGTTCTTTAATATAAATTAATTTCCTTCAGGAAGCCTTTTAAAAAATTTTTTTCTTAGCTAATAGAATGACCTCTGAGATGAAAGTAATATTTTATTTCTCATTTCACACTGAGAAGTAACTACTTCCTATGATTAAGTCAGTTTCTTGATTTTAAAATTATTCTCATTCATTTAATCCTAAATTAGTTCAAAATTAATCTGCAATAAAATGCAAATAAGATGAGTTCTAACTAAAAATCAAATTCAAAAAGCTCTTCAAGACTAATTTTCCATTAAAATTCCCAGGCTAGATTTCACACCACAAAATTGTTTGGCACAATACACTGAAGTGAAATGATACACTGATACTTCAGGGTATCAAAAAAGGGGACATAAATAAACTTAGATGATATAGCAAATATCATACCTTCAAAGTATTTAGACTCTAAGTAAAAATTCACATTATTTTAAGCCAGAGGTATTTAATTTAGGTCCATTTAAATTCCTACCCAAGTTCCTCAGTCTTTTATTCTTTTAACAAATGGAACATGTGCTTTCATTGTTATAGGCAAAGTATGAGATATAAAGATATAATATGTGTAATTTTTTACCTGAAGGAGTTTATAATCTGTTTGCTAACTGAACTTTGCGTGTGAAAATTCAAATAACAAGAGTATAATTAACATTTGAAAAATAGAAAAGATAGTCCTTAATTACCAAATGAGTGATACAAGGCAACAAACACATTTGCGTTCAGAAGGGAAGATCCAGCTGAGCTGCAGTGTTACAGGGGCATCTCCATGATGCCAAGGCTTGGGCTACATGCTAGGAGCACAAAGAGTGTGACACGTTCTTGCCTTCCAGGAGCTTTCAGTCTAGCTCAGGGACTGGCAAAATGCAATCACAAAGCAACGTGAGCTGTCTAAAAGTATATGTGAGATGTGAACATATACACAAAAGAAAGAGGAGCATCGCAAATGTAAAGAACAGCTTGGTGGAAAGATAGAATTTTTTTTTTCAATAAACTATAAGCTAGGCATTTTACATATACTACTTTTACCCTCCAAAACAGTATTACGAAGTTGTTGTTGTTATTCTCCCTTTCTAATGAGGAGACAAGTTAAAAGAAGTTAGAGAACTTGCTCCAAATCATTTGGCTAATCCTTTACTAAATGGCAGATTAGTAACTTGAGCCTACCTGGCTGCAAATCTCCCGTCAGAGGTGCAAATGGGAAAAAGGGTGTCCTTCGTCTTTCACTTGTTTTATGTGAGCAGAGAGTCTGTGCTCCCCTCTCACTTGAATCTACAGTCATAAAAATTCTAAACCTCATATATTACCTCTGAATGAAGTATTTTGGTTTTGTTTGTTAGGACATAACAAAACTAGCAGTTTCAAACACACATTTATTATCTCCTCATTTCCATGGGTCAGGAGTCTTACCTGGGTCCACTGCTGAGGGTCTCACTGGTTGTAACCAGGGCGGCAGCCATAGCCACCTTCTCATCTGAGAAGAGTGGTCCTCTTCCGAGTCCATGACGTTGCTGGCAGAATTCAGTTCCTCACAGTCTCAACGTTGAGACTTTCAGCTCACGGAAGGTGCCGCCAGCTCACCACCTCATGGCCCTCTCTACTGGCAATCCCATCCCAATGCACACTTCTGCAAGGCCAGCAGGAGAGTTGTTACTCTGGGAAGGTCCAGTTTCTTTTTTGAGGGTTTTCACCTCATTTCACCTGATAAGCTCCCTATTGATTATTTCAAAATCACTGATTTGGGACCTGTATCATATATGCAAAATCTTTTCACCTTTGCCTTATAACATAACAATCAAGGGGGTGACATCCCATCATGGTTGCCTTATTTTATTGATTAGCAGTAAGGCACAGGTCCAGCCCACAGATTATGAAAAGGCAAGAGTTTCAGGAGAATAATAGCAGGGGGACACCATAAGGTTTATCTGCCACATCTTCGTTCACTACTTAGTGCACATTTCCTTTCAATGTTCCTCTTTTTTTTTTCTTCTTTTTTCTTTATTTTTATTTCTTTTTTTTTTTAATTTTAAAATCTTTAATTATTACATGCGTTCCCAAACATGAACCCCCCTCCAACCACCCTCCCCATAACATCTCTCTGGGTCATCCCCATGCACCAGCCCCAAGCATGCTGTATCCTGTGTCAGACATAGACTGGCGATTCGATTCTTACATGATAGTATACATGTTAGAATGCCATTCTCCCAAATCATCCCACCCTCTCCCTCTCCCTCTGAGTCCAAAAGTCCATTATACACATCTGTGTCTTTTTTTGCTGTCTTGCATACAGGGTCGTCATTGCCAGCTTTCTAAATTCCGTATATATGTGTTAGTATACTGTATTGGTGTTTTTCTTTCTGGCTTACTTCACTCTGTATAATCGGCTCCAGTTCCATCCATCTCATCAGAACTGATTCAAATGAATCCTTTTTAACGGCTGAGTAATACTCCATTGTGTATATGTACCACAGCTTTCTTATCCATTCATCTGCTGATGGACATCTAGGTTGTTTCCATGTCCTGGCTATGATAAACAGTGCTGCAATGAACATTGGGGTACATGTGTCTCTTTCAATTCTGGTTTCCTCGGTGTGTATGCCCAACAGTGGGAGTGCTGGGTCATAAGGTAGTTCTATTTGCAATTTTTTAAGGAATCTCCACACTGTTCTCCATAGTGGCTGTACTAGTTTGCATTCCCACCAACAGTGTAGGAGGGTTCCCTTTTCTCCACACCCTCTCCAGCATTTATTGCTTGCAGATTTTTGGATCGCAGCCATTCTGACTGGTGTAAAGTGGTACCTCACTGTGGTTTTGATTTGCATTTCTCTAATAGATTAAATGCAGAAAGAAGATCTGCTCCTGCTGCTGCTAAGTCACTTCAGTCATGTCTGACTCTGTGCAACCCCATAGACGGCAGCCCACCAGGCTCCTCCGTCCCTGGGATTCTCCAGGCAAGAACACTGGAGTAGGTTGCCATTTCCTTCTCCAATGCATGAAAGCGAAAAGTGAAAATGAAGTCGCTCAATTGTGTCCAACTCTTCAAGACTCCATGGACTGCAGCTTATCAGGCTCCTCTGCACATGGGATTTTCCAGGCAAGAGTACTGGAGTGGGTTGCCACTGCCTTCTTCGAAAGAAGAGCAGTAAAGGGTAATTTGGGGTATATAACCTCTGCTCTTAGCCTCTAGCTAGAGTGTGAAAGAGAAAATGTTAGTCACTTAGTCATGAGTGACTCTACCCCATGGATTGTAGACCCCATCTCACCATGCTCCTCTGCCCAAGGAATTCTCCAGGCAAGAATACTGGAGTGCATAGCCATTCCCATCTCCAGGGGATCTTTCTGACCCAGGGACTGAACCTGGGTCTCCTGCACTTCAGGCAAATTCTATACCATTTAAGCCACCAGGGAATGTAGGTATGAGGTAACAAAAAGAAAGCATTTCAGCTGTCCAATTTCAGTTGCATAGCCCCAGTCAAATTACTGTAAAATTTGGGACTACAATCTCTTCTTTGTAACCTATAGATAGAGAGTTGGTATAAGAGAAAGAAACAGGAAACATTCGGTAAGAGCAGATGTCAGGTAATAACCATGTTTTACTTTCTCAACTTGAGACTCGGGCACTGAACAGATACCAGACGTCATTTTATGAAGCTCTTATCATGCAACTACCATAGCATATTAATTGAGTATCATTTGAAAGACCAGAAGTTAGAGTGCCACCAGACACGATGCCATGTAGATGCAGATATGGTAATGCTACCAACAGTTTGAACTCCCTACATCTACTAGGAGAGATAGGAGGTAAGCAGCTATCTCATTCTATAGATGACTTATTTCCATAGGAGCCTGGAGGAGAGATGCTTGACAAGTTTGATTGACTGGGGGAGAGGAATGCATATGATTGACAGCTGAGTCTTATGAAGATCATAGCCGGCTTTGTACAACCTTTACATCTCTAGTCTGACTAGTGAGGAAATCTCAAGGAGATTTTTCAACATGCCATGCATGTTTATTACTACAGCTTAAGGGAAGCCAAACAAACCAAGCCTCACAATCACTGAAGCCACGTTCCATGGCAACTTGCAAACCTCATTCTAAAATACACAGCAAAGATCTATCCAAGCCCAAGGCTGGCTGCATCTCCCCATCAAACAAAACTGGGTCAACAGTGACAATGTGACATGTCCAGTACAGGCCTGATCATCATTACTTTAGACCTAACAGTGTCTACTTTGCTCCATATCCGTATCATTTCTTTGCTCTGATGATTTTCCGTAATCCAAACAGCAGAGTGGTCTGTGACGTTTGCTCTTAACAACTCAGATAATTTCATCCTCCAAGTATAGGAAGAGTTTGTATTTGTCAGTATCAGACCTTTCACTCAGGAAATCAAAGAATTCTAGTCCTCCATACAGAGAACGCAAGACAGCAGAGTTACAGCAATAACTCAGCCTATGAGACTGAAACACCCCATGAACTTCGGTTTCTCTCCAGCTATGTATTTACTGTTGTAATGACATTCTGCCCCAAAGAGAGCCTAATCTTTACAGAAATCTTTTCTTAGAGCCACAAACATTAATCTTGCAGTATACAGAGAATTTTGGACTCAATTATCCTACAGGCTTTGTTAAACTTAATTTAAAACCCTAAGATTACATCCTATTCAGCACTTGCCTCTTTGGGCCTTCAAGAGATACTTAAGTCCCTGTCCAGTAGAATCTTTTCACTGAAGAATTATCAGGCTCATAAGCCTTTGAAAGAAATTTTGCCAAAGGGAGTCATATTGTTATGATGGAGTTGCCTGAACAATGCCATCTTTATGTATTTCACCATTCCTGAAATACGCTACTTGTAAATCACATCATTGGCTTCTATTAAGGAACTAAAAATGTACTGCTAACCTCCAAGTATAATAGAAAACAGCAGCCTTTCCCCATCTAAAACTTTTCACCAAATCAGCCCCACAATTTAGAATCTGAAAACCATACATTTTGCATCACACCACAATCACAGGTGAATTTTTAGAGCGAATTTTTTCTCAAAATCCTCTCTGATTCCTGAAGTTTGATTATCATACATTCATAACTTGAGGTTTTAATCATGCAAAAAATGAAAATATCCTGAGAAAAGAAACACTTCATTCTAACAATTCATTTATATATTTTGTTTTGTAGGAGCAAAGAGAATTTTCTGAAAGTCAATACAAGGAGAAAATATGAAAATACAGGGAACAGTACAAGAAAGCTGGGGCTTCCTAGATGGTTCAGTGATAAAGAATCTACTTGTGAATGTGGGAGTCTCAGGAGATGTGGGTTTGATTCCTGGGTCAGGAAGATCCCCTGGAGAAGGAAAGAGCAACCCACTCCAGTTTCACTTTCACTTTCACCATATTATGGCTGAGAGATCCCATGGACAGAGGAGCCTGGCGGGCTACAGTCCATGGAGTCACAGAGTCAGACACGACTTAGTGATTGAGCATGCACAAGAGAAGGATACCTAAGCTGCCACTTCTGCCACCCACCACTTTGGAGTAAGCTGTGTCTTCCTTCAGTCTCTCCTTGCCTTTGTGCACTGGGGACAGACTGCCAAGCAACAAGAATTCTGTTTCTAGTTAAAGGAGAAGGCAGTGAGGCATTGGGAGGGATTGAAAACAAGAAATGGTATCTACCTGCCAGATAGCAAGCTCATGTGTGTTTAACACAAGGTTTTCAAGCAGTGTAGACCAGACCTTCAGACATATGAAGGAGAGCAGTTTCTACTGATATGGGAAGTTCTGTGAAATTCGGGAGTTTGAGTTACTCGGATGTCTCTGAATTTTCCAAAATACCCCTATTCCATATTCCAACGTCCCTTCCCCCAAATAAATCTTAACTTCCACAAGAGATATGTTGAGAATGTAAAATAAATCTGTCGAAATTTAAGAAATTACAAAAGCAGATCCTGCACCTGAGAATTACTTACTTAAACCCTGTGACTACAAGATATAAGAAATTTTTTTTAGGGTCGTCATAGAAACGCTCTGATACTGCCTGATTCCATCATTTTCTCTCTAGCAGAGTGTGCAGATGCTGAAGCTGAAGCTCCAATGCTTCAGCCACCTGATGTGAAGGACTGACTCATTGGAAAAGACACTGATGCTGGGAAAGATTGAAGGCAGGAGAAGGGGATGACAGAAGATGAGATGGTTGAATGGCATCACCGACTCAATGGACATGAGTTTGAGCAAGCTCTGAGAGTTGGTGATGGACAGAGAAGCCTGGTGTGCTGCAATCCATGGGGTTGCAAAGAGTCAGACACGACTGAGAAGTGAACTGAACTGAGAGTGTCGGAAACCATCTCCATGTCATAGTCCTTGTGTAATTTATGCTCATCATTTATGCTATGGCAACCATCACTTGGTCTATTTTAGTAATTGACGTCATGGAATAATGGGTCATTTTCTAATGATAACCTGCTCCTCACTGCCTTCCAATCCAACTAGGTCAAATAATAAATTCCTAATTACCAATCTTGAGGTCTGTTGCTTGCAGACCTCTGTACCAGATGCTGTATTGGTTCACTCAAACAGAAACTACTCTGGGTATTTTAAATAGTGAATGCATACTCAGTCACTTCAGTTGTGTCTGACTCTGCAACTCTGTGGACTGCAGCCCGTCAGGCTCCTCTGTCCATGGGGTTCTGCAGACAAGAATACTGGAGTGGGTTGCCATGCTCTCCTCCAAGAGATCTTCCTGGCCCAGGGGTCAAACCTGTATCTTCTGCAACTCCTGCATTGCAAGCAGATTCTTTTACCACTGAGCCAAGGGGAAAGCTCATTTTAAATAGCACTAAGTTTAATATAGGGAACAAAGTGTTCACAAAATTGTTGTGAGGATTAGAATAGTACTCTGTGGTACATTTTCAGAAAGTATTTCCATGAAAATCCTGCCACAATCAGGCAGCTTCTGGATTCAAGGTTGCACAGTCTTGCTACAACAGAAGATTAAGAAGCTACCCCCACAATAAGCTATTCAGAGAATATTTATAAAGTATATATTAGGGAAAGACTCTTCTTTGGGGTCACTGGTGAAAGGTTGTTGCTGAACCACAAAAGATGTTGGGATTCTTGGCCTCTGGAGGAGAATTGAATCCAGGGCCAGTGACAAGGCTTGATCACTCAGAGCTTTTGTGTAATAAAGTTTTATTATAGTATAAAAGAGATAGTGAAAGCTTCTGACATAGACATCAGAAAGGGGCAGAAAGAGTGCCCCTCTGCTAGACTTTGCTAAGTCGCTTCAGTCATGTCCGACTCTGTGCGACACCATAGACCCCATAGAAGGCAGCCCACCAGGCTCCCCCGTCCCTAGGATTTTCCAGGCAAGAACACTGTAGTGGGTTGCTAGCCTTTAGCAGTATGTTATATAGCTATCAGTCAGTTCAGTCACTCAGTCATGTCCATGCAACTCCATGGACTGCAGCATGCCAGGCCTCCCTGTTCATCACCAACTCCCGGAGTTTACTCAAACTCACGTCCCTTGAGTCAGTGATGCCACCCAACCATCTCATCCTCTGATATACCTATCAGCAAGCTGTTAATTAGAGAAAGGAGATGTCTCAAAACTCAGAATGGCATCAGGCCCCTCACCCACAACATGCATTTTGAGATAACATTGGCACCAGGTAAGTCATCCTGGGCCATAAAATGATTGACATGAATCTTGAAGAAAGGCAAGTTTCCAAGTAAATATATAGTTTCATTAACATAGATAAGGAGAACAAGGTGTGAGTAAAACATAGGTTTGTTGAGCCTTTACCGGTTCTGAGTCTTAAGCAGAATTTGAAAAAAGACAGAGTCTAGGGTAAATACATAGTTCCTTAACATAGTTTAAGACAAACATTTCCATAAGAAAAATGCATTGGTTAACTCAAGGTTTGAGAAAAGTTAAGTTCAGACGGAGCTAGGTGTCATCATGGCAACACAGAATTTTAAAAGAAACCTCTTTCTTAATTTGTATAGAGAAGGGGAAAAAAATCTAACACTTGTTTGTTTCCTCCTGCCCGCTTAAGAGAGAGATTAAAAAATGTCTGACACTTCCAGCCTATTTCCTCTGTTTAGAGACCCCTGGCCTTCCTGCCTATTACCCTCTCATTGGGTAGACAGAAGGCAGAAAAAGATTATAATGTGACAGAAACCAAAAAATACAGGAGTATTTCTTTTTTATTGAAGTATAGTTGATTTACAATGTTGTGTTCATTTCTGGTGTACAGCAAAGGGTCATTTATACGTGTGCATGTGCGTGTGTGTGTGTGTATATATACATATTTTTAATATTCTTTCCCATTATGGTTTATAATAGGATACCAAATATTGTTCCCTGTGCTGTTTATCTATTATATATACAATAGTTTGTAACTGCTAATCCCAAATTCCTAATTTATTCCCCCTCCACTCATTTCCCCTTTGGTAACCACACTTTTATTTTCTATGCCTGTAAATCTGTTTCTGTTTCATAAAGTGATTGCTTGGAAAGACTGAAAGCAGGAAGAGAATGGGGATGACAGAGGATGAGATGGTTGGATGGCATCACCGACTCAATGGACATGAGTTTGAGTAAACTCTGGGAATTGGTGATGGACAGGGAGGCCTGGTGTGCTGCAGTCCATGGGGCTGCAAAGAATTGGACACGACTGAGTGAATGAATTGACTGAACTGAACTGTGTCATATTTTTTGATTCCACAGATAATTGATATCATATGGTATTTGTCTGACTCCACTTGGTATGATAATCTCTAGGTCCCTTCATTTTGCCGCAAATGGCACTGTTTCATCCTCTTTTTATGGCTGAATAGTATTCATAGTATTCCACTGTGTATTTATACGACATGTTCTTTATCCATTCATCTGTCACTGGACATTCATGTTGCTACCACATCTTGGCTAGTGTAAATAATGCTGTTATGAACATAGCGGTGCATGGATCTTTTTGAATTAGTCTTCTCCAGATATATGCCCAGAGGTGGGATTGCTGCATCATATGGCAACTCTAGTTTTACTTTTTCAGGAATCTCCAACCTTCTTTCCATAGTGGCTACACCAAATTACATTCCCATTAACAGTGCAAGGGTTTCTCTTTTCTCCACACTTTCTTGAGTATAGCGGTATTAATTTAGGAAATAAAAGCATAAGAGAAGCACTGAAGCCAAACTTTATGAAACATTTGACTTTGTAAGGAAAAATTCTTATTCTGATCACCTGATTTGCATGGCAGAAAACTGAGTGATAAACCATTAAGTGGGAATATTTATATCTCTTAAGTGAACATAATCACACCAATTCATTTCACAATAGCATTTTTGTAGCTATTGCTAGTAAAATTCTTAGAATGGCAAATAGAAAAAAACAAAAATAGTAGAGATTTCTCATTTTGTTTTGCTTCTTCATAGACATTTGAAGCTATGAAACTCTCTTTTTTCCCCCACTGAGTAGAAAAGGAATATAAAAACAAATATTGCACTTTGGGAGTCTGAAAGAAAAGCAAATAATTAATATAACTGAGTAATTCTTGTAAAAACAAATATAAGCATGGCAATTAGAAAAAAGTTTTAAAACTCACTATTTTTCCTATGAAAGCCAAGTAATTTCATTAGAAATGATGTATCTTAAGAGAGATCGTCCCACAAGCAGGCCCTGTAACAAGAACTTGAGAGTAAGTAGTTTATTTGTAAGGTGACCTTAGGAGGCCCCAGTATAGGCAAGGCAAAGTGAAACCAGGAAGGATAGGCAGACAATAAAGGATGTGCCAATGAACCAGTTAGTGCTCTCGGTGGCTGGGTGTCAATTCCATTAGGGACCTCTGGGAGAAGCTATGAAATTACCTCATATTTATCCCACCCAAGGAAGCCAAGGTTTTTATCCTCTCTTTCCCATCATCATTGAGGAAGGCCTCTTCTAGGGGCCTTGCTGCCCAGAACTCCCAGCCTGGTAGCCTGAGCACACAGCAGTCTACCCTGCTCCAAGAGTCACAGGTGCTCACTTAAAAAGGCCGGGAACGTGTTCAGCCGTTACTGTCTGTGTGTCTGTTTTAATTGTCTCAAGAGCTATTTCAATTACTTACTTTTTTTTTTTTTTTTTACAATAAACACTGTTCCTCCAGCAAGACCTCCAAAAACTTAATTGACAAGTTACTTTAATGCCCTTAATTAAAGCTCTATTGGACCAGAAACGAATTAAATAGCTGTTGAGAGAAGATAATAAATAAATGGTTAATTTTATTTAATTATCCGTGTTAATTCTTCATTCCCTAGGAAATGTGACTTTCTAAGTTATCCCTTAATTTTTTTTTCCCATACTGAGAACAATATGCTAAACTTAAATATCAGTCTTTCTCCTCAGTTAAATATATAACTATTCACTACCAAGAAATAACTGTGAGGGGGAAAAAAAGGAAGCTGAGTGATTTTAGATAGCTTATTAAACACAAATCAAATCAAAATTTACTTAGGATGTCTTTTTTTTCTGCCTTTATCTCCTGCTGCATTTCTTATGTCTAGTATTCCTCTGTACTTTTAAATACCACTTTACTTAACAACAGTTCTAATGCCTTTCTTTAAGAAAAAACATCAACATTCTACAGCTAAAATGTCCCTCAGGACTCATCCAAAACTTTACCACTGAATTAATAATGACAAACCAATTTAAAAGCTCTATTATTTCAGTTGCAACATTTTGGCCCTATATTTTTTTCCTTTGACAAATAACAAATCAACCATGCTCTCATCTTTGGATCTGAAAGGCTTTGAGCTTCTGTTTGATTTTTTTTAACAATTCCACCTGTGACAGAGTTGATGATGGCAGTAAGCAAATATTGAACTTCTTTTCAAGTGTCTCCTTCCCAAAGGACTCTTTTTTTTTTTTTAATGAAATTTAGCAATCTAGAAAGTTTGTCCTTTGAAGCCTTCCTCCTTTGGAAGAGCGCACCAGTGAAATTTAGGAAGGAATTAAGCCTTCCCTTAAGGAAGCAAGTCATTCTATTGCCAACAAAGCTAGAGATATCACTTTTGTGACTGAGCCACAGGAAAATTAAATTGCCCTTAGCAATCTGAGGATTATCAGGTGCAAGAAAAACCCACTTTATCCACTTTTATAAATAGGCATACAATCATATAGGGTAAAGATGATTTCTCGGGTCCAAGGAAAAATTTCATTTACATGGCACTCATCAAAAGGTGAGTTTTCAAAGTTAGTTAATCAGGAATCATGCTTAATACAATAATTTTCTTAGCAGTGAAACATTATTATATATTTGGCAGTACGATTAAGAGGATAATTTGGTGACCTCTTCACTGAAAATGGCTCTCATGAAAACCTCATAAGATTTTTATGCATATTCAAATTTCATTTATATGCAAATAATTACTCTAGAGAAATATATCACTAACTTTTCAGTGTTGGAGTAGACAATGCTGTAAGTCAATAAAATCTAGCCATGGCAGGCAGAGTTTAAAGAAGAAAGGTAAAATACAGTAGAAGTCCATTTTGTTAGAACCACTGTTTACCTATCTAGAATCCATTCTCCCTCTCATTCTGATGGATGTTGTACAGGCAATTTGCCAACTAAAATCAATATTTTTCAGCCTGCCTTGCAGCAATGATGGTGACACATTTCTGGACAATAATATATAAGCCATACTCTGCCAGAGGCTTCTAGAAATGCTTTGTATTACTGAGATAAGCAATTTTTTGTTCCTTTCTTTTTATGCTTGTAGTGTGGTCTGGACCTGAAGCAGCTATCCCAGGTGACACTAGTAGTAAAGAATCAGCCTGCCAACACAGGATATGCAAGAGACAGAAAGTTGACCCCTGGGTTTGGAAAATCCCCTCAGAGTAGAAAATGGCAACCTGTTCCAGTATTCTTGCCTAGAAAATTCCATTGACAAAGGAGCCTGGCTGGCTATAGTCATGGGGTCGCAAAGAGTCGAACATGACTGAACATGTACACTCACACACACGTCATGGAACCAAAAGTACAAGGGCCACACACACCCAAGATGATGGGGCACAAAAATAAAGGATGACTGAGACATACATGAGTGACCTCAAGGGACTGCTACCTCAGACCTCAATAACCACTAGCCTCAATACTTTTTATATTATACAAAAAATTCATCCCTTTTTGGCTAAGCCATTAGCATCTGGTCCCATGACTCCATGGCAAACAGAAGGGGGAAAGTAGAATCAGTGACAGATTTTACTTTTGGGGGTTCCAAAATCACTGCAGACAGTGACTGCAGCCATGAAATTAAAGGATGCTTATTCCTTGGAAGGAAAGTTATGACAAATGTAGCAAGCATATTAAAAAGCAGAGACATCACTTTGCTGACAAAGGTCCATACAGCCAAAGCTATGGCTTTTCCAGTAGTCACGTACAGATGTGAGAGTTGGACCGTAAAGAAGGCTGAGTGCCGAAAATTTGATGGTTTTGAACTGCGTTCCTGGAGAAGCTTCTTGAGAGTCCCCCGGACAGCAAGGAGATCAAACCAGTCAATCTTAAAGGAAATCAACCCTGAATATTCATTGGAAGGACTGATCCTGAAGTTCCAATATTCTGGCCACCTGATTCAAAGATCTAATTAACTGGAAAAGACCCTGATGATGGGAAAGAGTGAAGGTAAAATGAAAAGAGGGCAGCAGAGAATGAGACAGCTAGATAGCATGACCAACTCAATGGACATGAGTTTTACAAACTCCAGGAGATAGTGAAGGACAGGGAAGCCTGAAGTGCTGCGGTCCATGGGGTCTCAAAGAGTCAGACACAACTGAGTGACTGAACAACAACAATGGTAGTCAGGTTTCTGTTACACTGTGCCAAATGCAATCCTTAGTGCACAATCTTAGATAATGTAGCCACCAAAAAAATATTGTAACAAACTTCTTGAATGAGGAGAGCTATTTATTTGAGCATTTATCATGAGTCTTAAGTGATACTGGCAGAAGAAAACTACACCTAAGAAAATTATGAGCTTCTGAAATGGTATTCTCCTCTGATTTCTGTACAGAATGTGAGAGAATCTATTATGCAATAGATAAAATAGGATAAGTGAATGTAAAATTTAAAATGTCACTCAGCCAGTGCCTAAGACACATTTGCTACAAAGAAGAGACTTCCTGATGAAGCATCTTAAATGATCTTGACTTACCTTCCTCCCCTTCTTTTTCATAAAATGACTCTTCAGTTAATTATATTACTCCTTTTCAACACACACATGACAACCATCTGTATCTCAGAAGCTCTGAAAGTCTGTCCTAACATTAATAATACACATGTTTCTTGAAAGTTCTAGGAATGGTCATAGTTGATGACAGCTCTAGAGAAAGTAGCTCAACTTTCCAAATAGTCAGATGGATCTGTTACGAGCTCTATTTCTCAGCTGGATTGGAATTGACAAATCTTAACTGCGTTTACAAACAACCTCCTTTAAGCCTTTTTTAAAACTTCCCTAATTCTGTCAGTTCTGCAAAGTCGATGCTTAGAAACTGTTTCACTTCATAAACAAAAACCTAACTATTTATAGGTAGGCACATCTCTTTTGAACCATTAAGTCAGCCTTACCCAAACTCAGAGATGTACATATTCATATAATCAATTAAAATATCAAATGAACTTAGGAAATATTTGAGTCATTTTATCTGTAGGTTTTTGCTTTGAAAATTCTAAAGAAAGAAACAGCACAGTTTAAATGGAGGTCTCAGCCAACTATACAGGGATTTCTGTATTTGGAGACCTTCAAAGTTTTTTTAAATTGAGGTAAAGAGTAAAGCTTTACCAATACATTTCTATTATTAATAATTATTAATAGTAATTGAAAGTGGGTTGCCCTTGAAGAGGGAAACTATTCTTGAATGAGTTGTTTGCCATCAACTATGATAATTCTGGGATTTTCCTGGTGGCTCAGAAGGTAAAGAATCTGCCTGCAATGCAGGAGACTCAGGTTCACTCCCTGGGTTGGGAAGATCCCAGGAGTTGGCAACCCACTCCAGTATTCTTGCCTGCAGATTCCCATGGACAGAGAAGTATAGAGTCACAAAGAGCTGGACATGACTGAAGGGACTTAGCACTCACACACCCATGGTAATTCTGAGGAAAAGAAGCAGCCAACACTCGCCTTAATCAGGGGCATGAGTATATTGCCTTGAAGGAGGAACTGGACAATGCACCTCTGAGACCTTGTCATCAGTTGAAGACTTCTGGGAAACACTTTTATGAGATATGGCTCTCATCATACTCTGTACCCCTACTATAAACCCTGTATCCAAACACTGTTGTCAATTTTACAACCTATTCTTTCCATGACCATTTGACCAACCTATTAGTTTCTGCCCTTGAATCACTGTAAATTTGTTCCTCAAGCTCTCTTCCAACTTGAAGTAAATAACCAGAGGCACACCCAAAACACTACCCATTTAAAGAACTTCTTTTACTATTTTAAGAACCAATCTTGCTAACCAACTCTGCAGATAACATGTAAAAACTAGTCCTTACTTTTCCACAGCTATAGGTGGAGGGAAAAACAAAGACCTAGACACCAAGTTGCACAGATCTAGACACTCCTTTTTCCAGCTCACTCTGAATGGGAATCAGAGAGAATTTCTTGAAAGTAGACACATGAAGTGGGAAACTGGAGTGTCCAAAATATGTGTATATAAATGATATTTGTGACTAAATAATGCACCCTGCTGCTACTGCTAAGTCACTTCAGTCTTGTCCAACTCTGTGTGACCCCATAGATGGCAGCCCACCTGGCTCCCCCATCCCGGGGATTCTCCAGGCAAGAACACTGGAGTGGGTTGCCATTTCCTTCTCCAATGCATGAAAGTGAAAAGCGAAAGTGAAGCTGCTCAGTCGTGTCCGACTCTTCGCAACTCCATGGACTGCAGCCTACCAGGCTCCCTCGTCCATGGGATTTTCCAGGCAAGAGGACTGGAGTGGGGTGCCATTGCCTTCTCCAAAATAATGCACCCAGAAGACATGAAAATAATTTTGTTTTCAAGAATCTATTACTTAGTATTCTGTGTAAAAAACATTTTTGCATAGACTATGAAAAAGAAAATTTCAGCCTTGTTTCTGAATTAGTTTGGAACACAAGCCAGTGAAGTCAGTTAGATTTTATAAAACTGTAGAGCTGAAATTTTTCTTCACTGTGTTCTAAGTGCTACAGTGTTGAAGAGAATAAGGGGGGATGATGAAGAGCAACCTGGTCCAGTATTTAATCCTTTTTGGCAAAGGTCCAACCATACAGCAGAGATTAAAAGTAACATTTAGAAATCTGAGAATCAAACTTCACCAGTACAATGCCACAGCAATCTGCTATAACCAAGCCCTGGCAGCAATTACCTTTGTAGAGAGATCATTGAATTCCTCCTGGGAAACCTTGAAAAAGGAAACAATGAAGTAGAGGATGAGAGTTATCCACAAGATAGCATTTAAATGCCAAATAAAGGGCATTTAAAAATTGTGGCTCTGGGAGCTTCCCTGGTGGCTGAGTGGCAAAGAATCCATCTGCCAATACCAGAAACATGGGTTGGATCCCTGACCCAGGAAGATCCCACATGCTGCGGAGCAACCAGACCCATACATCACAACTATTGAACCTGTGCTCTAGAGCCCAGGAGCTGAAACTACTGAAGCCCACACTCCCTAGAGCCCGTGCCCCACAGCAAGAGAAGCCACAGCAATGAGAAGTCTGCACACCATAGCTAGAGGGCAGTCCCCGTTTGCCACAACTAGAGAAAAGCCCGCACAGCAGAGAAGACCCAGCATAGCCAAAAATAAATAAATTAATAAATTATTTTTAATTAAAAAAAAATTGTGGTACTGGAAAGCAACTCCATTGTTGAGGGGTAAAGCAAGTTCACAAAATGCAGTATTTAATGTGAACCCATTTATTTACAGATATATAATACCTAGGAATATATATATATATATATAATATATATAAATATAACACAGAGAAGGAAAGTCTGAAAATAAATACAAAATAGTGCTTTGGAAAGAGCTTGATTCTCTTTTCCCTCTTTCTGATTATCTTTAATCGGAGAAGGCAATGGCACCCCACTCCAGTACTCTTGCCTGGAAAAGCCCGTGGGCAGAGGAGCCTGGAAGGCTGCAGTCCATGGGGTCGCTGAGGGTCGGACACGACTGAGCGACTTCACTTTCACTTTTCACTTTCATGTATTAGAGAAGGAAATGGCAACCCACTCCAGTGTTCTGGTCTGGAGAATCCCAGGGATGGCGGAGCCTGGTGTGCTGCCGTCTGTGGGGTCTCACAGAGTCGGACATGACTGAAGTGACTTAGCAGCAGCAGCAGCAGCAGCAGCAGCATGATATACAAATATAGATAGAACTTTTGAAATTTTCAAAGTTGCGTTTAAACAATTATGGATAGGCTGGTGAACTAGCACATGGACATAAAGGCTTGCACCGTGCACAGCCCTAGTAACACACAGCATTACACCAGTCAGTGCTTCTCATCTCTTCTCCTCAGTCAACTCTGAGCAACTTGAGGTCAGCTAGAGAGGTCAGATACTTCTGGGTACCCAATTCTAAATAAAGAAGTGTATGTCTTTAATAACATGGAAGCAGTAATCAAGCTTAATTCTTATAACAACTCCATAATTGTCACTCTCCCTGATTTTACAGATGAGAAATTGAAGCTTAAAGATATCAAGTAGCACAGTTCATGTTCTTCAGTTAAGAGCACAAGATTCAGGTGCACATCTGTCTGATCCCGAACTCATGTTGGTGTTACAATTTCAAACCTGCTAAACGGAAGAGATAAAGGGAAAGGTGTAAGCCAGGTAGACCTGGAAGTTTAAAGTTACTAATGTAAAGCAAATAAAAAGAAGATAATATAAAATAAACAATAAGCGAGGGTTTAAAATATGTATAAAAAATATGCATCTTACGAGCAAGAATGTTCTCCCTGGCTGATATATCCAGGTGGGAACTGAATTATTACCACTAAAGAAAACTGCAATAGAGATTGCTGTCCTAAAGGAAGATACTTTTAGGTAATATCCAGGCTTATTCATCTTGGTTCCCCTGTATTTTATTAAGGTTAGTATCTCAATTTTTTAATGAAGGTCCCAGATGATTTTTTAGGGACAGAAACCTCTTTCTTTCATCTTACGTTCTCTTTCATTTGGCAGCAATGCACCCCGGTGGTGCATGAAAGAAACAGCAATCAGAGGAGATTCACGATGATTCTAATGAATCACAAGAGACAGGCCCTTTGTTTCAATGCATTAGCAGAAATCATGGATGTAAAGCAGTCCCCCAGGTTTTCTGGAGTTTCTTAATAATTCAGAGTTATTCCATTAGTGTTATCTCTCGGGCATTATGCCTGAATTTTATGATAGCTTTAATCAAAAAAGATACACCCATACGTAAATGCTGGGATATACTCAGAAAGTAGGTCAGGCTAAGGTTATCCAAAAGCATAGATGAAGCAGTTGATTGTCTCTTTGGGACTTAGAATAATTTTATAATACCAGTTGCCATATTGCTCAAGAATGTGGCTATGAATTAAAGAGCTCTAACCATATTGCAATTTACAGCTTCCTACAATCTAAGCAGATAGTCCTAAATATGCCCTGACTTTTTTTTTGTCTTTGACCAACATGTCTTGGCTGATGATAGAATCTGATTTTCATTGGAAGTCGGCTCTTCTTTTCTGGATGAGGGATTGTGAAAGATGTTGTATTATGCCCATTTTACAGATGAGAAATCCAAGACAAGGAGATTTCATAATTTGTGCAAGGGTATACAAAGAATGTTCAAACTACTGCAGAACTGCACTCATCTCACACACTAGCAAAGTAATGCTCAAAATTCTCCAAGCCAGGCTTCAACAGTACGTGAACTGTGAACTTCCAGATGTTCAAGAAGATTTAGGAAAGACAGAGGAATCAGAGATCAAACTGCCAACATTCTTTGGATCATTGAAAAAGTGAGAGTTCCAGAAAAACATCTACTTCACTTTGTTGACTACACCAAAGCCTTTGACTATGTGGGTCACGACAAACTGTGGAAAATTCTTAAAGAGATGGGAATACCAGACCACCTGACCTGCCTCCTAAGAAATCTGTATGCAGGTCAAGAAGCAAAAATTAGAACTGGACATAGAACAACAGATGGGTTCCAAATTGGGAAAGGAGTATGTCAAAGCTATATATTGTCACCCTGCTTATTTAACTTATATGCAGAGTACCTCATGTGAAATGCCGGGCTGGACAAAGCACAAGCTGGAATCAAGATTGTTGGGAGAAATATCAATAACCTCAGACACGCAGATGACACCACCTTTATGGCACAAACTGAAGAAGAACTAAAGAACTTCTTGATGAAAGTGAAAGAGGAGAGTGAAAAAAATTGGCTTAAAACTCAACATTCAAAAAACGAAGACCATAGCACCCAGTCCCATCACTTCATGGCAAATAGATGGAGAAACAATGGAAACAGTGAGAGACTTCATTTTGGGGGGGTCCAAAATCACTGCAAGATGGTGACTGCAGCCATGAAATTAAGACACTTGATCCTTGGAAGAAAAGCTATGACCAACCTAGAGAGCATAGAAAAAGCAGAGACATTATTTTGCCAACAAAGGTCCATCTAATCAAAGATACGGTTTATCCAGTAGTCACGTATGGATGTGAGAGTTGGACCATAAAGAAAGCTGAGTGTCAAAGAATTGGTGCTTTTGAACTGTGGTGATGGGGAAGACTCTTGAGAATCCCTTGGACTGCAAGGAGATCAAGCCAGTCAATTCTAAAGGAAATTAGTTCTGAATATTCATTGGAAGGACTTCAGTTTCAGCTGAAGCTGAAACTCAAATACTTTGGCCACCTAATTCGAAGAATTGACTCATTGGGAAAGACCCATATGCTGGGAAAGATTGAAGGCAGGAGGAGGAGATTACAGAGGATAGCATCACTGACTCAATGGACATGAGTTTGAGCAAGCTCCGGGGAGTTGGTGATGAACAGGGAAGCCTGGTGTGCTGCCGTCCATGGGGTTGCAAAGAGTCAGACATAACTGAGCAACTGAACTGAACTGAACTGATACATTAGCATCCTAGGATTCTAAGCGAGGAAGCCTGGCTTCAAGTTTATATTTTTTTAATTTATGGCTCTTCATTATATTTTTTGGTCACACTGTGCACCATGTAGAATCCTAGTTCCTCAACCAGGTATTGAACCCATGGCCTCTGCAGTGGAAGCTTGGAGTCTAACCCTTGGACCACCAGGGAAGTCCCTGCACTGACTTTGAAATAAGTCATAAATTATGAAGGTTGGGATGAAAAGTGAGAGAATCCAGGTTATTCATTCCCTGAATGTTTTTCGAGTACAGGGTAAAAAAAAACTGTTCCATTCAAAGAATGGAACTTGAAATTTTTTCCTACATCATGAATTGCATGGACAGTGACATTAGAAGTACCACCTATTCAGTTCAGTTCAGTTCAGTCGCTCAGTCATGTCCAACTCTTTGCGACCCCATGAATCGCAGCACACCAGGCCTCCATGTCCATCACAAACTCCTGGAGTTCACTCAGACTCACGTCCATCGAGTCAGTGATGCCATCCAGCCGTCTCATCCTCTGTCATCCCCTTCTCCTCCTGCCCCCAATCCCTCCCAGCATCAGAGTCTTTTCCAATGAGTCAACTCTTCGCATGAGGTGGCCAAAGTACTGGAGTTTCAGCTTTAGCATCATTCCCTCCAAAGAAATTCCAGGGCTGATCTCCTTCAGAATGGACTGGTTGGATCTCCTTGCAGTCCAAGGGACTCTCAAGAGTCTTCTCCAACACCACAGTTCAAAAGCATCAATTCTTCGGCACTCAGCTTTCTTCACAGTCCAACTCTCACATCCATACATGACTACTGGAAAAACCATAGCCTTGACTAGACGGAACTTAGCCGTCAAAGTAATGTCTCTGCTTTTGAATATTCTATCTAGGTTGGTTATAATTTTTCTTCCAAAGAGTAAGCGTCTTTTAATTTCATGGCTGCAGTCACCATCTGCAGTGATTTTGGAAACCAAAAAAATAAAATCTGACACTGTTTCCACTGTTTCCCCATCTATTTCCCATGGAGTGATGGGACCAGATGTCATGATCTTCGTTTTCTGAATGGTGAGATTTAACCAACTTTTTCACTCTCCTCTTTCACTTTCATCAAGAGGCTTTTTAGTTCTCTTCACTTTCTGCCATAAGGGTGGTGTCATCTGCATATCTGAGGTTATTGATATTTCTCCTGGCAAGCTTGATTCCAGCTTGTGTTTCTTCCAGTCCAGTGTTTCTCATGATGTACTCTGCATATAAGTTAAATAAGCAGGGTAATAATATACAGCCTTGACGTATTCCTTTTCCTATTTGGAACCAGTTTGTTGTTCCATGTCCAGTTCTAACTGTTGCTTCCTGACCTGCATACAAATTTCTCAAGAGGCAGGTCAGGTGGTCTGGTATTCCCATCTCTTTCAGAATTTTCCACAGTTTATTGTGATCCACACAGTCAAAGGCTTTGGCATAGTCAATAAAGCAGAAATAGATGTTTTTCTGGAACTCTCTTGCTTTTTCCATGATCCAGCAGGTGTTGGCAATTTGATCTCTGGTTTCTCTGCCTTATGGAAATGGCATGATGTCATGACAGACATTCCAGAAACAAATATCTTGGATTCTTATGATATGTATCTACACAAAAGAGTACACCTTTTCACTTCTTTTATTTTTTACCAAATCTCTCATTTCTTATCTATATCTTCAAAAGCTTTAATCCTTACAACAGCACAAAATAAATGTGTCTGGTAGAACTTGATAAATATCAAGTTCTATCCCTGGGTCAGGAAGATCCCCTGGAGAAGGAAATGGGACCCCACTCCAGTAGTCTTGCCTGGAGAATCCCAAGGACAGAGGAACCTGGCAGGCTACAGTCCATAGGGTCATAAAGAGTCAGACATGGATTGAGCTTGAGACATGACATTGACTGAGCTTCTGAGAAAACACACAAGATCAAAAAGGTCTACCAGAATGAGACAAAGAGAGGTGATTTCTCCTAAGAAATCTTTTTTTGTAAGACAGTAATAAAGCACAAACTAAACTGATATTCTAAGCACTCTGCTGGGCTCAGGGTATCAGAGATAATAAATAGCTTCTTCTCAGAGGAACCTATTGTCTATGGAGAATGCAAACCATAACAGACAAAAATAAAATTTTGAGATAGGTATGCTGATGTAGATATGCACATGTATTCTATGTTCAGTAGGAGGTGACTGTTAACTCGGGATACTGGGGTACTGGAAGGGCTTCCTGAGTATCTACTGGAGCTGAGATCAAGTTCTATAGGTTTTAATGAAGCAAAGGGGTGGGTGTAGAGAGGCGGGAAATACATGCTGGAGAGAAGGGGTTATATGAATGAAAACAAAACAATGAGAAAATACAGTGGTGAACTATGAAAAACTTTAAAATGACAGACAATAAATTATAGAGCAGAGAAAGGAGATATGAAGAGGATACAGTCAGGCAGTGGGTAGACGTTAGATGAGAATATTGGTACATGAATGAGTTAATCCTTGGGGAGTTGTTGTTATTCAGTCACTCAGTAATTTCTGACTCTTTGAGATCCTAGGGACTGCAGCACACCAGGCCTCCCTGTCCATCACCATCTTTCAGAGCTTGCTCAAACTCATGTCCATTGAGTCAGTGATACCATTCAACAATCTCATCTTCTGTAGTCCCCTTCTCCTCTTGCCTTCAATCTTTCCCAGCATTAGGGTTTTTTCTAATGAATCAGCTCTTTGCATCAGGTGGCCAAAGTACTGGAGCTTCAGCTTTAGCATCAGTCCTTCCAAAGAATATTCACAATTGATTTCCTTTGGGACTGACTAGTTTGATCTCCTTGCAGTCCAAGGGACTCTCAAGAATCTTCTCCAAGACCGCAGTTCAAAAGTATCAATTCTTCAGTGCTCAGGCTTCTTTATGGTCCAACTCTCATATCCATACATGACTACTGGAAAAACCTTAGCTTTGACTGTACAGACCTTTGTTGGCAAAGTAATGTCTCCACTTTTTAATATGCTGTTTAGGTTTGTCATAGTCTCTCTTCCAAGGAGCAAGCACATTTTAATTTCAAATCCTTGGGGAGTTACTGAAAGGTTTAAAGCAATCAAGTGGTATTGTGCATGCTAAGTCACTTCAGTTGTATCTGAGTCTATGAACCCTATGGACTACAGCCTACCAGGCTCCTCTGTCCATGGGATTCTCCAGGCAAGAATACTGGAATGGGTTGCCATGCCATCCTCCAGGGGATCTTCCTCACCCAGGGTCAAACCTGTGTCTCTGATACCTACCTGTCTTGGCAGGCAGGTTCTTTACCACTAGCACTCCCTGAGAAGCTGAAGTGGTATTACCAAACCTGAATTTCTTTTATTTACTTATTTATTTATATTGAAATATAGTTCATGTACAATATCATGTTAGTTTCAGGGGTAATAATTATGACTTGAAATTTGCTCTTGTTCTCTAGCTTTTTTAAGAAATAATGATTTTATTACATTTGTAGCACTTTTTCATCCCTCCAGATATCTCACACTTGCATTCAGTTACAAGATACAGAAAGCTCCAAAGACACCACAATGCACACACAGAATACAGATAAATCAAAATCATATATGATGAAGTGCACCATTCCTACATTCAAATATTCTTTCCACAGATGTCCCAATCTCTTACCACTCAGCCTAGACTCTGGTGCTATGAATATTGACTGCTAACTCCTTCTTAGGAAGATAATCCAATTAAATCTTACTTCACAATGGCACCTGCTTCATCCTTGGGGGTGATATCACAGAGGCTGAAGATCATTAGATTTTGGATTCTTCACTAGTAAGAAGTCTCATAATAAGAAATGTTCACATATATTTTTCTTACCCCTAAATCATACCTTAAGGGGGTACTGTGTAGACTCACTTGAGATTTTTTGTGTGTATTCCACACACTGTCCTAAATATACTACTCATTCAATCCTCACAACATCTCTGTGATACATTTTTATTATATTTTTCACAAAAAGTAAACCAAAGAAGGTTCAAAATTTATCCAAGGATCTGTAACTAGTTAGTGATGAAGGAAGACCCAGGGAGTCCAGATGACCAGCTAATTAAAGGCAGAACCCAACATAAAACTCAAGTTCCTGACTTGAAAACTGGCAACAATAGTAGGCTCAAATAAATACCCAATCCCTTGACAGACTTACAAATGAACATCTCCAAAGAGCACTCCTGACATTGATCGAAAGTGACATTTCAACCCTGAGGAGGCACTGTCTTTCCTCTCTAGAGACCGAATGCTCTGAAGTATGGAAATGATCAACCACAGAGTGTATCTGGTGAACTCCCACGCTTCTGCCCAGATTGCACTACCCCCGGCGCCCTCAGGGAGAAATACCCAGGTCCACCTGCTGACAAACATGTATTCTCTCCCTTTTCAGGGTTTTCATTCTGAAAATATTTTCAGTCACCTCAGGAATGCTTGCATACGTAACCTAGAGAACACTTTCGCTCCGGTAACCTTGGCTGCAGCATATGGTAACTTGCATGTGCATTTTTTTCTTACAGAATCAAAGCAGCGGTCCCTCTGCACCATACCTGATATTGAAGCTTCCTGAGGTTTTATTGAATCAATTTCACCATTCTTTTTCTTACCCCATGGGTGACGGGAGATGACGTGCAAAGCACATACAGGTATTAAGAGTGTTCTAGCACTGTCTCACCAGTTTCCACAGCCTGGTACATAATACAGCTTAATACATATCAACTGAATGAAGTTTTAAATTTAATAAATGCATATAAGAATAAAGGAAATTTTCTCCTTTCTAAAATTTACCTTTACTTTGTTCAAGGTATATGTCACCATGTGGTTATATGAAAGTTATTTATCATATGTGTTATTTTGTAACTAGACTTTATACCCTAAAGAGGAAAACTTCTACATTTTTTTGTGTACCCTCACACACACACACACACACACACACACACACCAAGAAATCCTATGCAGTTGATGTCAAACAATATCTCTTAAATAAATGAGGAGGGGAAAAGGAAACTGTCTCAAGTGAAGTAGAGAAAAGCTAACTAAGCTTTCACATGTTTCCTTTCCCAGGAATATTTGAACTGAAAAGAGTATCACTGAAGAGTTATGCCTGATACGCTAATGCGGTTTCACAGAGTTCACAAACCACTGTTATCTTTTTTCAGATTCCATTCCATAAACAGGCTCCTCCTATTGGCCTGAACATAAATGTCTCTCTTTGTAAAAGAAAAAAACAAAAAACAAAAAACTGTAAATGACCTTAGGAGATTTTTGTCACAGTCTCCTGCTTCCCTATTCTTCACGTCAAAATGTGATGGTACCCATAAATGCTGGCATTTGTCCTCTGAGGGTGTTTTGATCAACATCTCCCAGCTCTCACTAGCAGCTTCCTGGACCAGTTCAAGATCCCCCTGTCCCATCTTAATAATGGAATCCTCATTCAATTCTTTTCCAGCAAGAATCAGACACATTTCCTCTGTTAAACGAACACATATTCAATCATTTTACATTTCCAAGAAAAACAAATGCAGGGCTTGGTTTAAAATATGAGACACGATTATCCTACATTCCTCTGTAATCAGAGAATGAGCTCATTCACTCTGAACAGCACACCAGGAGTCAGGCTGGATGTTAAATAGCATCATCCTGTCACCAAAAGATGAATGTGTCCAATTATCAGTGGCGCCTTGCCCTCAGTAGAGTATAAACTGAAAGGTAACAGACGAGAGCTCCTTAGCTCCAGGGCCAGGGTTTTGTGACCTAAAACTCAAAAGCAAATTCTGCTCAGCCCAATATAAGATGTCCAGCTTTCTTGCTATTGCTCCCAGAAGGCTTCACTGTGTTAAATCATGATGTTTAAAGGCAATCCATTCACAGGCATACACTGACACCTCGATTGCTGATTTCTCCTTGTGCTGGAAGAGCTTAGGTTTGTACCTCCCTCTGACTTGCCTTCCAAATCCCTCACTGGAGCTAACGAGGGTTTGCACACTCCCTTCCCCACTCCACGTGGGTATGTGGATTGAGAGTGGGAAGATACCGTAAAGAGGAAGAATGAATACAGCATGGAAACTCAGTGGGGATAAAAGGGTGACCTCTGACTTTTCTGAGATGGATTCTAACTATCCTCACCCAGCAGTAGGCAATGGCTTTGAAAAGAAAAGTAGAAAAGAGAAGAGAAGCTCTTTAGCACTAGAAATATATTCATGCCACCAAAAGTCACCCTCAGTGCTAACACTGGCATCCCATAATTTAGGCCGTAAACCTGTCTTCGTGCCCACATCATTAGTCCAAAGGCACTGAAGAGGCTGTACGTCAAAGTGAAAATGCAAGATAGGGTGTGATTCAGTTCACCTTATGAAATCAAAAACCTTTCCTCTTTCATAGTATAATTCTATATACACTTATAAATGTGAATACACAGCACAGAATAATGACTTCCAAAATGTAGTTGTTTTATGGAATGTTAAACAGAATGTTTGTCATTTTGGAGATATCTAATGTGCAAACATTTTTTCTGTTTGAGGGGGATCTCAAAGTAGAGGTGGGATTCCATCTCTAATTATCTAAAAAAAAAGGAAAACACTGTCCTTCCCAGCCCTCTGGAAGTTGGGCATGGGTGTCAGACATAACCTTAGGCAGTACAAGTCCCAACTGAATTTTTGAACCTTGAGAAAGTAATACAAAAAACTTCAGAGGAAAATAAGATCTCAATAAGACACTGGAAAAGAGAATCTACAATATATGAGAAGAATTGTACACCATGACCAACTAGCCTAACATCTGAAAATCAATCAGTGTAATACACCATATCAGTACAATAAAGGACAAAAGCCACATGATCATGCCAACAGTTGCATAATAGGAGTATTTCACAAAATCCAATATCACCTCATTAAAAAAAAAAAATTACAAACTAGGAATGGAAGGAAACTATATCAAGCTGATAAATGGAATGGAAAAAATGGACCTAACCTTGAAAGACTTAATTCCTTTCCCCTAAGGATCAGGAATAAGATGAAAATGTACACTCTTGCCTCTTCTGTTCAACATCATACTGAGATTGTAGCCATGGTAAGTAGGCAAGAAAAATTAAATAAAGGGGAACAAGATTGGAAAAAAAAAAAACAAGCAAAACTGTCCCCCTTTCAAATAACATGATATTGCATATGTTGTTCAGCGGCTAAGCAGGGTCTAACTCTTTGCAACCCTGTGGATTGCAGCCTACTGGGCTCCTCTGTTCTCCACTATCTCCCAGAGTTTGCTCAAACTCACGCCCATTGAGTTGGTGATGCTATCTAACCATCTCATCCTCTGCCGCCCCTTCTCCTTTTCTCTTCTATCTTTCTCAGCATCAGGGTCTTTTCTAATGAGTCAGCTCTTCCCATCATGTGGCCAAAGTATTGAAGCTTCAGCTTCAGCATCAGTCCTTTCAGTGAATACTCAGGGTTGATTTCCTTTAGGACTGACTGGCTTGACCTCCTTGCAGTCCAAGGGACTCTCCAGCACCACAATTTGAAAGCATCAGTTCTTCAGCACTCAGCATTCTTTATGGTTCAACTCTCACATCCACATATAACTACCAGAACAACCATAGCTTTGTCTATGCAGATCTTTGTCAGCAAATCGATGTCTTTGTTTTTTAATGTGTTGTCCAGGTTTGTCATAGCTTTCCTCCCAAGGAACAAGCATCTTTTAATCTCATGACTGTAGTCACCAATCCCAAAGATTTTGGAGCCCAAGAAAATAAAATCTGTCACTGCTTCCACTTATCTCCTATTTTCCATGAAGTGATGGTACCAGATCTTAGATTTTGGAATGTTGAGTTTTAAGCCAGCATTTTCACTCTCCTCTTTCACTTTCATCAAAAGGCTTTTTAGTTCTTCTTCACTTTCTGCCATAAGGGTGGTGTCATCTGCATATCTGAGGTTATTGACATCCTAGAGGTCAGTCCAGTGCCAACAGAACAAAGGATGCTCCTATGCGCAGGATGAAATTTTGGTTTTGACAGAGCCTCAAATTTTGGTCCAGTTTCTTAGTCTATTTCCTCAGCCCTCCCTTAAATCCAGTGATCTCTATTACCCTCTAAGTAAATCCCATTTAAGTGGAATTGGTGTCTATTTTTGAAAACCAAGAATCCTGACTGCATTGGTATTATTGCTGTACTGGTATTATTGCTGCTTAGTTTTCCTCCTCTCCTAATGATTTTTGCTTAGGAAAGGAAAAGCCTTTATAATTCCTAAAACATATACATATTTTTAAACATTTCTAAGTGCTATTGCTCTCCCAATGTTTAATTCATCTTCACAATTTAACCATGCAACTTAATAATAACTTTAGAAGGCACATATTATTAATCCCATTTTTATATGTGATAAAAGTGTTAGTCACTCAGCCATGTCTGATTCTGTGCAAACTCATGAACTGTATCCCACTAGGCTCCTCTGTCCATGGAATTCTCCAGGCAAGAATACTGGAGTGGGCAGCCTTTCCCTTCTCCAGGGCATCTTCCTGACCCAGGGATCAAACCTGGGCGTCCTGCATTACAGGCAGATTCTTTACCATCTAAGTTCAAAGAAGTTAAATGATTGTCTAAGAGAGGATAGACCTCAGATGGAAATCTAGATCTGCTTAGCATGGATCCTGAGCAAGTTCTACTATAATAAGCTGTTTCCTTGATTTTCTGTCCTCAAAGCACAGGAAGTGTGTCAGCTTGCCTCTCCCTAAGGAGAATGGCACTGAGGTCAAGTAGAACCCACACTAAACAACATAAAAACTCAATAGTTAAAGAAATAGTTACATGAACTACTTACATGCAGTCAATGGAACAGGAAGTAGTCATTAACAGCTATGGTTTCAAAAGTATTTAATGACATGACAATATTAATTGAAAATTTCAGAATAAACACTGTCAGAAACAAATCCATCTGTGCAACATATTGACATGTATGTGTGTCTTTATATATGTGTTATGTATTAGACAGATATAAAGTGCTAAACATTAATAGCAGAAAGATAAGGAGGGAAAAGAGTATACATTTTGAGAAGAAATAGGAGTAGCAGGAGGTAGGCAATTGTAAAGACGATAGATAGCTCCAGTCTTCTATCGTCCCGTACTCACCAAAAACCTATTGTGTGCTCAAGTCCCTGAGAAAGCCAAACCTTTCCTTTCTGGGTCTGAGATTCCCATAGCTTTTGAATTGCCTCTGGCTTCTCCAAATAGCCAGATCCTCCTATAGCTTCCTGAATGCTGACCTCTTCTGGCCATTTCTGATATTGCAGCTCTTCCAATGGAGACAGTTTTTCGTTGAGACAGCAATCAATCAACCTGTTGTCTCTTCACATGATGCACATGAACTGAGACGACCAGAGGTGCCTGAGAGGCTAACGCTGCTTGAGACCCACTACCAATAATTCTCAATGTCCTTAGTGTCAGTCTTGCCACTGTAAAAATCCAAGTTCACCATGCACGGGCATTCTCAAGACCTCGTTCATCACCTAGCTGTGGGCACTGGAGACTTCTCTGCTGTGGACATTTTTAGACTCAGGGAGTTTTTTTCAAGACAGGGTTTCCATTACTGATTTGAATTTTCTCACTCTCATTTGTGTTCCCTGGTTTTGTGCCTTTCTGTTCTCATCTGTGTCCCCTTTCCGCCTAATTGAACAACACAACTGGCTTTGATCATTATGAGTCTCCACACCAGATGAATTTGGCAGCAATATCAGTTATGAGAGAAGGAAGGCTGGGCCCTTGGATGACTGAAATTCCATCTGTCACTCCAGGGAGCTCTCAGTGTAAGGGGGCTGTGTCCTAACATCTAAAAGGAGGCCAAAGGTCTCCAGCTGTAGTGGGAAACAGAACCTTGCTTTGGTCAGTCCTTATGGACATCACTCCACTACCAAGCAATTCCATGGGTCATAACACTATTGTAGCCACTAATGGCCAGCCAGCTTTCTTGCCAGCAACACAACCAGGCCAATACAATCACTTGATGAGGGCATTTGTCAGTCAGACCAGCAATATTTTCTCTTCATGCTGAGAGTTAATAGCCGGCTAAGATAGAATTAGAAAGCAAAGCTTTAACAGTGAAAACTATCCAAAATGCATCTGATGCCATGTATATTACGGTCATAGCCTGACAAACAATTTTGGATGGATTATTTTAGGTAGCACAGATATTCTGTGATCGCCTTGGGATTTTCTAAGGGTCGCTTCCTTAGAAAGCGTGTACACAATTTTTGAGCATTCCTGAGTAAATTTATGGCCAGTCTTTCTGAATTTAAATTGTGATAGAGCCCATTAAATGACAAACACTTCACCCCAGGAGTGAGAAAGGGGAGAAGGGAGAAGTGGAGAAGAAACAGCCATCACCATAACGAAGCAAGTGCGGGGCTGTTCAAGCAAGAAGCTGTGAAGCTTTGTGTTTCCAGTCTGCAGAGTCACAGTCGGAAGCACTGTCCTCAATCATGGTTTCCATTTCCACTGAATCTTTGTATCTTGCCTACAGCATGTCTGCTTTCAATTTAAGTCTAGTTTATTTCAGGCCTCGGGCCTGTGGAGTCCTGCTAATGACAGGGTTGTATAATCTGAACAATCTTTGCTTTCCTGGGGTGCAATTTCTTTGCCTTTGCAAGGAGTCTGGGAACACAAGTACCCATTATGCAAAAACATGCGATAAAGAGAAATATAATTATAATCAAACAGGAAGTATTTAAGAACCTAAACTTTCACAGATATAGAGAATAAACTAGTGGTTACCAGTGGGGAGCAGGAGGGGCAATACAGGATAGAGAATTCAGAAGTACAATTATGTATAAAAAAGCCGCCGAGGAGACTTCCCTGGTGGTTCAGTGGCTGAGACAGGGGTGTGGATTTAATCCCTAGGGCAGAAACTAGATCTCAAGTGCTGCACTAAGAACCGTTGCAGCCAAATTAATAAATATTTTTTAAAAAATAAAATAAGCCACCAAGGATATATTGTACAGTACAAGGATTATCGCCAATACTTTATAATAACTATAAATGGAATATAATCTTCAAAAATTGTGAATCACAATGTTATACACTTGAAATTTATATAACATTATACATCAATTATACCTCAATAAAAAAGTTTTTGAAAAAGAACCTAAACTTGGTCTTGGCACCATCAAAGATACAAGAGAAATATATCTTCCGTGGAATGTGTTGGGTGCAAGAAACAGAATATGCAGCTAAAACTGGTTTAACAGGTCAGAACAGTTATTTCTCCCCATAATGAAAGTCCTGGAGGCCAGGAAGTTCCAGGGTCGGTGTGGCCACTCGTCAGTATAAGAGATCTGTGTTCCATACAGCTTTCCACTCTGCCACCCTTAAATTACTGGCTCTCATTTTTGGCATTTCTCTTTGGAGTGGCAGGATGACCGTCAGAGCTCCAGGCAGAAAACCGGAAATTTTATTTCCATGAATTTCTTGTAATCAGAGAGTTAAATATTGCCCAGGAACCACAGAGCTGATCTCCACTCAGGTGTTACAGACTAGAATTAGGCCCCCTGACCAAGTTCTAGCTGCCAGAGATGCATCGAAGAGAGTATTCAGGAATTTTCAGTCTTGACAGCAGGAGAAGGATTCTGACAGCAAAGAAACAGAAAGCCCACAATACACGTGAGCAGTCCACACAACCTGCCACACAAGACCAGGAGCATTTCACTCTCAAAGAGCTTACAACTGACTGTTAACAATAATACCATTTTGTATGGTGATTGACAGTTCAAAAAACCCTTTAGAATAAATTACCTCATTTAATCATCACATGACCCTGCAAAATAGATTAAATTACACTTTCCATATTTTTAAGGAGGAAACTGAATCTCAATATGGAAAAAGGTTAGCAGTATAGTACAAATTAAGCCTCCTTCAACCTTTTAAGTCTATTAGTATACAAAGTTATAAATCATGGGGATTTATACAGAATTGGAATGAAGATATGAAAGCCAGAGACTGAGGCAGGGAAATCAGGACCATGTAGGCATATCACCCCCGAAAATTAGCAAATAGTCTAGGAGAGGGAATGAGCAGACACGCAAAAGTGAGTAGCCAATGAAAGGGTTAATTTTCAGACAGGGATCATGAAGGCAACACCAATGGAGAAGTTTAATTCTACATATTTGTTCTACACTTACTGTTCGTGTAAAGTTAGACTGTGGAGAAAATCAATGTGACTTAGTCTCTGTGATCTGAGAGCAGAGTCTAATGTAGCACCAATTAGTAAATGCTCTGCTAGAAACATGAAGCTTAATATCTCATGCACATTTGAGGGAAGATAAAAGAAAAGTAGGCAGATTTCACAGAGTAAGACACCACAATCTCTTATTTAGCTCTCTTCTCCCTCCACATGAGACGTTCATTGTTAATGAGAATTCCTTTTCTTCCTACAGAATAAATTTTTGTTCCCAGATCGTTTGACATGAACACCAACCAGCCAGGATGGATATGGGCCAAGGTGCCATATTCTTAAAGACCTGTGCACATTTGATCCGAGTATGAGTGGAGAGACATATCCCATGGTTCATGCAGACCCCCTTGGAGGACTGTAATGAGCTGGTCAGAAGAGTCCTTGGTCTCCATTTCATTACATATTTTGTTCTTTGTGATCCTCAATTTCTCCTACTGAGATCAAGTGCTTATGGACTGGCTGTCAAATCCTTAATAACCATGTAAATCAACACATTGTCAAGATCTAGGTTCTATCCAAAATTTGACCTAAAATATAGTTATTTAGCCCTAAGTTTTCAACATCTTTCTAGTTTTGTTTTGTTTTTTCCTTAAATCTGTACCACTAGGAAACCCTGAATATATTTGCTCTCTGCAGATCCTTATGAAAGTGATACAATTAGAAACATGGAAAGTGCTGCAAAGTGCTGAGAAAATGCACTGGAAAGCTCATGAAAAGTGGACAAAGATTTTCTATAAACTAATATAAAGTGAAGTTAAACATTTTTTCTACCTTCAGTGTTCTTTAAAAATGGACTTGCCCTCACAAAGGAACTTCTACTCCTAAGCTGTTGTGATGTGCTCAGGAGATATTTCAAGGACATTTCTTGAGAGAGCACTGTGTTATTGAGATTATCTGGACTGAATACACGACTGAACCCAATCAGTTCAGTTCAGTCGCTCAGTCGTGTCTGACTCTTTGTGTCCCCATGAATCGCAGCACACCAGACCTCCCTGTCCATTACCAACTACCCAAACCCATGTCCATCGAGTCGGTGATGCCATCCAGCTATCTCATCCTCTGTCGTCCCCTTCTCCTCCTGCCCTCAGTCCTTCCCAGCATTAGGGTCTTTTCCAATGAGTCAACTCTTCACATGAGGTGGCCAAAGTATTGGAGTTTCAGCTTCAGCATCATTCCTTCCAAAGAAATCCCGGGGCTGATCTCCTTTAGAATGAACTGGTTGGATCTCCTGGCAGTCCAAGGGACTCTCAAGAGTCTTCTCCAACACCACAGTTCAAAAGCATCAGTTCTTCGGCACTCAGCTTTCTTCACAGTCCAACTCTCACATCCATACATCACCACTGGAAAAACCATAGCCTTGACTAGACAGACCTTTATTGGCAAAGTAATGTCTCTGTTTTCAATATGCTATCTAGGTTGGTCATAACTTTCCTTCCAAGGAGTAAGCGTCTTTTAATTTCATGGCTGCAATCACCATCTGCAGTGATTTTGGAGCCCCCCAAAATAAAGTCTGACACTATTTCCACTTCTCCCCATCTATTTCCCATGAAGTGATTGGACCAGATGCCATGATCTTAGTTTTCTGAATGTTGAGTTTAAGCCAACTTTTTCACTCTCCTCCTTAATCAAGGCCTCTATAAATTTGGAAGACTCTGATGGATGCGTGTGAAGATCTACTTATCTTGTATTCTTCCAAGACAAGTCTCATATGTAAGTTCCTTAACTTATTAAAACTGCCACCTACTAATCTGAAGTGATCTACCTCTTTCTGCATTCTCTCTTTGCCCTATGTGTATAAGAGCCAATTTCAGATTTCACCCACCAAGTTCCCAAGGTTGCAAACCAACATTATCTGACCTTCAAATAAATAAAGCAAATCCAGATTTGGGATCATGCGAACTCTACCTTGCACATGGCCTTTCAAAAAATATTTCAGGGACCAGCCCTCCAACTGGCATTTAGTATTTTGTACAACAGTGATGGCTTATTGTATATAAAGGTGAGAATTGTTGAGCAACATGTACAGTTCATGGAGAATAAAAGCAGCCTTCTCAGAAGCTAATAAAAGGCCATCTGGAGACACCCTTCAACACTGATGTTACATTTCATTTTTTAATGCACTAGAGATTGCATGGAAAATTAGGTTTTGTGAAAGCTGGCATAGTGGCATGTTGTTGCCTTTCCTTCAAACTTTGTCACTTATATTCATAATATTGTTTCTAAACTGAAAAGGTGACAAATCAAATCCAATTTTAGAACCTACTTCAGTTTAGTTGCTGTAGATTTCTATATATCACAAATCCACAGCTTGGAAGCAAACTAAATAAATATCATATCTTATGTACCAGTGTCCTTTGATATCTTTAGTAGTCAAGGTGAAGTAGAAAATCTGATTTTTTTCCTTCCAGTCTTAATGAATGAAAAATTGCTTCCATTGTCTTCTTGGACAACCCACACTGTGTTTTCTCCCTCTCCCTGAAGAAAGTAAAACTGACATTCTTCAGTGTTTACTCTGAGACCTGTGTTCATATACAAAACATTCAAAAAGGGCATTAAGGTATACAGAAAACTGAGGCTCAGCAGGACAAGTAGATGAAGTTACCTACCACTCAACATCTGGAAAGACAATAAACTAGAACCTGGGTCAGTCTAATGCCAGTCCATGTTCTTTCCACAGCTGGACACGATTAACTGAGGGTGATCTGAGACTCTACCTCCTGGGTACACAATCATAAAAGCCTCAAGAGTGTGTGTGTGTGTGTGTGTGTGTGTGTGTGTGTATGTATGTATGTGATGGAATATTACTCAGTCATTTAAAAAGGAATGAAATAATGCCATTTGCTGCAACATGGATGGATCTAAAGGTGACCATATGAAGTGCAGTAAGTCAGACAGAGAAATACAAATATCATATGATACCACTTATATGTGGAATCTAAAAAAATTATACAAATGAACTTATTTATGAAACCAAAATAGACTAACAGACATAGAAAATTAACTTGTGATTACCAAAGGGGATGACGGGAGGGATAAATTAGAAATTTGGGATTAATATACACATACTACTATATATTGGAGAAGGAAATGGCAACCCATTCCAGTATTCTTGCCTGAAGAATCTCACAGACAGCGGAGCCTAGTGGGCTACTGTTCATGAGATCACAAAGAATCAGACACAACTGAGTGACTAAGCACAAGCACTACTATATATAAAGTAAATAAACTATTAAGGACCTACTGTGTAACACAGGGACTATATTCAATATCTTATAGTAACTTATAAGGGCTTCCCCGATAACTCAGTTGGTAAAGAATCTGCCTGCAATGCAGGAGACCCTGGTTTGATTCCTGGGTTGGACAGATCTGCTGGAGAAGGGATAGGCTACCCACTCCAGTATTCTAGGGCTTCCCTTGTGGCTCAGCTGGTAAAGAATCCACCTGCAATGCAGGAAACCTGGGTTTGATCTCTGGGTTGGGAAGATCCCCTAGAGAAGGAAAAGGCTACCCACTCCAGTAATCTGGCCTAGAGAATTCCATGGACTGTATAGTCCATGGGGTTGCAAAAAGTCGAACACAACTGAACAACTTTCACTTTCAGTTTCTTTCAGCAACCTATAATGGAAAAAAATCTGAAAAAGAATATATGTACATATATATATGTGTGTGTGTATATATATATATATATATATATATATATATAATCAGTTTACTGTACACCAGAAACTAACACAACATTGTCTGTCAACTACAGTTCAAAAAAAAGTAAATCTTTTTTTTTTTTTTTAATGCCATACATCTAGAGAAGCCTTTTGGTCAACAGAATGAAAAGAAAAAAATAAATGCATTTTCATATTGGAATTTGAATCTTAGAAACAGAGGACCCCAGAGGGTGACCTCTGCCCTGGTGCCACCCCTCCCCAGCCCAAGTCCCCAGAGTGGGGTTCGCAAGTGCTTTCCTAGGCTCTAGTGGAGTTACTGACTGCATCTGAGACAGGAAGACAAAAGCAGATATTTGGGGAAAGCACCAGAAAAGATCGTGGGCAAACAGGCCTTGTAAGTTAAAGAATAAAGACCCTGAGGGGCTTGAATTGCAGAGGAGGGAAAAACAGGCTTAAAAGATTAAGGTTATCTCTGTTACACTAATGAGTATACCTAGCTGCCCCAAGACAAAAAGCTCAACTATAGATTTTAACCTTATCTCTTCCTGTGCTTTCTTGCAGAAAATTCTCCTGCATTTCTTTCCCCTCACAGAAGCACTCCCCATTCCTGATAGCCACCCTGGAGCCCCTTGAGGCTGATCAAAGAAGTATGACGATTTCTGGAAATTACCAGTGACTATGAGACAAATCCTTCCATGTGTTATAAAAGCAACTTGCCCCAAGGAGCTGACACTTTTCTTTCCCCTGCTTTCTTCTCCCTTGTGCATAGGCTATCTCTTCTAATAAAATTCTGTGCTTGTATAAGAGTCTTGTGGAAGATACTCATTTCTACCGTCCAGGAATCTGGAAAGGTTTGCGCAACACAGGGAGGGATGCTCCAGGTTCGCGGGATAGACTACAAGGATTCAGAAGTCCCCGCCGGCCCGCCTGGGACGGAGCGCCCAGATATGGGAAGGCGAGCTAAAGGTTCCAAAAGGCAGCGGGAATCGAAGATGGAGAAGAGGGGAGACCCGGAGGGCAGGTGGAATCTGGAAGGTGCCAGAAGTCGGAGCCAAAAGCGTGGAAGGCGCAGGGGCGGGGTGAGAGAGCTTTAGGGCTAGTGGCAGGGATCCCAACCCGGCTCACTCTCCTCAATCAGTCTTTTGAGCTGCGATGGCCCCGGGGAGAACACCAGGACATGGGTACAGCCTGTTTTAGTCTCCGCCAGGCCTCCCGCGCCGCAGGTGGGGATCCCGGAAGCCCTGAGACGCCTTGGCCACGCCGGGTCTGTTTCCACCTGGCGGGGTGTGGCACTTCGAATCCCGTGTTTTTTCCAGAACGACTTGGAGAGCCCTACTTAGGGGCCCAGCGGGGACCCAAATGGCCCTGACCTAACGTCCCGGGACGCACAGGCCAAGGGAGCTTAGATTCTGTTCTCTCATCATCATCCATTTCCCAGGGACCCTGAAGAGGCTGCAGGCACACCCAGCTGCTCAATAAATGTGTACTACTGTATTTTTTAAAAAAATTTTAAATAGAAAACTTTATACCCATCAGTACCCAAAATTAGTTTGCTTCCACATCACCTGCACGTATGTCTTCAATACCATTTAGTGGACCCTCAGCAAAGATAAGAAGTAAAAGAGGTTTTTTTCACCTTTGTGTGCGCACACACACACACACATGTATGACCACATACATGTTACAAATAAACTAGTTAATGCAAATAAAGAGTTTGACAGGAAATGTGTCTATATAGAGGAGATGTACATACAGCATTCTCTAGCATACATATTTTCTTTCCATCCTTGGTTCTCTATGGAGCACACATTTCTTGTTGACATTCTCTTTAGGAAAGTGTCCTTTTGGACATATATATGTTGGGGTCTCCTGGTTCTTGAATCAAATTTGGCCTCAGCAAACCCGTTGGGAATAGTGGGATAGCAGAGTGGATGAGAGCATAAGTTATACACAGGTAACTGAAAAAACAAAACAAAAAACTTTTTTGCCAATTTCCCATTGTTTAGGGGAACCAATTGCAAGAATGTGGCTTGGGAATTGGACCTGGTGGTCCAGTGATTAAGATTGCGCTTTCACTGCTCCAAGCCTGAGTTTGTTCTCTGGTGGAAACTGAGATTGAGTTTGAAAAAAAAAAAAAGGATGTGCCTCAATTTTCCCTTCTTCTCTGTCTACCCCCTGCATTCTACTACTCACACAAATACTCATTTTACTCTCTTAGTTTCTTTATAATCTCTCCCAGATCAAAATGCATGTGTATAAAAACATCTAATATGAATTGTCAACATGTCTCCCAGAGTTATTTACAGTTATTCTCAGTTCTAACTAGAATTAAAGATGTGGCCTACTTTTATAAGCATTTCTAGTACTACTAAGCATGCAAGAAAGTGTATTTGGGAGTGGCATCTGTGAAATCATACTAGTTGATTATTTCTTCTCTTGGGCTACAAAGTAATTATCCAACTGAATAGTGACTTTGATGAGAGTCAGAAAAACACTCATTGGTCTTTCACTGTAAGCTGCACAGTTCAAAGCACGTTACATGCATTTTCCCATTTAATCCTTAAGACAAATATTTGACATGGGCTCTGCCATTATCACCCCTTCAAGGTGGAAAACAGCAATACCAAGTATGCAGGGCTATGAAAACTCAAGGCTACAAAGTAGAAGCCTCTCCCTGGAGCTGGGCAGTGCCACAACCCATGCAGAATTAGTGGGGTCTTCTCAGTCGATGCTTTCAGAAACAAATATAATGTTCAACTGAATATTAGGCTTTTGAGGACTGACCACAAGATGGCAGAGTAGAAAGATGTGAGCTGACTCCTTACAAAAACACCAAAATCACAACTAACTGCTGAACAACCATCAACAACAACAAAAATTTGCTGGAACCTACCAAAAAAGATACCCTACCTCCAAAGACGAAGAAGAAGCCACAAGACAATAGGAGGGGTGCAGTCACGATAAAATGAATAGTAGGCTTTTATCAGATGTATTGGCAATTTTGAAGAATATTTTTTAGAGGTCTTGATGCCTTGAACCAAAGAACATGTTATAGGCAAAGACAGCCATCTGCTTAGTGTCCTTCAAAATTTATTGTCCAGGTAACCATTTAATCTGACAGAAAACTGTCACTAGCATTGCTCTGATGACCACATGGTCTAATAAGGATGAGAAAACTAAAGGAGACTAATAGGACAGGCTGTTTGAAGTAAAGATAGACCAGAAAATCTGAGAATATCATCACTGTTACTCTACTACAAGCTCGAGGCTATTTTAGTGCTTGATTATTTCACAGAAAATCTTGCATGTTTTCATTTTCTAAAAGTAATACCATATTAGAACTTAACAATTGAGAGTCAACCAATAGAACCATATATTACATAAATTCACAGCATTTATCCAAATTGATATTTTGTCCATGATCTCAGAATCAAAAGGATATTTAAATAATCCTGAGAGAAGTTATTAAAGTCTACATTTCTCTTTTTTAAAGGAATTTGTATACTCTGTTGTGTGTGAATGCTGTTATTATCATCACTCTCCTATCCCATGGTAGATAGTAAGAGAAGGTCAATATAACAATAAGAGGTTTGAATGCAGAGGGAGGAAACAGGTCATGAAGACTTAGTAACTTAAAATAAGTCAGTGTGAATTACGGATAGATTTACTGAATAGAATTCAATAATAATCTCATATTCAAGGTCATATTCTAGCTTCTACTAATGAACTAATCACATTAGCACAAATGCAGCACAGTTCATGAACGATCACCAACATTTAGTTTTATCACAGATCTCAATCACCAAGGATGACATTAGGTGTATCTAAATAGATTATCAAAGAGATTTTCTGAGAGTGTTTATAGCACCTATGGGTTGCCAGAATGGGCATCATTTCAAATATTGTTTCAGAGAAACAGAATAATCCTGAACTTAGGGAGACACCTACAGGCACAGTTGATAAAATGAAAGGAGGATCCGAGAGTCAGAAAACAATATTTAATCAGGAAAACCGAAATAATCTTCTTTGAAAATACTTTTGAATGCTGAGAACTTTTTATAAGCACAAATTAGACAAGAATATCTTAGTAACAAATGTGTATATATATATTATCTTTCAACTTCAGGCTAGTTAAATCAAACTTTGTCAAATGGTCTAAAGCATGATCCATAATTGTTGGAAATGGGTCAGGATTTATTGACTGGTAGAAATAACATTAGTTGCTGTCATTCATCATCATCATCTTCATCATTTTTACTGAGTGTCTATCAAATAGCAACAAGTTTATTTAGGTATTCATCACTTCGGTAAGTTTTTTCCCCTATTTAAAATAAAAATAATTCTGGTAGGACAAACATGGTCTATGCTGGCACTTTTATGCCTTAACGTAGGCTTCCCTGGTGGCTCAGTCAGTAAAGAATCCACCCGCAATGCAGGAGACACGGGTTCAGTCCCTGGATTGGGAAAATTCTCTGGAGAAGGAAAAGGCAACCCACTCCAGTATTCTTGCCTGGGAAATCCCATGGAGAGGAGTCTGGTGGGCAACAGTTCATGGGATCGCAGAGTCGGATATGACTTACCAACTAAACCACCAGCCACCAGGACCTGTTTTTAAAAAGGATTGTTTAACAGTATAAAGTGGATAGGAATTTACAGATACTAGTGGAGGGTGGCAGTTACATCTGACATAATCTTGTCTGTGAATATAGAACTGTTAACAACCCTCCCCCCTACCTCCATTACAAAACTCCCTGAAACAGAAATTAGAGGGGGAATTCATCCTTTTTTCATGTTACTTTACCTCTCCTGCTTCCATGCAGGTTTTGCTCAGAAAGTATGCCTCTTCAAACTTCTCCTCCACTTCTGATATTACTACTATAATATTTATATAACACAAATTTCCATTAAATTGCAGGGAAAGAATTTAGACATCATTCTAAAGCCCGACACACTTCCAAAGAAAGAAAAGCTTCTAAAGCTCTGATATTGACCCAAATAATCATTAGAAAACAAATCCTATAATTCAACCTTTTCCTAATGTTGACATTAGGTCTGTGTATCCAGTTGTGAAATCACTGCACATTAAAAAAGAGTCCACAAAAGAACAACTACAATGAGTGATGGAACAGCAGATTCCACACAGCAAATACCTAAGGATCAAGAGCCTACTGTTTTTTTTAGATAAAAGTCAGATTCTGCCAATTCAATATTCCAATATAAGATCATAGCCTCTCCATCTTTTCCATCTCTGAACAGCACCTAAGCAGATAAGCTTAGATACTTAGAATTTCTCTGGTATATTATTGTAACAGTCTCTTAATTCTTATCTCCAGTCTTGCCTCCATTAAAAGACATCTTTCACACAGCTGCTATGCTAAAACTCAGATCTCATCAGATTATTTCCCTGGTAAAAATCCTTATATGATTATCTTTATCTTCAGGATAAAGTCTCAATCCCTTAACTGTACAAGCCTCTGTATGAGATCAGCCTCTGCCTACCTACCTTCCCAGTTTCATGCCTTAGCATTCATTCCTTTTAAAATAATAACCCTAACATTTATAAAACAGATGCCATATGCCAGGGCTGTCCTAAATATTTTTAATGGTGGTAAAAACATACCACATAAGCACTTCCCAGGTAGCACTAGCGGTAAAGATCCCACCTGTCAATGTGGGTTTGATCCCTGGGCTGGGAAGATCCCCTGGAGGAGGGCATGGCAACCCACTCCAGTATTCCTGCCTGGAGAATCCCATGGAGAGAGGAGCCTGGTGGGCTACAGTCCATGGGGTCACAAAGAGTTGGACATGACTGAAGCGACTTAGCATGCAGCACACATACCCAATATAAAGTTTACCATGTTAACCACTGTTAAGCATATATTTCTGTGGCTTTAAATACATTTATATTGTGCAATTATCACCATAATTCATCTCTGGAACTTATCTTCCCTAACTGAACCTCTATACCCATTAAACATTAATTCCCCATTCCCTGTTCTCTCCAGGCCCTAGCAAGCACCATTCTACTTTCTGGCTCTATATATTTGACTATTCTAGGTATACCTCATGTAAGTGAAATTGGGCTTCCCAGGTGGCGCTAGTGGTAAAGAGCCTGCCTGCCAATGCAGGAGATATAAGAGACACAAGTTCAATCCCTGGGTTGGGAGATCCCTTGAAAGAGGGCATGGCAACCCACTCCAGTATCCTTGCCTGGAGAATCCCACAGACAGGGGAGCCTGGCAGGCTATAGTCCATACAGTCGCAAAGATTTGGACATGACTGAAGTGATTTAGCATGCATAAATACATAAGTGAAATCATTCAATATTTGACCTTTTGTTACTGAAGTATTTAGCATCATGTTTTCAAGATTCGTCTGTTATGTGTCAGAATTTCCTTTTTAAGGCTGAATGCTGCTAAGTCACTTCAGTCATGTCCGACTCTGTGTGACCCCATAGACGGCAGCCCACCAGGCTCCCCTGTCCCTGGGATTCTCCAGGCAAGAACACTGGAGCAGGTTGCCATTTCCTTCTCCAATGCATAAAAATGAAAAGTGAAAGTGAAGTCACTCAGTCGTGTCCGACTCTTCGAGACCCCATGGACCGCAGCCCACCAGGCTCCTCCATCCATGGGCGCTGAATAGTATTCTATGTGTTTATTACATTTTGCTTATTCATTCATCTGTCAGTGGTCACTTGGGTTGCTTCCACCCTTTGGCTACGGTAAATAATGCTGCCATGAATATTAATACACATATTAATATAAAAGTATCTATTTGAGTCCCTGCTCTGAATTCTTTTGGATATATACCCAGAAGTAGAATTGCTGGGTGATATGGTAATTGTTTAATTTTTTTGAGCACTGTCATCTTCAATGGTGGTGGTTAGTTGCTAAGTTGTGTCTAACTTTTAGCAACCCCATGGACTGTGGCCCAACAGGCTTCTCTGTCCATGGGATTCTCCAGGCAAAAATACTGGAGTGATTTGCCATTTTCTCCTCCATAGTAGCTGCATAATTGTGCATCTCTACCTGCAGTGTCAAAGGACTCTGTGATAGTTAATTTTACATGTTAACTCAATGGGGTACCCAGATTAAACATTATTTCTAGATGTGTCTGTGAGTGTGTTTCTAGATAAGATTAGCATTTGAATTAATGGACTTGGCAACGTAGACTGCCCTCCCCAATGTGAGTGAGCACCATGAAATCTGCTGAGGGTCTGAACAAAAACAAAAGGTAGAGAAAGAAGGAATTCACCACTTTTTTCCCATCTCACACTGCATCTTCTTTGGCCCTTGGACTGAGATTTACACCATGGGCTCCCTTGGTTCTCAAGCCTTCAGACTCAGCCTGAATCATATCACTGTCTTTTCAGATACATACACAGTGGCCCTTCTACACTCCTAGCTCATATCATCAATCTAAGCCATGCTAAGAGCCTAAGGACTTCCATTTTAGGGACTACTCATGAAGATCCACTCTCCTGGGTCTTAAGCCAAGCCCAGAAATAACAGGGTCACATGTTCATGTCTAAGATGAAAGCAAAGTCACCTGAAGAATTTCTGCCATTTCTTTCCTGCCTCCCCATTCCAACTTCAGGTCTGACTTAATACTTGTATCAAAGTAATTCTGGTAGAATTTGGCTGAGGACCACAATCACAATATATTCCTTTCATAAATATTTCTATTTTTTCCAATATAGGTATAATTATTTTATTTACCTATGGATTATATTTTCTGGTGTTTAAGTCAATTAAAACTAAATTAAAGAATAGGACTAGTTAAGGCTATGGTTTTTCCAGTAGTCATGTATAGATATGAGAGTTGGACTAAAAAGAAAGCTGGGTCCTGAAGAATTGATGTTTTTGAACTGTGGTGTTGGAGAAGACTCTTGAGAGTCCCTTGGACTGCAAGGAGATCCAACCAGTCCATCCGAAAGGAGATCAGTCCTGGGTGTTCACTGGAAGGACTGATGTTGAAGTTGAAACTCCAATACTTTGGCCACTTGCTGCGAAGAGCTGACTCATTGGAAAAGACCCTGATGCTGGGAAAGATTGAAGGTGGGAGGAGAAAGGGACGACAGAGGATAAGACGGTTGGATGGCATCATCGACTCAATGGACATGAGTTTGGGTGGACTCCAGGAGTTGGTGATGGACAGGGAGGCCTGGCGTGCTGCGTGCGGTTCACGGGGTCGCAGAGTCAGACACGACTGAGCAACTAAACTGTACTAAACAGAAAGAACAGGCTTAGTCAGATTGCTTTAGGTATTGTTTAATTCTTAAAATAGAAAGTAAACAGATTTATAAGAAATATTTCAAAGAAATATCACAATTGCTAAAAATAATACCTTTCTCTCCAGTTTCTGACAAAGTACTCAGCATGTATTATAGAGATTTTTTAAGGATAATTTTAATTTTTAAAATTAAAATTAAAGTGAAACTATACACACACACATAGCATGACAGCATTCTCATAAGTCAGGAATTTTAACGTAAAGCTTTCAGGAAAGCACATATTAGGTGTTGAATAATTTGAAGACATGGCCTCTTTGATCATTACTGAAAGAATAGATTAGAAAAAAGCTAACCCCAAAACAGGATGTTATATAGACTGTTGCTTCTTTTCCAAACACTTTTCAATATCATCAAGCACTTGAACGGCAGCCTTTGGAATTCGAGTCCCAGGACCAAACACATTGGAAACACCAACTTCAAACAGAAATTCATAATCCTGTTGAAAGAATTTATTTTATTAATAGAAGAGACAATATTTATATTTCAAGAAAGTGAAACAAAAGGACAATGAATGCTGTCTTTTCTTCTTTATCCTCAGTGCCGCAAACTTTCTCATCTGATACACTACTGGCATTTGAGGCTGAAAAAATCCTCCATGACTGGGCCTGCCCTAACTCTAACCTTTACACTCCAAGATATTAAAAGAATAAAAGACATTCTGCCAATTTTCCAAATACCTCAGTGTATTGTTTGTGGTGGGAAGCTGTATGGTCCAGCAGCTGAGAATTTCTGGACCCTACATCATATTACCTTACCTAAATTTTTACTATTTGCCATTATTTGTGTTAAATTTAGTATCACATTATAGGTTCAGATTTACAAGGCTATTTATTTCCTCCAGGTGCTTTGCCTGCAGCTAGTGAATGGCAGTACTTTGAATTTGGCTTCATGCTGGAATTAGATTTTCTATAAATGAAAATTGTTGTTGTTCAGTCACTCAGCTGCGTCCGACTCTTTGTGACCCCATGGGCTGCAGCACGTCAGGCTTCCCTATCCTTCACTATCTCCTAGAGTTTGTTCAAAATCATGTTAACTCATTTGAAAAAAATTCTCTGTTGTTGTTGCTGCTATTTATTAGTTTGTTTTAAACAAAGTTTGAGTGAAAAGATTCCCAGGGCACAAATACTGTTCCAGGCTTTAGACTGTTTTAATATCAGAGTATTTGGAGCTATAATATCAAGTTTAGGAGATGCTTTAAAGCCCTAATCCTCATTCCCTCAGTCAGTCAGTTCAGTTCAGTCGCTCGGTCGTGTCCAGCTCTTTGAGATCCCATGAATCGCAGCATGCCAGGCCTCCCTGTCTATCACCAGCTCCCGGAGTCTACTCAAACTCATGTCCATTGAGGCGGTGATGCCATCCAGCCACCTCATGCTCTGTCGTCCCCTTCTCCTTCTGCCCCCAGTCCCTCCCAGCATCAGGGTCTTTTCCATTCACTAGAGTGATCATATTTCCAGAACATCCTGGCTTGTGCTCTCTATTGCAATACCTTTTTTCCCATGAGGTTATTTTTTTTAGCTTTAATTGACATTAGTTTCAGGTGTACAACCTAATGATTCAATATGTGTATACACTGTAAGATGATCACTATGGTAGATCTAGTTAACATCTATTACCATAAATTAGTAAAAAAATTTTGTGTGCGCACATATGAGTTTAGAACTTTTAAGATATCCTGAAAACTGTGCAACACTGTGAGCTCTTGGTACCTCTCTTAGTTTCTTAGTACTATGTCCTTGAGGGTTTCCCTGGTGGCTCAGTGGTAAAGAATCCCTCTGCCAATGCAGGAGACGTGGGTTCAGTCCCTGGGTTGGGAAGATCTCCTGGAAAAGGAAATGGCAACCCACTCCAGTATTCCTGCCTGAGAAATCTCATGGACGGAGGAGCCTGGAAGTCTACAGTCAAGGGGTTGCAAAAGAATCAGACATTACCTAGCAACCAAACAACAACAATGTCCTTAGTCCTTGGTCTCTAAGTTACTACTTAGTTACTTAGTTACATACTACTCTTAGTAACTTTCAAATATGCAGTACAGTACTATTACCCATGGTCACCACACTGCACATATATTCCCAGAACTTATTTATTTTATAACTGAAAGTCTGTACCTTTTGGCTCCCTTTGCTCGTTTCACCTACCCTCTACCCGCTGCTTCTAGCAACCACCAATCTGTTCTTTCACATATAACTAAGATCATGCCCTATTTGTATTTCTCTGACTTATTTCACTTAGTATAAAGCCCTCAAGGTCCACCCATGTTGTCATAAATGGCAAGAATTTTTTTATGGCTGAATAATATTCCTCTGTGTATGTGTGTGTGCCACATTTTCTTTATTCATTCACCCACTGACAGACATTTAGGTTATTTCCATGTCTTGGCTACTGTAAATAATGCTGCTATGAACATGGCAGGGGGTGAACATATATCAAGCTAGTGTTTTTGTTTTCTTCAGATAAATATCCAGCATTAGGATTGCTGGATCATATGTAGCTTTATTTTTAACTTTTTGAAAAATCTCTGTACTGTTCACCATAGTGGCTGTACCAATTTACATTCCCACCAACAGTGCATGAAAGCTCCCTTTTCTACATATCCTTGACAACACCTGTTATTTCTTGTCTTTTTGATGACAGCTATTCTAACAGATATGAGGTGATATCTCATTGTGGTTTTGATTTGCACATCCTTGTTAATGGGTAATGTTGAGCATCTTTTCATGTACCTGTTGATCATTTGTCATCTTTGAAAAAATGTCTATTCAGATCCTCTGCCCAGTTCTTAATTGAATTGTTTGTTTTTGCAACACCCTTTTTAGTAGTATCCATTTTTCATTCTCAAAATTGATCATGAGATGATAAATCACATGGTCATGCTAATTATCCCCCAACTACTTCTTTTCTGTCTCTATTATTTCCTTGTAATATTCTTATAATACCATAATTCTGCAGTGGCACTTTACATGTCTTATTGCTATAAGCTCCACAATGGCAATGGTTAAATCATTTTGATTAACAGCCATACATTAGTGCTCTCTAATTTAAAAGCTAAGAGACTTTCAGCTGAATAATAACAACATTTTATATATTTACTGAAAACAAGTAATGAGAAAAATGCATGGGTGTTAACTGATATCATTATATTTAAAAAAGATGCCAATATTAACACACAAATGTGTCATTATAAAAAATGATCCTTCATCTTTAAACTCAAGAGGAAAAAGCACGGCAAACACCTACAGATGTTCTGCTGCTGCTGCTGCTGCTAAGTCACTTCAGTCGTGTCCAACTCTGTGTGACCCCATAGACGGCAGCCCACTAGGCTCCTCTGTCCATGGGATTCTCCAGTCAAGAATACTGGAGTGGGTTGCCATTTCCTTCTCTAATGCATGAAAGTGAAAAGTGAAAGGGAAGTCGCTCAGTCATGCCCGACTCTTAGCGACCCCATGGACTGCAGCCTACCAGGCTCTTCTGTCCATGGGATTTTCCAGGCAAGAGTACTGGAGTGGGGTACCATTGCCTTCTCCACAGATGTTCTAGGTAATTTAAATATCTAGAGACTTCTATGATATATACAGCTTGAAAATGTCAGCCCCTTGTATTACAGGCCTGCATTTCTTCTCAATTTTTTTTTTTTAACACCAAAAACATTTTGTATTGGGGTATAACCAATTAAGAATGTTGTGGTAGTTTCAGATGAAGAGCAAAGGGATTCAGCCATGCATACACATATATCCATTCTCTCCCAAAACCCCTACCATCCAGGCTGGCATCAATTTGTATTTCAATGCCACTACCTTGTACTGCCTAATTATTTTGAGTCTTACATTTTAATATCATGCCTAAGAGCTTAGGTATTAATATTATGGGCTCTAAAACTGCAATACAGATAGAAGTGTTCCATAGTCAGACAGTAATAAAGAATTAAAGCCCTTTATATTTCAAATAATAAACTATACTTATCAAAATAAGAGGCAAAGGTGCTAATAAAAATAGTTTTGTGTTGACTAATAAGTAAAAATTAAATAGTCACTCAGTCATATCTGACTCTGTGACCCCATGGACTGTGCCCACCAGGCTCGTCTGTCCATGGAATTCTCCAGCCAAGAATACTAGAGTGGGTAGGCATTCTCTTCTCCAGAAATACTAGAGTGGATAGGCATTCTCTTTTCCAGGGGATCTTCCCCATCCAGGGACTAAACCTGGGTCTCCTGCACTGCAGGCAGATTCTTTACCATCTGAGCCACCAGGGAACAAAACCACTTTTGTGTTGACTATACCACATTAAGCACTGCATTGTTAGAAAGAAGTAATACACAACTTGGTTGCCAGTCCATTATAACCAACCTCACAAGCTCATACATATGTATCTTCTCATTTCATAAGTTGTGTACACATTCATCATTTTATATTCTGAGTTGTAGCAGAAGGAGAAAAACTGAACACATGGGCACAAGGTCACATTTCACTGACAGATTCCTGCTATGTAGTGGTGGGGGTCTTTGTACTACGTACAGTCATTTACTTAGAAGCAATCTCATATACAGTTCTTGTAACTCAATATTTTTTACATTCTCAGTAAAAACACAATTTGATATTATTAAAAACTGGATTGGAAATAGACCCAGGTTATACCTTAACTATTTTAACTGATTGGTAAGGTCATATATTGGGTCAGGAACATCCCCTGGAAAAGGGATAGGCTACCCACTCCAGTATTCACAGGCTTCCCTGGTGACTCAGATGGTGAAGAAATCTACCTGCAATGAGGGAGACCTGGGTTTGATCCCTGGGTTGGGAAGATCCCGGGAAGGAGGGCATGACAGCTCACTCCAATATTCTTGCCTGGAGAATCCCCATGGACAGAGGAGTCTGGTGGGCTACAGTCCATAGGGTCACAAAGAGTTGGACATGACTAAGCAACTAAGCACACACAGCACAAGGTCACATACGGGCAGCATCCCTGTCTCCTTAATAAATTAATTAACATTACTGTTATCTAGCATCCATTTATCTTTTCCTAAGAGGATCCACATTCTTGTTCTAGAATCCACATATTCTCCATTCAGCCATGATTTTCAGGACAGGCTGATTCCATTTATGTTTGAATTAGGTGTTTTGGGCTCTCAGAAAACTATATCCCAGTTGAATTAGCTTCATGAAAATGGGGGTTTTATAGGACCATGTAACTGATATAGTGCTAAGTTAGGGCAGCATTCAGGGATAGGGATATGGAGGAAATGAACAAGGTAGCAACTCTGAAACAACAGAAGCAAGTGCTGAGAGGACTGAGCAACTAAAGGACTGACTCCACTGCCAGGATGAGGGGTGTTCACTCTTTCCCTGGGGAGGGCTGATATCCTCACTGTGTGTTCACCATTCTTCTCTATTCCAGTTGTTAGATTTTATTACTTTCAGCCTGTTCCTTTTCCATCAGTGCTTACTGAATATGACGAAGACAGATCTCTACCTAGGTGACTAATTTGTAGGGAGGCAACTCTCTCATAGAAGCGTTATATAGTATTAAATTATGCATACTGAGGGCTTCCCAGGTGATGCTAGTGGTGAAGAACACGCCTGCCAATGCAGGTAGACCTAAGACACAGGTTCAATCCCTAGGTCGGGAAGATTCCCTGAAGGAGGTAATGGCAACCACTCCAGTGTTCTTGCCTAGAGAATCCCATAGACAGAGGACAGACTACAGTCCACGGGGTAGCAAAGAGTTGGACACAACTGAAGCAACTTAGCATGCATACTGAATTACAATACAGTCTAAACAGAAAACAACATTGACCACTTTTGTAGAATTTACTTAGTAGAAGCACTAAGAAATAATTTGATTCTAATTTGGCTCTAACTCTGCAACACATTTTTAGAGAAAATATACAGTAAATTAAATAATTACATACAAACTACTGTTACTCAGCAGTCCCAGTACAGTACTAGAAAATGTAGATGAAAATACCTGCGGCGGTATCACTCCCCCACACATGACAAGAATATCTGGCCGTCCAAGGGCGTTGAGTTCCTTGATGAGCTCAGGAACGAGGGTCTTGTGCCCAGCAGCCAGGGTGCTCACACCCACAGTGTGCACATCTGCATCCACAGCCTGCTGGGCCACCTCCCGGGGAGTCTGAACAGTTATAAATTAAAGACGCAAATCATTATTAATCCCAAAAAGTGTTTCTAAAGTGTTACAACTACTTCAGTGGACATTCTAAAATTGTCCTCATTAAAAATCTTGATGTGAATGTAACTTCATATTTCACCATTCTCAAATACCACCTCATCCAACTGTTGTAATAAACACCAGTGCTATGTCTGCTTCTAGCTCTAGCATTTATCAATTAAGCTATATCAAGATGAAGTTCCCTGCAAAATCTTTAAGATAAAGGGGAGATATAGGCAAAATATATTATCTCTTCATTATAATTTTTAAAAAAATACATCTGTTGTTTTCATTACCAACATTAACTGAGAGGTAACATGTGATAGGATCTAAAGAATTAAAGACTGAATTTAAAATGCAACATTAAAAAAGTGAATTTTAGGATTAAAAATTGAATGAAAAGACAGAAGATGGTGTGGACTACGAAGCACCAGGACCTTGTTCTCCCATGGAAATATGAAATTAACAGTAATATATGGAGCAAAATAGGGCTTCCCTGGTGGCTCAGATAGTAAAATAATCTGCCTGCAATGCAGGAGATGCACATTCAATCCCTGGGTCAGGAAAATCTCTTGGAGAAGGGAATGGCTACTCACTCTAGTATTGTTGCCTGGAGGATTCCATGGACAGAGAAGCCAGGCAAGCTAGTCCATGGGGTCAAAAAGAGCCAGGCAAGCTAGTCCATGGGGTCAAAAAGAGTCAGACACATCTGAGCGACTGACAATCTCACTTTCACTTCATGGAGCAAAACAACAGGAGAACTGTAGAAACTAGTTAAGGGGCTATAGCATCCAGGGAAGTGCATAAACAAGAGAAGGGATGATTCAGGTGAGGCCATGTCTCTCATTTATTATCTGAGTTTACTGCTGCTGCTGCTAAGTTGCTTCAGTCGTGTCCGACTCTGTGCAACCCCATAGGCGGCAGCCCACCAGGCTCCCCCGTCCCCGGGATTCTCCAGGCAAGAACACTGGAGCGGGTTGCCATTTCCTTCTCCAATGCATGAAAGTGAAAAGTGAAAGGGAAGTCGCTCAGTCGTGTCTGACTCTTCGCGACCCCATGGACGGCAGCCTACCAGGCTCCTCCATCCATGGGATTTTCCAGGCAAGAGTGCTGGAGTGGGGTGCCATTGCCTTCTCCAATCTTAGTTTACTACTGGGACATAAAATTATAAAGGATGTTTTCAAACATTCAATTATGAATTAACAAAGATCATATCTCCTGTTATGAGTTCATGACACTGCTTAGATAATATACATGAATTTAAATCATTTCATATTAAAAAAAAGTACCTACATGTCTCTAATGGTACATATAATGTAAATCAAGACAATTGGGAAGGATAAGGCCATCTGAGAAACCACTGCATAATTATAAGCAGAAAAAATACTATAAAATTTGTGAATTTTCTTGGAGTTTGGCAAGATTTTAAGACTCATAATTTTAGTGCAAAAACAAAGGATTCATACTCATTAATGGAACTACATTTAAGAAGATCCCGAGGAAAGTCATATAACATATTGGTAAAACCTTGAGTCTGCAAAAAATATTGACATGAAATTAAAACCTTTTAAAATTGTGCATATTCTTGCTATTGATTTCTTAAAGATAAGGCATTTAATTTAAGCATGATTTGTTATTCATATCATCCATGCTACCAGAATTTATTAGATTAAAACTCCATTTGAATAATTCAGTTCCATGCCTTATGTTTATATAAGTCAAAGTGGAAATTATCAAATGTTGCAATTTTAAAAACATCAAATCGATTATTTTTATTAAATCAGTCATCAGAGTACTACATGATTGTACCTTCAGCCACAGATAACTATTTTTTTTAATGATGCAGAATTATGGTAACAAAGCTGATGCTACTAAAAGACAAATTAAACTTTTAGAGATGGTATTTAATGGGGAAATTAACTTTCAGTTATTTCTAAGATTCCTTTAGGTTCCAATTTGTTTAAATTTTCCCAACAATTTTTTTAAATTCTTTTTATTTTATGAAAAAAACATTTCCCAAAAGCTAACCACTAAATATTTGCATTATATTTGATCACTATTTAAAATAAGCAAACAAACTAAAGCAAAGGGATAGCAAAGTATGAGTAAGAAAGTAGAATGGAAAAGTATTCAACTTAGAGGACTGAAAGCAAACTAAATACATTGTATACAATTTATTTAATCTTAAATATATTTGAGATTCTTAACAAAACTCACCTTAAATGTATGAGACTCTAAACACATTTACATATTTATCTACCAATACAGTTTAAGAACACATACCCAGAAGTCTGGGCTAACTCTTTATCATAAAAATTTTCTCTAGCTTTTCTGAGCAATATCTTAAAATCCCAAATGGGAAAACTCTAATGGGAGACTCTATAAAGGCTGGGCCTCTTGAGTAAGGTGTACTTCTTTCCCAGTAAAAATTCAATGAATACTCCTTAGTCTGCATTTCAGTTGACCTATTTGCAGCATATAACAACAGGCCTTGAAATTCCTCCCAACAGTTTTCAATACCTGAAAAAGAGGACCAATATCCACATCAAAACCAAGATCAGCAAATCCTGTAGCAATAACTTTTGCTCCTCTGTCATGTCCATCTTGTCCCATTTTTGCCACAAGAAGACGAGGTCTGCGACCTTCACGTTCCATGAACTTCTCAACCCTAAGGAACATATTAAAATATATTTTAAGACTTAAGAGTCCTAAAAAAAAAAAGAAAAGACAGTTTAGTGTTAGCAGGTGTGAGTATCACTTCTAGAAAGAAACCTTCAGGACAGGAAGTCAGTAAAGAAATAACATCACAGACCTTCAAGATTATGATGTTGTAAAAGACTTATATTTAAGGGGCTAGCAAATAAAAATGAGAATAAAGGCATTAGATACCAAAAATAAAATAAAATATAACAGTTATATAATAATGGCCCAAAGTTAAGATATAAAACTATAATTTACCTGCAGCAAATCTTTCAAATTTATATAAAAACACCTAATTTGTTTATTCATATTTTATTAATATCTTTGTTTTATATCAAGAACTCAATTAAAGCCTGAATATGTTTACCATCTCCTACCCTAGAAGAAAATTTGAAAGACTGTAAGCCTGTAACACTGAGAACATCACAGTGAAGCAAGATGAGAAAACAACAACTTTACAACTTCTTAAGATAGTCTCCATAGTACAATATGCAGAAATAGTAAAATATTAACTAAAAAGTGCCTTCAGAATTATTTGTACATATACTTGACTCACTAGCTGTTTTGGACTGTCCATATCTCACTTACCATTCACAAGTGTGAACTCCTCCAAGTGGCCTCAATGTGATATCTTATGATAATGTATAATCAAAATAGTTTCTTGCTTAAGTCAATAAATGTATGCTCCAGATGAAAAAGCAGTAAGAAACAAATTTGCTTTTGTTAAAAGAAAAAAAACACATGCCATTTTGATGACTTTCACCTTGGTTGTTTTGATAATTGTGGAAAATTTACTACAGAGGTTGAGAAAACCAATCATCAGGAAGGTACTACTCATACTACAGAAACATGATCAATTTATATTAATTCATATTTCCAACTCATGTTGGACTATGTCACTTACTATCAGTTCAGTAATGACTGCTTTTAACTTATTCATAGATGGCAACAAATATTTACTTTCAAATAGGAAAAGTAAAGATTTTATCATTGTTAGAGTGATTAAACAATGTAAATAAAATTTAAGCTAATATAAAAGTATACCATCTTAAGGAGATTGAAATCTAAGTCCCTGGAGGATGTGAAGCAATATCAACATTAGTTAAACAAACATTTGCTTTAAATGAGAAACTCCTAAAGGGGACCATGGTCAAAGTTCAAAATATTACTATAGTAAAACTACAGATTAAGGAGGAAAGTATAAGTCAAATATCAATATTTTCCAGTTGTATGTGAGAAAATTAAGCCCACAGTAGATACATGAGGATTGTGTTAACAGAAAAGATGATATTCTGGTTTAAGAAATCTCACACATTACCTTTTGATAGCAAATGCTATCTCTTTACTTTCTCCAAATTCCTGGCGGTAGGCTCCACTCACCATACGATCATTAGCTTTATGTTCACCAAATACCTTTTTCATGGCATCTGTGATTTCCCCAACTGTACATCTAAAATATTAAATGGAGGTTCTGATAATATCACTATTTCGGATATAATATTTATCTTAACATTCAATATACTTAGACATATTTTATTACCTCTGTCAAAAATAGGCTGTCAAAAACCTAAATCTGAATGTTCTTTACTGCATTCAAGACTGCATCTTTCCTCAGAATAATTATGAAAAAAAATACTCTGGATGCCTTTATACAATGTGATCTCTTTTCAACATTTGTCAACTGAAAAATGACCTAATGACCTAAAAACTACTAATAGACAAGTATCTAAAGATTACTGAGCAATTCACTGCTTAGCAATGTAAATGGGCAAAGAGCAATATTCCCAGTAAGATTTTTTTGATAAAAAGTAAATCTTTTATTAATAGCATATTACATTTTTGTTTATTAATTCATTCAACATGTACTGAGTACCTAATATGGGGCAAGAACTGGTAAGTGCTAGAGATATAGTGATAAATAAAACCAAACAAAAACAAAAAAATACCCTACTCTTGCAGAGCATATCATCTAGTCAGAGTATACACAGTACACTAACAAACAAATTAATTTCATATGGTAATAAGTACTATGAAGACATTAAAATAGGCAAAATAGAATGAGGTGCTTGGGAAAGCTTTTTTAAAGCAGGTGAAGACATGAAGATACAGCTTTTGAACTAAGATCTAAATGATGAGAAAGAGAAACTCAAGGGAACTTGAGAGAAAAGTGTTTGAAAAAGGAAATGCCAAATGCAATGACTCTGAGAAGTAGGAAAATATATTTTATGTGCTAAAAATAGAAAGAAGGAAATTGGGGACATTAACAAAGGAAGCAAGATAAGACAAGGTCAGAGAAATAGGCAAGAGTTACATTCAGCTGTCTTACAAGCCATAGTAAGATTAGGTTTTAATTTAAAAGAAATGGGAGACCATTGAAGGATTTTAAGCAGATAAGTCATCTTATTTCTTTTAAGAAATTAAAACTGAAAAACAAACAAAAAAGTAACATACTATTCATTCTATCCCTTAAACAGCTGAAACAACTTAAAAGTTCATTATATTAATTATATTAACCAATAAACAATAAAAGCAAAACCAATTTCTTTAGTGACATTATCATATATTGGGAGAAAAGATTTTGCGGGTCACTTGCTTTTCTGCACATTCTGTAAGGTAAAGGACTAACTGCCTTTATTCTAGACTATTTTTTCAAAGATGTCTACATAGTACACAGCTCAGGAAGAAAGAGATACTGTCCACCTTTGACAAAAGGCAGGTTTGCTTACTGTGAGCATAATGTCTTCCTATACTTGAAAGAACATCAAATTTGAACCTGTAAATCAGTGACATTACAAGAGCTTCAAATGTCCTGAGCCACAGGGAAATACAGCTATTAATAGACTCCATGCAAAATGGATGAATGTTTTTAAAGCACAGATAGTTAAGAAAAAAAAAAAAAAACAACAATCAATTTTATTTTGGTTTCCAATTATTTTCTTTTAGGTTCACATGGTTTACAGAATCAATCGCTTATTTAAGACTGATTCTGAAAAGCTCAACTGGTCAACTTTTAGTTTTTGGAAAACTTCAAACTTACATATCCTTTACCTTGCTCGAGTTGCATCTACAGCAAGAGCGAGAATATTCCCATCTCCACTGGCAGCACATGCCGTCAGAGCATTGAGACACCGTTCAGCCAAAGCCTGATCCCTAGTGGATTTGACCTTACAGAAACAGGTAAAAAAGGGACAGTTTGTGTGATTAGAAAATAAAATACAGATCAGATTATACATACATATATAAATACACACACACACATATATACACATATATATACACACACGTTTCATATAGAAACTGTTCCAAAATCCTAACTTTAAAAGCAAAAAAAAAAAAAGAGAGAGAGAGATAACATATATCCTACATTTGGTATTTTGTTCATTTATTCACTCCCTCAACGTTTAAGAACTTCCTAAAGATGGTGACTGCAGCCATGAAATTAAAAGACACTTACTCCTTGGAAGAAAAGTTATGACCAATCTAGATAGCATATTGAAAAGCAGAGACATTACTTTGCTGACTAAGGTCTGTCTAGTCAAGGCTATGGTTTTTCCTGTGGTCATGTATGGATGTGAGAGTTGGATTGTGAAGAAGGCTGAGCACCGAAGAATTGATGCTTTTGAACTGTGGTGCTGAAGACTCTTGAGAGTCCCTTGGACTGCAAGGAGATCCAACCAGTCCATTTTGAAGATCAACCCTGGGATTTCTTTGGAGGTAACGATGCTGAAGCTGCAACTCCAGTACTTTGGCCACCTCATGCGAAGAGTTGACTCATTGTAAAAGACTCTGATGCTGGGAGGGGTTGGGGACAGGAGGAGAAGGGGACGACAGAGGATGAGATGGCTGGATGCCATCACTGACTCGATGAGATGGCTGGATGGTATCACTGACTCGATGGACGTGAGTCTGAGTGAACTCCAGGAGTTGGTGATGGACAGGGAGGCCTGGCGTGCTGCAGTTCATGGGGTCGCAAAGAGTCGGACAGGACTGAGTGACTGAACTGAACTGAACTGAAAGTAATGCCAAATTCTATATTAACACTGATCATTCAGAAATAAGCAGGGCAATAATAAATAATAGTGCTGACCCTCCCAAGTACTTAAGAGATCAAACTTAGAAATATCTTAGTTATATAATACTTTATTAGCTCTGGACCCAAATACATACCTAAACAAAGTTACCTAAAGTTCAACTTTTTACAAGTTTTCACATCTGTATGAGTCTAAAATATGATACTGCTTAAGATGCCACTAAAATTTTATCATATTTATAAGCAGAGGGGGATTAGGAAATTTATATTAAAGGCAAAGAACAAACCACATCTATTATCATTACTGAATTTCTCACTCTTATCTAAAAATAAGTTATATTATCATTTATGTTAACTGTATGCCCTTAAGCTGTAAGTTTAAGAAAGTTTAATTACAAAAGAGGAAACAAGGAGTTTTCCAAATATAATAAATATTGAGACTTTTGTGGTCACTGGAAATGTAATTCTACATCCTAAATAAAACTCTTTTTTAAAAAAGGCAAAATGTGGGAGAGGAACAATTAACTCCTGAATGAGGGTGTAAAAAGAAATAATATCATTAAACATCTGCCATTAACTCTAATAGAAAAACAAATGGAAGATGAATGTTGTGCATATAGTCTAACTGGACAAAGTCTATTAGATTCTTAAAAGAATACTTAAACTGAGGGGAGGAAAGTCCTATCTTAATCACAAGGATAGTAAACAGAGAAAATCATTAAGGAACTTCAACTTTCCTGCCTTAGAAATAGCAGTAATTACTAAAGCCAGAGATTATGAGACAAAGTAGCTCCATATAATAGAAATATATAGGTTACAACAATAAGAATTAATATGTTTTATCTATTTTATTTTAGTACTTTGTATACTTTGGGTCATCTCAGTAAGAAACTGGAAATAAAAAATTATACCAGTACTCTAGTTCCAATCAAAATAAATATCTTTCATTCTAAATTCTATCTTACCGAAACACTATTCAAATATATTTGAATGTTTTTTAAAAAAATGAAAGCAAATAATTCTTTCATAGTAGTATCAGGAACACAAAAATCAATTACAGTGAGAAGACCTGGGTTTAAATATGGACTCTGAATTTAATTTTGTTTTTAACCTTGAGCTGTATAACCATCTAAGCCTTACTTCAAATCAATAAATTATTGATTTATTATTATTATGGAGCAGTTTTTAATAAGAACATACAAGTTTCACAGAGGCAGGTATTATGATTAAAAAGGTGAACGTTTAATATCAACAGACTTAGATTTGAGTCTTGCTTAATTATTTATCCTGAGCAAGTTTCTCAATCTCCCTTATCTTTAGTTTCTTTATCTCTAAAATGTTGGGAAATAATACACACCTCACATGGTGGTTGTAACAATAGAGCAGGACATCTGAGGGCTTGGACAGTGCCCAGCATACCAAACAAAACCACTCAAAATATGATAGCTGTTATTACCTTCTTAAGTTTTTCAATCTGCTTATTACGCACTGAAGTATTATCAATTGCCAAAACATCCACAGATTCTTCTTTCTCCAACTGGTACTTATTTACTCCAACAATTACTTCAGAACCTATCAATTTCCCAGAGGAAAATAATATGTAGATTCTATTCACAAGTAATTGTCTAACAGTAATGCTCTGATCACCACATACTTTTCTTATAAGTTTGATATTTTTAAGTAGTATTCTTAACTCTTAATAGACATCAATAAAGATCAGCAAATACCAACATGGACTAGGGGTAGAAGGGGAAAAGACAAGTAGATATCAGAATATCTGTAAGGGAGGGCTTTTATTATTCTCTCAAACTTTCCCAGAGCTTCTGATAAACTCTCTTCTAACACTACAAAATTAAGACAGTAGTAGCAGCTACCATCTAAGATTTATAAGGTAGAAGATAAATGTGCAAGAGCTTTTCTAGTAGTTTAATTCCCTTACAGCCAACCACTTTCAAACAACAACAACAACAAAAAAAAAACCTTTAAAATTTATAAACAATAAACTAGAATTATAAACTCTGCTTTATAATGCCTCCAAATATACTTTATACATGTTTTCCCATGTGTATCCAGGCATGCAAAAATACAACACAGAGATAGATACATACAGATTCATGAGAAACATTTTATCCAAGTTACACTTATCCATAACTTTTGTTCTATTAACTGTATGTGCTATCTTCAAATAGAAATTAATATTTCTTTTTAAATACTTCATTTCACATAAAACCTTTTCTACTTTTGTCTTACCAGAATCTATTCTAGCTTGTCTTCGGGCAGCACATTCTTCAATTCGAAGCTTAGGTATTCCCTCTGCTACAGCTTTGGCCATTCCACCCATCTCCTCAATTTCATTAATGAGCTAATAAGAAAAACACATTACTAGAAGAAACTAGAAGAAAATATGAAAATATTTTAATAAATAGTACAAATGTTATGCTATGTAAATACTAAAGTTAACAAAATTATAAATTATTTTAGTGATAAATTTAAGGTTTCTTGAGAAAAGAAGTAAGTTAACAAGGGCATTGATTAGAAATTCTGCAGAGCTAACAATACTATTTAATAGGTGGCTCAGACGGTAAAGCGTCTATCTACAATGTGGGAGGCCTGGGTTCAATCCCAGGGTCAGGAAGATTCCCTGGAGAAGGAAATGGCAACCCACTCCAAAATTCCATGGATGGAGTAGTTTGGTGCAGGCTACTCCATCCATGGTGTCGCAAAGAGTCAGACATGACTGAGCGACTTCACTTCACAAGAGCATAGATCTTAAAAGCTCTCATCACAAGCAAAACTATCTGTAACTATGTGTAGTAATGGATGTTAACCAAACTTATTCAGATAATTCTTTAACAATATATACAAATATTAAATCCTTACACTGTACACTTTAACACAATGTAAATATGCAAATTACATCAATTAAAAAGGACTTTCTGTGTTTAAAATCATTTAAAAAGACAACAGAAGGGGAGAGAGGACCCAAGATGGCAGAGGAATAGGACGGGGAGGCCACTTGCTCCCCCACAAATTCATCAAAAGATCATTTGAATGCTGAACAACTTCCACAAAACAACTTTTGAATGCTGGCGGGGGACACCAGGCACCCAGAATGGCAGCCCATTCTCTTCTAAAGGAGGTAGGACAAAATATAAAGGACAAAAAGTGAGACAAGAGTTAGGGCTGGAGACCTGTCCTGGGGAGGTGGCGTGAAGGAGAAATTTCCAAACAGTAAGAAACTCTCTCACAGGCAGGTCTGTGGGGAATTTTGGAATCTCAGAGGGCAACATAACAGGGAGAAGAAAAAAAAAACAACAACCCACAGAATACACACCTAACCACAACTGCCAGTAGAGAAGTAGCCCAGACACTTGCATCTCCCACCAGCAAGCAGGGGCTGGACAGGGAGGCATGGGCTGCATAACTGGTGCTTAGGTTAAGGACCGGGCATGAATGCCCTGAGGACAATCTGAGGGAGCTAACATGAGATAGCAACCCAAACTGCGGGATCCCCAGAAAGGAAAAAAAAAAGGAGAACTTAACTGCAAAAGGCTCTAACGTTAAGATTGGCCCATTCACACAGCAAAGGATTGAGTGAATACCAAAGGATAGCTAGTCGGCTGCATACAGGCCCCTAGCCTCCACCGGAGGCAGAAAGGCATGTGACAGCCTGAACCAGAAGGCAAGGGGCTGCTGCAATCTTGCCCCAGAGACCGGCATCCTCCACCAAACTGTGAGCAGCTTCCCAGCTGCTAACCACGTCTTCCTGGGATCCTGGACAGTTGATATCTGCCAGGAGGGACACAGCCTGAGATCAGCTCCCCAGGGGAGACACACAGCACACCTGAGATAATGCTCTCGTGGCACAACCAGGAAAGCAAGCAGCCAAGACCAGGGAGATGATTAAGATGCATGGCCCACCTGAGACACTGCACTCGCTAAGCACCTGGTTGCCTGAGCTGCTGAGACCTGGGAAGGGCACAAAACGCATGCCCAACCAAGTCTGTGCACTTGCAGAGTACCCCAGAAGCTGAGCGATTTAGACCTGGGAAGCACACACTGCCTTGAGCTGGAGCAGACCCAGTGCGGTCCATACACACCAAGCACTCCCCACACATGCCAGCAATGTTTGTTTGCAGTATCCCTCCCTCCCCATAACACAACTGAACAAGTGAGCCTAAACAAGTGACCACCTTTGCACCCTTGTGTCAGGATGGAATTTAGACACTGAAGAAACTTGCAAACAGAGGAAGCCAAAATAAACAAGAGGGAACCATTCTGGAAGTGACAGGTAAAACAGATTAAAACCCTGTAGTTAACACTGACTAAGCATTGGAGGGGGCCTATAGAACTTGAGAACAAGTACAAGCTGGAACAAGGAACTATCTGAAACTGAACTGACCCCACAATGCTCACAACAGCTCCAAAGAAATCCCTAGATATATTTTTACTATGATCACTTTTTAATTTTTTAAATTATTTATTACTCCTTTAATTTTCATTTTTATAAACTATAATTACCTTGAAAAACATAAAGACTATTTTTAAAGCAAGTTTCATATATATATATTTTATAATTTTTATGACTGGTTTTGTTTTGTTATCTTTAATATGTATTTTTGAGAATCTAACCTCTACTCTAGATTTTTAATCTTTACTTTTTGGTATTTGATATCAATTTTGTACCTTTAAGAATCTAATCTTCAGTACCCACTTTCATTTAGGGGTGTGATTACTGGCTTGATTGCTCTCTCCCCTTTAACTCTATCTTTTCTCCCCCAGGTCACCTCCATCTCCTCTCTTCCCCTTCTCTTCTCGACTTAACTCCGTGAATCTCTCTGGGTGTTCTGGGCTATGGAGAACACTTAGGGAACTGCTTACTGGCTAGATTGGTCTCTCTCCTTTTGACTCCCCCTCTTCTCCTCCTGGTCACCTCTATCTCCTTCCTCCCTCTTCTCTTCTCCATGTAACTCTGTGAATCTCTCTGGGTGTCCCTCACTGTAGAGAATTGTTTTACCATCAACATAGATGTTTTATGATCGAGGATGTTTTATCATGTGCTGTATGGATAGAGACGTCTTGAGGCTAGTGTAAGAATAAGACTGAAAGCCAGAGGCAGGAGGCTTAAATCCAAAACTAAGAACATCAGAGAACTCCTGACTCCAGGGAATACTAATAGACAAGAACTCACCCAAAAACCTCCATACCTACACTGAAACCAAACTCCACCCAAGAGCCAACAATTCCAGAGCAAGACATACCACACTAATTCTCCAACAATGCAGGAACATAGCCCTGAGCATTAATATACAGGCTGCCCAAAGTCACACCAAACCCACAGACACTCCAAAACTCACTACTGGACACTTCATTTCACTTCAGAGAGAAGAGATCTAGCTCCACCCACCAGAACACAAACACAAGCTCCCCTAACCAAGAAACCTTGACAAGCCATTGGTCCAACCCCACCCACAGGGAGCAGGCTCCACAATAAAAAGGAACCACACACTTCCAGCCTACAGAAAGGGCACCACAAACACAGCAATCTAAACGAAATGAAAAGGCAGAGAAATATTCAGCAGGTAAAGGAACATGATAAATGCCCCCCAAACCAAACCAAAGAAAAGACAGGGAATCTACCTAAAAAATAATTCAGAATAATGATAGTAAAGATGATGCAAAATCTTGAAAAGAAAATGGAGTTAAAGAGAAATAGACTAGAAACAAGGATTGAGAAGATGCAAGAAATGTTTAACAAGGACCTAGAAGAAACAAAAGAGGAGTCAATTGATTAGGAATAATGCAATAACTGAGATCAAAAGCGGTCTGGAGGGAACTAACAGTAGAATAACTGAGGCAGAAGATAGGATAAGTAAGGTGGAAGATACAATGTTGGAAATAAATGAAGGAGAGAGAAAAAAAGAAAAAAGAATTAAAAGAAGTGAGGACAACCTCAGAGACCTCTGGGACAATATTAAATGCCCCAATACTCGAACCATAGGAGTCCCAGAAGAAATAGACAAAAAGAAAGGGTATGAGAAAATACTTGAGGAGATAATAGTTGAAAATGTCCCTAAAATGATGAAGGAAATAGCCACCTAAGTCCAAGAAACCCATAGAGTCCCAAAAAGGATAAACCCAAGGTGAAACACCCCGAGACATACATTAATCAAACTAACAAAGATCAAACAGAAAGAGCAAATATTAAAAGCAGCAAAGGAAGAGCACAATAACTCACAAGGGGATCCCATAAGGATAACAGCTGACCTCTCAATAGAAAGTCTTCAGGCCATAAGGGAATGGCAGGACATATTTAAAGTGATGAAAGAGCAAAACCTACAACCCAGATTACTATACCCAGCAAGGATCTCATTCAAATATAAAGGAGAAATCAAAAGCTTTACAGACAAGCAAAAGCTGAGAGAATTCAGCACCACCAAACCAGCTCTTCAACAAATGCTAAAGGACCTTCTCTAGACAGAAAAGACAGAAAAGGTTTATAAACTCGAACCCAAAACAACAAAGTAAATGGCAATGGGATCTACTTATCAATAATTACCTTTAATGTAAATGGGTTTAATGCCCCAACCAAAAAACAAAGACTGGCTGAATGGATACAAAAACAAAACCCCTATATATGCTGTCTACAAGAGACCCACCTGAAACCAAGGGACACATACAGACTGAAAGGGAAGGGCTGGAAAAAGATATTTCATGCAAATGGAGACCAAAAGAAAGCAGAAGTAGCAATACTCATATCAGATAAAACAGCCTTTGAAATAAAGGCCATGAAAAGAAGGACACTACATAATGATCAAAGGATCAATCCAAGAAGACATAACAATTATAAATATATATGCATCCAACATTAAGAGCAACTCAATATGCAAGGCAAATGTTAACAAGTATGAAAGGGGAAATTAACAGTAACACAATAATAATGGGAGACAATATCCCACTCATACCTAAGGACAGATCAACCAAACATAAAATTAGCAAGGAAACATAAACTTTAAATGATACAATGGGCCAGTTAGACCTAATTGATATCTATGGGACATTTCACCTCAAAACAATGAATTTCACCTTTTTCTCAAGCACACACAAAACATTCTCCAGTATAGATCACATCCTGGCCTATAAATCTAGCCTTGGTAAATTCAAAAAAACTGAAATCATTTCAAGCACCTTTTCTGATCACAATGTGGTAAGATTAGATGTCAACTACAGGAAAAAAAAAAAAAACTATTAAAAATACAAACATATGGAAGCTAAACAACATGCTTCTGAATAACCAACAAATCACGGAAGAAATCACAAAGGAAATCAAAATATGCATAGAAACAAACAAAAATGAAAACACAGCAACCCAAAACCTATGGGATTCAATAAAAGCAATGCTAAGAGGAAGGTTTGTAGCAATACAAGCTTACTTCAGGAAACAAGAGAAAAATCAAATAAATAACCTAAATTTACACCTTCTAGAAAAAGAAGAAATGAAGAACCCCAGGGTTAGTAGAAGGAAAGAAATAATAAAAATTAGAGCAGCAATAACTGAAAAAGAAACAAAGGAGGCTTTAGCAAAAATCAACAAAACTAAAAGCTGGTTCTTTGAGAAGATAAATAAAATGACAAACCATTAGCCAGACTCATCAAGAATAAAAGGGAGAAGAATCAAATCATCAAAATTGGAAATGAAAATGGAGAAATCACAACAGACAACACAGAAATACAAAGGACCCTAAGAGACTACTATCAGCAACTAAATGCCAACAAAATGGACAACTTGGAAGAAATGGACGAATTCTTGGAAAAGTGTAACTTTCCAAAACTGAACTAGGAAGAAATAGGAAATCTTAACAGATCCATCACAAGCATGGAAATTGAAACTAATCAAAAATCTTCCAACAAACAAAAGCCCAGAACCAGATGGCTTCACAGGTGAATTCTACCAAAAATTTAGAGAAGTGCTAACACCCATCCTACTCAAACTCTTCTAGAAAATTGCAGAGAAAGATAAACTCCCAAACTCATTCTGTGAGGCCACGATCACCCTAGTACCAAAACCAGAAAAGATGCCACAAAAAAAGAAAACTACAGGCCAATATCACTGATAGATGCAAAAATCCTCAACAAAATTCTAGCAAACAGAATCCAACAACATATTAAAAAGATTATACATTATGACCAAGTAGGCTTTATCCCAGGGATGCAAGGTTTCTTCAATATTTGCAAACCAATCAATGTGATATACCACATTAACAAATTGAAAGGTAAAAACCATATGATTATCTCAATAGATGCAGAGAAAGTCTTTGACAAAATTCAACACCCATTTATGATAAAAACTCTTCAGAAAGGCACAGAAGGAACATGCCTCAACATAATAAAAGCCATATATGATAAACCCACAGCAAATATTATCCTCAATGGCAAAAAATTGAAAGCATTTCCCCTAAAGTCAGGAACAAGACAAGGGTGCCCACTCTCACTACTATTCAACATAGTTTTGGAAGTCCTAGCAACAGCAATCAGAGAAGAAAAAGAAATGAAAGGAATCCAGATGGAAAAAAAAAGAAGTAAAACTCTCACTGTTTGCAGATGACATGATCCTCTACATAGAAAACCCTAAAGGCACCACCAGAAAATTACTAGAGATAATCAATGAATATAGTAAAGTTTCAGAATACAAAATTAATACACAGAAATCCCTTGCACTCCTATACACTAACAATGAGAAAACAGAAAGAGAAATTAAGGAAACAATCCCATTCACCATTGCAATAAAAAGAATAAAATACTTAGGAATAAACCTACCTAAAGAAACAAACGACCTATACATAAAAAACTATAAAACACTGGTGAAAGAAATCAAAGATGACACAAATAGATGGAGAAATATACCATGTTTATGGATCAGAAGAATCAACATAATGAAAATGAGTATACTACCCAAAGCAATCTATAGATTCAGTGCAATCCCTATCAAGCTACCAATGGTATTTTTCACAGAGCTAGAACAAATAATTTCACAATTTGTAAGGAAATACAAAAAAAATCTCAAATAGCCAAAGCAATCTTGAGAAAGAAGAATGGAACTGGAGGAATCAACCTGCCTGACTTCAGGCTATACTACAAAGCAACAGTCATCAAGACAGTATGGTACTGGCACAAAGACAGAAATATAGACCCATGGAACAAAATAGAAAGCCCAGAGATAAATCCACGCTCTATGGAGAAGGAAATGGCAACCCACTCCAGTGTTCTTGCCTGGAGAATCCCAGGGACAGGGGAGCATGGTAAGCTGCCGTCTATGGGGTCGTACAGAGTCGGACACGACTGAAGTGACTTAGCAGGATGGACACCTTATCTTTGACAAAGGAGGCAAAGACATACAATGGAGAAAAGATAATCTCTTCAACAAGTGGTGCTGGGAAAACTGGTCAACCACCTGTAAAAGAATGAAACTAGAACACTTTCTAACACCATACACAAAAATTAACTCAAAATGGATTAAAGACCTAAATGTAAGACCAGAAACTATAAAACTCCTAGAGGAAAACAGGCAAAACACTCTCTGACATAAATCACGGGAAGATCCTCTATGACCCATGCCCCAGAGTAATGGAAATAAAAGCAAAAATAAACAAATGAGACCTAATTAAACTTAAAAGCTTTTGCACTTTTGAAGGAAAACTGAAGAAAAATGAAGGAAACTATAAGCAAGGTGAAAAGACAGCCTTCTGAATGGGAGAATATAATAGCAAATGAAGCAACTGACAAAGAACTAATCGTAAAAATACACAAGCAGCTCGTGCAGCTCAATGCCAGAAAAATAAATGACCCAATCAAAATATGGGCCAAAGAACTAAACAGATATTTTTCCAAAGACGACATATAGATGGCTAACAAACACATGAAAAGATGCTCAATATCACTCATTATCAGAGAAATGCAAATCAAAACCACAATGAGGTACCATCTCATGCCAGTCAGCAATGGCTATCAAAGTCTATAAACACTGGAGAGAGTGTGGAGAAAAGGGGAACCCTCTTACACTGTTGGTAAAAATGCAAACTAGTACAGCCACTATGGAGAACAGCATGGAGATTCCTTAAAAAACTGGAAACAGAACTGCCACACAACCCAGCAATCCCACTGCTGGGTATACACATCGAAGAAACCAGAATTGAAAGAGACACATGTACCCCAATGTTCATCGCAGCAATGTTTACAATAGCTAGGACACGGAAGCAACCTAGATGTCCATCGGCAGCCAAATGGGTAAGAAATCTGCGGTACATATACACAATGGAATATTACGCAGCTATTAAAAAAGAATGCATTTGAATCAGTTTTAATGAGATGGATGAAACTGGAGCCTATTATACAGAGTGAAGTAAGTCAGAAAGAAAAACACCAATACAGTATATTAATGCATATATATATATGATATTTAGAAAGATGGTAATGATGATCGTATATGTGAGATAGCAAAAGAGACACAGATATAAAGAACAGACTTTTGGACCTTTTGGGAGAAGGAGAGGGTGGGATAATTTGAGAGAATAGCATTGAAACATGTGTATTACCATATGTGAAATAGATGACCAGTCCAAGTTTGATGTATGAAACAGGGTACTCAAAGCCAGTGCACTGGGACAACCCAGAGGGATGGGATGGGGAGGGAGGTGGGAGGGGGTTTCTGGATGGGGGACACATGTACACCCATGGCTGATTCATGTCAATGTATGGCAAAAACCACCACAGTCTTGTAATTAGCCTCCAATTAAAATAAATTAATTAATTTTAAAAACAAAAACAAGAAAAAAAAAAGACAACAGAACTAACAAGTCCATTTTGGAAAACACAACAGCTCTCACTTGTTTGAGAAGCCAACTAAAGATAACACTAACTGTGTAGTCTTTAATTTTAGTTATATAAATAAAGTTTCCTTGGTTACATAAATAAAGACTCTAAAAAACAATTTCAAAATGCCATTTTATTTTTGATTTGAGATATAGAGTAACGATATAACTCTATTACTGACATCAAGAAACATCTAAACCTTCAATCACAGCCTCATATATACATGAGATAGTGGAAAATGGATGGTGGAATGGGATATGACTTCTCAGAAAGGAGCAAGGTCAAACTGGCTTTCCCCTGACAAATTTAAGAAAGAGAAACCTATACTAGATTCAACAGAAGCTGAGAATCTTTTAGGAAGCTAAAAAGATGGAAACTACTTGAGAGTTTGTAACTACCTTTTCCCTTTCTGTCAGGAAAACTAAAACTTTAGACTAGAGAAGCAATGGCCTATGAAACATCAAGTACTGGAAGAGGCAAGGATAAGATGTGTATGAAACAAAACCCTGCATTCTGAATAAAACTACAAACCAAAAGGTGCACAGAGGAAACAGTGACAACATAAGATATATAAGAAAACTTCAAAAGACATAATTATCCTCAGAAAAGGAAGAAGAGATTTTGTATTAATGAAACAAATGGTATGATATGCAAGCAGAAAAAGTAGAATATAAAAGTGACCTCTTAGAAATTAAAAACACGATATGTGAATTTTAAAGTATTTAAGCAGAAAGATAAAGCTGAGGACTCTTCAAAAAAAAACAGGAAAAAAAAACCCTAAAGATGCATTATAAGAATTTCAGAACAAGATTTCTAAAGTTCTAAAAAAGAGAAATCACAGAAAAATGACAGGAAAGAAATTACCAAAGAAATAATATATGACTATTTCCCAGAGCCATGAAAACATGAAAAAGTGGCCAGGTGAAAAAATGTTCACCAAAGGTCAAGGACAATGTAGGGAAAAATACACATACCAAAGATAGATCAATATAAAAATAAAGAAGAGATCCTAAAGCTTTCAGAAAGAAAGAGCCTGGGTGAGAATGGCATCAGATTTCTGAACAGAAATATTGGAAGCTGGAATAAAAAGCAAGTGAAAACTTACATATTTGCTTATAAACTCCCAAATGAAAAATTCCAAACCTAGGCTATCAAATATGAAAGTAGAATAAAGACATTTTCAAGCATCCAAAGTTTCAAATAATTCATTTCCCATGAACCATTTTTAGGAGGTTCTCATAAGATGTGCTTTAGAACAACAAAGGATAATTAACAAAGAGACAGGATTCAGGATACAGATTCAACATAGCAGAGGTGAAAAGAATTCCCAGAGTAACAACAAAGGGAAGTCCAAGGATAGTAATGGTCCAGAGAGAAACCAGTCTAAATCAAACGAGAATTTAGAGGGCTTCAGGAAGGTTTTACACTGAGATATAATTATAATACATGAGTATTATGGTATGATGGGAAAGAAGGGGCAAGATCCAGCTAAAATACCACACCACCATACTAGCAAAGCAATAGATGAGGTCTAAAACTGACTGAGTCAGGACAAACGGTAACACATGTAATTTTAAAATATGGAGACAAAAACAAACAAAAAATGTAGCTAATTCAAGGAAGCATGAAAACAAGCAAGTGGAGGACAAAGGATTGCTTATTTTATTATAGCCTTTTAACCTTAGTCGTCTTTTTAACTCTTTGAATAAAATAATATAAATAAAAATATACTTTTAAATTAAATTTCAGTTTTAAAGTCAAATCTAAAATTCCCCTTTTCTCTCACTTTATAAATCCTGATACAAATCTATAAATGATTTCATTTATAAATCAAAAATCTATAAATCTTCATAAATCTGTAAATCTTGAAAGCAAAGTTTCAAAGAGGAGAAACTCACCTTCAAGGCAGCATCATAAATATCATTTGTGAGAGATTCCATCATATATGAACCTCCCCAAGGATCAGCCACTTTGGGAATCCCAGATTCTTCTTGAATAATGATTTGTGTGTTCCTGGCAATTCGAGCACTTTTCACAGTTGGCAAACCCAGGGCTTCATCAAAAGAATTTGTGTGCAAAGACTGAGTACCTCCAAACACCGCTGCCATTGCTTCTACTGTGGTACGAATGATGTTATTGTAAGGATCCTAAAACATTTAGTAAAAAGCAAAACAAGCCAACTGATATATACTGCAGCTGTAAATAATGATACGATTAGGAATGCCTGATGCATACTTTCTTTGCCAAAATCTGCCTTAGTCTTCAGAATATCAAATAAATTTAAACAAATTAGGAAACAAACTAGACTTAGAATTCAGAGCCCAGGTGCCTAGTCTGTGCTTAAGCAATTAAACATTGCCTCTTATAATCATTTGAAATACTAAATATTTGTTGTGCTTATTTTTTATCGCCTAAATAATCTTCTATATGAGCATCATGAAGGTAATACATTATCCTTCATCTCATAATTCACTATTTCCTAATTACTGTATACCTTAAGTATCTACTCTAATGAGGTGGCCAAAACTGGCGATGATTTATTAATAAAACAGATAAAGAATGGACTATGAGAAAGGAAATATGTCTTATAGTTTGTTCTGTTCCTAACTCTGATCTGGGCAAGTCACTAGACCTTTCTGAACTTTAGCTTACTGCTGCTGCTAAGTCACTTCAGTTGTGTCCGACTCTGTGTGACCCCATAGACGGCAGCCCACCAGGCTCCCCCATCCCTGAGATTCTCCAGGCAAGAACACTGGAGTAGATTGCCATTTCCTTCTCCAATGCATGAAAAGTGAAGTCGCTCAGTCGTGTCTGACTCTTCACAACCCCATGGACTGCAGCCTACCAGGCTCCCCCACCCATGGGATTTTCCAGGCAAGAGTACTGGAGTGGGTTGCCATTGCCTTCTCTGGAACTTTAGTTTACTTAGCTGTAAAAATGAGGGGATTAAGACAAAAATGATTACTGAAATTCCTTCCAACACTGAAATCTGTATTTTTCCATTTATAAGTACCTGAAGTCATTTGTAATATGGATACTTCCAGTTTTTATTTGCTTTTAAATGTATAAAAGCAATGTAACTTTAAAGTTATAACTTATTTTTAATATATCAAAATAATTCAATACATTAAGAAAATGCATGTTAAAAAGATCACCACTATATAATTTTTAATTAAATGAAATGAAAATAGATTATCCAAGTGACAATAGTTTTTAAGTGGTTTATTTGCACAGATGCTTACTTAAACATATAACATGTACATAAAAAGTATGTATAACACCAACTTTAATGAGGAAGTTTTGTGTTAAGAATTTTAATCATTAAAATTACTTAAGATGATATTAAATTATAACTGTACTTTTTCCTCATCATCACTTATTTTTTACTGTTAAAAAAGTAAAACACACAGCCATACAAGTAAGCTAAGATTTAAATGATTTTATATTGTTAACCACTAGAGGGAGCAAATTTTATTATAATTTGTGTAAAAACAAACATTAAATATGCATTATGCTTCAGAACAATTCGGAGAAGGCAATGGCACCCCAATCCAGTACTTCTGCCTGGAAAATCCCATGGACGGAGGAGCCTGGAAGGCTGCAGTCCATGGGGTGGCGAAGAGTCGGACACGACTGAGAGACTTCACTTTCGCTTTTCACTTTCATGCATTGGAGAAGGAAATGGCAACCCACTCCAGTGTTCTTGCCTAGAGAATCCCAGGGACGGGGAAGCCTGATGGGCTGCCATCTGTGGGGTCACACAGAGTCAGACACGACTGAAGCCACTTAGCAGCAGCAGCAGCAGCATGATGTCTGCACAGGGAGGTATCTGTCACCTTCTCAACTTTAGTCAGACACTTAACAAATTGTGACCAGTTTTTAGTTACTGCACTCTTTTTTATTTATTTAGCTAGCTGGGCTGGGTCTTATGGAGAAGGCAATGGCACCCCACTCCAGTACTCTTGCCTGGAAAATCCCTTGGACAGTGGAGTCCGGTGGGCTGCAGTTCATGGGGTTGCTAAGAGTCAGGCACGACCGAGCAACTTCACTTTCACGTCAGAACAATTGTGATTTTCAAATATTAGCAGAAAAGTTCTTAAATACATTTCTTGCCTAGGCCAAGTTGCTTAGAAGAAAATAAATGACTTCTTAAAATTCATACATACTTGCTCAGTAAGTGACCATCCTGATGTCTGACAATGTGCTCTTAGGAGAAGAGATTTAGAGTTTTTAGGCTGAAACATTTTCTCTATTAAATGAGCCCAGAGTCTTCTCCCAGCTCTCATTTTTGCTATTTCCATATAAAAGTTCATTCCAATTCCCCAGAAGAAAGACAACCTAAAATAGTAATGTTAAGTCCAAAATCTAATTATAAAATGGAAAATAAAACTAAATGCATCACACACACACACACAAGAGCTCAGATTTTAATTTCAAATAACTTAATTTGAATTAAAATCAAAGCATATGTACTTCAATAACCTTAAACCTATAATAGAGGACTTGTCTTTTAAAAGAACAAAAACAAATCTGTCTTGAAAATTATATTTACATTTTTAAATTATTTTTCAAAATGTGTCAGTTAATTATTTTCAGAATAGCAGAGAATAAAATTCCTCTAATTTACAAAGAAGTATGGTCAAACTTAACTCTGAATTTTATTAATAATTATAAAGAGTACTGGCTTATTCCCTAAAGGAATCTGGTATATTTATATACACAAATTCACTGTATCAATATATTTTGCTGTACAATCATAAAATAGTCCTATAAACTTTTTAATGTTGAGGTAATATTTGAGTTTAATTTACTCACCTTGGTGCAAATTCATCAATGGTCAGGCCAGCTTGGAGTCCAGTTCTACAGTACTCCAAACCATCTGCTATAGTATAGGCCAGTTCCAGAATGGCATCAGCCCCTGCTTCCTGCATATGGTATCCACTAATTGAAATTGAATTAAATTTTGGCATGTGCTATATAAAATAATAAAAAACACAACTTTAAATAAAAATATTAAAAAGGTTCTATTAAATTTATTTTCTATGAAATAAAACTACTTGAAAATGATGTTCAATTCAGATATAACACTAACTGAAAAGATTTAATGTTTAGTTACATTCATTTTTTAATTTAAATGGCTCATCCAATGAACCACAAAGGACTACATGTACATGTTTTATTTCCTAGTGAAAAGGAATCATCAACCATTGATCAGCACCAAAAGTTAAACACTGAATTAGTTGGCTGAGATTAGGAATGTAACCTCTGGCCCAAGAACTGAATGATAACATCTTTAATTAGAAATTGATGCCTCTGACCTCATAAGAGGTCCTAAGACCTCAAGTCTTTGGGCATATGTGCTGAAGATATATAAATTTAACTATTGTTAACTAGTTATTAATTATCTTATCTGAACATGAGTAAGTACACAGTGGGGGAAAAAAAGAAAATGATTCAGTGCTAGTACTGTATATGAAAACTAAACAGGAAAAACGCATGACTTAAAATTCAAAGATTTCAGTTTGATTTACTATGACATTTAATGCTTAGGATATCTCAGACAGGCTCCTTCTCCCACAATCACTAATCCACTATTCCCCTAAAATGTCATGTTAGGTAGGGTACATATCACACAGAACCCCCAGAACCAAGGAAAAAAAAAAACTATTATCCTTCCAAGAATTAATCAAAAATAAATAATATATACTAAATCACAAAACACTCATTACAGTGGGTTCAGAATGTGAACTCAAGTCAGAGTGCTCAAATTATAGTCATATCACTTAACTAACCAGAGGACTGTAGGCAATTTTCTCAACCTTGTTATCCCTTGGCTTCCTAAAGTATAAAATAGATATCATAATTCTACCTTCCTCATGGAATTGTAGGATTAACAGAAATGACTCACCAAAGCCACTTAGTATTATGCCTATATATAAAGTATTCAAAAAAAGTTAGTTGTTGGTATGGTATGGATTATCTGTATTTTACACTTGCAAATACTTTTTATAACCAACAGCTCTTGAAAAACGTTCATTACAAAGTAATAAGGGGACTGAATTACATGGCATTGACAGACTACTTGAGTATATTTACAGTTACAAAGAAAGCAGCAAGGAAGCAAACAGGTGCTTCCCTACTGAGAGCAGTTTAATAGAATTTCTTTAAGAATAACAGAAATACTAGAATACTGGAATATTATTCAGTCTTAAAAAGGAAGCAAATTCTGACACAAGCTACAATGTAGACGAACCTGGAGGACAGTATGCTAAGTGAAATAGGCCAGACACAAAAAGATAAATACGCTATGATTCCACTTATAAGTACAAACAAAAAGTAGAATGGTGTTTGCCAGGGGCCAAAGGGAGGGGAAAATGCAAAGTATTTAACAGACACAGAGATTCACTTCTGCAAGATGAAAACAATCCTGGAGATGGATGATGGTGATAGTTACACAACAAAGTGAATGGACTTAAAACCACTGAATGGTTTATTTGGAAATGACTCAGATGGTAAATTTTATGTTATATGTGTTTTGCCACAAGTAAATTTTTTTAAAGGAATAACATAAAAGCTTACAAAGTACTTCAATATAACATATTTCATCAATATATGAAACTAGCACATTTATCACTTACATGAAGAATTATATAAAGCGATTTTGAACTTGCAGGTGACATTAGAGTCTTTCACAAGGTTAAAAGTCCAAGTCCATAATAGCAGATTGCTACTATCTACCCCAAGAATCATTCTCCATTCTCCTCTTGTATATGAACCATGCAGTCAGAGTGCCAATGTGTTCTACATTTCCAACCTCCTCTCTGTGTGTCCACTGAGATATAAGTGGAAGTTTGGTTTTTTCCTTCTGGAAGCTCACCTTTAACCAGAGGGGTGGCGTCCCTCTCCCCAAACAAAGTCCGCCTCCCTACTTCCTTAATCATGAGTTGGCACACTAAAAATAGAGGAGAAAGCCAAATGAAAGGACACAGGAATCCTTATGGCTGTGGAGCTTCCATATAACCAAGACCTTGACAGCCTACCTTCCAACTTCTCTTAGATGAAAGAGAACTTCTCTTAGAATCTTCATTTACTTAAAGATACTGCTATTTGTGTGTGTGTTTGTCATATACGGCTCAACTAATCCTCCTATGCATGTTTGTGAAATTGAAAAAGGTGATAGGAATGTATAATTCTAAACAATTCACATGGGCAGATGGAATCTATGAAAAAAAAAAAGGAAAAGTGTAAAGGTTAAATATCAAATGAGGAGAGTAGGCAATACTAGCAAGGGTACTGAGAGAATGGCAATTATAAGAGGTAAAGAGATTAAAAAAAAAAAAGTTTTGATTACAGAATGACTGCCCTTTACTGTGAAATAATGGTCTAATTTTAAGGTAGATAAGAGAAGAGCACTGTCAGCAAAAAGTAAAGTGTGAATGACAGGGGAAAGTATAAATGAATTACTTAGAGGAAATGAAGAAGCTTTATGTTTCCCTGTTGAAGGTTTGCTAATATAGAAATACTAAGAACCTTCTTTTCCTACCACTCTGGGGAAAATGAACCTACTTCAGGGGTGAAATATTAAGGATCTTATTGTAGTTGCAGATACAAGTGATATCTTCTAATCCAGTTTTCTTGCAGAAACAAAGTTGCTATTTTGATTCTCATCTATCTGACACCAGTATCTATTCACAATTGATTCTGAAATCTGGAGAGAAATAAAGAAGTGTAAATAATGAGCCCTCCCTGATTCTAACAATTATCAGAGAATAAAAATTTTAACAATAAAGAAAATACAATAAAGGCCTACTGTTCAGACTCCTATAAGTAATGACAGACCATAAAACTAGTACATTAAAGACTAAAAAATAAAAGCTAACAATATACATACAAACACAAATCCCACATCCTGACTATACTATAACTACTACTCAGACTCAATTACCAAATTCAAATTAGGTTATGGCATTTTATAAAAATTCCTACAGTCTAAGAACAATAGTAAAACCTATAATAACAAAGGATACCTTTGCTGTATATTGGAAGATGTCAGCAATAATTTTCATGGATGGTTCTGGAGGAAAAATATAAGTATTTCTGACCATAAATTCCTTTAATATATCATTTTGGATTGTACCAGTAAGTTTCTCTTTAGGTACGCCTTGCTCTTCTCCAGTTACTATAAAAGTTGCAAGAACTGGAATAACTGCTCCATTCATGGTCATGGAAACTGACATTTTTTCTAAAGGAATTCCATCAAAAAGAATTTTGGTATCTTCCACAGTGTCAATAGCAACTCCAGCCATTCCAACATCACCACGAACTCGAGGGTTGTCTGAATCATAGCCACGATGTGTTGCCAGATCAAAGGCAACTGATAATCCTTGTTGACCAGCTAAATATATAGAGAAAAATAAGGTAGGATTAAACAGTCTGGCATCAAAGTAAACTGATTTTAACACTACTAAAAAGATGGCAATGACGACCCTGTATGCAAGTCAGGAAAAAAGACACAGATGGGTATAACGGACTTTTGGTCTCAGAGGGAGAGGGAGAGGGTGGGATGATTTGGGAGAATGGGAATTCTAACATGTATACTATCATGTAAGAATTGAATCGCCAGTCTATGTCTGACGCAGGATGCAGCATGCTTGGGGCTGGTACATGGGGATGACCCAGAGAGATGTTGTGGGGAGGGAGGTGGGAGGGGGGGTCATGTTTGGGAATGCATGTAAGAATTAAAGATTTTAAAATTAAAAAAAAAAAAAAAAAAAAAAAAAAAAAATAAAAGTACTGATTCATCTCATCACAGTCTACTTTGATAATAAACAATCTTTATGCTCAAAACAAACTTACATAAAGACACTTTAGTTCCTAAGAGTCTGTTGTTTCCCATGTACTGAAAAACACACAAAGTGAATTCCAGACTTCACTATAATAAAGACTAGAAGGAATAAAACATATTGATCTCATGTCCATCTGAGGATTTTATCTTAACAATTTTTGATAGAAATATTCTTAAGATTCATGGGAAGATATGGCTGTTTATATACAGTTAACATTATTTAGTACTTGTATGCTCATTTATTTTTGCTCTTGTCTTGGCCATTGAAATTTAATGGGAAATAGAATTATAAAAAACACTCAAAAAACTAAAATCGGTACCACATTTTTGTTTATTCCTTTCTTTGGTCGTCTCATAAACCATTTTCCCCTCCCATTCCTATCCTGACAGTTTTAATTAAAAGCTTTTCAAAGGCAAAGCCAATGTCTCAGAATTTTCTTCATATAACTTCACCTAATTCCTTTTATACAATGTGCATTTAGGTATTGTTTTCTTTCAGGAATTGAGCACTTTATTCTGGGTTATCTATTTTTTTGACCATGTAAATTGAAAAACATTCTTTTTTTTTTTTTGAGAGTATAGCCTTGACTACTAGATTATAAAGTGACTATTAGCTCTATTGAGATTAACTAGTCTCCCTTCAAAAAGCCAAGATGAGGAAGTGTTATATTTGATCATAAATACTATGTCTCACATTAAAATCTCACCCTTAATATTGTCCTTATAGAACTTATTGCTCTCTTCCACAGTACTGAAACCAGCATACTGGCGGATGGTCCAGGGCCTGAAAGTGTACATGGTGGGATACGGTCCGCGCGTGAATGGCTTCATGCCTGGAAGTTCTTCAGGGAAGTCCTTGGTATCCCGGCTGGAATATAAGGGCTTTATGGAGATCCCCTCTGGGGTGTGCCATATTAGTTCTTCTGGGTTTTTGCCTTTCAACTGCTTTTTAGCCAAGGCAGCCCATTCTGGATGAAGGGGCTGTTGCTGATGCAGAAGTCGTTGCCAGATAAGCCTGGAGCCTGAGGACCCTTTCAGCTGCCTCAGGTGATGTGGTGAAAGCAAAAAAAGCCGAGTCTTAGCCCTCAACATGATGGAACATGGAACACGCCAAACAAGAACAAGAACTGACCTAGAAAAAGAAGCACAGTGCATATGTATTTGCAAGACTGGCAAAACAGGAGCTTACTGGTGAGAAAGAAAAAGAGAAAAAGCAGTATATAAGTATGATTTCTTCTCCTTTTCTGTTCCCTACACATAATATTTTATAACTTTGGTCCCTCGTGTCCAAAACTACTGTCATTGTTCTAGTCTAGTCCTCTTCCTCAAGAGCCTCTCAGCAGGTTGTGCTGACCAGTCTTCAGCCCCCTCTCATCCATTCTGCACCCTGACACCAATGCAGAGGTGATCATGTCACACTGTGAAGATTTTTCAAAGGCGATGCATCACGTAGAGGATGCAGCATAGCCTCCAAATTAATTTTTCACTCAGAAGGTTTTTATTTAACATCTATATTATGACAGGCATTATACTGGATGCTGGAGAAAAAAGGGGTAAATAAAACAGACATTTAAGCCCCCTATGCCCTGATCCTGCTTATCTCTCAGAATTACCTCTGCCTTTGACCCACTCCAGTACTCTTGCCTAGAAAATTCCATGGGTAGAGGAGCCTGGCGGGCTACAGTCCATGGGGTCGCAAAGAGTCAGACACGACTGAGTGACTTCACTTCACTTCTTTGACCTCTACACATTTTGTATTCTAGAAATTCTGGATCACCTACAGTGCCCTTCATGTGTCAAAGTTCCATGACTTGCCCTTGCTCTTCTATTGACCTAGAATGCACTACTTTGGCTAAGGCATAACCTCTGGTATGCAGGGCTTTCTATGTGACAGGTACTGTTTAAGGACTTTATGTAGAGCAGCAATTTTAAATCTCAAACCACCACCAAGAAATAGGAATTTATACTAATATTATCCCCATTTTACAGATGAGGAAACTCAGGCACAGAAGAGCTAGTATTTAATCTTGGAAAGCAAAGCATTTAACGAATACATTCACACCCTGTCCCTGAAACTACAAGCTGGATTAAATGGCCTCTTCAGTATTCTATACCACAGAGCTCTGTTTCCCTCTTTATAAATCTATCATCTCCCATACTTCAATAGATTAGAACACTGTTTTTTATTTCATATAAGATATATTTCTTTATGTTTTGTTTATATAAAATATGTGCATATAAAATTTCATATATATATATTCTCTTCTATTCCATAAACTGATCTAATATCAGAGCTATATATTCCTGATAATTACCCAGAGTCTTATACTACATAACTAAGTCCAATTTCATCATTTTACAGATGTAGAAATTAAAGTCCAAAGAAATACAGAAATAAAGCAGCTTATCAAAATTCTACACAGAAAAGCAGTACTGAAAGTTCTGCATTATTTAATGCTTATCAGAGTCATACAGTCTCAACATGTAGAGCCTAGTATCTAAAAGCATTTTGAGTGGAAATTTTTATTAATATATTCATGATTCCCTACAATACATAAGACAAGTAAAGTGAGTTCAAAATTCTATTTTCCATACCATTTCTCATCTATCAATTTAGTGAATTTTAAACAAAATTAAGAATACCCAACATTTGTTAGGGAATTATAAAAGAAAAAGGAATCCAATTGGTGGGAGTATTAACTGAGATTAACTATTTAAAAAAGCAAATTGGTAACATACACAAACAATCTCTGAAATGATCATGCCATTCCACTGAGGATCATTACTCCTGGAAAAATTATTAGACAAAATACACATTCCCTAGTAGTTTTACTTATAGTTAGGAAAACTCAGAAACATCATCAATGAAGAAGAAATAAATAAGTTCAGTATTTAAAAATTACAGAATTTTATGTAGCTGTAAAAATATGTTTAGGAATTAGGCAAAACTAATCTTTGATGTCAGAAGTCAGAAGAATGGTTGTGTGGTGACTAGTTGAGAAAGGAAGAAAGAAAGGAGCTCTAGGGTGATGGTCTTGATCTGAATTCCTATTATACAGATGTGTTCAGTTTGTGGAAATTCATCAAATTTTACAAATATAATACATGCACTTAACTATAAGTATATTATACATAACATATTATACATAAGTTAAAATTTAAAATGTTATGCGCAGTGTCTTTAAAAAAAGGATAGGCTCAAGAAGCATTAAAAGATAAAAAAAAAAAAAAAAGTGTCCTAGGTAAAAATTGCATAGAACAAAGTCTAAACAGAAATACAACAAAAACAATTCCTATTTCTTTAAACTAGTATGCCTTTTATTCTATTAAACTCATGGGGTCCTAGACATCCATCTTCTTCTGAGCCATAAACTGCACGTACTAGCTTAAAAGGCAGATGAGAAGAAAAAATTTATAACTGAACTACTAGGGTAGTAATGTTATAAAAAGTAATCTAATAGAATGGATAGAAAACAAGCTCCTACTGTATAGCATCTGGGACTATATTCAATATTCTGTGATAAACCATAATGAAAAGAACATGAAAAAATGTACATGTATGTATAACTGAGAGGCTTCACTGTACAGCAGTAATTAACACTCAGGTTAACTCTAGTGGTAAAAAATCTGCCTGCCAATTCGGGAGACACAGAAATGTGGGTTTGATCCCTGGAAAAGGAAATGGAACTCACTCCAGTATTCTTGCCTGGGAAATCCCATGGACAGAAGAGCCTGGTGGACAACAGTCCATGGCATCCCAAATAGTAGGATATGACTGAGCACGCATGCAGAGTACACAGTAATTAACATAACATTGTAATTCAACTATACTTCAATAACAAATACACTTTTAAAAAAGTAATCTGAAAACTGCCTGAGACTACGTTGCAGAAGATAATATCACAATCATTTCATGCAAAATGCAGGTTCAGTTCAGTCGCTTAATCGTGTCTGACTCTTTTCGACCCCATGGACTGCAGCACAGCAGGCCTCCCTGTCAATCACCAACTCCCAGAGTTTACTCAAACTCATGTCCATTGAGTCAGTGATGCCATCCAATCATCTCATCCTCTGTCATCTCCTCCTTCTGCCTTCAATCTTTCCCAGCATCAGGGTATTTTCAAATGAGTCAATTCTTCTCATCATGTGGCCAAAGTATTGAAATTTCAGCTTCAACATCAGTCCTTGCAATAAATATTCAGGACTGATTTCCCCTAGGATGGACTGGTTGGATCTCCTTGAAGTCCAAGGAATTCTCAAGAGTCTTCTCCAACACCACAGTGCAAAAGCATCAATTCTTTGATGCTCAGCTTTCTTTATAATCCAACTCTCACATCCATACATGACTACTGGAAAAACCATTGCTTTGACTAGACGGACCTTTGTTGGCAAAGTAATGTCCTGCTTTTTAAAAGCTGTCTAGGTTGGTCATAACTTTTCTTCCAAGGAGCAAGCATCTCTTAATTTCATGGCTGAAGTCACCATCTGCAGTGATTTTGGAGCCCAAAAATATAAAGTCAGCCACTGTTTCCACTGTTGCCCCATCTATTTGCCATGAAGTGATGGGACTGGATGCCATGATCTTCGTTTTCTGAATGTTGAGCTTTAAGCCAACTTTTTCACTCTCTTCCACTTTCATCAAGAGGCTCTTTAGTTCCTCTTCACTTTCTGCCATAAGGGTGGTATCATCTGCATATCTGAGGTTATTGATATTTCTCCCAGCAATCTTGATTCCAGCTTGTGCTTCATCCAGCCCAGTGTTTCTCATGATGTACTCTGCATGTAAGTTAAATAAGCAGGGTGACAATATACAACCTTGACGTACTCCTTTCCTGACGTACTCATTTCTGTCCTCAGGAGGCAGGTCAGCTGGTCTGCTATGCCCATCTCTTGAAGAATTTTCCACCGATTGTTGTGATCCACACAGTCAAAGGCTTTGGCATAGTCAATAAAGCAGAAATAGATGTTTTTCTGGAACTCTCTTGCTTTTTTGATGATCCAGTAGATGTTGGCAATTTGATACGTAGCTCCTCTGCCTTTTCTCAATCCAGCTTGAACACATGGAAGTTCATAGTTCACATACTGTTGAAGCCTGGCTTGGAGAATTTAGAGCATTATTTGGCATGTGTGTGAGATGAGTGCAATTGATGGTAGTCTGAGCATTCTTTGGCATTCCCTTTCTTTGGGATTGGAATGAAAACTGACCTTTTCCAGTCCTGTGGCCACTGCTGTGTTTTCCAAATTTGTTGGCATATTGAGGGCAGCACTAGCATTATTTTTTAGGATTTTAAATAGCTCAACTGGAATTCCATCACCTCCACTAGCTTTGTTCGTAGTGATGCTTCCTAAGGCCCACTTGACTTCACATTCCAGGATGCCTGGCTCTAGGTGAGTGATCACACCATTGTGGTTATCTGGGTCAAGAAGATCTTTTTTGCATAGTTCTTCTGTGTATTCTTGCCACCTCTTCTTAGTATCTTCTGCTTCTGTTCGGTCCCTACCATTTCTGTCCTTTATTGTGCCCATCTTTGCATGAAATGTTCCCTTGGTATCTCTAATTTTCTTGAAGAGATCTCTAGTCTTTCCCATTCTATTATTTTCCTTTATTTCTTTGCATTGATCACTTGAGGAAGGCTTTCTTATCTCTCCTTGCTATTCTTTGGAACTCTGCATTCAAATGGGTATATGTTTCCTTTTCTCCTTTGCCTTTAGCTTCTCTTCTTTTCATAGCTGTTTGTAAGGCCTCCTCAGACAACCATTTTGCCTTTTTGCATTTCTTTTTCTTGGGGATGGTCTTGATCACTGCCTCCTGTACAATGTCACGAACCTCCGAACCTCCATCCATAGTCCTTCAGGCAACTCTTTGTCTATCAGATCTAATCCCTTGAATCTATTTGTCACTTTCATTGTAAGGGATTTGATTTAGGTCATACCTGAATGGTCTAATGGTTTTCCCTACTTTCTTCAATTTAAGCCTGAATTTGGCAATAAGGAGTTCATGATTTGAGCCAGTCAGCTCCTGGTCTTGTTTTTGCTGACTGTACAGAGCTTCTCCATCTTTGGCTGCAAAGAATATAATCAATCTGATTTCAGTGTTGAGCATCTGGTGATGTCCATGTGTAGAGTCTTCCCTCATACTGTTAGAAGAGGGTGTTTGCTATGACCAGTGCGTTCTCTTGGCAAAACTCTGTTAGCCTTTGCCCTGTTTCATTCTGTACTCCAGGGCCAAATTTGCCCGTTACTCCAGGTATTCCTTGACTTCTTACTTTTGCATTCCAGTTGCCTATAATGAAAAGGACATCTTTTGGGGGTGTTAGTTCTAAAAGGTCTTGTAGGTCTTCATAGAACTGTTCAGCTTCAGCTTCTTCAGCCTAATGGTTGGGGCATAGACTTGGATTACTGTGATATTGAATGGTTTGCCTTGGAAACAAATAGAGATCATTCTGTCATTTTTGAGATTGCATCCAAGTACCACATTTCAGACTCTTTTGTTGACGATGATGACTACTCCATTTCTTCGAAGGGATTCTTGCCCACAGTAGTAGATAAAACGGTCATCTGAGTTAAATTCACCCATTCCATTTTAGTTCACTGATTCCTAAAACGTCGATGTTCACTCTTGCCATCTCCTTTTTGACCACTTCCAATTTACAACCAGTCCATCCTAAACGAGATCAGTCCTGGGTGTTCATTGGAAGGACTAATACTAAAGCTGAAACTCCAATACTTTGGCCACCTCATGGGAAGAGTTGACTCATTGGAAAAGACCCTGATGCTGGGAAAGATTGAAGGTGGGAGGAGATGGGGACAACGGAGGATAAGATGGCTGGATGGCATCACCAACTTGATGGACATGAGTTTATGTAAACTCCAGGAGTTGTTGATGGACAAGGAGGCCTGGCGTGCTGCAATTCATGGGGTCGCAAGGAATCAGACACGACTGAGTGACTGAACTGAACTGAGCTGAATTTACCTTGATTCATGGACCTAACATTCCAGGTTTCTATGCAATATTGCTCTTTACAATGTTGCAGGTAGGGCTTTACAAAATGCAGGTAGGGCTTTCCTAAACCTGGATAAATGATTGGAAAGAGGTGACTTCCTGAAAATCGCATGACAAATTGGTAAAGACTGGAAATAGACATCTTTTTTAGATAAGAACACAACTTCGGCTGATGGAAACAGGATTTCTGAACTTTTCTCAAAAGATACATCAAGAGACACTTTCAACAACCAAAGAAATAATATGCAAAGCAAATATAATAAGTTATGAGTGATTAAAATGTGTGAAAGAGCAACAATGAAGCAACATTTGCCCTAATGATGAAGCAACATCTGCCACACCCTCAAAAAAATACGGGTAAAACACCTACATACAGTTCTGAATCAAATCCCTTTTAAATTTGTTTACACGTGATTCTACTTTAAAAGCTAGCCGCCTCCAATGTTCGTCCAATTTAGGTAAGAGAGGACAACACAGAGCATGCAAATTAAATTTAGTATCAGCATAAATAAGTCTTTAAACATAAAATACTGAGAGAAAAATCATCAAGTGATTTAAAATTTGACACACACAAATATATTACTCAATTTGGTGCGTATAAAAGATTACTCTCTTTCCAGATAAAAACGAGAACAAGTTAGCAATTTACACTTTCAAGTACGTTTAGACCTGTCTTTCCACTTCTCACCATCACCTTCATCTGTACACAGAAAGAGACTTCCAATATCGCCACCCCTCACAAAAAACCCTCACAACCACCGCTGCCTCGAAGGAGGCAGCTCTGGAGACAGCATATTCCTCTGGAATCCTACAATCGCTCTCTGCCCGGAGGAACTTCGGGGTTCCTGGGTAACCAGGGAAGATGGCAATATGGCCTCTGGGACATTAAAAGCACCTACTTTTCTGCAGTACCTCCGAACTTCCGCGGACCTCACTGAAAGAGAGAGGCCAGTGGAGCATTTAAACCTAAGAAGAGGTAGAGCAGAGTGGGATCCCTTCTCAGCAGTAAAGAAGGAGGAAGTTGGGAGTTGGGAAGAGAGAAAGGACAACTTTCTCCGGGGACAACTAAGGGTGGGGAGGAGTCTGAAGAATGGAGGGATCTGAAAGGCAGACGTGCCTCAAGGTGCACGGTCTTACTCACGAGTCGGCCTGTCTCAGACCGAGGCCTTGGAAGACGACGGCCGGACCTAGGAACCCCGAGCTCTGCAAGTCAGAAGTCCCCAAAGCACGGCCCGGGACCAAGCAAGCGCAAAGGCCAACGCGATGGGACGGGATGGGGGCGTCGGCCGACCGCCCTCGTTCCAACCAATCCCGTCACGCTTTCGTGGGCGCGCTCCTGATGACGTTAGGGGGCGTGGATAGATGCCCGCCACTCCCCGTAGGCGTTTCCGGTTTCTCTGTGCTCACTTCCGGGCTTCCTCTGCTTTGGATGGTTTGGGCGCGAAATGCTCTGAGCACAGCTCCTGAAAGGGTTCAAGGATCAGTTTTTGGTGAGTAATGAAAGCGCTTCGCCCGCCGGTGGCTCCAGTTTGGGGGATAAGTTTTGCGGCAAACTTGGCGGCTTGTGTTTGAGGAGTTTCAAGTGGTTTTCCAAAAGGAGAGTGGGAGATCCGAACAGGTTTGCCTTTCGCAGCCGGGGATAAACAAAGTACTGTATGATTCGCAAAGAAGGAGTGAAGCCACGCATGTTTCCTCCCTCCCTTCCCCGAATCATCCTCATCTTCGTCCTGCTTCGTTACTCTTTCCCGCAGTCAGTCGTGGAGCGAAGTGCAGCGTTAGTGATAAGTGCCTTTGAGCCTTAAGGAAACTGCGGTTGGCAGCGTCGCTACCCCGAGGCATCAGTTGCAAAAAGTAAACATTGCGTGTTTGTAAGTTTTGGCAGACGTCGTGTTCACCTATTCTACCCGCATAGAGATTTAGATTGGTGGTTTCCACGAGTTTCAGCAAGCTGACAAAGAAAACCAAGACAACCTAGAATGCTTCCCTGTTTCCTACAGGGTAAAGAATACATTCTTTACTGCAGTATGTAGTCTGGCCGCAAACTACAGTTCGAGTCTTTCTTCTGTCCGTTGCGTCTGCCCATGTCAAAGCCTCTCTGAATTTTCCCTGAACAGACTGACTTCTTTTGAGCTGTCCTGCCAATGGGCCTTTTTTCCTGTCAGATACTTTACTTCCCTTTCTTCTAGCTAAATATTTCAAAATGTCATTCATATACTACTTTTTTCTCTGAGTACCCTATATCTCCCCATGCACACACCAGTTTGAGATATGCACTCGTCTAACATTTGTTGCAGTATGTATAATTGACTATACACGGAAACTGTTTTCATATCTGTCTCTGCCTACTACCACTTGTGGTTGTTATTTGGTCACTAAGTCCTGACCATCCGATTCTTTGATACCCCGTGGACTGCAGCATACCAGGCTCCCCTGTCCTTCACTGTCTCCTGGAGTTTGCTCAAATTCATGTCTGTTGAGTCAGTGATGCTATCCAGCCGTCTCATCCTCTGCCTCCTCCTTCTTCTTTTGCCTTCAGTCTTGCCCTGCATCAGGGTCTTTTCCAGTGAATCAGCTCTTCACATCAGGTGGCCAAAGTACTGAAGCTTTAGCTTCAGCATCAGTCCTTTCAATGAATATTAGGGTTGATTTTCTTTAGCATTGACTGGTTTGATCTCCTTGCAGTTCAAGGGACTCTCAAAAGTCTTCTCCAACACCACAGTTCAAAAACATCAGTTCTTCAGTGCTCAACCTTTTTTATGGTCCAACTCTCACATCCATATGTGACTACTGGAAAAACCATAGCTTGACTGTACGGACCTTTGTCAGCAAAGTGATGTCTCTGCTTTTTAATAGGCTGTGTAGGTTTATCATAGCTTTTCTTCCAAGGAGCAAGCATCTTTTATTGTCGTGGCTGGAGATATCATCCTCAGTGATTTTGGAGCCCAAGAAAATAAACTCTATCACTGCTTCCATTTTTTTCCCCTCTGTTTGCCATAAAGTGATGGGACTGGAAGCCATGATCTTAGTTTTTTGTATGTTGAGTTTCAAACCAACTTTTTCAGTCTCCTCATTTATCCTCATCAGGAAGCTCTTTGGTTTCTTTGCTGTATGGCTTATTGCTTCAAGTATGTATCAATGAAAATAGAGCTTTTCAGATGGTCTGTGATAAAGGACCAATTTTTTTTTGTTATTGTTGCTTTAATTTTTAATCAGTCACTACAACTGCTACTTTTGTAAAATACAATAAACAAATTACTAGTCAAATCCATGAAATGTACAAGGAAGAACCCCAGTGTAAGCCATAAATTTGGGGTGATATGATGTGTTCACTGTAGGTTCATGGATTGTAGTAAGTGCTCTGCTCTGGTAAGGGATGTTGATAGTAGGGAAGGTGAGGTGGATATATTCAAATTTTATATTCAAATTCTGCTTAATTTCTCTAAAACTTACCTTAAGTCTTTTTAAATGAATTACCAGAAAAATTAAACTTAAAATAAAGCCAGTTATTTTTTGACCAGACCTAACATTCCTAAAATTGTTGTCAAGTTGCTATAAAAGTTTCTAAATGAATATTTTTAATTTCTGTACTTAAAAAGACTGTAGCACTGAATTACATGTTAGTGAATAAAGAGTATCAAGAAAAATGATTAACAAAACCGAACTATAAATAAGTGCCAAATGAGAGAGACCATAAGAGCCCACAGACTTTCAGAGAGCAGTGAGGGGAAGTGGTTAGGAAGGTTTTCAGAAGCAGATGGCTCACAATCTGAGAGGAGGGTGGGCACAGACAGGAGAGTGAAGCTCAGGTAGAACTAGTGCATTATTCACAGTGTGTTCAGAAAATCAAGTCTAGCTGGAGAGGGAGACTCATTTGAGGAGTCGTGGGAGAGAAGTATGGAAAGCTTGGCAAGGCTAGATTGTTGAGGACTGCAAGTGTCATGGTAAAGAGTTTGGGTATTATGAGGTGGGTGTTATTTAAGGGTTTTTATTTTTTAATTTTAAAAAAAAAATCACTTACTTTCTTCCTGAATTTAGAATTGGAATCAGCTGGTAGGGTTGATTGATGACTTTTCCATGCAGTATCAGCCGCAGCCTGTTGGCTCAGGTACATGCATGAGGCTGGCAAGTTGATACTAGCTATTGGTTGGAAATTCAGCTGGGGCTTTTGGCTAGGTCCTCAGTTCCTCTCCATGTTGACTTTGGTCATAGAGTGTTAGCTGGGTTTCAAGAGCAAATATTCCAAGCAAGGGGTAGTGGTAGCTACTAATCTGTTCATGTTTGGCCAGGAATCTGGTACAGAATCATTTGCACCATATTCTACCACTTAAACTGCTGCAGGGTCTACAAGATTTAAGACAAGGGGACATAGACTACACCTCTCAACAACAGGAGTGAGAAGGAATTTGTACCATTTTTAGTCTCCTGAATGGAATGAGGAGTAAATCTTAGCCCTCAATGGTTTCTTCACCTGGATGCTTTTCTCCAGTGAACAGCCTGAACTGTACATGGCAGCCCTTCCAGGAGAGGTCCACAAGCACAGCTCGCATATGGATTGGTTTCTAAGTAGGGGAAGTAAAGGGCATGAGTGTTCAGTTAAGAGAATTAGACATTTCAAGAATGAAGCAGAGGAGACTGGTATAGCATAAGGTACCACATTGTTCAGGAGCATAGTAAAGTGTATTTTAGCTTCCACTGTGTTTTGTGAATGTGAGAGTTGGACCGTAAAGAAGGCTGAGCGCCGAAGTGTTGATGCTTTTAAACTGTGGTGTTGGAGAAGACTCTTGAGAGTCCCTTGGACTGCAGGGAGATCAAACCAGTCAATCCTAAAGGAAATCAATCCTGAATATTCATTGGAGAGACTGATGCTGAGTCTGAAGCTCTAATACTTTGGTCACTTAATGCAAAGAGCTGACTCATTGTATAAGACCTGATACTGGGAAAGATTGAAGGCAGGAGGAGAAGGGCACAACAGAGGACTAGATGCTTGGATGGCATCACCGACTCAATGGATGTGAGTTTCATAAAGCTCTGGGAGATAGTGAAGGACAGGGAAGCCTGGCGTTCTGCAGTCCATCGGGGTCCCAAAGAGTCGGACACGACTGAACAACTGTATTTTGTAGCTGATTTGACATGTAGTCCCTAAGTATAGCTCATGATCTTTCAGTTGATTCTTTCCCACCATTTTGGGGGTGGGGAGAAAGCTTGAACTTTTCCTTTTAAAATTTAAGGGAATAGATTTATTCAGAGTACCTTCTTTGTCTGTCTCTAAATCTGCGTATATAACTGTATTAATGTAATTAACTTTGAATTTTTAGAAAAGAAATGGTGACTGATTTATCTTTATATCTAATTGTGTGTGTGTGTGTGTAATGTACATACCACACATATTTAGGGGGGTATGTGTGTGCATGTCAACATACTGTACCTGACTTTAAACTGCTCCTTATGGTCTAATGCAGAAATGAATATTTTATTCCTCTGTTTCTTTTAGCAGAGATGAGTTTGGTGTGAAGAATCTTTGTTATAATTCTTGCAACCTAGCAAGAATTATAGCCTAAATCCTTAAGAGGGAATTTACCACATAAATTTCTACAGTGTAGACTCATGGTATAATCCTAAAAGTTATCTCCTCCCATCTTTGGCATAAATCTGTCTGTGTGTGTGCTAAGTCACATAGAATGATGAATCCATTAAGCCTAAAATAAGACCTGAATGTTACTCTGAGTTGACATTATCTGTGACCAGAAAAAAACAATTCAGCACTTTATATTTCCCTTTTCTTGGATTTAAGCATGGAGATAATATTACTATATGGGGGAGTATGAAGTAAGAAATGTGAAAGTGGTTTTATATGACTTTTTAAGGCCATACAAATGGCAGAAATTTTTTAATGAAGTTGAATTAGACATCTTTAATAAGAACCAGCATTATTTATTTTAAAATATGTTTAAATGCTTTAAAAACACAGAATACTGTCCCAAAACTTTCATTCTGATTTTTTAAAGGCAAACTTGGAACATTTATAGGTAGTCCTTTTAACAAAATATTTGTAATAAAACAAGTCTTAAGCATTTTTCTGTGTCCTTTTCATCTTTACAGATTTGAAAAACTGTTACAATTGTTCTGTTTAAATCAAGATGTCTAGCAAAGCAAATGCTTCCAAGAAAAAATCTCAACAGTTAAAAAGAAATCTGAAAAGAAAAATTGATGATGAAAAAGCAGAATTACCAGAGAAAAAGGTAATCATTCAGGACTTATTCAAAGAGTTTATCATTCAGGACTCTGGCAAAAATATCATCTGTTCTGTATAAAGGAGTATGTGAAGACTAAAGGTCAGCTTTACTACAAATTATAGTAATTTATATTCCATATATATGGTTATGTGGGAGCTGCTGCAACATGATTTATAAAAACTTGCAGATAAAGATTTTTTTATCCTTTTCCAAAATATTAATCAGAGAATTCTTTGGGGAAGATGCTATGGGACATTGCTAAGGTGTTCAAATGGGAATACTGGTAGTAAAGTATAATAAAGTGAATATGGCATTCATATATTAAAAGACAAGAGAATCCGTCAGTTGGTGGGAGAGATTTTTATTAACATCGAGAAAAATTAGTTGGAGAGGAATTAGCTTCTTCCTGCCATAACTTTGTGCCTCTCTTATAAAAGAAATAATCAGTATTTTTTTCTCTGTATTAGGTAATGCCTATATTTTTTGTTTTGCGGGAAAAGTATTTAACACTATTTCACAGGCAAAATAAGTAATGATTTCTTTAAAACATTCTTTAGCACCATATGAAATTCTTTTATACATTATCACCATTGTTCAGGAGTTGCTTTATTATATCCTCCACTTGTGATAAATACACACCTTTTGCTGTAGAAGTAGCAATATGCTTTTTTTTCATCTTTCCAGAAGGTATATGAATTCACTCCAATATACATGACAATTCTATCGTAAAAGCAGTATCTTTTTATTAAGTGCTTAATTGTATGTGCATGTTTGTGTGTTTTTCTCTCTAGGTTAGAAACACAGTGAAAAAAAATAAAAATCATCCGAAACATCTGTCTTCTGAAGGTATTTCTTTTCTATGTTTAGTTTCACCATATCTTTCTCAAGCTATATCTATTTATGAAAAAGTTCTCAGCATCTTGTTTATGAATTTTGCATAAGCAAAACATAGTAATAAATGGAAGCACTCTCATTTTTGCAAGAATATGTAGTGCTGGTTAGTCAGATACCTAGGTCAGCTAAAATTTTACTTACCACCACCAGCAAAATACTGTGTGGGTTTCTAAATTGAAAGGAACTAGAGAAATTCAAAGTATACAACAGTCTGACTTATTCTGATTTGTGATATAGAGACATGCCTGCTGTTTTCTCTTTGAGACAAATACCATGTTCTGCTACCACTGTTTAGATTAAATTGGAGCTAAGTTTGTCTAGAGTAAATTAGTTTGGAGTGATCATCTTTACTTAAATATCACTTCATCATGGAAGAATTTTCTACCTCCTCACCCAGAAACAGGTTAGGTCCTCTGGTTTTATACTTACATAATGAACAGTGCTTTTTCCTTTGTAATGCTTTGCATACCTGTAACTATAATTATTTAATCTCCCTTCTCTCCAAATGAATTTTCATGTAAGCCAGTAGTGTATATCCTTTGTTTATTTATTATAAACAGAACAATGTCGGTAACCTACCAGACACTCAATATCCATTTTTGGTTTGGTTTATTGCCTTACTTCCAGTTGCCACCCAACATATGGCAAAAAGCATTTTCCTAGTCTTCTCAATAAGTCCGTTAGTTCAGGTCATTTCTGAGAACCAGACTTTTATGCTGAATCCTAATAATTGGTTCTTCATTTAAAATTGTCTTGTGTTTCTGTCTGCAATATCAGCTAATGGTATTTAAGTTAACACAATAACAACATATTCAACACCTGGCATTTTATGACTGTGCAATAAAAAAAGAAATTAAACAGCTAATACAGCTTTATAGTATTGTGGTTCTCAGAATTCCATTGGCTCTTGTTAGATAAACTTGTCCTTGAATTTATAAATAAAAATATACACATTTCTAGATTAACCACAGTCTCTTCTTTGACCAGTGACAAGACAAACAAAGCATACTACTCTAAAACAGGTAAAGATAGCATCCAACAAGAGAAAAACCTGGCAACCTCTTTCGAAGAGTAGCAGAGAACATTTGCAAAATATGATGGAATCTGTAGCAATGTGAGTGTGAAATATTTTACATTTCACTGTTTTCATTTCTACTTATGTTTCCTACAAACAGTATCCTTTTAAATATTCTTGTCTATTTTATGGTGATACGGTGTTTTTCTCTTTCGCAAGGTTTTTTTAATGTCTTTTGATGGCCTACGCCTTCAATTTAAAAAAGCCTTTATTAATATCAGAAACTTGGAATTTTATTGCTGAAATAAAAATGAAATTTACATGGCCTAATCTGCTCTCTGTAAACTTAAAACTTTTTTCTGTCAAGAGGGATACTTTAGGAAGAAATTTGCTCAAATTGATACTTTATATGGAAGCAGTGCTAACAGGAATACAGAGATAGGACTCGGCCATCAAGGCACTGAAATCCATGAGAAGAGGCATATAAATTAGTTACAATGATATAATGTGATAAAAAGAACTTAGATCATTCAGTTCATTTCAGTCGCTCAGTTGTGTATGACTTTTGCAACCCCATGAACCGCAGCATGCCAGGCCTCCCTATCCATCACCAGCTCCCCAAGTTCACCCAAACCCAAGTCCATCGAGTTGGTGATGCCATCCAACCATCTAATCCTCTGTCGTCCCCTTCTCCTCCTGCTCTCAATCTTTTCCAGCATCAGGATCTTTTCAAATGAGTCAGCTCTTCGCAGCAGGTGGTCAAAGTATTGGAGTTTTAGCTTCAGCATCAGTCTTTCCAATGAACACCCAGGACTGATCTCCTTTAGGATGGACTGGTTGGATCTCTTTGCAGTCCAAGGGACTCTGAAGAGGCTTCTCCAATGCCACAGTTCAAAAGCATCAATTCTTCGGTGCTCAGCTTTCTTTATAGTCCAACTCTCAAATCCATACATGATCACTGGAAAACCATAGCCTTGACTAAATGGACCTTTGTTGGCAAAGTAATGTCTCTGCTTTTTAATATGGTGTCTAGGTTGGTCATAACTTTCCTTCCAAGGAATAAGCATCCTTTAATTTCATGGCTGCAATCACCACCTGCAATGATTTTAGAGCCCAAAAAAGTAAAGTCAGCCACTGTTTCCCAACTATTTGCCATGAAGTGATGGGACTGGATGCCATGATCGTAGTTTACTGAATGTTGAGCTTTGAGCCACCTTTTCCCTCTCCTCTTTCATTTTCATCAAGAGGTTCTTTAGTTCTTCACTTTCTGCCATAAGGGTTGTATCATCTGTATATCGGAGGTTATTAATATTTCTCCCAGCAATCTTGATTCCAGCTTGTGCTTCATCCAGCCCAGCGTTTCTTATGATGTACTCTGCATATAAGTTAAATAAGCAGGGTGACAATATAAAGCCTTGATGTACTCTTCCTATTTGGAACCAGTCTGTTGTTCCATGTCCAGTTCTAACTGTTGCTTCCTGACCTGCATACAGATTTCTCAAGAGGCAGGTCAGGTGGTCTGGTATTCCCATCTCTTTCAGAATTTTCCACAGTTTATTGTGATCCACACAGTCAAAGGCTTTGGCATAGTCAATAAAGCAGAAATAGATGTTTTTCTGGAACTCTCTTGCTTTTTCAATGATCCGGTGGATGTTGGTGATTTGATCTCTGGTTCCTCTGCCTTTTGTAAAACCAGCTTGAACATCAGGAAGTTCACGGTTCACATATTGCTGAAGCCTGGCTTGGAGAATTTTGAGCATTACTTTACTCACATGTGAGATGAGTGCAATTGTGCGGTAGCTTGAGCATTCTTTGGCATTGCCTTTCTTTGGGATTGGAGTGAAAGCTGATTTTTCCAGTCCTGTGACCACTGCTGAGTTTTCCAAATTTGCTGACATACTGAGTGCAGCACTTTCACAGCATCATCTTTCAGGATTTAAAATAGCTCAACTGGAATTCCATCACCTCCACTAGCTTTGTTCGTAGTGATGCTTCCTAAGGCCCACTTGACTTCGCATTCCAGGATTTCTGGCTCTAGGCGAGTGATCACACCATTGTGGTTATCTGAGTTGTGAAGATCTTTTTTGTATAATTCTTCTGTGTATTCTTGCCATCTCTTCTTAGTATCTTCTGTTTCTGTTAGGTCCCTACCATTTCTGTCCTTTATTGTGCCCATCTTTGCATGAAATGTTTCCGTGGTGTCTCTAATTTTCTTGAAGAGATCTCCAGTCTTTCCCATTCTATTATTTTCCTCTATTTCTTTGCATTGATCACTTGAGGAAAGCTTTCTTATCTTTCCTTGCTATTCTTTAGAACTCTGCATTCAAATGGGTATATCTTTCCTCCTCCTTTGCTTTTTGCTTCCCTTCTTTTCACAGCTATTTGTAAGCCCTCCTCAGACAGCCATTTTGCTTTTTTGCATTTCTTTTCCATGGGGATGGTCTTGATTCCTGTCTCCTGTACAATGTCATGAACCTCCATCAATAGTTCATCAGGCACTCTATCAGATCTAGTCCCTTAAATTTATTTCTCACTTCCACTGTATAATCATAAGGGATTTTATCTAGGTCATACCTGAATAGTCTAGTGGTTTTCTCCACTTTCCTCAATTTCAGTCTGGTTATGAATTCATGATCCGAGCCACAGTCAGCTCCTGGTCTTGTTTTTGCTGACTGTATAGAGCTTCTCCATCTTTGGCTGCAAAGAATATAATCAGTCTGATTTCAGTGTTGACCATCTGGTGATGTCCATGTGTAGTGTCTTCTCTTCTGCTGTTGGAAGAGGGTATTTGCTATGACCAGTGCGTTCTCTTGGCAGAACTCTATTAGCCTTTGCCCTGCTTCATTCTGTACTCCCAGGCCAAATATGCCTATTACTCCAGGTGTATCTTGACTTCCTACTTTTGCATTCCAGTCCCCTATAATGAAAAGGACATCTTTTGGGGGTGTTAGTTCTAGGTCTTGTAGGTCTTCATAGAACCGTTCAGCTTCAGCTTCTTCAATGTCACCAGTCAGGGCATAGACTTGGATTACCGTGATATTGAATGTTTGCCTTGGAAACGAACAGAGATCATTCTGTCACTTTTGAGATTGCATCCAAGTACTGCATTTCGGACTCTTTCATTGACGATGATGGCTACTCCATTTCTTCTAAGGGATTCCTGCCCAATAGTAGATATAATGGTCATTTGAGTTAAATTCATCCATTCCAGTCCATCTTAGTTCACTTAGATTATTCCTCTGCTTTAAATGTCCTTGACATAAAATAAAGTGATTGATTCTGCCTGGTTAGTAAGAAGGGGCACTTGAAAGAAATTAGAAAAAATAAATAGATTAAATATAATGTAATGTTTGAAACTAATACATATTCAATCCCAATATTTATTCAATCCCTATTTTTTCTTTTCTAGATCAGTTCTGAGTGACAGTATTAGAGAAAATAAACAAATTCAATATCATCTGAATTTCCTAAAGAAAAGGTAATATAGTTACACAATAAAAAAACAGTTGAAACACAGTTGGTAAAAATCCAGTCTGTTCTTGTGCTACCAGAACAGATATTTATGGAATATAGAAGTTTTTTATTTGGGGTTTTCATTCTTTTGTTGTTGTCATTTTTTTGTTTGTTTGTTTTGTTTTGTTGTTGACGTTTTAAGAAGATGAATGGTTTGGGAATATGTATTCTACCCTAAACTGATGCTGCATGGAATTCTGAAGTAAGTAAATTTAAGAGAATTTCTAAAGAATCTGAAAATCAGAACTACTTCGAAAGTTCACTTTTCTGTGTTGAGGTTTGAAAAAAAAATTTTTCAACTCTAACTCCTTTCAACTTCATTTTGACCAACTGCAAGTTAACAGTTCACCACTCTCATTTGATACTTAACCCTATTGCCCTGTTTTCTCTTCACTTCATATTATATAACCTTATTTGTAACAAGTATAATTTTCCAGGATACTATTGCTATTTATCTCTGGCAGGTCTCAGGTGGAGGTTTCTTTTCAAGTATTTTTTGTTGTGTTTTGTTTAAGTAATTCTATTTATTTATTTACATAAATAAATTTGCTGTACTGGGTCTTCGTTGCTGTATTGTCTTTTCTCTAGCTGTGGCACGCGGGGGCTACTCTCTAGCTGCAGGACATGGGCTTCTCATTGTGGTGGCTTCTCTTGCTGCAGAGCTCAAGCTCTAAGGCACCCAGGCTTTGGTAGTTGCAGCTCCCAGGCTGTAGAGCACATTCTCAATAGTTGTGCCACAGGAGCTGAGTTGCTCTGAAACGTGGGATCTTCCCCATCAGGGTCAAACCTGCATCTCCAGCATTGTCAGGCAGATTCTTTACCACTGAGGCACCAGGGAAGCCCCCAAGTGTTCTTTAAAGTCACCGCTGCCAATAATTTTCAGTGACTTCTTTTTTCCTACTATCTGCCCTAAGCTGCTGCTGCATGAAGTTTTGAAGTTAAACTTAAGAGAATTTATAAAGAATCTGAAAGTCAAAATCACCTACTTCCAGCTTTCTTTTTATAGAAGAATGTTCTGCATCTTAGTTTCCTCAGGTTTGCCTGGAAATGTTTGTGACCTAGTACTTTATTCTTGGGAAGCATGAGCACAAATACTGCTTTTTTAATTCATAATTCTCAATGATATTAATAGTAAGAAAATAGAAAGGGTAAAATAGGATGGAAAATAGGAAAAGGAGTACATCAAGTCCGTATACTGTCACCCTGCTTTTTTAACTTCTATGCAGAGTACATCATGAGAAATGCTGGGCTGGAAGAAGCACAAGCTGGAATCAAGATTGCCGGGAGAAATATCAATAACCTCACATATGCAGATGACACCACCCTTATGGCAGAAAGTGAAGAGGAACTAAAAAGCCTCTTGATGAAAGTGAATGTGTAGAGTGAAAAAGTTGGCTTAAAACTCAACATTCAGAAAACTAAGATTGTGGCATCTGGTCCAATCACTTCGTGGGAAATAGGTAGGGAAACAGTGGAAACAGTGTCAGACTTTATCTTTTGGGGCTCCAAAATCACTGCAGATGGTGACTGCAGCCATGAAATTAAAAGATACTTACTCCTTGGAAGAAAAGTTATGACCAACCTAGATAGCATATTCAAAAGCAGAGACATTACTTTGCCAACAAAGGTCCATCTAGTCAAGGCTATGGTTTTTCCAGTGGTCACGTATGGATGTGAGAGTTGGACTGTGAAGAAAGCTAAGTGCCGAAGAATTGATCCTTTTGAACTGTGGTGTTGGAGAAGACTTGAGAGTCCCTTGGACTGCAAGGAGATCCAACCAGTCCATTCTGAAGGAGATCAGCCCTGGGATTTCTTTGGAAGGAATGATGCTAAAGCTGAAACTCCAGTACTTTGGCCACCTCATGCGAAGAGTTGACTCATTGGAAAAGACTCTGATGCTGGGAGGGATTGGGGTCAGGAGGAGAAGGGGACGACCGAGGATGAGATGGCTGGATGGCATCACCGACTCGATGGACGTGAGTCTTGAGTGAACTCCGGGAGTTGGTGATGGACAGGGAGGCCTGGCGTGTTGCAATTCATGGGGTCACAGGGAGTCGGACACGACTGAGTGACTGAACTGAACTGAAGATAGGATGGAGTGGATGGGTGTGAGAGTTTGTGGAGACAGGTTGAAGAGATTAAAGAAAGACAACTAGTAGTGAACTTATAAACTGTTTACAGGAATGGCAACCTGTTAGTAAACAAGGAATGACTAAAAATTTAATAGATAAACTAATACATAATAAAAGTGTAGCAAAAATAAATAAAATGTAGCTATTTATGATCTTTTTAATATGGGGCAGGTAGCCATGTTTGGTGTGTATGAATGAGAATATTTTAGTATGTAATAACTCTTCTTCACAGCAATCACACTGCTTCTTCAGAAAAGATTAAATTCTGTTCAACAGATAACCTGTTTTTTCACAATACAGCAGCCATGGAGAGACATATTTCAAAGACTGCTTATTGTCTCCTCATTTTTGCTTTCACAGCTCTCTTTTTTTAGTTTCCAAAGTAGCAATACTCAAGATACTTTCCCTTCTACTGATGTGACAGAATGTAGCCTTAGCAAATTGATTCTAATTAGAATCTCAACAAATTTTCCTCTAGCACCATTTCTGTGGCCTTCCCTGGTAGCTCAGCTGGTAAAGAATCCACCTGCAATACAGGAGACCCCAGTTCTAGCCCTGGGTTGGGAAGATCCCCTGGAGGAGGACATGACAACCCACTCCAGTATTCTTGCCTGGAGAATCTCCATGGACAGAGGAGCCTGGCGGGGGCTACAGTCCACGAGGTCACAAAGAGTCGGATACAACTGAGCAACTAGGCACAGCACAGCATGTCTCCAAATATAGTTGGAACACTTGTGCTTAGAGATACTTTGTGAATAAAAGTGATAGAGAATTATGTTTCCTGGTATATTAACATATTAAAACCCTACAGTAAATAAATCTGTTTCATTTTGTTTAACCTGGTGGTAAAGGTTTAGGCATGTCCAATTCTTGAGACCCTATACACTAAAGCCCACCAGGCTTCTCTGTCCATGGGATTTCCCAGACAAGAATACTGGAGTGGGTTGCCATTTCCTTCTCCAGAGGATCTTCCCAACCCAGCATCTTCCAAGTTAGTGTTTACCACAGGAACTCTTTATTGTATAATTAGTGTAGTCTTTGCTTCTGTCTTCATGTTGTCTTCATTCTTTTAGACAAGTTGTCCTCAGTAGATTAGAACTGTATATATAGATAGCTTCCGTTTAGAAAGAGGCAAAAGAAAGCTCTTAGCCTCTTAGCTTCAGTTAGAATATTCTGGGTGATTGATTCTGATTGGTTTGGGTGATTTGCCTCTCGTTGTACTGATTTTGTGGCAAGAGCTGTTATGATTGATATAGATTGAATCATATATGCTTTTCCTTGCCATGAAACAATAGAGTTGCTAGTCAACAAAAATTAACCACTACACTTTCTAGAGGAACATATTTTGGGGAATTCTGACTTATAGATATACAATGTCATAAATGTGCTTAGATGTTGTTGACATAGTATTATGATAGGTATATTGTAACATGATAAACACTGGTTATATTTTTAGTTTAGTAAGATTTTGTAGAATAACCTACAAATTTAGAACATTTGGAATGGTGAATGACCTTTCTGCAGAACAGGTTTGATAAAGTTTTAGAAAAAAACTGTTTATAAAGGGAATCTTTATTTTACTTAAACCAAAAATTCAGACAGGTTTTGTGCTTATGGGCTAATGATGATTTGGGGAATAGCTGAAGTTTATCGTGACAGTTTAATGAAAAGTATGATTGGTAGAGTTTAAACAACCTGCTTTTTTCTTTATAAAAATTAATATTTTGAGTATGATCCCGGGAAGACAAATCTTGGGTTCCACTCTTCTTCTAATTGCCTGCAAATCTCAAGTAGTAGGATTTTTTAGGATCCAGACACACTGCTATTAGACAGAAGGAACCAAATTTAGATTTTGCTTCTTGATTTCTTCCTCATGGAACTCAAGAATCAAACCTGGGAAAGCTGTATTGCTGTCTACTGGAAGTGAGGTTAGTCATGAGGTTTGAAGGGGATTTTTTTTTAAGTTAGGAAAAAATCATTAACTTAGAGTAACTGATACAGGCATTCTCTATTATTGGTCACATTCTGTGAAACAACCGAGATTTAAAGTTCAGAGTCATAGTTAAGACTAACAGAATAGTGTTTCACCTCTTACCAGAAATTCACATTAAATGATAGACTTATGTACTGTAGTAGTCCAGGAAACACATTCAGAAGATACAAGGAAATTTTTAGTTTATTTTAAACTGTGTATAAATAGTCAATCGTTAAATGTGTAAAAGAGAAACTTTTCCTTTTATAAAGCAACCTAGATACCCCATGATTTGTGGTAAATCTTAATCAATCGAAAGACTTAATGAGGACTTGTCAGGGCTTTTGGTCAGGGGGAGGCTTACTGCTAAGATTAGCCGCTGTTAATAAAAGAATATTTCAGCCTTTAGAAATATGAGGGAAAGAAAAAGGGGACTACAGTATTTCAAATCAAAAACAATACTAATGGTACTCAAAAATAAGCAGTTATGTTGTTATTCTGTCCCAAAGATTGCTGCAACTGTGTGAAACCCTGAAAGTCCCTCCCAAAAAGCTACAAGATTTATCTCATGTGTCAAGTCTACTGAAAACGGAAAGGGCACAGCACAGAGATAATGAGGAAGGTCTGGCATCATTGCAGGTATGAAGTTTGAAAAGGGAATTCATTATTAGGGGAAAGGGGAAGAGATTTAATTTAAAGTTTTTTAAATTATGTTATTTTTCTACTAGTACTACATCTTGGGCAAGGTTTTTTATTAACTTTTTTTTTTTAATCAAAGCAAAACCTTTCAATTTTGGTCCTCTAAAGTTGACTATTTCTAATATATTTGTAATTAAGTAGCAGCCTTATTTTTTTTATCAGACTTTAAATATAATGAACGCTTATTTTTGATTAGTAAGTTATAGGAATTCATCACTAAATGCTGTAGAATTTCAAAACATTAGTTTTTCTGTCCTTCAGTGCTACTTTATTGACAAGAAGAACACAACATCATCATCATTTTTATAATCATTATAGATAACTTGTAACAAGAGCCTTCTATGTTTTTCTAGTCACTGTTCTAAGCACTTTACAGTTATAGCCCTTAATGACTTACAGAGGCTTGTGCTATATTTCATGTTTTACAAATGTGAGAAAGAGAAATATTGGCATTTTTAGCTGAACCTTAGACAAACTGCTCACAGTTGTGATGCAGTCCTGTTAGTCCAACTTTAGGGCATGTGATTTTTTATCTTTATCCTGTGGAAGGTAGTGAGAGATAATATTTGCTGTTAGGATAAACAACAGGCTTTTCATTAGTGGATACTTTAGCAGTTAAGAAAATCAATCTTAAGGGGCTTATTATATAATTATTAAAACTAAAACAGATTGGACCGTATATACTTTTGCTGTTTTGAAGTAGTTTGTAGATCTGGTCTTTGTCTGCAGGTCAACTTTCTAAAGTAATAAGTCTGTTAATCTGTTACAAGGTGGTGGTAGTTTAAACAGGGGTTGCATCCCCAGTGAGTCAGCATTCACAAATAGGTCATTCCAGCTTTTCCATGTGATTGAGAATAAAAATGGAAGAGTTTATTTGTAAGCAGCAGATCTACTTGTAGCTCTGTAAATTACAGGTTTATAAATTTGTAATTTATATATTGTAAATATATTGTAAACTTAATATATTTTGTAAATATATATATTGTAAATTTACGTTGCTGTTCAGTCACCAAGTCATGTCCGACTCTTAGAGACCTCATGGACTGTAGCACGCCAGGCTTCCCTGTCCCTCACCATCTCCCAGAATTTCCCCGGTGATAACATCCAAGCATCTCATCCACTGTTACCTTCCTCTCCTTCTGCCTTCAGTCTTTCCCAGCACCACAGTCTTTTCCAGTGAGTCAGCTGTTTGCATCAGGCGACCAAATACTAGAACTTCAGTTTCAGCATCAGTCCTTCCAAAGAGTGTTCAGGGTTGATTTCCTTTAAGATTGACTGGTTTGATCTCCTTGGTTTCCAAGGGACTCTCAAGAGTCCACAGTTGAAAAGCTCTGCCTTCTTTATTGCCCACTTTCACATCCATACATGACTTCTGTAAATTTATAGAGTGGTGTTTTTAGTGGCTTTCTCACTTTCTTCATTGCGTGAGGTTATATTTAACTTTCATTACAGTGTAGCTTGGCAAGAGTATATTTTCAGTACTGTCACTAGCTCCCCTGCTTAATGAACAGTTGGGAAGCATAATATGGCTTTTTTTTTTTTCAGCTTTGTTTGAGATATAAGTAGCAAAGTGGTAAGATATCTAAAGTGTACATCATGGTGATTTAATGTATGTATACATTGTGAAAGGGTTTCCCCCCCATCTTATTCATTAATGCATCTGTCACCTCACTCTTATTTTTTTTTCTTGGTAAGGACATTTAAGTTCTACTTTCAATTATATGATACAAATTTCAGTTATATAACAAGTTCTCCATGTTTTGTATTAGATCCTGTGACCTTGTTTGGCCTGGTAAATGGAGCTCTCAGACCTAGAGTTTTGGGTACTCAGGAATCAGCACCTTTCTTTAAGGGTCAGATGATAAACATCTTGCTCTTTATGAGTCGCATTGGTTTTCATTGCACAGTCTTTTTCATTTTTTTAACATCCTTTAGAAATGTAAAAATCATTCATAGCTCTTGAACCAATCAAAAACAGCCCATGAGCAGTTGCAGACCTCTGTAGGTACCCTTTCTAATGGTTTCTAGAAGCCATAATATATTTGTTAAGGAAGATTACTATAATTGACAGTAACAATTCTGCTTTCAGTATTTGGAAAATGATGTTAAATGTAAATACCAACCATATTGCTCATCAGGATTTCAGAGTTATTACTTCATTACTTTCGTGTGGCTTCTGTATGGCTTATTTACTTGTTCCCTGATCCCCAGAGGCCGCGCTGTCCTTTGCTGTTGCTAGGACTAGATTTGAAAGCAATGCAGTACTTAATACCATTTAAAAACCCAGAAGTTGGCTAACTCTATGTGTGGCCTGCAGTCAGTACACCCCTGGTATTCCCATATTTATTTCATTCATTTATTTTCTGTTTTGTTTCCTCTGAACGTTTTATGTTCTTTTTATGTGAGAAACTGCCACTCATTTTCTGTTATTATCTTTGCCCAAATGTTCAGCACTTATTCTTTTGGCAAGTGAAAATAGCACTCAGATATTCCTAAATTAGAGTTTCTCTGCTATTACATGCTGCTTAAGGAATGCTGCTATACCTGCTGCTGTGAATCCTTGGGTTCTGCTAAATTCACATAGGTCTTCCAGGATCTCTGATACCAGCAGCTTTGGTAAGTTTTTGAGGAAAGTTTCAAAAGGTTCATTTACATCTTTGTTCCACTGGTAAATCAATCTCTAGGGAGACTTTTTTGAAAGAAAAATGAAAATTACCAGTTTCTTCCAGAAGTGTTTCAATATGTAAGATGTTTTTAAAACTGTTTGGGTTTCACTTAATAGTATATTTAATTTAAAGCATTAGCTTTCTCTTTCTGATGCAGGAAGAAACAGATAAAATGGTAGCGACTATAGAGTCAATGACTGGGGATATTCACAGCCTAAAGAACAAAGTTCGTGTTCTGACAAGTGAGGTAGAAGAAGAAGAAAAGAAGATAAAACAGGTAATTGTCCCCCACCAAAAAAAAAGTTATTACTAGAATCTGGATATAATTCTTCATTATTAGATTTTACCCAGACAGCTTTTGAGTATAATAAGAGAAATCAACTTTTTGAAACAGTCTAGCTTTACAAAATAATCTATAGCTTTCTTTTTCTACTTTAGATGTTTCATATAGATAGTGGGGTACTCTCTCTTCCTGAACTTTCTCAAAAGAGTCTCAGAGCACCCATCCTTCAGGTAAGTACTTACAATTTACCATATTAACTGTATCACCAGTTATAAATTTCATATAGGTAAAAAAAATTATATGCTACTTCTTCTTTTAAACAAATGAAACCTATGATATAAACTGTAAGGGAAAATTATTTTTCTCATATGATGGTATAGTTTGAACATCTCATGCTTGTCTTTTGCTGTATAACATTCCATTATATAGATGTGCCATAATGTAATTTGTGGAGATTTTGGAAATAAATAATTTTTCTAGTACAGGTAATGCTGTGTACACCTTTGTATATGCATTATTACACATTTGTATATTCATGGCTGTAGGATAGATTTCTGGGAGTAAATTCTGACAGTTGCTTTGTTTATGCTTCTAATAATTGCATGTAACTTTTCCTAAAATAGTATACTATGTCCTGTTTGTAGTAGGCTGCACACTGGTAACTTATCTTTTTTCAAGGGACCCCAATAGATACTGTAGTGTCACTGTTTACCCTGGTAGAAAGTCTGTATGTTTTCTCATAAAGTAGCAGAAATTTTCCTATCTGAAATCTACATAGGCTGAGGAATGGGAATGGGCAGAGAGGAAACAGAATAATATAGATTTAAAAGAAGACTGGCAATTAGTTGATAGATAATTGCAGTTGAGTGATTATATAAGATTATTATTTTATCATTCTCTCTAAATAACATATCAATACATACAATATTTTTCATAGTGAAAGGTTAAAAACTAATTACATGGGTAAAGTCAAAAGGTACACACTTCCAGTTACTTATAAATAAGTCATGGGGGTGTAATGTATAAGCTGGTGACTAGAGTTAATACTGTATTGTATATTTGGAAGTTGCTAAGAAAGTAGATCTGAAAGTTCTCATCACAGGGAAAAAAAAATTTGTATCATGTCTGGTGATAGATGTTAACTAAACTTACTGTGGTGATCATTTTGCAGTGTATACACATATTAAATCATTATGTTATATGCCTGAAGCTAATATAATGTTCATGTCAATTACATATCAATAAAAAATAAAATTTAAAAAATGAGTTATTCTCTCATGCCCACAGAGAGAAATTCTGACGCTAATTCCAAATCAGAACAGTCTTCTGAAGGACTTGGAAGTTCTCCATAATTCATACCAGATGAAGCACATGCTCACCTTCATTGAAGAAGTCTATAAAAGACTGGATGCCTCTTAAAGAGTTGGGTGTTTTTTTTTTTGTAGATTGTCCCATATTAATGTTTATGAATTGTAAAAATGTTAATCTATGTGATATTGCAGAGGCTGAGGCTTCTTCAGATATGCACTTTAACCTCTATAAGTCTACCGTTAGCATCTAATGTAGGCCTTAAAGACTGTTTTTATCAGTTCACAAGTCTAGGAACTCACATTTATATTACTGTATCTCCAGTTATGTGCCCATAACCATAAAGTGAGAATAGCCACAATCTGATGGTTTATAATAGCTGATAGAGCTTGTTTATTGTTTAATGCAAAGCAAGTGTGATACTATGATTTAATGTATGTATATTGTTTATAGTGCCTAGCACATAAAAACATAAGTGTTTGCTCTCCTTATTGTTCTTTAGCTGATGACTTGCATTTTCTGTCTGGTCATGTGGAACTTGCAACATTCCCAATCGCCCTTGCTCTTTTACACAACACTCTAGACTGTATGCGGCATCATTATGATTAACCAGGTGTCTTTAACTTTAAAGGCAGCATGAAAGTTTTGTTTCTTTTTTTAGGTTAGTGAATAGATGCTGAATATTTATTTTCTACTCTCATCAGAGCATACCTTTACTTCATAAAATTGTTAAAAAGAAACCCAAGCTCATTTATTCCCTTAAAACAAATGCCAAACAAAAAAAAACTTTTTTCTAAACCTTTCCTCATGATAATATGCATATTCATGTGAAGAAATTATCACTTAAATACATTAAAAATCATTTTTAACCAATCACAAGATATCGTCTGGGTTGTTTTTAAGTATTTGTGGAATAAAATAACTCATTTAATTACTTTTCTGTCTAACCTAGGATGTTTAGTCAGTTAATTTAGAAGGTGCACTAATTCTGGTAATGCCCTCCAGACTGAGACCACCAGGAAGACAGCTTGGGTTAAACAGATTGGATTTAGTGCTCACTGTAGTCATTGGGAACCTTGGACAGCTCAACAAAAGGGTCAGAAGCAATATCCTCTTACGAAATAATGGTCAAGAAGGACATTAATAGATTTTAGGGGAAGGAAGGTCTTCAGAAAAGGAAATCTGTAGTGCAGCATTTAAAGAGAACATGATTGTATATACTTTGGACTGTCTACTATGTGCTAGGAAAAGCAACTAAAAGAAAAAGATTTTACAAAATGTCTTAAAACTTCAAAAATCTGGGAAATTTATAATCTTGTGTTTCTTAGAATGCTAGGAGAGCCCCAGCTCACTGATTTCTGTCATTAGTCATGATGTTTATAATAGTTTTGGTGGGATGAAGGAGTTACTAAGTCTACTGTCCTGTCAGAATGTCTGTTTAACAGGTGACTGAAAGTCAACAAGGTTCACTGTTGTTGCTAAGGGGTAGTTCTTTATCACACATAAACTGGCCATCAGTCAGTTCAGTTCAGTCACTCAGTCGTGTCCGACTCTTTGCGACCCCATGAATCACAGCACTCCAGGCCTCCCTGTCCATCACCATCTCCCGGAGTTCACGCAAACTCACGTCCATTGAGTCAGTGATGCCATCCAGCCATCTCATCCTCTGTCGTCCCCTTCTCCTCCTGCCCCCAATCCCTCCCAGCATCAGCGTCTTTTCCAGTGAGTCAACTCTTCGCATGAGGTAGCCAAAGTACTGCAGTTTCAGCTTCAGCATCATTCCTTCCAAAGAAATCCCAGGGCCAATCTTCAGAATGGACTGGTTGGATCTCCTTGCAGTCCAAGGGACTCTCAAGAGTCTTCTCCGACACCACAGTTCAGAAGCATCAATTCTTCGGCACCTGGCTTTCTTTACAGTCCAACTCTCACATCCATACATGACCACTGGAAAAACCATAGCCTTGACTAGATTACCCTCTTATAGCTTAGAAATGGAGAAGGAAATGGCAACTCACTCCAATATTCTTGCCTGTGGACAGAGGAACCTGGTGGGCTGCCGTCTATGGTATTGGACAGGGTTAACCTGCTGGACAGGGTTACCCACTGAAGCGAGTTAGCATGCATGCATGCATTGGAGAAGTAAATAGCAACCCACTCCAGTATTCTCTGCTGGAGAATCCCAGGGATAGAGGAACGTGGTGGGCTGCTGTCTGTGGGGTCACAGAGGGCTGGACATGACTGAAGCGACTTAGCATGCATGCATGCATAGCTTAAAAAAGTACATGATCTAATTTTGAGATATCTGCAGTATCTCCTGGCAGGTAGGCAAAATATACAATATTTTCTTCAAAGGCTGAATTTTGGTGTGTACTCTTTGTGAAGAATTTAAGAGTTAGTAACAGACACAAGTAAAATTGAAATTCAACTACACAAGGTGCCAGTAATGCAGATGGTCATCCTCTTGAAATATTCTTATCTGTCTAAATTCTCACATACAAAGGCCATGCCAACTATGATACACGTTCTCTTCAGTGATTGATGAGTACCAATGGCAGAAACTTTAAATTCTAAAAGGTAAATATTTTGGAGCAAAGGATATATGGTGTAAAAATATAGGCTGTGATAAAGATAGCATATCAAATAAAATGTAGAGAAAATATATTCAGTAAATGATCTTGAAGAAACTAGCTAAGTCCACTGGGGAGAGAGCTGGAGCATGGGTGCATATGTACTAAGTCACTTGAGTTGTGTCTGACTGTGCAACATATGGACTGTAGCCCATCAGACTCCTCTGTCAAAGGATCTTCAGGCAAGAATACCAAAGTGGTTGCCTTGCCCTCCTTCAGGGAATCTTCTCGACCCAGGGATCTAACCTATGTCTCTTTACCTCTCCTGCATTGATGTGGGGCGCCAGAGATTCTTTACCACTAGCACCACCTGGAAAGCCCAGGGGGTAGAGGGGTGGTGGTGGTAAATATTCCTACTTTATGACAGAATAGATTCAAAGTAAATAAAATTAAATGAAAAAATAGAAACTAAAAAGAATTTATGAATGAATAACTGATGTTAGTGTGTCTAAACCCCTACAGACACACTCGTCTTGTAGTACTTTATTGCATTTTGCAGATACTGCATTTTTTACAAACGTTTGTGGCCATCCTGTATCGAGCAATATTGATGCCATTTTCCAAACACTGTTATTTTTAAATTAAGGTGTCTACATTGTTTTTATATATATATAAATTTATTTATTTTAATTGGAGGTTAATTACTTTACAGTATTGTATTGGTTTTGCCATACATCAACATGAATCTGCCACAGGTATACACGTGTTCCCCATCCTGAACCCTCCTCCCTCCTCCCTCCCTATACCACCCCTCTGGGTCGTCCCAGTGCACCAGCCTCAAGCATCCTATATCCTACATTGAACCTGGACTGCCAATTTGTTTCATATATGATATTATACATGTTTCAATGCCATTCTCCCAAATCATCCCACCCTCTCCCTCTCCCACAGAGTCCAAAAGACTGTTCTGTACATCTGTGTCTCTTTTGCTGTCTTGGATACAGGGTTATCATTACCATCTTTCTAAATTCCATATATATGTGTTAGTATACTATATTGGTGTTTTTCTTTCTGGCTTACTTCAGTCTGTGTAATCGGCTCCAGTTTCATCCACCTTATTAGAACTGATTCAAATGTATTCTTTTTAATGGCTGAGTAATACTCCATTGTGTGTATGTACCACAGCTTTCTTATCCATTCATCTGCTGATGGACATCTATGTTGCTTCCATGTCCTGGCTATTATAAACAGTGCTGTGATGAACGTTGGGGTACATGTGTCTCTTTCAATTCTGGTTTCCTTGGTGTGTATGCCCAGCAGTGGGATTGCTGGGTCATAAGGCAGTTCTATTTCTAGTATTTTAAGGAATCTCCACACTGTTCTCCATAAGATATAATACTGTTGTACAATTAATAGACTTATTGTATAATGTAAATGGAACTTTTATACTCGCTGTAAAGTAAAAAAATTGGTGTGACTTTGTGGTGAGATTTGCTTTATTGTAGTGATCTGGAACTGAGCCTGCAGAATCTATGAGGTATGCCTGTATTATGCATATAAACAAAGATAAAACCATAAAGGAAAAAAATCAGTAGATCACTACCTAAGACTTTGAACTTTTTAAGATACAATTTTGAAAAAAATAAGCCAAAGGCACAACACAGACTGAAAAATATCTGCAACATATATAAAACATAGTATTTTTATTCATAAAGCTGTAAAATCCAGTAACAGGTTAAATACCAATAGGAAAATGGGCAATTGTCAAAGGAAATAAGTAGTCAATAAGTATCAATACTTGGAAGATTTTTCAACCTTAAAAATCATGTAAATGCAAATGAAGACAAACTTTTTTAATTATTGGGCTGAAAAAGATTGAAAAGGACTGAAAAGGAAAGTTGCTGAACATACAGGAAAATGGGTACCTGGTAATGCTGCTGAAGGAAGGAGGGCAAATGATATCATTTGGCGGGGGCCAGGGAGAGTGCACCCTGTACAGATACGTTAACAGAAACACAATTTACTATCAGTCATTTAAAGTCATTATTTTATATTAATTCATCCATTCTCACAACTTTCAGTTGGGCATATGTTTAACAAACAGGTTTTGCCTGAATATGAGACACCTGCTCAGTGACCTAAAATTAAAGGATTTGCTTTCTTTTATTTGGTTGGATAGAATATCTTGGCATTGTTTACTGAAAATAAATACAGGTGCATCTGTCAAAATTAATACTTGAGTCATTCAGATTGGCGTAGTTTCCAAACAGAAGTCTCCTAAATCCTCTCAGATTTCATTCACTGTCGAGAAATATTCAGCTTTAAGGAAGAAAGAAGGAAAGCAAAAACAGAGAAATTCATGTTTCCCGTGTGCACTTTATTCTTTCTAAAGTGACTGATATATTTTTCTGTCCTAACTAGTTTTCTTGTTAAGAGTTGCTGCGCTTTCTTTCTGACTAAATTCACTCTGCAGGACAGTCTCTGGGTCCATCCACATCTTTACAAATGACCCAATTTCGTTCCTTTCCGTGGCTGAGTGATAGTCCTTTGTATATATGTATGACATCTTCTTTACCCATTCTTCTGTTGATGGACATTTAGGTTGCTTCCATGTTCTGGCTATTGTAAATAGTAATGCAGTGAACTTTGGGGTGTGCTCTGTGGCGACCGAAATAGGAAGGAAATGCAAAAGAGAGGGGATATGTGTATACATATAGCTGATTGATTCAGTTTATCATGCAGGAAAAACTAACACAACATTGCAAAGCAACTATACCTCAATAAACATTAATTTAAAACATCAAAAAGTTGCTGTCCTTGAGTGTATTTCTTGCCGTTCACCGCCACACAACCACTTTCATTAAAGTGGCTGCTGCTTGTAGAAACCATATCCAAACACTGGTTACATTTTGTTAAAATTGGACAAAGAGGAAGATAAAGGAGGGACATTTTCCAAATACAACAAAGTAGGAATTCCTTGGTAGTCCAGTGGTTAAGACTTGGTGTTTTCACAGCCGAGGGCCCAGATTCCATCCCAAGTCTCAGGGGTTTAAGCTACCACAAACTGCATGGTGAGGCCAAAAAAAGAAATATATATATATATATATATATATATATATATATATATATAAATTTTTTTAATGAACTTTTTCTTAACTAATAGAAACAAATGTACCTTAAAATCAGTTTTAATCATTTCCACCCCTAAGGAGTTCTTTAAAATTAAGGTAGATTTTCAAATGGAATGAAAGCTATATAACAAAAATAACAGTGATAAAGTGGCTGATATTTATTGATCTGTGCTACATGGCAGGCACTGTTGTAAACCCATTACATGTATACATGTATTTATACCAATATTTAATCTGAATTATGGGGATCAAACCCTATAGTAATCAGCATTATTCACATCCTGCATAATCTGAGGCAAAGGAAGCTAAGTAACTGAAATCACTCAAATAGTAAGTGATAGAGCTAGAATGTGAAAAAGAATTATAATTTTGACTTCTTAGGAATTTGCTGATAAGCTACAAATAAAAGGTAGTTCTGAAGCTAATGAGTGAATCCTAATACAGCAATGTACAAATATTTGATAATATGTATTATGAATTTGTTCAGTTGGATTTCTAGAAGAAAATCTTAAATTTACATTAGAAACCTTCCCCCCTCCTTTTTTTCTTTTGTTCCTTTAAATTTCAAGAGTCAAAAGTTTCAGTTAGGGTGGGGAGAGAGGCAGGTTGGGGTTTCAGGATGGGGGGACACGTGCACCCATGACTGATTCATGTCAATGTATGGCCAGAACCATTACAATATTGTAAAGTAATTATCCTCCAATTAATTTTAAAAAATTTCTTTCACTTGGCAATGGGTATTTGGTAACCTATCATTCCACTGTAGAATTAAATGTATTTGAAAAAAATTTTCTTTACATCTAAATATATATATATATTTACCCAAATTCTCACATATTGTTGGATTTTATGATCATTGTTTCATTTTGATTTTTTTTTTGTCTTCTACCCATTCTCGTTTCTCTTTGCATCGCTTCATTTCTGCTTCAGATAACCTGCATTAAAATTTGTCTTTAATTTTCTACTTGATTAATGACTGTACAGAAATAAAGTTAAAAAAAAAAGTTTAGGTTGACTTGATGAACCTATTTCAAGTTTAATTATCTTCATCCAATGCAGTTTTCCTGGAAAAGATATATTTTTCCTTTTTAGCTATTTTTCCTATGGCAAAAAGCTACTATTCTAGGTAGGTAAAGAACTTTGTAAAAAGAATAGAAATTTCTGTTCTAGAACGTGTACTTTAAACCTGGGAAGACAGGTATCAGTTCAGTTCAGTTCAGTCGCTCAATCATGTCCGACTCTGCGACCCCATGAATCGCAGCACGCCAGGCCTCCCTGTTCATCACCAACTCCCAGAGTTCACTCAGACTCAGGTCCATCGAGTCGGTGATGCCATCCAGCCATCTCATCCTCTGTCGTCCCCTTCTCCTCCTGCCCACGATCCCTCCCAGCATCAGAGTCTTTTCCAATGAGTCAACTCTTCTCATGAGGTGGCCAAAGTACTGGAGGTTAAGCTTCAGCATCATTCCTTCCAAAGAAATCCCAGGGCTGATCTCCTTCAGAATGGACTGGCTGGATCTCCTTGCAGTACAAGGGGCTCTCAAGAGTCTTCTCCAACACCACAGTTCAAACGCATCGATTCTTTGGTGCTCACCTTTCTTCACAGTCCAACTCTCACATCCATACATGACCACTGGAAAAACCATAGCCTTGACTAGATGGACCTTAGTTGGCAAAGCAATGTCTCTGCTTTCGAATATGCTATCTAGGTTGCTCATAACTTTTCTTCCAAGGAGTAAGCATCTTTTAATTTCATGGCTGCAATCACCATGTGCAGTGATTTTGGAGCCCAAAAAAATAGTCTGACACTGTTTCCACTGTTTCCCCATCTATTTCCCATGAAGTGATGGGACTGGATGCCATGACCTTCGTTTTCTGAATGTTGAGCTTTAAGCCAACTTTTTCACTCTCCTCTTTCCCTTTCATCAAGAGGCTTTTTAGTTCCTCTTCACTTTCTGCCATAAGGGTGGTATCATCTGCATATCTGAGGTTACTGATATTTCTCCCAGCAATCTTGATTCCAGCTTGTGTTTCTTCCAGTCCAGCCTTTCTCATGATGTACTCTGCATAGAAGTTAAATAAGCAGGGTGACAATATACAGCCTTGACATACTCCTTTTCCTATTTGGAACCAGTCTGTTGTTCCATGTCCAGTTCTAACTGTTGCTTCCTGACAGGTATAAGTCCTCCAAGTCCATAAATAACTCGGCCCCTGACTTTTTAAGGTTTTCTCTGATACTATACTTCATACCTAAAACAGTTTCTGTTCTATAAATAACAGCTTGCGTTCATTTTTTAAAATCCATTTTTCTCGAATTAATGTACAGGAAAGATTAGATTTATATAGGTCCCTGGGTAACATCATTTTTTAAAAGTTATCAGTATACCAGGATCAAAAATGCTCTTACTTTGATATCCAGTAATTGTCCTCTAAAACAATTTCCTCCAGTCACTTTCAACTACCAACTACCCGTTGTATTACTTAAACCAACGTCTTCAAATAAGAATGCCCTAACATCTCTAGGTTTGATCTTGACTTTGTCAGACTTAAACATGGTAAACAGTATCCTCCCAAGTGACCACGCTGAAGTTCTCTCTCTATACCCCTGAGACATTTGTACTGCTTATTATCCTAAGGCTCAGGTATTGTGTACTGAGATGCCCGTGGTGCTTGAAATTGCAGCCAGTGGAGCCAAGTAAATTCTGAATGAATTTTCATTTGAAAGACCAAGGTAAAGGAATTAAAATTCTCAAAAAACACTCTGTTCCATGAGGGGCCTCCTTAGAGATCACTCTCTTTCAGACTTGGAAGTTTAGAGCAGCAAAATCATTTTCTTCAGAATAGATAAAAATATATAAACAGTCAGTACTGTCTTCCTATTGTATCCTATTTGTCTGGGTCCCATTCCTTTTTATTCTTTTCCATTGTATCCTGTCAGAAAGATAGATTTTGTGTCTAGAGAACATCCATCTCTCAATCAAGATGAGTATTCAGTGCCTTTTACACCATAAAACCCAATGTGGTAGAAAGAGGAGGAATGAAAATACTCATGGTGATTTTTTTCACCTGACGTCATAAACTCCTCCCTTCCTCCTGTTGTGGATACCCTGTCTTTCTCTTGCCCTCCTCTTTCCACGTAGAACTAATTAGGGAAGGTAGGGTTGAAGAATCAACCAGCCTTGGACGGAGAAGGAAATACTGCACTGCCACACAGTTTAAGACTTCAGTTCCAGACTGAACTCTCAACATCAGGTAAGCATTTATTCATTAAAATGGCAAGTATCGAGTCATTGGTTATAATTACAAGCAGAAATGGGAGACATAGAAAGAGGAGAGGTGAAATTCAATGTTGTATAGGAAGATCAACCTATATTTAAGTTTACAGGAAAAGATAATTTCTTGCTGATGTTTTGGGGTTTGGGGGTGCTTTTGTCTCTTTGCTCTCTTAAGTTTTGATATGGAGAAAAAAAAGTCTTACAAAATATAAATTATTTGCACTGTGACATGGGCACACTAGGGAAACAGATAAGAATCTTTCTATACAGAAAACCTATCATCTGAAAAATAATCAGTATTATTGGATTACAAGTACTGTAAAAAGTTCTTTATTTCCTCCTTAACAAACATTCACTATTGTATTATAAATGGTGTATGCTGCGCTAGCCGCTCAGTCATGTCCGACTCTTTGTGACCCCATGGACTGTAGCATCCCAGGATCCTCTGTCCATAGGATTCTCCAGGCAAGAATACTAGAGTGGGTTGCCATTCCCTTCTCCAAGAGATCTTCCCAACCCAGGGATCTAACCCAGTCTCCCGCATTGCAGGCAGGTTCTTTACCATCTGAGCTACCAGGGAAGCCCATAAATGGCATATTACATCATAAAAACAGAGACCTTATGTTTTATTTATTTATAAGAATGAATTCTAGGAGCGTGTCATGCCTTTCTTGTCTGATTAATACTAATAACATATTTTAGCTGCTTGCTGTGTCCTGATGGACACCCAAATGCCTCAAGAAACCTCAGTTCCTAAAAGTTATGTGAGTTTAACTATTTTCCTTGAGACAGCGACTCTGCTAATGATAAAATTGTGGCCAAAGGAGGCACAAACCTTTACTCTCCTATTCAAGAACAGGTGTTTATTCAGAAACAAATTCACAAGCATAGAGAACAGACTTGTGATTGCCAAGAGGTGGCGGTGGGGAGGGATGGATTGGGAGTTGGGGATTAGCAGATGCAAGCTATCATATATAGAACGGATAAACAAAGTTCCTACTGTATAGCACAGGGAACTATATTCAATATCCTGTGATAAACCATAATGAAAAATAATGTACATATATGTATAACAAATCACTTTCCTGTACTGCAGAATTTAGCACATTATAAATCAACTATACTTCAATAAAATAATTTTTAAAGAACATTTGCTTATTATAGGGAATTTATAATTGAGTTATGAGGATATAACATTCTGATATAACACTTTTCAGAATTAATAGTTGTCATTATGACTTTCTAATGGGATTCCAAATGTTAAAAAATATTTTATGGGACTATTTTTCATTCTTATTCTCTGGGAATTTCTGTTTTCTTTTTTGTGAGCTTTAAAATTTATCTTTGTCTTAAACAAAAGGAAGATCCTTATGAAATTTATCGCTGTTTTCACTAAAGATATTGTCTATAGTGTTGTATGTTAATTACAGTGTCCTCTTTGTGTGAACCCATGGGAGAACTGTCTCTCTGATTTTAATGTCACCAATCTGTGACCCTGAAAAATTTGTGATTCAAAAGAGCTGCTTAGCCTAGAAAGATAAACTGAAGCCAGAGCAAGGTTGGTTTTGATTATATAAAAGTTAGAGAACTGGACTTAATTAAGAAATGAATAAGTGAAATTTTAGCAAATGCTCTGGTAAAAAGTATTAGGATAATTTTATGGGCAATCTGAATCATGTAACTAATCATGTTTATTTCTCTGTGTTACCTGCTAGAAAGCTTAGAGTACAATACGGACCCTTACCTGCAAGTATAGTTGATTTTCATTGTTCATGGTAAGGTTGAAAAAGTCACCTGTCTTAATTATTTTTGAACCGTTGCTCCTAAGGAAAATTCAAGATTAGTTTCCTGCAAGCCTCTGGTCACAAGGTTTTTATCGGCAGATCAATACATAACCTTGTTATATGTGTATTTTCATTTAAAGACAAATTACTTAATGTATCTTGTTGATTGTCACTGAACTTACAATCAAGAGCATTATAACCCATGCCTAAAAGAAACTTATCCAATATATGTATTTTCTTTAGAAAGGCACGTGAGAGCCTTTTTGCACTTAGGAACACTAAACAGCACTTAAGCACTATGATCGGGGGCCACTTTATACAGTGAAATAGCCAACAGAAAGCAAAAAAAATGCAAAAGAACATGGCACTGGGACTTCCCTGGTGGTCCAATGGTTAAGATTCCAAGCTTCCAATGCAGGGGGTTGCAGGTTCCATCCCTGGTGCGGGAACTAAATCCCAACTAAGACTAACAAAAACAAACAAACAAACAAAAAAAAAAAAACTGACACTAACTAGACGTGTAAAGGACTTGTTTGCAGTAGGAGAGCTTGAGCAAGAAGTCAGCTTCTTCAGCTTCAACTGACTGAAAATGTGGCATTGGGAGGCTCCAATTTTTCACTGCCCTATCCATGTCCACAAATGACTTCAGGATCACTGTCAGTACGGATTTGAAGTTACAAATAAATTTTAACAAGTAGGTGAATTCACAAATATGAAATCCATGAATAAAGAGGATCAACCCTACATGCAAGATTGTACTCTATATGCCTTGCCTGCCTACTTCACTCGTAACTCCATATTTTTTTGTGTTTCTGGTAGCCTGAATTTTTATTTTAATTTAATTTTTTGTGTATTTTTCCTGTGTGTATAAGTGGTTTTGACTCCTTCGGGGAACAAACCAAGCAATTAATAAGCAAATCAGCTACAAGTATTTAGAATTCCTCTTCTTTGCACTAGCGACCTTACTACGTATTTGTATACAAAAAGATCTCTGAACATCAAACCTAGTAAGAGAAATATGATCAACTTCCCTTTAAAATCATTTCATTTCATTTTCTCTCAAAAGACGCTGGATTAGAATTAGTGAATGTGTTTAACCTAAGGATTTGCTAAGAAGTTAAGATTGCATTTAGAGATGAGGTGAGTGAGTGAAAAGTCAAGCAGATACAAGGATAAGGAGATAGTGGCTATACTTCTTTCTCTGTTCAACCTCAACTCTGAAAACTTCCTCTTTTCAGTTTCTAATATTGGCTCAGAAGCTCAGAAGCCTGATTTACTGACTGCCTTGAAGTGAAGTGAAGTCGCTCAGTTGTGTCCGACTCTTTGCGACCCTGTGGACTGTAGCCTACAAGGCTCCTCTGTCCATGGGATTTTCCAGGCAATAGTACTGGAGTGGATTGCCATTTCCTTCTCCAGGGGATTTTCCCAACCCAGGGATCAAACCCGGGTCTCCTGCATTGTAGACAGACGCTTTACCGTCTGAGCCACCAGGGAAGTGTAGTCTTTCATATCTCTTCCGACTCTTGCTGGGAATGCAAACACTTCAGACATACCACTCAGTGGACTGGAGCCCAGGGGCTGGATCATAAGAAACATGCTTCTTAGAAGTTCAGACCCACATAAACTATATGACAGAGTTTTATGACAATGGATTTTAAATAAATCTACAGTCATACATTCTGAGTGTCTCATAGCCACACAGAGATGCCACATAGAGAAGTCAAGTAGCTTTCTCTGTCTGGAAAATGTGTTGTAAAGAAATAATCCAGCAGAAGCCCAAGTTCTCAACGTTTAGTTATCTTTGCATCCAAGTGCCTGGCTACTCAGGGTAGGGAACAAGAGTAAGTTGGATAAGCTCTATTACACTGTTTTTAAATTTTAAAAATTAAAATTAAAAAAAAAATTTTTTTCTCTAATTCAGTCAAGACCCGATTGGAAATATGGGGGGGAAAAATTTCTTGGAAACAAAAAGCCATGGGACAGAGCCCCCAAAATCTACAAAATGCAATTATATAAGAATGCATGGAGTTGCATACATTACATTTAGGCCCTTAATTTTATTGGATTAAAATGAGCCTCAGACTTTGTTCACATCTGATTCATCTTTAAGCTAGGTATTTCTCTCCTCTTAGCCACCTAACCCACTCAAGTTTTTCTCTGGTCTTTGCCCCACATTGTGAAAAGAAGTTTCCCTACTTAACCTAAGACTTTCCTCTGAGCTTCATATCATGCATTCAACAACTACTTTCAGCGACCCTTACTGTATGCCAGCCCCTGTGGTAGGTGCTGGGGATACAGTGGAGCACAGAGCAGACGTGGGTCTTTCTTCATGCAGCTCACAGGCTGCTTAAGACAGGCTTATACCAAAGAAAGCACAAATAAATGTAAAGTTATAACTGCTGGCATGTCCTGAAGGAAGAATTCAGAGTACAGTGAACATGTATAATCGAAGGCTTAACCCAGTGCAGACACTCACATCTCCCCGGGATCCAGTTTTGTGAACTTTCCATTTCCAGTGCTTCTGATTGACACATCCCAGGGCCTCCTTCTCTCTCTCTTTCTTCCCTCTTCAGATGAAGGTGGCATTCAGAATTGATCTTAAAAAAGAACAACGGTATAGATGAATCTGTTTGCAGGGCAGGACTAGCAATCCAAAGGTAGAAAATAGACATGGGGACGCAGTGGGGGGAAGCGAAGGATGAGATGATTTGGAAGATTATACACACATACACTGTGCTGTGCTTAGCTGCTCAGTGGTGTCCGACTCTTTGCGACCCCATGGACTGTAGGCCTCTAGGCTCCTCTGTCCACGGGGATTCTCCAGGCAAGAATACTGGAGTGGGTTGCCATGCCCTCCTTCAGAGGATCTTCCCAACCCAGGGATTGAATCCGGGTCTCCTGCATTGCAGGCAAATGCTTTACCATCTGAGCCACCAAGGAAGCCCAAGAATACTGGGGTGGGTAGCCTATCCCTTCTCTAGGGGATCTTCCTGATCCAGGAATAGAACTGAGGTCTCCTGTGTTGCAGGCGGATTCTTTACTAGCTGAGCTACCAGGGAAGCTCAACATATACACTACCATATGTAAATAGATAGCTACTGGGAACCTGTGGTAGGGTACAGGGAGCTCAGCTCAGTGCTGTGTGACGACCTAAATAATGTATACATATAGTTAATTCACTTCATTATATGGCGGAAACTAACACAACATTGTAAAGCAATTACACTCCAGTTAAAAAGAATTACACCCTTATCCCTATGCAGTGAGGCTACTGGGGAGATTGACAAGCCCCATACCAACCCTTGCAAGGTGACTGGCTGCTCTGGCTTTGTCCTGCAGTACCACATCCCTGTCCCCAGTGGCACTAGCATCATCCCAGCCCCTGTGTCTAAGAAGTTACTGACAATATCTCAAACTGGTGACTTTCTGTACCTCTGCCAGGGGCTGTACTGCCTCCATCGGCAACTTTCCCTTTTTTTTTTTTTTTTTGGATGCACTTGATGAATCATGTTTACCTGACCAAAGGTTGAACCCATGTCCTTGGCAGTGAAAGCAGGGAGTTCTAACCACTAAATAACTTTCGATGCCATTTCCAAGACCTACAGCTAGCTCACTCCTAAAAGAGATGGTATTCACCAAGTCTTCATATTAGGAATTCACTGACCATCTTAAGACCCACACCAGAGTTTCTGGGCAGAAGACCCCGGGTCCAGTTGTAGCCACCATATCATAATATGAGAAAAAGTGAATGAAGCCCAGTTTAAACAAACAAACAAACAAAGACAAAAAAAAGTTTCAAGGATCTTTCAGGATAGCTTTAAATATTAACAGACAAAAATTAAATACATCCTTTCATGTTTTTAAATAGGGGTGGAATTACTAGCTCTCTACTCTCCAGAGAAGATGCAGGTTCTTAACTGTTCTACCAAATTACTGATCCTGGAAAAAATGCTGAAGAGTCACTTTCCTGAATCACTCAAGGTATGAAACATTGAATAGTTCTATCTTCATTTTATTAATCTGTGAAATAATATTAGACTTATAGCTGTTTCCCAAATTTTCCTAATGGTAAGACTCTGAGAGTACTTGGTAAACATACAGTTTCCCAATCCTCTCCTTCTAGAGACTGATTCAATGGATTGGGGATACAATGCAGTTAGTTATATTTTTGACAGTCTTGCTAGATACAGTCTTGCTAGGAAAATTCAGGCTGTGCTAGACTGGACTATTTATGAAATAAATTTCAGTTCTAAATTTTATTAAATGGCAGAAGGGTAATTTCTTACTTGTTAAAATTTTATTTTTTAAAGACTTCTAAATTCAGATTAGTTGACTTGGCCTGAATGGTATGTATAATTTTTTTGAAATATCTTTCACATTATCTCATTTGAGCTTCAAAAACACCCAATCAATCCCTCTCTAAAATTAATTCCCTTGTAATATTAAAATCTCTGAATAGGCAGATATTTATATTATAATTGTACAGGTAATATTACTAAATAACTTCCCCATTTCCAGGTGCTAGAATTCAGACTAAAATCCAGATTATCACGTTTCAAATTGAGTGTTTTTGGAAATGCTTGCCTCTCACAGCACCATCTGAAGTAAGAATTAAGGAAAGGAACCGTATAGGCACAGGTAGATGCCTTTCTGAGAAATCTCCTCTTTAATAGCTGCTTAGCTCTTTGCTCCTAATTTCTTATTTCTCCTACCCTGAGTCTTTTTATCCCTAAATCTCTTTATCCTCCTTTAATGATTTCTTTGTTATATAATGCCTGGCTTTGTCCTTTGACCATCATTTCAAAATACCCTTTCAGTAAACACTAAGTCCTTTAGTGAATAAAAAAGATAAAGAAAAGGTAGTCTCAGTTGTTTCCTCTTCCTCCACCCACTGGAATTTATGGCTGCGTTTTTATAATCTCACTTTAGGCTTAAAATCTAGTTTAGTTGCTCAGTTGTGTCTGACTCTGCGACCCTGTGGATTGTAGGCTACCAGGCTCCTCTGTCCACCGGATTTTCCAGGCAAGAGTACTGGAATGGGTTGCCATTTCCTTCTCTAAAGGATCTTCCCGACCCAGGGATCGAGCCCAGGTCTCCCACACTGTAGGCAGACACTTTACTATCTGAGCCACCAGGAAAATCTTAAGGCTTAAATGTTTAAATAACCTTCCGGATTTCCTTCACAAGCTCTACCTGCTCATTTCTCTAGCATTTTTACTCCCTCCTAGCCACTTTGCATCTCCTCTCAACACTCACTCTTTGGATAAATAAATTATTGAAATAATTCTTTTGTTTTCTAATAAGGATTATGCTTTGCTCATGTGAAACCATTTTAATAAATGTATTACTCTGTACACATAAGATCATCAATTCTGGAATTTAACCATGAAGAGAACAAGCATGATCCTTCCAGGTTACTTTAGTTGGTGGATTTTCACTAAGTGTGATCCATGTTGCACATTAGTATTAGACTACATTTAGAAAGATACTGTCTATGTGAAAATCTGAGCGAGGTCCCAGTTTGGATAAGACAGAAGAGAGTTGGATCATCTTCTAGGCATTGAGATGAGGTGAGTGCTTTGAATTAGGACAGTGATAAAGGAGGTAAAATGTGGGCTCCGAAGCTCTTATAATTTAACTTTTTTCACTGAAGTACAACACTAGAAGGGGCTTGCCAGGTGGTGCTAGTGGTAAAGAAACTGCCTGCCAGTGCAGGAGACATAAGAGACCCTGGGTTGAAAAGATCCCCTGGAGGATTTCTTCACTCCTGGAGAATCCCATGGACAGATGAGCCTGGACAGCTATGCCCATAGGGTCACAAAGATTCAGATAGGACTGAAGCAACTTGTCATGCACCCACATAACACTAGAAAGTGCACAAAACATGATACAGCTCAGTGGATTTTCTCAAAGTGAATATCTATGTAACTTCTACTCCATTCAAGAAAGAACAGTACATCAAACACCATTCTTCCCCCACTCCATACTCTTTTCTTGTCAATATCTTTCCCTGCTCTCCCATAGTAACCACTATCAGCTTCTAAAGTCATCATTTAATTCTGCCTGTCTTTGAATGTAATATAAATTGGATCACACAGTAAGTATCTTTTTGAACTTAGCTTCTTTGGCTGGGCAAGCTCAATACTATGTTCTCTTTTGTAATCCATTGTAAGAATATGCCACAATTTATTTAGTTATTCCACTGTTTCTGGATATTGTTACCAGTTTCTGTCTACTGTATTATAAAAACATTGCTGTGAACACTGGCCTATAGCTTAGCTCTCCTCCTTACCACCACAACTTTGTTTTCTCTAGAAGCACAGAGATAACATATGGAAGTTGCTTTGTGGGACAGAATCTTTGATTCTTAGTGGGAAAAAAATGTGAAAAGTCACAGAACAGAATTCTAGTGATACTTCAGTATTGCTTAGTCAATAAGCATTTGGTCAGCTCTATCAGACTCCATGGATATAACTGTGAATAAGACATAGTTACAACCCTTAGGGAATGCTTATACAGACCTGCTCTATCAAATCTAACATGCAGGGTATGCTTTTTGGCTTTTTTTTCTGGGGGATAGTATCTCTGTCTCAAGTGATATTTAATTGTAATTCAAGGTTGAAAGAGTAGTTGTACTTCACATATGATTTTAAGATAGTGTGCTGCTGCTAAGTCGCTTCAGTCGTGTCCGACTCTGTGCGACCCCATAGATGGCAGCCCACCAGGCTCCCCCGTCCCTGGGATTCTCCAGGCAAGAACACTAGAGTGAGTTTCCATTTCCTTCTCCAAAGCATGAAAGTGGAAAGTGAAAGTGAAGTCATTGAGTCATGTCCAACTCTCAGCGACCCCATGGACTGCAGCCTACCAGGCTCCTCCGTCAATGGGATTTTCCAGGCAAGAGTACTGGAGTGGGGTGCCATTGCCTTCTCTGTTAAGATAGTGTAGTAAACTTCAAAGGCAGCTGCACATCAAAATTATCCATAGAAATTTTAAAAGGCATATGAACTCTAAATCTAGATATTAGATGCTGATTCATTAAGTATTACTGACCTATATTCCAAGTCCCTGTCTGGTAAGCCTATTGATTTGGTACCTCTCACCATTGTGCTAAAAAAACCACTAAGTTTTGGGAGCATTTTCATAGACTGTCATAGACACTTTAACAGTTTCCTTGTGCACTGATGGAATAAAAAGGGAGAAGTCTGTATGTGTATGGGTTCTGAATATATGTGTGTATATTTATAATTTCCCCTCATGGCCATAACTTTGCACTAGTACAAGAAATGAAAAGAGCAATAAGCATCTGAAATGGTTAATAATATAACTAGCTATTCCTCTGGGTTCTCTGCCTCAGGTTTATGGAGCAGTGATAAACATAAATCGTGGGAATCCCTTTCAAAAGGAAGTGGTGTTGGATTCATGGCCTGACTTCAAAGCCATCATCACACGGCGGCAGAAAGAGGTACAGTTTTAAAAGGCAAAAAAGAATTGGTACCAACTGAAATGAAAAGATGAGGTAAAGGGGAAATCGTAACCATCATAGCTTAACAAGCTATACACTTCACCATTAGCTTCTAATTTGACTGGCTTTGGAGTATCAGACATATGGAAACCTCCAGTCTAAATGTGTTCACTAGGATGATTTCTCTAGTGTTTGATAACCCCTCGAAGCATGAAGCAGATACACTTGTACACACTAGTTTTCCCACTGGCTTGATGATTCCTTATGATCATTGACTTTGGGCATATGGATAAACATGAAAGAAGATTGAAAAAGACAGCATCCTCCCCATTCTGCCTCTGAGACAAAGGAGAGGCTCACATGATCAAAGGTGGTGTGTTTTATGTGTTTGTGGTTATGTCTTCTGTCCTAGGCTGAGACAGACAACCTGGACCATTATACTAATGCCTATGCTGTGTTCTACAAAGATGTCAGTGCTTACCGACAGCTGTTGGAAGAACATGGTGTTATCAACTGGGATCAAGTTTTTCAAATACAGGGTGGGTCAAGTACAAGACACTAGACACGCATTTTTTTTTCTTCTTTTTGTCATATCTCTCAGATATATAAATATGACACACTTCACACATATAAGCACACATATGTACAAATATACTTACATACATTTTATATATTAACAGCTTATGTATTACAGTCTTATAGCAATACTTTTTTTTTAATGAAGTTTGGCCTTTGGGGTTGGCAGAGGCCATTTAAATTGGCTGTTTTTAAGTGATTTTTTTTTCTTTCAAAAAATGGTATCAGTGAATATCACAGGATATTTCTCCTTATTACTTCTAACCCTTTCCTATCATAATCTTTTAAAGAAAATCTAATTTAAGTCTAAGCCAATAGGTAAGCCTTTCTTCTTTCTAAAGCAAATGATTCTTGAAAAAGATAATCAACTGGTCTGCATAGGATAAACTGAAATGATTTTATAAGGAAAGAGTATATGTGGGCTCCAAGGAGATAACTGCATAGCCATCAACGCTTCTAGAAGAACTTTAGGCCAAGACTGAAACAGATTAAGACTTTTGATTATTTGGATGGATAGCTTTGGCTTCAGTGTATCACTTGCTGTCTCAACTTTTTATAATGATTGGGAGTTGATATAGGCAATGAAGTTTGTGTGTAGCTTTTCTAGTGAAATGAGTTCCTTGATCATTTGACAAGAAGGTAGGAACCCCCATGTTAGATATATAAATTCTGGTAATTTTTATCAGCCAGAAGTAGCTGAAGCCCTCTACAAGAAAAGTTTCTGTCCACCTATAATGATTTATGTAAATTCATAACCTAAAAACTTGGGATGTTGTATATATATTAAAAAAGAATCCCCTTGCAAATGCTCAAAAAGACTTTATAGAGGCAGTTCTAAACTCTCTCACACATTTACAGATTTACCCCTGTTACGCTGGTTAGAAGTGAGGCATAATTCAACCACTTGCTTATCTAATTAACAATTCAGAAAAATCTCACCAGGATTACTTTAATGTGGAAATGTGTATATCTCCTCCTTGATGTGAAAAGTCATGGCAGTTACTGGATGGATTTTGGTATTATTGGTTAATATCCTCAAATCCCCTGAATTCATCATTATGGAGAGACCATCCCTCTAACTGCCAATACTTTTTTTCAGAAGGCTGAGCTATTTGTTGTGAGTTATACTCATTTTAATTGATAGTCATCTTTCCTGAGGGTTTGGTGGGGAGAGATGTGATTTATAGCACCTAATATAGCTGGAATGGTAAAACCCCTCATTTACCATGTAGAGCTCTTGACTTCTGATATGGTCTCAACTGTAGGTTTCTGTGGTAAGAACTGTAATCTCTTTAGGACACTGAATAGCTTCTAAGAAGTCATCAGGGTCTTTACTATTCTTATTCAGAGAACCTAAAGAGGAGCCATTTCTATAACATCTCTAAATCATGAGCCTCCCTAAAAGCCTATCAGCTACATATAAACAGCCTTTTACTTTCTGCAGGCGAGGTCAGAGCTACTAGTTGGGCTGGTGGATAGATCAGGATTTAGGCAGTGAAGCTGCTTCAGTACTGGATGTTTAGAGCAAGAACACACCCTTCATAGGAATGCCTTTGCCATTTTTAATCTAGGAACCATCCATAAACAATGTTAAATCAGGGTTAATCCTCTAATGGACTCAGAGGAGCCAAACTCCTTATGTTTGCTGTACACAGGAAACAAAAACATGCATAATTGCCCAGACAGGCCCTGCTTGTTGCTCACTGCTAGTTGCATGAACGAGAGAGCTTGTCTACATGAGCACCAGCCTGAAAGTTTCAAAGGCCTGCTCACTGGTAACTATGAACCAAAAAAATGTCCCAAGTTCTGGCTTATTCAGTTAGCAACCCTTCCCCTTCTAAGGAGGTGGAGTGGTCAATAGCAGAACGAGAAGTAGAGATTGCTTTCTCCTTGAGAAAGGAGAAAATCATTTGTTAAAAATGAAGGACACGATCCACAGCACCATGGAGAGATGATTGGCAAAATCTAAACAACAAATCCTGTTGTTTGGTGATTAGAGGGCCCTAACCACCAGGATTCTCTGACAAAAGAAGTTTTTAAAGAGGGGAGAGAGGAGTTTAGTGGGAATTGAAAGGTCTGTTGATGAAAAGACTCACAAGACAAAAAGTGGGCAAAATCAAACTATAGTGTTTAAGGATGCAGACTTGGATAATAAAACTGTAAAGAAAACAAGAAAATGGTTATCTTAAAAATTATTATAATGATTATTTTTGGAGGAGAGAGAAGGAATTGTGATTAAAAGATTGGGAGAGTGATACATAGAAGGGAGCTCATCAAATTCTATTCTGTGGCTTTAGAAGTAGTCAAAATGTATGTAATTATTTCTAATTAAGCTATACCTTTTATGCAGTTTTTGTTACCTGTTACATCTTATAAGTCTAAAAGGTTTTGTTTTAATGTTAGGATGACCTTTAGAAAGAATTGACTCAGTCTAACTTAGAAGAAAAAAATTCTGTTGGAACTACCAGCCACACTTTGAGTCAGCAGGGCTCACTACCACTTAGATGTAATTCAGTGTTTTAATATGGAGTGCTAGCCACAGCATCTATAATCTTAACAGCATTAACTTGAAGACTTTCTTATCTTTTCTTAGACTTAACTCCATGATGGAGAAGCCGAGGCTCAGAGCACAGTCTGTGTTCACCAGGACCTGCCGTTCATGTTTTCTTCAAGAGGAAGTGATTTTCTAGGAGAAGGAAGCAAGCAATTAGATATGAAAGGAAGTGGGAAAGTCAATTTCCAGAGCATTCAAGCAATAGCAGCCAGAATGGAAAGGACAGAGCAGATCAGGATTTGGAGAAGTGGACAATCAGTTCTAAGTAAACAAGCCCCTTGTCATGCTGTAATTACTATCAGAACAGAGACCATGCCATTCTTATATCCCACTCTGGGGCTATGCCCAGCACAGCACTTTACATACAAGAAGTACTGAGTAAGGGTTTATAGAGAATACAGTATAGCTATGACAAATGAGTGAGTGCTGGGTAAGTTAAGTTCAGAATAAACCTCACCAGTCTAAATTTATATATTGACATTGCCATGATGGGCATTTAAGCAGGAGACTGAAAGACAGTCTTTAAAGTAAGATTGCCCTGCCAAATAAATTGAAGCTCTTTCATACTTCCAGAACATCCCTTACCCTCAGGGGTTTAAGATCAATCTGAGAAGTCAAGAAAATAAAAAGTTCCCATAAAGCATTACAAATTCTTAAGGGATAGTCCCATCAGAAATTCCCATGGAAGATCATGATCAACATGGAAATTTGAAAATCTCATACAAGACTTGAAAATCAGACAAAGGAGTAGCTCTGATAATATATGTATGAATACAAAGTGGTTAAGATAATACAAGGTGGGAAGCTGGTGGTATTGATGATACCAAGTATAGAAATACTAAAACAAATTTGCTTTTGGCATTCTCAGATAAAGCATCCACATTTTTTTTTTCATTGTGTGTTTCCACATGCAGGGCTGCAGAGTGAATTACATGATGTTTCCAAAGCTGTTGCTGACTCAAAGCAGGTGGATGTAAAGCTAGCTTCCTTCAAGGCCGCTTGCTTACCTCCGATTTCAGCTGCAGACACCAGTTTCTTGTACGTAAACAAGCTTCTTCTAGGGGAGAATTTATGCCATGGCAGTACAAACTGCCTGGAATACTGAATACCATTTAGGAATATTGGATCTAGATGACTGAATCTAAATGTGTGTATGTGTTTACTCTTTTCCTTTTTTGCTGTGCTTGACTGCTCATAATTTCCTGCAAAATCAAATCTGTGTCTCTCTCCATTGTCATTAACTATGGACAGCTTTTTCACAGAATACACAAAAAAATCATTTCTTGGGCATCCTCCTCCTCCAAATAATTCTAAATAACTTCCGTTGTCTGTGCCCAAGGTGGTTATAATTGTTTTTTGTTGTTTCAGGGATGCAGGTGTTTAGCTGACTTACGTGTCTTTTATGCCAGGCACTAAATGTTTCAAAGTTTTAAATACATTGCCTCTTGAATCCTTTCTACAACCTTATAAAACAGTACCATTATTACTCCCTTTTTGAACAGAATTGAAATAACACACAGGAGCAAACTGTAGAGCCAGAAACAACCAAAAGAAGCCTAATTCCAGGATCCAGCCCTTCAGAATGTGTGTTAGTTTATATCTGCATTCTTTCACTTTGTGGTCCCTGATCTGTCATTCACTAGTTACTTTCCATTTTGCCTTACCTTTCTGTGTGTGTGTGTGTGTGTGTGTGTGTGTGTGTTAGTCGCTCAGTGTGTCTGACTCTTTGCAACCCCGTGGACTCTAGCCTCCCAGCCTCCTCTGTCCATGGGATTCTCCAAGCAAGAATAGTGGAGAGAGTTGCCAGTTTCTTCTCCAGGTTACCTTTCTGAGCCTCAATCAATTCTTCCTAAAAACTGATGTATAATACCTTCTTTGCATGTTTCTTGTAAGCAAATGAAACTAACCACTTCACTGAATGTTACTTTTCTCCACTTCCGTGGTGTATGTTGAAGTAATTATTAAGCAAAACAAGACTAAACCTAGAAAAGAAGGGACATTTTAAGTCACATAAAGCAACTGGATTTTATTGTTACTTTTGCAGTCATGAAAATTTTCAAACACAAGAGTTGAGAAACTAGTGTAATTAACCTCCAACACCAATATACTTAAAAAGAAACTTAAACACCTGCCTCTTTCAATCACAAAGTAATGCAGTTCTCAATTTTGTTTTTTGTTCAATCCAACTGTAACCTTTTCAACAATATATTTTCCTATTAATTGAATTTTAAAAATACAACCAAACTTGTGCTCATTAAATATACATGTATATTTTTAAAATGTACAAAAAGAACAAGATTTATTATGTTAGGAATCTTTTATCCAGATCTCTATCTTTCCCACCCCCTGATTTATTCTGAAGGAAATATCTTATATATTATTCCATTATACGACACTTTACCGTCTGAGCCACCAGGGAAGCCACTTAAATATTATACCTCCAAAAAAAGAATTATTATTATTATTAGCCAGGCCTCACGGCTTGTGGCATCTTATTAATCCCTGGTGGTTCAGATGGTAAATAATCCACCTGCAATGCAGGAGACCTGGGTTCAATCCCTGGGTTGGGAAAATCCCCTAGAGGAGTGCATGGCAACCCACTCCAGTATTCTTGCTTGGAGAGTCCCCATGGACAGAGGAGCCTGGTGGGCTACAGTCCATGGGGTTGCAAAGAATCAGACATGACTGAGCAACTAAGCATAGCATAGTATGGCTAGTGGGATCTTATTAATAGCTTTCCCATCAGGCATCGAACCCTGGCCCCAAAAGTGAACACATTGAATTCACTCAGGGAATTCCCAAGAATTTTTTTTTAACTGCTATAGTAACATCACCTCTGTGTCAGGGGTCCCCCAGACCACCCACAAGTTCAGTGATTGGCTAAGAGGACTCAGGACTCAATATATTTAGTCATGGCTATAACTTATTATGGGAGGAGGCAATGGCACCCCACTCCAGTACTCTTGCCTGGAAAATCCCAAGGACAGAGGAGCCTGGTAGGCTACAGTCCATGGGGTCGCGAAGAGTCAGACATGACTGAGCAACTTCCCTTTCATTTTTCACTTTCATGCATTGGAGAAGGAAATGGCAACCCACTCCAATATTCTTGCCTGGAGAATCCCAGGGATGGGGGAGCCTGGTGGGCTGCCGTCTATGGGGTCATACAGAATCGGACATGACTGAAGTGACTTAGCAGCATAACTTATTATAATGAAAAGATATAAAGCAAAATCAGCACAAGGGGAAAAAGGTGCTTTGGCAAAGTCCAGAGGAAATCGGACACAAGCTCCCCAGAGGCCTCCCTGAGCAGAGTCACGCAGTATGCGTTTGATTTTCAGCAATGAGTTGTGACAACACAGATAAGATTTTTTTTACTGGAGGTACCTTCTACCAGTTCAGTTCAGTTCAGTCGCTCAGTCATGTCCGACTCTTTGCGACCCCATGAATCGCAGCACACCAGGCCTCCCTGTCCATCACCATCTCCCGGAGTTCGCTCAGACTCACGTCCATTGAGTCCGTGATGCCATCCTGCCATCTCATCCTCTGTTGTCCCCTTCTCCTCCTGCCCCCAATCCCTCCCAGCATCAGAGTCTTTTCCAATGGGTCAACTCTTCGTACGAGGGGGCCAAAGTACTGGAGTTTCAGCTTTAGCATCAGTCCTTCCAAAGACATCCCAGGGCTGATCTCCTTCAGAATGGACTGGCTGGATCTCCTTGCAGTCCAAGGGACTCTCAAGAGTCTTCTCCAACACCACAGTGCAAAAGCATCAATTCTTTGGCGCTCAGCCTTCTTCACAGGCCAACTCTCACATCCATACATGACCACAGGAAAAACCATAGCCTTGACTAGACCAATTTCCTAGACTCCCAGGAGGAAAACAGGTGTTCAGCATAAATTTCATCGATTGTACAAACAGGCCAAGCTAACCACTCTTACCAGTTCTGGGAATGGCAGGACTCCTCCAGCAATCAAAATTACCTGACACCTAGCGGCACCCCACTCCAGTACTGTTGCCTGGAAAATCCCATGGACGGAGGAGCCTGGTGGGCTGCTGTCTGTGGGGTCGCACAGAGTCGGAAATGACTGAAGCGACTTAGTAGCAGCAGCAGCAGCCAAAGGCCAACTTCGCAAGCAGGTTCTCTAAAAACAGTGGCCTTGAGCCTTCTTTGTTAGCTCTTTCCTTAAAATTTTGTGAACACTATTTCCTAAATATAAAATAACCTGTTAGTAGTCACATTTTCCCAATTATCACAAAACTTTTAGCACTTTATTTGTTTTGAATAAGCACCTGGTTATTATATGCAACTGGTTAATATCTCTCTTAAGTTTCTTTTGACAGACAGATACCCCTTTCATCTTTTTTTATTTCTCATGTTACTTTTGGTTGAAAAAAAATCACGCTATTTGTCCTTTAGAGTTTCCCCACAGTCTGTCCAATTAAATAGGCATCAGTTTGAGAAAATTCCAGGAAATAGTGAAGGACGAGGAGGTCTGACATGCTGCAGTCCATGGGGTTGCAAAGAGCCGCTCATGACTGAGCTACTCAACAAGTCTGTTTGCTGTCATATCCCTGAGATGTTATTTAAAACTTTCTTCAATCCCCCATCAGACTTTTTTAAATCAAATTTTTTCTTGAATTGCTCCTTTCTGCATAAGAAGTTAGACAATTTATCTTTAAAACCTAAATCATTACCCAAATTTGTACACTTTATTTTGGATACCTGCCCTTCACATACAAGGTCATTGTCTCGAATGTCCCTCCTGAAACACGTGGTTTAGTGTTTTCATTTGTAGCGACATCACTACCTGAAGCTTCTTTGATTTTGTTCGAAAGTTTATTTTCGAGAATTAAATGAAAAAACCCTGTTAAGCCAGTTATTGCTTGCATTTATTTATATTCTTTCCCCCTGCTTAGTGGTTAGGCGAATGGCCCAGCTCCAGGTCCCACAGAATACCTGAAATATGAGCTAACATTGCATAACCACTAATAAAAGAAAACACAAACTTTTCTTTTCTATTATTATGTGCCAAGTAATGAATCTTCCTGTTTTCTTTTTTTTAATTTTAATTCTATTTTATTTCACTTTACAATACTGTATTGGTTTTGCCATACATCAATATGAATCTGCCACGGGTGTACATGAGTTCCCGATCCTGAACCCCTCTCCCACCTCCCTCCCTATACCATCTCTCTAGGTCATCCCAGTGCACCAGCCCCAAGCATCCTGTATCCTGCATCAAACCTAGACTGGCGATTCATTTCTTATATGATATTATACATGTTTCAATGCTATTCTCCCAAATCATCCCACCCTCTCCCTCTCCCACAGAGTCCAAAAGACTGTTCTATACATCTGTGTCTCTTTTGCTGTCTCGCATACAGGTTTATCGTTACCATCTTTCTAAATTCCATATATATGAGAAAACACCAACTTTTACTTCATAAAGAAGGACATGGTACAGGACCTCCCTGGTGGTCTAGTGGCTAAGACTTCACGCTCCCCGTTCAGGGTGTCCAGGTTCAATCCCTGCTCAGGAACTATATCTCACCTGCTGCAAGTAAAAGATCCAACATGCTGAAACTAAGACCTGGGGCAGTCAAACAAATATTTTAAAAAAGGACATAGTGAGAATGACATCAGTGGCCTCTTAACTGGGGATGATCTTAAGATATATTAATAACTTCAAGCATGAAAGAAAATTCAAAACACAAGCAGCCCCCAGAGACTTGCAACTAAGTAACCTGTCTCAGTTCTTAGAAACTGCAACAATTTCTGTCCTTTTTTTTTTTTTTTTTTAAATCTTAATGCCCATGGGTTTTGAAATCTTTTTCCAGAATGTTTGGGGAAAAGTCTGAAAGAGCTATCATTTCTTAAGCACCTACAAATGCCTAGAACATTAAGCAGTTTATATTTCTTTTGTCGACATGATTGCATAAATGTAGGAGTCCTATCCTAAAACATTTATTATTATCAAGAAAAAGATTAGAGGCCCAAGTATCTGGACTTATTCAAGGCCTCAGAGAGGGTGTCAGCAGACTCAGGACTTAATAAGAACAAGTCTGAGGTTTGTTTTCCAGAAAAATGAAATAATTGCCTTCATCTATTCTGAGGACAATAACAAGTGGGCATAAAATTTGAAGGAAAGACTTAGACTCAATATAATGAGTGTTGTGTCCTGTTAAAAATGAAATCCTAAAGATGTTTGTAAGTGGTAAGTGATAGATTCATATTTATTGAAAATATTCTAGTATTTGCTAGGCACTTATCTCCAGGATGGGTGACAATATACAGCCTTGACGTACTCCTTTTACTATTTGAAACCAGTCTGTTGTTCCACATCCAGTTCTAACTGTTGCTTCCTGACCTGCATAGAGGTTTCTCAAGAGGCAGGTTAGGTGGTCTGGTATTCCCATCTCTTTCAGAATTTTCCACAGTTTATTGTGATCCACACAGTCAAAGGCTTTGGCATAGTCAATAAAGCAGAAATAGATGTTTTTCTGGAACTCTCTTGCTTTTTCCATGATCCAGTGGATGTTGGCAATTTGATCTCTGGTTCCTCTGCCTTTTCTAAAACCAACTTGAACATCAGAGAGTTCACGGTTCATGTATTGCTGAAGCCTGGCTTGGAGAATTTTGAGCATTACTTTACTAGCATATGAGATGAGTGCAAGTGTGTGGTAGTTTGAGCATTCTTTGGCATTGCCTTTCTTTGGAATTGGAATGAAAAGTGACCTTTTCCAGTCCTGTGGCCACTGCTGAGTTTTCCAAATTTGCTGGCATGTTGAGTGCAGAACTTTCACAGCATCATCTTTCAGGATTTGAAATAGCTCAATAAGAATTCCATCACCTCCACTAGCTTTGTTCGTAGTGATGCTTTCTAAGGCCCATTTGACTTCACATTCCAGGATGTCTGGCTCTAGATGAGTGATCACACCATTGTGATTATCTGGGTTGTGAAGATTTTTTTTGTACAGTTCTTCTGTGTATTCTTGCCACCTCTTCTTAATATCTTCTGCTTCTGTTAGGTCCCTACAATTTCTGTCCTTTATCGAGCCCATCTTTGCATGAAATTGTTCCCTTGGTATCTCTAATTTTCTTGAAGAGAAAATTAGTCTTAGTCTTTCCCATTCTGTTCTTTTCCTCTATTTCTTTGCATTGATCACTGAAGAAGGCTTTCTTATCTCTTCTTGCTATTCTTTAGAACTCTGCATTCAGATGTTTATATCTTTCCTTTTCTCCTTTGCTTTTCACTTCTCTTCTTTTCACAGCTATTTGTAAGCCATCCTCAGACAGCCATTTTGGTTTTTTGCATTTCTTTTCCATGGGGATGATCTTGATCCCTGTCTCCTGTACAATGTCACGAACCTCATTCCATAGTTCATCAGGCACTCTTATCTATCAGATCTAGACCCTTAAATCTATTTCTCACTTCCACTGTATAATCATAAGGGATTTGATTTAGGTCATATCTGAATGGTCTAGCAGTTTTCCCTACTTTCTTCAATTTAAGTCTGAATTTGGGGCAGGAGGAGAAGGGGACGACAGAGGATGAGATGGCTGGATGGCATCACTGACTCTATGGATGTGAGTCTGAGTGAACTCTGGGTGTTGGTAATGGACAGGAAGGCCTGGCATGCTGCGATTCATGGGGTTGCAAAGAGTCGGACACGACTGAGCGACTAGACTGAACTGATCTCCAGGATGCTTTCTCAGTTCGAATCAAAGTAAAAAGAGAAGTAGTTGGGGAATTCCCTGGAGGTCCGGTGGTTGGGATGGGGTGCTTTCACTGCTGGGGCCAGGTTTGATCCCTGGTGGGAGAACTAAGATTCCCCAAGGTTTGAAGTGAATAAAAAAGAGAGAAATACTTGTTTGTCATCATATGATCCCGAGTTCATATTTCTTCCCATGTCGTTTTCTTCAAGAATGAATTCTTCCCTACAACTAACCTACCTGAGTGTTGCTGATGTTGACTTACTCAACCAGACTTGGTCTCGGGGCGGCAATGAACAGTGTCGCCGGTACATCGCCAACCTCATCTCCTGCTTCCCCAGTGTGTGTGTCCGTGATGACAAGGGCAACCCCGTGTCTTGGTCTATGATGGACCAGTTTGCCACCATGTGCCATGGCTACACCATGCCTGAGCATCGCAGGAAAGGTTATAATCGGCTGGTGATCCTCACGTTGGCCAGAAAGTTGCAAAGCCGGGGATTCCCCTGTCAAGGCAACATCGTGGATGACAACACTACATCCATTAACCTCGCGAAGAGCATCCACAGCGACTTCTTGCCTTGTCGGTTCCATAGGCTGATTCTCACCCCTCCAGCTTTCTCTAGGCAAGTTCACCTCTAGCCCATTGGAACTCCAGGAGTTCTCTTCCTTTTTCTGAATATACACACACTCCTTAACTGCCAATGAGGGGACACTTAAAACTAGAATCAGGGGGACTTTAAATTGTTGAAAAAGACCAGAAGACAAACAGGCTTAGGCTGGGAAGCCCTAACTCTCCCTGTCTCAAATTTCTATGGTAGTGACAATAGAGGTCAGAAACAGCTGTGACTAGAAACAGGATAACTATCTTCCTTTAGAATCCACTGCAGGAAAAAGGTTCTAAAGCCATCAGTCTTAGCACAGGAGCAGAAATGACTGCATGAGAACAAATGACTAACATGGGACTAACTGCATTATCATTTCCCTTGGGCTTATGCCCACTTTTCTACAACCACACCGGTGTCCTACAACCATAAATAACACTCTTCTGTGCCTGCCACTGCTCTGTCTCCCCAAATCTCTTCCTACCACCTGTGACTCAGGATCTCTGTAGACTATCCTGCCTTCCCCCCTACCCCCTTTAATTCCTGTCTCTCCTCTAGCCTATAGTTCTTCCCTGGGAATGTTTAAATGTAGTGGTTCTCACATTTTAGTGCACTTCAGAATCACCTGGAGGGCAGGTTGCAACAAAGATAGCTGAGTCTCTCCGCACAGCCCCTAATTCAATAAGTTTGAGGATGGGTCTGAGGTCGGGCCTGAAAATTTGTACTTCCAGCAAGTTTCCATTTCTTAGTTACCTTGGATGGAGCATTTTAAAAAGCTAGAAGCAGATGCTATCAGCATAAGACTGGACACTGCCAATCACCTATTCCAGCCCCCTTGTTCATTATCAGCTTTCTCATGGAAAACTAAGAGGCCTGTTTATGTAGGTGTGCATTTGGTATGCAAATATAAACATACATATACATATATTTTCACTTCTTTCTTACTTCTGTGTGCATACGTACATACTCAGAGAATCATGGTAAGATAATAAACTTTATTCTCATTACATATGAATATTTGTGGACAAAAGAAAACAAATGACTTCTTCAAGATTATATAGATAACCAGTGCTAGAGGTTGAGCCAGAATGGTGTTATGTTGATTTTAAACTGTTTTCTTTTCACTAGACCATGTATCTTTTTAGGAAATGTAAAAGAAATTTAAATGATTAAATAATAAAATCAACGTCTTCTTCATCTTTTATTCTTGTCAGTATTTTTTTTTTTAATTTGGGTTCCAATTGCTTGTGTCTGTGTATCTTTCAAGGACAGTAAAGGAGGAGCTAAACATCACAAGCTGTGTTCTTGCATCTGCAATAAAAGCCGACGCAAACAATGGCTGGATTTGTCTAGTCTAGATGAAGTTGACTTAGCCGTATAGAAAATATATGGCTTATATGGTTTCTTATTGTGCAGAGGTCACACACATGTCAACTACAAAGATAAGAGGAAATTTAAATTTTAGGTGTTTATTGTGGGAAAAGTAATGGAGAAGAAAATGGCAGCCCAATCCAGTACTCTTGCCTGGTAAATCCCATGGACGGAGGAGTCTGGTAGACTACCGTCCATGGGGTCGCAAAGAGTCGGACAGGACTGAGCGACTTCACTTTCACTTTTCTGAGAAAAGTAAACTGGCTGAGGGAGAGCTTCAGTTATAATGAAAACAATTCCTTGGGAGTGAATATATGCTTAGGTCATCCTGAGCCAGTGGTTACCTAGAGACTTATCCTTGGGGCCGGAGGGGAGAGTTATAAGGAACTGGAGTCCATAAGTCTCTCAGGAGAATGTGTCTAATTTCTACCCCAGGGACATACAGTATCTATAGCACTGATGAACAGAGGGTTACTCCCACCTGGTACATGGTCTCATTATTACAGCCTTGTGCCTTATTTCTTCCTAATGATAATGTGCCTACTGTTTACTTAACATGTAACTGCATGCTGATAATTGTGCCAAATTTTATATATACTTATGTGTAATAAATATATGTGTTTATTTTATTATGGGGAATCTGGCTCAGGGGTTTAATGACTTATCAAGAATTATGCAGATATTAAGTCATGATCAGAGCCTGGTTTGTCAGATTCTGAAGCCTGTACTTTTTTTTTTTGCGGCCATGGCAGGTTTTAGTAGCAGCATGTGAGATCTAGTTTCCCAACCAGGAATTGAACCTGTGCCCCTTGCTTTGGAAGCACGGAGTCTTAATCATTGGACCACCAGGGAAGTCCCCTGAGGCCTGTACTTTCAATTATTATTGGCCTCTCGAGCAGCTTGGAACTCTTTGGGGACTCAGTAGAGACAACATCCTCAGCTACAGTGAGGTGTGTCCTTGTCTGCTCAGGGTGGAGGCTGACTGGGTTTTGCAATTGTCTTTGCACTGAGTGAGGACAAGCGTTCTCTCTGCATCAGACCCACTGAGAAGAAATACAGAGGAGGAACGGAGAATTCAGTCTGCTCAGACTTTGGGAGCAGGATAAGACAGGGCAGTTCGGGAGACATTTACGCGTCCTCTAGAAGAGAATCTCATCCAACACCACAAGCTTTGTTTCTACTCACTTTGCAATTATGTCACGAATTTTTGTTTGGTGATTTAAATTTTGACAAAAACATGAAAGAACTATAAATTACCTGTCTTTCAGTTGTCTGTGATAATACCTAGTTTTCCCTTATTGCATTAAACTCTAATGTAACTGAGCAGGACCCCATGGGGCCTTTCGGGAGAGGGGAACAGGGCTTTCCGCACATCCTCTACTTGAGCTCCTCTCGGAAGTACCTAGATAATAGTACTTGCTGTACATTTCCTGAGTTGTTTTGCAAATATGAAACCACTCCCCTCCCTCACCAAATGGAAGAAGTTAACTACAGACAGCGGTGAGCACACAGCTCCAGGCCTCCTGGAGCCTAAGGACTGATGTTAACCCATGTAATACCACCGGTTTCCTCACCATCAACCAATCAGAGAATTGTGCACGAGCTGACCCTGCAACCCACCCCACTTCACCTGGCTTTTCAAAGTGCTTTGCTGAAATACTTCGGGGAGCTGGGACTTTTTTAAGGTATGAACCACCCTGCATGGCCCTGCAGTAAGACTTTCTCTCCTACAAACTCCCACGTGTCAGTTTGTTTGGTCTCACTAGGAGCAGGGAAAAATTAAAACTGAAAGTAAAACACAACTGATGGAATCACACCGCACCACCTTCAAAGATGATTTCTCTCTTCTAGCTGGGATATTAGCATTGGAATTATTTCGTGCTGTGCTGTGCTTAGTCTTATCTGACTCTTCTTGGCCCCATGAACTGCAGCCTGCCAGGCACCTCTATCCATAGGGATTCTCCAGGCAAGAATAGTGGAGTGGGTAGCCATTCCCTTCCCCAGGGGATCTTCCCAAACCAGGGATCAAGCCCAGGTCCCCTGCAGCGCAGGATTCTTTCGGACAGAGCTGCCAGGGAAGCCCTAAAAAAAAGAAAAAAAAAGTACAGTCTAGCCAGCATCAACAGCCTAGTTCCCTTTCCCCAGGTTTCTAATCACCCATGTTTTTCAATCTCTGGTAAAAATATTGGCTCCAACTATAAAACCCAATTGCTAATAGCTCTTTGCTTTTTCTGACCTTACTGTACCTGGCAATGAGAGGAAAAGGAGACGGAAGCCACTCCCAGCCTCCCCTTTTTTCCTTTAGCCCCTCCAGCCTCAGCAGTGCTCATGGTATGTATGTTCCCAACCCTGTTCCAAGTTTGTTCACTTCTTGAGTGAACTTTTGCTCACTTCCCCTTATTCATGCTTTTGTGATTTTAAAAGTTACAAACAAGAATACCTAACATTGAATTACCCTTATTACTAATTGATGTGGAGCTCTCTCTCCAAAAGATCTATGCATTTCCAAGGCTGCTTGAGTATACAGTACTCAACTGAAAACTGTTATAAGGCATTAATTTATAATGCAATAATAGGACGGTCCTAAGAGAAGCAGAAGAATTGATGCTTTTGAACTGTGATGTTGGAGAAGACTCTTGAGAGTCCCTTGGACTACAAGATCCAACCAGTCCATTCTGAAGGAGATCAGCCCTGGGTGTTCTTTGGAAGGAATGATGCTGAAGCTGAAACTCCAGTACTTTGGCCACCTCATGCGAAGAGTTGACTCATTGGAAAAGACTCTGATGCTGGGAGGGATTGGGGGCAAGAGGAAAAGGAGACAAGAGAGGATGAGATAGCTGGATGGCATCACCAATTCAATGGACGTGAGTTTGAGTGACTTCTGGGAGATTGTGATGGACAGGGAGGCCTGGCATGCTGCAATTCATGAGATCGCAAAGAGCTGGACACGACTGAGCGACTGAACTGAACTGAACTGAAGAGAAGCAGAAGATATTAAGAAGATGTGTCAAGAATACACAGAACTGTACAAAAAAGATCTTCACGACCTAGATAATCACAATGGTGTGATCACTCACACTCACCTAGAGCGAGACATCCTGGAATGTGACGTCAAGTGGGCCTTAGGAAGCATCACTACGAACAAAGCTAGTGGAGGTGATGGAATTCCAGTTGAGCTATTTCAAATCCCAAAAGATGATCCTGTGAAAGTGCTGCAGTCAATGTCAGCAAATTTGGAAAACTCAGCTGTGGCCACAGGACTGGGAAAGGTCAGTTTTCATTCAGTCCCAAAGAAACCCAATGCCAAAGAATGCTCAATCTACTGAACAATTGCACTCATCTCACACGCTGGTAAAGTAATGCTCAAAATTCTCCAAGCCAGGCTTCAGCAGTATGTGAACTGTGAAATTCCAGATGTTCAAGCTGGTTTTAGAAAAGGCAGAGGAACCAGAGATCAAATTGCCAACATCCGCTGGATCATGGAAAAAGCAAGAGAGTTCCAGAAAAACATCTATTTCTGCTTTACTGACTATGCCAAAGCCTTTGATAGTGTGGATCACAATAAACTGTGGAAAATTCTGAAAGAGATGGGAATACCAGACCACCTGCCCAGACTCTTGAGAAATCTGTATGCAGGTCAGGAAGCAACAGTTAGAACTGGACATGGAGCAGATTGGTTCCAAACAGGAAAAGGAGTATGTCAAGGCTGTATATTGTCACCCTGCTTATTTAAGTTATATGCAGAGTACATCATGAGAAACACTGGGCTGGAGGAAGCACAAGCTGGAATTAGGAATCAAGATTGCTGGGAGAATTACCAATGACCTCAGATATGCAGATGACACCACCCTTATGGCAGAAAGTGAAGAAGAACTAAAGAGCCTCTTGATGAAGGTGAAAGAGGAGAGACAAAATTGGCTTAAAGCTCATCATTCATGGCATCCAGTCCCATCACTTCATGGAAAATAGATGTGGAACCAGCGGCTGACTTTATTTTTCTGGCCTCCAAAATCACTGCAGATGGAGATTGCAGCATGAAACTAAAAGACACTTATTCCTTTGAAGGAAAGTTATGACTAACCTAGACAGCATATTAAAAAGCAGAGACATTACTTTGCCAACAAAGGTCCGTCTAGTCAAGGCTATGGCTTTTCCAGTGGCCATGTATGGATGTGAGAGTTGCACTATAAAGAAAGCTGAGCACCGAAGAATTTATGCTTTTGCACTGTGGTGTTGGAGAAGACTCTTGAGAGTCCCTTGGACTGCAAGGAGATCCAGCCAGTCCATCCAAAAGGAGATCGGTCCTGGGTGTAATTGGAAAGACTGATGTTGAAGCTGAAACTCCAATACTTTGGCCACCTGCTGCGAAGAGCTGACTCATTTGAAAAGACCCTGATGCTGGGAAAGATTGAAGGCAGGAGAAGGGGATAACATAGGATGAGATGGTTGGATGGCATCACTGGCTCAATGGACACGGGTTTGGATAGACTCCAGCAGTTGGTGATGGACAGGGAGGCCTGGTGTGCTGCGGTTCATGGGGTTGCAAAAAGTCGGAAACGACTGAGAGACTGAACTGAACTGAATAGGACTGTCAGATGTTAGTTAACACCATGCAGTTACTGCACTGAACAGTAGATGTCAGATTTTAGCTCTAGATTATTTCTCAAAGAGCTAGCACTTGTTTCTATTTGTTTCATTAGCATTTTTTACATTCTGGACTATTTCCTTTCAGCAGGTACCTGGGACTAGGAACATGGAAAATAAATATGCAAAAATAGCAATACGAATTTTGAAAAAATAGGTTAAAAGGGGAGATTAACCCCACTAATATTAAAACATACTATAAAACTCATGTAAAGTGTAGTAATGGTACAAGATTATGCACAACAATGAGTGGGGTGGGAAGGGGAATGCCCAGAAATAACAAGTACATAGGAAAGCTTAAAATAAGATCAAAGTGACATCTCAGGTCACTCGGATAAAGATGGAATTTTAAGTAAGTGGCAGTGAGACAAATGGATAGCAATCTGAAAAAAAGTAAAGTTGTACCCATTCTTCGTATCTATACAAGAATAAATTCCAAATTGATCCAAGATGCAAACAAATAAATAAATAAGTCATAAAAATACTAGAAGAAAACATTGGTTGGTTCCTTTATTATCCAGATAAAAGAAAAATCCTTCCAAATTCAGAAGTGATAAAACTATTAAGTTGGATAAATAAAATACATATGTATGTGTGCGTGTGTGTGACTCCTCGATGGCAAAAGACCAAATCTAGTGTCAAAATACAAATTACAAAGTAGGAGAAACTATTTGCAATTTATATTACAAATAGAAAATTATTTTCAGTAAAATATAAAGAGCCCTTAACAGTGAGAGGAAAAAGTACTCAAACCCAATAGAAAAATGAGCCAAAGGCACGATTAATTCACAGAAAAACAAAACGGTCCTAATGCTTTGTTGTTCAGTTGCTCAGTCATGTCCAACTCTTTGTGACTCCATAAACTGCAGCACACCAGGCTTCCCTGTCCTTCACTATGATGTCCCAGAATTTGCTTAAACTCATGGCCATTGAGTCAATGATAGCATCCAACCATCTCATCCTCTGTCGCTCCCTTCTCCTCATGCCCCCAATCTTTCCCAGCTGCTGCTGCTGCTAAGTCTCTTCAGTCGTGTCCGACTCTGTGCGACCCCATAGATGGCAGCCCACCAGGCTCCCCCGTCCCTGGGATTCTCCAGGCAAGAACACTGGAGTGGGTTGCCATTTCCTTCTCCAGCGCATGAAAGTGAAAAGTGAAAGTCAAGTCATTCAGTCGTGTCTGACCCTCAGCGACCCTATGGACTGCAGCCTTCCAGGCTCCTCCGTCCATGCGATTTTCCAGGCAAGAGTACTGCAGTGGGGTGCCATTGCCTTCTCTGATCTTTCCCAGCAACAGGGTCTTTTCCAATGAGTTGGCTCTTCGCATCAGGCAGCCAAAGGATTGGAGTTTCAGCTTTAGCACCAGTCCTTCCAATGAATATTCAGGTTTGATTTCCTGTAGGGTTAACTGGTTTGATCTCCTTTCTGTCCAAGGGACTCTCAAGAGTCTTCTCCAGCACCACAGTTCAAAAGCATCAATTCATCAGTGTTCAGCTTTCTTTATGGTCCAGCTCTCATATCCATACATTACTGGAAAAACCATAGCCTTGACTGTACAAAAAAGATGCTTAACTTCACATAAATGAAAAATGCAATTAAACTATCATGTGATATCTTTTCCTACCTATCAGATTGGCAAAAATAAAAAAATATTGAGAACACAAATTGAAGTTATAAAAAATAGGCATATTCATAAAATGATAGGAGGAGGAGGAAAGCTATAACTCCACTGAGGGGAATTCAGTAACATCTAATAAAACATGTGCATTTCCACGATTCAACTTCCAGAAATTTAGACTAAGGATTCCTCCACAAATCTAAAGCCAGTGTTTGCACTGGGTTATTCACTCCCATATTATTCTTTGTAATATCAAGCTTTTAGAGATAACCTAAATTTCCATCCTTCAAAGTCACTTTGAATGAATTATGAGACATTTACACAATGAAGTGTTTGTAATCATAAGGAAGTTCTCTGTGATATAACCTGAGGTAATTTCCATGATATGTTTTTAAATGAAAAAAGAAAACTACATGTACAAAAGTCTATAAGAAAGAATGAGAAAATTAGTGTATATCTAATAGATCTCTGCTAATTTTTCTTACTTTTGCTAACAAAAATACAGGAAAATTAAACCAGAAACTAAGTTTTAAATGACTTGTAAACAATGGAGGAAGGCATTGCAGAGTCAAACAGTACTGTGCAACTGAACGCAAGTAGTGGAGTTAAGGATGGGACTAAGACTTCCCGAATATATCCCTTTCATATTGTTTTGACTTTTGAACAATATATGAAACTGGGTGTGTGTGTGTGTTAGTTGCACAGTAGTATCCGATTCTTTTCAACCCCATGCACTGCAGCTCACCAGGTTCCTCTGTCCATGGAATTCTCCACACAAGAATACTGGAGTGAGTTGTCATTCCCTTCTCCAGGAGATCTTTACAAAGCAGGGATTGAACCCCGGGTCTCCTATATTGCAGGCAGATTCTTTACCACCTGAGTCACCAGGAAAACCCCTATAAAACTGAGATTAAAGATACAATCTTTTTTTAAATTCTGTTGACTGAAAGGGCGACAGGTGACCATACTCAATGATAATCCCTGATTGTTGGATCTTTGTAAATATCTTTCAGGGAGACTAGAACTCTTAGAGAAAAAGGCTGAAGAACGGGAAAAAGGAAAGGAGGAAAAGAAAGAATACTTTGAGCAAGGAAAAATGAAATCCTCAAGACTAATTTATGCACCTAATAGATGGCAGGGATAGGAACTATATCCAGGGAGTTTAGCTCCATCAGTCTCTCTTAAATTCTGTACTATATCACAAAAGAAAGGAAGGAAGGAACTGCTTAAAAGACAAAAACAAAAAAATAGGAGGAGAAAGGGCAGAGGAGAGGTAAAAGAGACACAAAGTGTGGTCAGAGGAAAGCAGGAAAGGGGATATATCAGAAGTTTTAAACTGAAGGAGGGCTAAATCCTATGCCTTCCTTAGTGAATTTATGGCATTGGAAATGACATGATTGGTCTTAATAAAAAAAGTTGAGAAAGAAGGGGTAGTAGAGAAAAGAAACTCATTAATTCACCCATATTGAGTCAAAAATTGAATCTGAGTTGAGTTGATCAACTCAACTTACTATACCATTCTACCCAAGCCTTGCCCTGGAGGGGTGAATTATGAAGTATGAATAAGGGATAATGAGGGATTATTACTAACAGTTTCTCTGAGTTCCTGGACATTCCAGGTCAACTCGTTTCAGACTTGGTTAATGAGAGACTCAGTGTTTTCTATCCATTCTTGATATAACGTAGCACATTATAACAGATAGATAGTTGGGGAATGAAATCTCTCCAGGTGTAAAATACCACTGAGGATCTCTACAACTGTTATACCCCTTACCTGATTACATGCATATTGGTTAATAAAATGACAATTGCCTTGCCCCATTAAAAATGTTCGACTATAAATGAATCATGATTGGATACATTAAATCATATCCTTTATTTTACTAATCTAAGTAATTATTTCATTTGAAATATTTCATAAATGTTGATTCACACATATTGAATCAAGATTGAATTATCTCTGGAATAATACTACAGGCTACCATAGGTGGCTTGGTAGTAAAGAATCCACCTACCAGTGCCAGAGACACAAGAGATCCTTGGGGCTGGGAAAATCACCTGGAGAAGGGAATGGCAACCCACTCCAGCATTCTTGCCTGGAGAATCCCATGGACAGAGGAGACTGGCTGGCTACAGTCCATGGGATCGCAGTCAGACACAACTTAGCAACTGAGCATGCATGCACTGTTGAACAGGTCAAATTTTGTTTACGCTCAAGATGAATGTAGGGTATAGAACACTGGTTCTTTAATATCATCATAAAATGCCAATTCAATTACTAATGACACAATTTCCTGTTTAATAAGTTGCTTATTCACACTCAGTAATAGAGCCTGGTCTTAAATCCTAATCTCTGACAGGAGAGGATGATGATGAATATACTTTAAAATTTTGGATAATGTAGGCAGCTGACAATGAATTATAGTTTAAAAATCCCCTTTAAGCAGCTACTACTCAGAGTGCTACATGCGTCATCTCCTGCAGCTAACTGGTACACCTAGCATCCTTTGTCTTTTCAAAGCGCCAAGCAGACATCTTTTAAGGGTCACCACCTCTCTATTGGGCTTCCTTGACAACTCAGCTGGTAAAGAATCCGCCTGCAATGTGGGAGACCTGGGTTCGATCCCTGGGTTGAGAAGATCCCCAGGAGAAGGGAAAAGCTACCCACTTTCAGTATCCTGGCCTGGAGAATTCCATGGACTGTATAGTCTACGGGGTCACAAAGAGCTGGACATGACCAAGCAACTTTCACTTTCTTTCTCCTCTCTATGGAGTGAAAAGACAATGTGCTTAAATATTTCATTCAAAACATATCATGCATATATAGCAAATTAATCTCAGGGCCACATGTTAGGTAAACTAAGTCTCTTTTCTCCTAGGAACACAATTTTTGGTAATACAAAATACAAAAAAACAAAGATTGTTTTTTTTTTTCTAAATTGCCTTCAGTTTCTATTTTATTTCAGACCTCTGGGCAAAGCTGCTTGATATCCCCAAAATTGCCACGTTCCCTCTCTTCCTCTTTTTCCCTTCAGTTTACAGCTAGTAACATTAGCTCCTTTATTCTAAAATTATAAATCTGGTACTTATTCTCTGGCTCTAGACTTCTGCACCTTTCCTTTAGGACTTCATTAAAAAAGAGTTTGAAGAGTTCCCTGGTGGCTGAGTGATTAGTATTCAACACTTTCACTGCTAAGGGCCTGGGTTCAACCCCTGGTCAGGGAAATGAGATCCTGTAAGTCACACAGAGTGATCAAAAATAGCAAAACAGACAAATAAACAAACAAATGAAAACAAAAGCATGCTTTGGGTTCCCAGTTCTTAAAAAGTCAATAATTACTTTTTAAAAATAAATTTAAAATATTTTGCAAGTGTCATAGTTTTCCAAGTGCTCCTAGAAGAATGGTCTCCTCTGTTCTCCACCACAACCCTGGGAAGCACACAGGACAGGTGTAATTGACATCTTGCAGATGAGAACATAGGCTTGGCGACACTGGGAGACTTGCTCAAGATAACATGGCCCATCGAAGTCTCCTGACAGTCCAGTGTAGATTTTCTTTGCATGGTCTGAGTTGTCCGAGTCAGGAGAATATTAGTTGTCAAAGGAAATATGGTTAGAATCTCTTCTAAAAGGCTCGTGGTTTTCAAGGTCCATCCATAATCAGACTGGGTTTTATTTATACACAATAACCTCATCTTGGTCTCAAATCTCACTCTGTGTTCATTTAGGTGGCTTGTCTCTTTTTTTATTTATTCATTCAACTGTAAACAGTGACAGGCTGGAGTAGGATTATGAAAATATTTTATGTCATGTCTAAGAGTCTGACTTTATTTTTGAGGCCGTGAGGATTGGAGATGGAGGGACAGACACATACACACATACACATATAACAACACTTGGTTAAATATTAGACATGTACAGTGGGTGTAGCCTCTTAGGGAAAGGGAAGATATTAGAATTGTCAGTCAAGCTAACCCTCGAGATAAGGAACACTTGAAAGAGGGGACTGATTTAAGAGAATAAATGATGAGCTCAAGTTTAGACATTTGGGGTTTAGAGTGAGTTGGCTGAAAAAAAAAAAAGAAAACAAAACACAGAACCTAAAAGATGAGAGTCATGTTTTATTCAGTGGACATTCTTAGAACTTCAAGTCTGGGAGATAGCATCTCAAATACATTGAAAGACTGCCCTAAAGAGGAAGGGGGAAGCCAGGACAGATAGGAGTTTTTTGCAACATAATCAGGTAGTTGAAACATCAAAAATTACTGTTAATAAAAGAAAACTGAATGTCTCAAGTTAAGGAATTTAGTGCTTTTCTATGTTTGGGAAGATGTAAGAGTCTGGGCTCACTTCAGTCATTCCTTTAATATGCTCCTCAGCCATCTAGGGCCAGTATCTTGTATTTTCTCATCCTGAATTTTCTCAGGTACACAGTCTGATGTGGCTGTAGCAGCTGACTCCTAGATGAGCTTGGAAATGGGCAGCTCCTTTGTCTCTATCCTGAATCCCCTTAGGGCTTACCATCCAGGTGGCTCTAATGTGATGGTTTGCAATATCCTTTGTTTACTGACATGGTAAGCAATATTTTAGTTGTCAAGTGACAATGAAAAGAAGTGTCAAATAATAAATAGAACAGAATAATTTTTTCACTAGGTTAGGCTGTGATAAGAAACAACTCCCAAATTTTATTGGTTTCCTATAACAAAAGTTTGTTTCTTGCTTAGAATATGTATCAGCTGCTGCAGTTCTGTTTGAGACTAGTCAGATCTGTGCCATGTACTTTGTTCATTCCCAGATCACAGCCAAGATGGCACCTATGATGGGGAAATGCCCTGGGTCAATCTTGCAGTGACTCTTCCTTTCTGCTCAGATGCCTCCAGTGTCACACCTGTTTAAGCTGAAGCAAGTAACATGGCCAAAGTAACGTCAACATTGGTGGGGTGGAGGAGTCTATTCCCATAGGGAATATGGCAAGTCACATGCTACAGAAGCCGGCTGGTGTGACTCTCTTTCAAGATGAGGAAGTAAATAATTTGAGACAATAATACAATCTACTACTTCAAGTCTGGAAATAAGCATCATGGTCTATAAGAGAGATATAAACTGGCAAATCATCAGAGTACAGGTTGCAACTGAAGCCACGGGAATGGATGAAATCATGGAAAGTATTTTAGACTTGAGAGAAGAGAAATGTCAAAGACAAAACTATTCTCTACATTTGCCTCCATATTCACCATCGCAACATTGCTCATAATGTTGTTTTATTCAGAATACCCTCCCTATCTATCATTCCCATATCCAAATTCTGTTTATAGCAGTTAGTTATAAATTATAGTTATAATTTATGTTATGTAGTTATAATTACATAAAAATATATAGTTATAATAGATAATTATAGTTGTAATTAGCAAAATTTTTATAAACTTCTTAACAACACCGTGTCTTCTTTTCTGGAATGCTGACCTATCTCTATGGTACAGTTTTGTTACATGGTAAATCCAGTTGTTTGCTTTTCCATTATAGAAGCCAAGGGCTTCTTTGCATCTTTTCTTTTACGGTCCCATGTTGTCATGGGATAGGCAGGTTGCATAAACTCAGCCAGGTGGATATTTCTGAGTGGGAACTTGACTCCTCAGAAAGTGCTGTAGGGGCAAGTGTGAGAGCTGGAGTTCATACTGTCCAGCAAAGAAATCTGTTCCTATTGTACCAACTCCCTATTCCCCCAGCAACAGTTTTGATCTCTACCTATTTTAAAGTCTAGTATTCTCACTTTCCCAACAAATCTATCAGCTCGTAATATCTTTAGGACAAAGTCTATTTTCCTTAGAGTTTGTTGTTTAGTCACTAAGTCATGTCTGACTGTTTGTGACCCCTTGGACTGTGGCACATCAGGCTTCCCAGTCCTTCAGTATCTCTACGAGTTTGCTCAAACTCAAGTTCATAGTGTCAATGACGCCATCTGACCATCTAATCCTCTGTCGCCCCCTTTTCTCCCGGCCCTCAATCTTTCCCAGCACCAGGGGCTTTTCGAATGAGTTGGCCCTTTGCATCTGGTGGCTGTTCAGAAGGGAAGTAAATGGGTTCAGTTTGTCAGCACCCCTTATCAGGCTTATATGCACTTTAAGATACTAAACACAGCAGACACCACTCTCCTGAAGGCAAGCAGCCTATTTCTTTGTTTTACATTCTTTTTAGACATTCTCTCACTGAGGTTTAATTTATTTGACATTTCCTCTTAATATTCTTCGATGCTGTGAAAGTGCTGCACTCAATATGCCAGCAAATTTGGAAAACTCAGCAGTGGCCAGAGGACTGGAAAAGGTCAGTTTTTCATTCCAATCCCAAAGAAAGGCAATGCCAAAGAATGCTCAAACCACCACACAATTGCACTCATCTCACACGCTAGTGAAGTAATGCTCAAAATTCTCCACACCAGGCTTCAGCAATACGTGAACCGTGAACTTCCTGATGTTCAAGTTGGTTTTCAAAAAGGCAGAGGAACCAGAGATCAAGTTGCCAACATCCACTGGATCACGGAAAAAGCAAGAGAGTTCCAGAAAAACATCTATTTCTGCTTTATTGACTATGCCAAAGCCTTTGACTGTGTGGATCATAAAAAACTGTGGAAAATTCTGAAAGAGATGGGAATACCAGACCACTTAACCTGCCTCTTGAGAAATCTGTATGCAGGCCAGAAAGCAACAGTTAGAACTGGACATGGAACAACAGACTGGTTCCAAATAGGAAAAGGAGTACGTCAAGGCTGTATATTGTCACCCTGCTTATTTAACTTCTATGCAGAGTACATCATGAGAAACGCTGGACTGGAAGAAACACAAACTGGAATCAAGATTGCCTGGAGAAATATCAGTAACCTCAGATATGCAGATGACACCACCCTTATGGCAGAAAGTGAAGAGGAACTCAAATGCCTCTTGATGAAAGTGAAAGAGGAGAGTGAAAAAGTTGGTTTAAAGCTCAACATTCAGAAAACGAAGATCATGGCATCCGGTCCCATCACTCCCTGGGAAATAGATGGGGAACCAGTGGAAACAGTGTCAGACTTTATTTTGGGGGGCTCCAAAATCACTGCAGATGGTGACTGAAGCCATGAAATTAAAAGACGCTTACTCCTTGGAAGAAAAGTTATGACCAACCTAGATAGTATATTCAAGAGCAGAGACATTCCTTTGCTGACTAAGGTCCGTCTAGTCAAGGCTATGGTTTTTCCTGTGGTCATGTATGGATGTGAGAGTTGGACTGTGAAGAAAGCTGAGCGCCGAAGAATTGATGCTTTTGAACTGTGGTGTTGGAGAAGACTCTTGAGAGTCCCTTGGACTGCAAGGAGATCAAACCAGTCCATTCTGAAGGAGATCAGCCCTGGAATTTCTTTGGAAGGAATGATGCTAAAGCTGAAACTCCAGTACTTTGGCCACCTCATGCGAAGAAGAATTGACTCATTGGAAAAGACTCTGATGCTGGGAGGGATTGGGGACAGGAGGAGAAGGGGACGACAGAGGATGAGATGGCTGGATGGCATCACTGACTCGATGGACGGAAGTCTGAGTGAACTCTGGAAGTTGGTGATGAACAGGGAGGCCTGGCGTGCTGCAATTCATGGGGTCGCAAAGAGTCGGACACGAATGAGCGACTGAACTGAACTGAATGTGTTAATATACACGTTCTTGACATCTAGAAATTCAGGTATTATGTGGTGGGTGAGTCAGCTTCACTCCTCAGCAAATTGATTGTCCCTGTTCCCCATCCCCAGTGTAATCCCTCATCCAATCCCCATTGGCAAGAAAATTTTAAATCTATAAATCTTGTGGTTTACATTATATTTCCCTCAGAATATAGACACCTTCTTCGAATTCTCCCAATACTGCAAGGAAGGAAAACACAGTGTTCTTATTGCCACTTGAAAGCAGAAAATTAATAAAAGTCCTAGAGTTTATCTCCGGTCTAGAGTATTATCTTTGGTAAGGTTCCTTATAATGTTGTTCATGGACCACTAGCATGAGGCTTGCTGAGGGTCTTGTTAAGAGTACACATTCTAAGTCCTTCCCCAAACAGAATCCTTGAGAGCAGGGAAGGCATTAACCTGCAGTTGATTTTAATGTACATTAAAGTTAACTTAATAAATATCTCCTATTTTTGGACAGAGGACTCGATGTATGTAACTCATGTAAAGAATAAAAACTCCAAGAGGGCAAGCAATTGTTTCCTCCATGTCCGCATCACCTAGATCAGTGGCTGACATGTAGTATAAGCTCAGTGACTGCTGATTAAGTAAATGAATGCAAAAGAACATGAAGTCACAGGTTTAAAACAGGAAAGTAATTTATTAATAAAATGGGATCAAGCCTTTAAACTTGTGAGAATCCTGAGTCTACTGTTTATTGGTGCTTGATTTTTAACCTCTTTGTTCTTCAAAGTTCTCAAGGAAACTATGGGAATAGTGCGACTTCCTTAGTTTGTTGTGAAGAATAAATGAGTTTAAATATATAGAGTGTCTAAAACACTCAAAAACTTTTGTTAATTGTAATTTAGCAGTAACTGGCCCCAGGTCAGGCATCAAATCAGCCAGGTATGACCCAGGTTTTCTTACCCCTTATACATTTTTTTTTTTTAATGACTTGGCAGATCTCAGAAGGTCCTCTCTTTCCAAAATATCTCTTTCACCATACTACTTGGTCCTTCAAATACAGATAGGAATTTCCACCATTACAGTCATTTTTCTAAAGCAGACAGGAAAACAGCACTTTCTAATAAAGAACCTGGAAACAAAGTTCAAACTGGAAATCAGAAACTAAGTTGTTGTGTTTTTTTTTTCTGTTAGCTGCTGCTGCTGCTGCTGCTGCTGCTGCTAAGTCGCTTCAGTCCTATCTGACTCTGTGTGACCCCATAGTCGGCAGCCCATTAGGCTCCCCCGTCCCTGGGGTTCTCCAGGCAAGAACACTGGAGTGGGTTGCCATTTCCTTTTCCAATGCATGAAAGCTAGCTTTCCCCATTAGCAAAGTTAACCGTGTCAGAGGACCTTGTGGTTGTTCAGTGGCTAAGTCATGTCAGACTCTTTGCGACCCCATGGACTTCACCAAACCAGGTTCCCCTGTCCCTCACTATCTCTCAGAGTTTGCTCAGATTCATGTCCATTGAATCAGTGAGGCTATCTAACCATCTCATTCTCTGCCGCCCCTCCTCTTGCCTTCAATCATTCCCAGCATCAGGGTATATTCCAGTTGAGTCCACTCTTTACATCAGGTGGCAAGTATTGGCGCGTCAGCATCCTTCTAATGAATATTCAGGCTTGATTTCCTTTAGGATTGTCTGGTTTGATCTCTTTGCTGTCCGAGGGACTGCCAAGAGTCTTCTCCAGCGTCATGATTCAGAGGGCCTGTTACTAATTAGATTCTGAAAGTCTACCCAGAGATTCATATACATGTATTTTAATTTGGGAGGTTAAAGAGAAGTGTGTGTGTGTCGCGGGGCGGGTAGAGGGGTGCGGAGGAGGTAGGGGAGTAGTGAAATGTGAAACTTTAAAAATGAACACACAATTTTAAATCCTGAAGTTCTTTTAGCGGTTTGGTTTTATTTATTTCCATTTGATCAAAGGAACTAATGCCCTTTCCTGGAACAAGCAAGATCATAACCAAAATGAAGACCAGTGTGACCACTGTCCTACTGATTCCCGCATTCCAATGGTAGAACAACAAATATGGCCAAAAGCCATTCCTCAAAGGGGTCCACATTTCTGGCTACGTTCGATAAGCTTGGCAACCTGGTGGGGTGGGTTCGGAGTCACGGAAACTTTTATCAGAAAAACTTGATTAAATTAGTTTTTTTTTTTTTTTTAACTTCCTTGTTCCTTCACTCCAAGGAGAGTCCTTGGAAAGAAGGCATACTTTGTGCTTGGCATTTCGATCAGGAAGTGGGCGTGTGTGTGCAGTACAAGTGTGTACCGTATCTGGAGACAAACGGAGATGGGCTGGAAGTATAGAGCGGAGAAAAAAAAAGCGGAGAGACTGAGACCACAGCTGCAGGGGTAGGATGACAGGTAAGAAGACGAAGTGCGATCCGAGGCGAGGGAGGGGAGGCTGTGTTGGGTGTGGAAGGGGCGGGCTGGCGCGGGTGGTGTTTGGGAGGGGAGGCTTTTCGCCTTTAAAGGTCCGGAACACCGAAGAGCGTGGGCGCAACACCGTAGCGGGCGTGGCCAGTCCGAGACCGGGAGGCGGGGCGCGCGAGGCCACGCCCACGGCCGTCTGTCCCGCGCTTTCCGGAGCTCTGCTTGGTGTTCGCTGCAAAATTCCGTGGAAGAACCACCGGATGAATGGCCCTCATACTGGGATGGGGGCCCCGGGTCCCCGCGGGGCTCCAGATCTCGCAGACTCGCCCCCCAGCGAGCAACGCTCCCGGCTGTTTGCGCGCGAGGAGGGGCGCGGGGCTCCCTCGGCCCCAGGTGCCCCGAACCCCTCGGCGGCGAAATGGAGCCGCAAGCAGGGCGGCACCCACGAGGACTGCGGGGCGGGGGAGAACGCGGACTGTGATTCCTGGATCCGAGATAAAGTGCTCTTTCTTTTGCACCCGGAGAGGTGGTTGGGGACCCAGGGGGACGCCGAGCGGGAAGAGGTGGCCGATGAGGAGGACCTTTTCAAAGCGCAAGGACAAGACCGGGAACACAACTGCTCTTCTCTCTTTCCACGGAAAATTCGAATTTCTGGCAGCCGTGTAGACGCTCCCTCTCGAGCTCCCAAACCCCTGCTCGTGCGGGTCTTGGATTATGAGGTGACACAAGAAGTCCTGGAGGTCGCATGGGCGAAGGGCAGCATGACCACGCTGACAGAGGAGCGCTCCATGACCGCGGTCACTTTCCGCGCCAACAGGGAGTGAGACGCGTCGCGGAGCGCCAGGATCCCAGGAGAATCCCGCGCTTTCGGCACAAAGAGAAACACCCGTGTCCACGCAGAGAGGATCGTTTCACGGACCTGATAACCGGACAAGATTTAGTGGGCTAGAGGAGCCCGAGGAATGTTCGGGAACGGTGAAGCAGCGCTTATCTAGAAAATGCGCTTCCGGAAACTCCAACCTGTGATTAACAAAACTACAAGAACCTTTTAAGAGTCTGGCCGTGCTCTCCAGGAGGGAACAGGGCACCCAATGAAGACTGAACTGTAAGCAACAAATACCTCCTTAAATACTGTGGCTTAAATACTGTGACGGTCTGCGGACCTTAGAAGAGGGAAATAAATGTATTTTCAAATTTGTAGAACGCGGGAATTTTGAAATAAGAAAATCTGTTGTTAATTCTTATTTTGCAATTCCTCTCAGTTGGTCTCTTTTCTGCCTCCACCCCCTTTCTCTGCGAGACCTGAAAGCCGAAGGGAAGTTGGCTGTCTGCCAAGGGGGTGGAGGTAGGAATACCTGGGGAGAAGCCTGTTTTAAAACTGAAATAGAAAGTTAAAAGAAATGGGAAAATAAAATGTAAAACAAAGCAGTCAGTAAACAAAATCTCTTTTTGTTACTCTTCTGATGTGCACATCTTTCTTCTTTTCTTTTTTTCACATTTAACTGTTAGGGCTTCTTCTATGCAGGAGACCAGAGGTCGATCCCTGGGTCTGGACTATCCCTTGGAGAAGGAAATGGCAACCCACTCTAATATTCTTGCCTGGAGAATCCCAGGACAGAGGAGCCTGGCAGGCTACAGTCCATGGGGTCGCAAACAGTCAAACACGACTGAGCGACAAACTCAAGTGTTGAGAAGAAAAGAGGCGCTAGGAGAAGAAGGGGGGAAAACGGAAGGCAGAACTTTGAAAGTGAAATGCCGTTTAAAAGGACTTAACCCCAAAGTATCTAATTTAGTTCAGCATAAATGCCATTAATATGAAAATTTTAGTTATTTTAATGTTTGAAATACTGCAGATAAAGGTAGATAGAAATGTATAATTTGCCATAAAATGACTATATCTTATTCAGAGTTTCTTATTAAGATTTGTAGTGAAGACCAAATCAAAAATATATCTCTCTTGATGGTGTTGGGGAAAACAATTTCTTTTGATGCTATTGAAACAACTCATTATTATTATTATTTTTTTAATTTTTTGTTAAACACCGTCTTTATTAACTCTAGTAGTGGGGCCTGGTTTGAAGGTGTGTGAGAGCAAAGCACTCCCTCTAGAGATGATCTGATGAACTGAAGGAGTATCCGGTTACTGCAGGAATTAATGAAACAAGTGAGGACTCTGACTCTTAAGGAGTAAACTGTTGAACATGGCCCCCTCCCAGACTCCTCCTTTTCCCCTTATTTTCAGTTTAGAGCTTGACAGACCCTCAGATGTGGTCTGATCCACCTCTTGCCAGACAAGACAGGTAAGAGACATCCCTGTTTCACAGATGAGTCAACCTAGACCTGGAGGTCAAGTGGTCACACAGCTAGTTACTGCATATGCTTACTAAGTAGATAATATGATCTGGTCATCTCTCTTGTAAAAGTTTGGGGATGGCCTTTAGGACTTAGTTCTAGGGAGTCAGAGATAAGTGAGGGCAGCCTGGGTTTTCTGACTCATGTTTATGAGAAATCTAACGCTAAGACTTCTAAGTGTTAGATTAGAAAAAATTTAAATCACCTTGGTGTTCCTAAGTCTGGCCAGGCCTGCAGCCTGGAGACTCACCACTAGCAGTTCTCAGGCCAGTGTGACCCTCACTTGAGTGGAACTAAGTATCTTGAGAGCTCATCTGTGCTCAAAATTGCTTGGTAGGTCAAAAAGGTAATACAGACTCCATGAAATGAATTATCTTTTTACGTAACAACCCTGCCTGGCTCCAATGTGAGGTTTAACTTAGCAGACAAATTTCAGATCTGACTTAATAAGTTGTTGAGAGTCAACATGTGCCCTACATGGTTGAGCTTTGAATATAGACAAGAAAAGTTGCTTTTTTGTTTTTTTGTCATGATCTTAGTTCTCCAATCTGGGATCAAACCTGCACCCTCAGCAGTGAAAACGCTGAGTCCTAACCACTGGATCTCCAGGGAATTCTCTAAAAGCCTCTTTAAAGTTGACCCAAAACAGTAGTGTCTTTCCCTTGCCTTCTCTATGGAGCAAACTCAGGAGCTGGACTACTTGGGTTCGAAACCACTCCACCTCTAAGTAACTGTGTGCACTGGGGCAAGTGCTTCACATCTCTGTGCCTCTGGGTCCTTAATTGTTAAATAAGAATAATAAATAGTATCAACCTTACAGAGTGTTTTCCTAGGATTAAGTTAGATGAAAAATATTTTGAACAGTGCTTAACATATAGTAAATGCTCAAGGTTAATGATTAGTATTGTTTTTTATCGTTTAGTTCACTTTAGGCTTTTATTTAATAAAAAGCGTCAGAAGGCACACAACACAAAAAAACTTATAGATCCTAAATGAGTGGTTTTTATGGACTTTTCCTACATTCTTCGAAGAAGAGGTTTATTTCTAGCTTTTCCCAATGTTTAAGAGATCAGTAAATACATTCCTTAAATTCCTTAGTAATAGCCCCCCTTCTCCCCAGCTTGTGATAAGATTGATCCTAAGTCTAAGAGGCCTAAGTTGTGCTGCGCTTCACAGCCTTTGAAGAAGATTCACAGACTGCTTGATTCTCTGGCAGCTACGAGCTTGCAGTACTTTCTTTAGGACCTATCAGGTTAGTCTGTCTGCCCTCTGGGATTTGAAATCTGGCACCCTTGTCATCTCAGAAAAGCAGAATAAGAGAATTTTCATTTCATCTCCTGTCTTTCAGAAATGTATTTATTCTAGTCAGCCAAATTCCTTTAATCCAAATGTTTGGGTTAATTTTCTTTCCTTTAAGTCAAAATTATTTTTAAAGCACTTATCAACCTCCCTGCCAACTGCCTACAATATGCTTATAGATTTTCTTTTAAAAGCTGTCTCCCTGATGTAGAAAGTCATAAGTTGAAGTCCTGTTGGGTTTGCTTCACAGGTGTTCCTGATCCCTGAGCAGAACCCTGTCGTGAACAGAAGCTGAGGAATCTTCCAGTTAACAGTGTCCTGGGAGTGAACCAAACGGAAGCTTGGGCATCCTCAATGCCAACTTGACTTAAAGCCAAGTCTCTGAGAATGACTGGGTCTTGGATCTTTGGTCTTACTTCCACCTCACCAAAAATGGATCATCTACAGCTGTCCTATGTGGATGAATCACAGCAACGACTTTGGAAGCCAGCTGACCACTCAAGTGGCCAAAGACATAGGACAGCCACATAACTGCCAGGGATCAAGCAAGTGTCAGCCTCTTTTAACCTTTGTCCACAGTCTGCGTCAACTTTGAGAGTCATTACACTCCACTTGTTGATCTTATTCTTGTTGGTCATCACTAGCACTTGATGTGCCTTTTTGCTTAAAAAAAAAAAAAGAGAAAAGATAAAGAGAAAAAGCTCTCCATCAACAGAAAGAGTTACATTCATTGCAAAAAAAAAAATTAAGGAAATGTTAGTTTGTGAGGAAAAAGAAAAACAAAAACTCACCCATGACCCCAGATCTCTTTTAATTGGTATGTTTCCAGCCTGGTTTTATTTATTTGGTTTTTTAATGTATGTAAATATATGTGCATATAAATATACAACTTTTCTGAGCATACTGCTACTGCTGCTAAGTCGCTTCAGTCTTGTCCAACTCTGTGCGACCCCATAGACAGCAGCCCACTAGGCTTCCCGTTCCTGAGATTCTCCAGGCAAGAACACTGGAGTGGGTTCACTTTCACTTTCTGAGCATAAACAATATATAAAATCTGAGTATTGTCTTCATATAAACTAATGCATACTAGGATGCTATTCAAAGTATGGTCTGTGAACCAGCAACTTGGGCATCATGAAGGATGGGTTTTTAAGAAATGCAGAATTCTAGGCCCCGCTCTTAAGTCTGTTGAATCAGATTTCTCATTTTGTCAAGATCCCTGTGTGATTCACATTGAAGCTTGACAGGTATTGACATATATGCTATATTTGCTGCTGTATCCTACTCTGTCACTTACAAAAACTGAAAAAAAAATTATTTTTTATATATTCCTCAGTAATTGTTAACAATGTTACGGAAATAACACTGTAGAATTATGAAAACATTTAGAGATTACAAAAGAGTGCAATATGTATTGCTGTGTGAATTGGCAAAGCGATCTCTAATAAGTTTTGTCTTTTTTTTTTTAAACCTTATTAGTCTAAAGTTTTCCTAATGAAAGACTGATTGGTTATTGAAGGTCAAACTATTTCAGAAATGTGATTCTTTTATTGTCTAATAATGTGAAACAATACTTAAAAATCTCCCTAAGGGAAGTGGGCAGGAAGTCTTTAAAGAAAGCCCAATTACAACACTTACAGGCTGAGTCAGGACTTGCCAGCCACTAGTAATGAATTGGGAGGGGGTGGGGGGAAGGTGGAGCCTGAATTTGAATCAACTGATTCAGATAAGAAAACAAAGACTGTGACTCTTGAACACCCTGACATTCTTATAACTGTGGTCAGTACTTTGCTCTTTAATTAGGGAGGGCAAATCTTTATAACTTTGTTTCTGTAGATGAAGATAAGGAAAAAAACAATCCAGTTTACTTTGGAAAGAGTAAGGAATTATAATCAGTTACTAGGCACAATGTAGGTAATAGTTAACAAAACATAAGACTCAGTTTCAAAACAAGAAATTAATTTAAATTCAAACTTAGATTTCTAAGATCCAATGAGTACTTTCAGGAGGCTGCAGCCTTAAAAAATACGACAAACAGAGGCTGTTCATTCAGAGCTTGGTTATAGAAAGGGAGTCAGCTAATATTACCTGTACTGGACAGGGGAGCGAAGGCAGGCATGCTAGAGGGAACTTTTATAGTGACCAAGATGATGTTAATTTTATTCTCAGCTCAAGCTAAACTTCAGGTTTTTTCCTGACTATAGCTTCTGAGCGCCTTTTCCTTAGATCATTGTAACAGAAAGTGGTATCAGGCTGCTGGCCACTCAAATGCCAATCCGAAGCAAGGTTGGTGGAAAGGACAGTTTGCCTTATTTTAGATGCTGGCCCACTGACAACTCCAGCGGGCTAGAGCTTTTACAGACAGAGGGTGGTGGCTACGTGTAAAAACAGCACCATCAGCTCTAACAGTCATCTTGAAATTGGTCATCGGTGGTCTGACTTGTGTCATTGTGATTAAGTACAGTTAATCTTCAGTTCCAGAGTCATTTGGTTTCCTTGAGGCCAGTACTTGGAACTGTGGCAGCTTAAGTCATGGCTACAGTCCGGTCATCATGTAGTTAGCTTCTGCCTGGTGGGGATTTCAGTATCTGCAACAGTGCTCACAGGATATGGCTCAGAATATTATCTATAACCTCAAAAAGCAACTAAAGGTCCTTAACTTTGTTTAGTATTAATAGCTAAATTATTATTGTTTTGTCCTGCTTTTCTTTGCTTCTGTGTTTTCTCAGTTCTCTGATTAAGCTTGTTCTTTGGTTAAAGTTTTTCCATAGACAAAAGGCAGACGGAGGATGTCGGTGGGAAGACCATAGGATCTTGCTGCATTTCAGCATTACTTGAGAAAACTTGCAATCGTAAATTTCTTTCTCTGCCCCTTTGAGATATAAATCTCCTAACCTCTTGCCAGTTTTACAACCCAGGAGCAGGACTGTCTGTCTCAAGGACCAGAAGCAATTCCTTTGAAATATAATCTAGAAAGATGAGGGCCCCAACTCCTAGTTTCTGCAAGGGAGTTAGGACCCAGCTTCATAACTTCAGAGCCCAGCTAACCTCAGTGCTTAAAAACTCACTTTTTGTTTCAGAAGACTTGAGGACAGTCTCTCAAACCAGTGGTGTTTACTAAGACTGTTTTTCTGTCTTTTTTTTTTTTTTAATTATCACATGTGATCTGACTATTGTCCGTTTATACTGTTCATCACTCATCTTGAAGACAGAAACTAGAAGACCCAGTTACAGAATTCTGGAAGGTCCAGTCACAGAATTCTTTTTTTGGAGAAAATCACATTATAATTCTTAGAATGCAGCATTGTGAGGAGTTTCTTTATGGAGTGAACTATACTCTGGCATAGTTCAGCCCTGACTGTTGACACCCAAAATGCTGTAGAATGGATTAGTGCCACCTTACTGAGAGTAAAGCAAGAACTGCACAGCGTCCATGTAGGCAGAGGGCACAATCCATTGATCACTGAGGCTATTAAGTGCACAACAAGCCTAATCTTAAGGCTGATTTGTTGGACAAATCTGCCCCAGGCTCAGAACCCTGAGTGTTAAAGCTGATTTGCATGCCTGTTGGATAATCTTTAGGCACATGTCTCACTTCTAAAACATCTTGTGACTTTGAGTTTATTTTGAAAGCCTGTTGGGTCCATGAAAAAGTAGGTACAAATGAATACCCTGAATTCAGCTTACTTGGGAGAGAGACAAGGAGGTATACAGGGCAACAGAGGATTTTTAAATCAAAAGACTTTAAGGAAAGACTTGTGAACACAGCCACCATGTGTAAAAGGCTTCCCTGACCACTGATGTCCACATTTCAGAAAAAAGCCATCTGCCAGCCTATGGACTTCCCAAGCCAGCCTCAACATTGACTAAGATTCCAGAGGTTATATAGGCTCAGGCTTTACAATCTTTCCATCCCAACATCCCAGCTGGATGGGAAAATGTACAAGCTTAGCAAGTAAAGTAATCTTAAAATATAGGAGTAGAAGGAAGGAGGTTCTGTGACCTGTATTCAGTAACAGAGTTATCTTCAGGCAATGAACGGGGTTTGCCCCAGGAGTGAAAAGTAAGCAGTACGTCATCTTCAGAGATTTAAAAATAATGGCAACGCTGGACTAAAAGCCTATCAGCTTTTTTATTATCACTATGGGCTTAGTAATAAAATACTTGTCTCTGAAGAAACCTATTGTTAATCTAAATTGTAAATAATTCCTGTGATTACTGTTTGGAGTTTAACAATTCAGAGGTAAGCCTCCAGTGAGCATATTTTTATTTTCCTTTATTGTTTTTTTCTGTGTGGAAGATAATATAAGAACTCTCAGTGTTGTCCCCCCAATCAACCTCTTTCTCCCTCTCTCTCTCAACCACACGTATACCTATACACACATACACTCACACACACACACACAGAATCAGCTACATGCATTCATTTAGAGAGTAAGTTCCCATGACTTCAGAATCTTACTCACTTGAAATGCACTTTGTGTCTCCAACCCCTGTGCTGCTGTTAAGTCACTTTAGTAGTGTCCGATTCTGTGCGACCCCATAGACGGCAGCCCACCAGGCTCCCCCATCTCTGGGATTCTCCAGGCGAGAACACTGGAGTGGGTTGCCATTTCCTTCTCCAGTGCATGAAAGTGAAAAGTGAAAGTGAAGTCCCTCAGTCGTGTCTGACTTTTAGCGACTCCAGGGACTATAGCCTTCCAGGCTCCTCCGTCCATGGGATTTTCCAGGCAAGAGTACTGAAGTGGGGTGCCATTGCCTTCTCCGGTTTTTCAACAGTAGAGTCAGTATAAGTTTGAAACACAGGAGTTGTAGTGATTAAGAATCAGTTCTGATATTATCTGTGACTTATGTATAAAACTTTAGATAAGGAAACAGTGAAATGTAATATTTTTTGCTCAATAAGTGCAAATTTAGTTCACCCATGATGGTTTTATTAAATTTGGATAATTAACATGAAATTATTTATTGATTTTTTAAAGAATAAAGAAGAACATTCCTTGAATGGTATAATTTAGTAGTTTCTGTTTCTTTTGTAGACATTTCTACTAAATATAAAAACTAGACAGTTTTACTAAAGTGTATTAGCTGCTTGACATTGTTCATATATAATAATTATATCATACTCACCAAAGGATCAAAATTCTTTACTGTATGATTGCTATTGAATATTATTTTTCATATTAATGTTAAAAATCATCTGCTTCTGGTGTCATTAAGTATCCCACTGCCAATATGTAGTCATAAAGTCATAAAAATGGGGAACTGAAAGGACTGGAATTAGAACTCAAATTCCTGATTTTAAATCAAAGCTATTTCTGTTGATCTCTGTAAAAGAAAGCAGTCCATGAATTAATTTTGACTTTAGATTTATAATTAACTGTATATTATTGAACACCAATTATGCATTATGGGCAATTCATAAAATGCAGCTGTCTCTTGAATATGCTTAAACAAATTACAATTAGAAACCCCCCTTTTTTTTCTATCATTTAGTTCCCCTGGAAAGCCAAGGTACCTGAGTATTCCCCAGTCTGACTCATTCTTTCTTTTTAAATTATTATTTATTTTACTTTTGGCTGCTCTGGGTCTTTGTTGCTGCACATGGGCCTCTCCCTGTGGTGGCTTCTCTCGTGGCTGAGCACAAGCCCTAGGACACGGCTCAGTAGTTGTGGTGCACGGGCTTAGCTGCCGTGCAGCACGTGAGATCTTCCCGGACCAGGGATCAAATCCGTGTCCCCTGCATTGGCAGGTGGATTCTTAACCACTGAACCACCAGGGAAGCCCCCCATCTGACTCATTCTAAAAAAGGTTTGTGGAGAATGCTGGATTGCAGATGACCAAGGCCTTAGTACTTTTCTCTACTTGATTAACCTTAAGCAGGCTAGTTTCTGACTCTAGACCTTGACCTCCCTTTTCCTTAGAGAATTTACTTGAGAACATTTTTAATTATGAATTATTTCTCTGCCCCTTTAAGATGTAAATATTTTTCAAAATCTCTTGCCAGTTTTACAATACAGGGATGTCTCAAGGACATGGGAGACATCCTGTAGAAATATAACCTTTAAGGAACTTAGTGTCCCTATCACCCGGGCTCCGAGGGCAAGTAGGAGCCTAACTCCGGTTGGTAAAAATGAGCAAACACAGATCTAGAATCAGAGAAAAATATTTGCAAATGAAAGAATAATTCAGTGTGCAGGACACATTGACCACACTCTGCACTCCAGGACTTTTCCACTAGCTCACAGTTTAGTTCAGTCCCTCAGTTGTATCTGACTCTTTGCGACCTCATGGATTGCAGCATGTCAGGCTTCCCTGTCCATCACCAACTCCTGGATCTTGCTCAAACTCAAGCTCATTGAATTGGTGATGCCATCCAGCCATCTTATCTTCTGTCGTCCCCTTCTCCTCCTGCCTTCAATCTTTCTCAGCATCAGGATCTTTTCCAGTGAGTCAGCTCTTCGCATCAGGTGGCCAAATTATTGGAACTTCAGCTTCAGCATCAGTTCTTCCATGAATATTCAGGACTGATTTCCTTTAGGATTAACTGGTGTGATCTTTCAGTCCAAGGGACTCTCAAGAGTTTTCTCCAACACCACAGTTCAAAAGCATTAATTCTTTGGTGGTTAGCCTTCTTTATGGCCCAACTCTGCTGGAAAAACCATAGTTTTGACTAGATGAAACTTTGTCAGCAAAGTAATGTCTCTGCTTTTTAATATGCTGTCTAGGTTGGTCATAGCTTTTCTTCCAAGGGGCAAGTGTCTTTTAATTTCATGGCTGCAGTCACTATTTATGGTGATTTTGGAGCCCAAGAAAATAAAGTCTGTAACTGTTTCCATTGTTTCCCCATCTATTTGCCGTGAAGTGATGGGACCGGATACCATGGTCTTAATTTTTTGAATGTTGAATTTTAAGCCAGCTTTTACATTCTCCCTTTTAACTTTTAGAAGGTTCTTTAGTTCCTCTTCACTTTCTGCCTTAAGGGTGGTGTCATCTGCATATCCAAAGTTATTGATATTTCTCCCAGCAGTCTTGATTCCAGCTTGTGCTTCTTCCAGCCCAGCATTTCTCATGATGTACTCGGCATATAAGTTAAATTAGCAGGGTGACAATATATAGCTTTGACATACTCCTTTTCCAGTTTGTAACCAGTCTGTTGTTCTATGTCTAGTTCTAACTGTAGGTTCTTGACTTGCATACAGGTTTCTCAGGGGGCAGGTCAGGTGGTCTGGTATTCCCATCTCTTGAAGAATTTTCCACAGTTTGTTGTGATTCACAAAGTCAAAGGCTTTAGCATAGTCAATGAAGCAGTAGATGTTTTTCTGGAATTTTCTTGCTCTTTTGAAGATCCAACAGATGTTGGCAATTTGATTTCTAGTTCCTCTGCCTTTTCTGAATCCAGTTTGAACATTCAAATACTGTTCACGGTTCAAATACTGTTGAAGCCTAGCTTGGAGAATTTTGAGCATTACTTGGCCAGTGTGTGAGACGAGTGCAATTGTGCAGTAGCTTGAACATTTTTTGACATTGCCTTTTTTTGGGATTGGAATGGAAACTGACCTTTTCCTGTCTTGTGGCCACTGCTGAGTTTTTTCCAAATTTGCTGGCATATTCAGTGCAGCACTTTAACAGCATCATCTTTTAGGATTTGAAATAGCTCAGCTGGAATACTGTCACCTCAACTAGCTTTGTTCATAGTGATGCCTTCTAAGGCTCACTTGACTTTGCACTCCAGGCTGTTTGGCTCTAGGTGAGTGATCACACGATTGTGGTTATCTGGGTCATTATCTTTTTTTGTATAGTTCTTTGTTTTCTTGCTACCTCTTCTAAATATCTTCTGCTTCTGTTAGGTCCATACAGTTTTTGTCCTTTATTGTGCCCATGTTTGCATGAAATATTCCTTTGATATCTCTAATTTTCTTGAAGAAGTCTCTAGTCTTTCCCATTCTATTGTTTCCTCTATTTCTTTGCATTGATCACTTAGGAAGGCTTTCTTATCCCTCCTTGCTATTCTTTGGAACTCAGATGGATATATCTTTCCTTTTCTCCTTTGCCTTTTGCCTCTCTTCTTTTCTCAGCTACCTGCAAGTCCTTCTCAGACAACGATTTGCCTTTTTGCACTTCTTTTTCTTGGGGATGATTTTGATCACTGCCTCCTGTACAATGTTACAAACTTCCATCCATAGTTCTTCAGGCACTCTGTTTATCAGATCTAATTCCTTGAATCCACTAGCTCACGTTAGCACTTAAAAACCTTTCCCTCCCTTGTTTCAGTTGAATTGAGCTCAGACTAAATTCTGGCCTCTCTCTCCTATTGCAATAGCCTTAAATAAAACCTTCTTTTACTGTTTAACCCTGTCCAGTGCAATTTTAGCTTTGATAGGAATCAGATAAGAGCAGGGGAGAATCGTTTATGTTGATATTAGGGACATCCATTTGATTTGTAAAGGCTAAAGATGCTTTGTGTCTCACGGGAACTGAATGATTTCTTTATTCTGCTCATAGGTCCCTTGGGTATGACTTTACTGGGACTCAGCACTGAACATAGAGAAAGGGGGTGTTCTTCAAGTTTCAGTTATGTGAGAAGCAAGAACCTCAGTTTCTGACCTCAGCAAATTGGTCATACTCACAAGCAATGATCTGCTTTTCAGTTCAGTTCAGTCGCTCAGTCATGTCCTACTCTTTGCGACCCGATGAATTGCGGCATGCCAGGCCTCCCTGTCCATCACCAACTCCCGGAGTTCACTCAGACTCATGTCTATCGAGTCAGTGATGCCATCCAGCCATCTCATCCTCTGTCGTCCCCTTTTCCTCCTGCCCCGAATCCCTCCCAGCATCAGTCTTTTCCAATGAGTCAACTCTTCACATGAGGTGGCCAAAGTACTGGAGGTTAAGCTTCAGCATCATTCCTTCCAAAGAAATCCCAGGGCTGATCTCCTTCAGAATGGACTGGTTGGATCTCCTTGCAGTCCAAGGGACTCTCAAGAGTCTTCTCCAACACCACAGTTCAAAAGCATCAATTCTTCGGTGCTCAGCTTTCTTCACAGTCCAACTCTCACATCCATACATGACCACTGGAAAAATCATAGCCTTGACTAGATGGACCTTTGTTGGCAAAGTAATGTCTCTGCTTTTGAATATGCTATCTAGGTCGGTCATAACTTTTCTTCCAAGGACTAAGTGTCTTTTAATTTCATGGCTGCAATCACCATCTGCAGTGATTTTGGAGCCACCAAAAATAAAGTCTGACACTGATTCCACTGTTTCCCCATCTATTTCCCATGAAGTGATGGGACTAGGTGCCATGATCTTTGTTTTCTGAATGTTGAGCTTTAAGCCAACCTTTCACTCTCCTCTTTCCCTTTCATCAAGAGGCTTTTTAGTTCCTCTTCACTTTCTGCCATAAGGGTGGTGTCATCTGCATATCTGAGGTTATTGATATTTCTCCCAGCAATCTTGATTCCAGCTTGTTTCTTCCAGCCCAGCGTTTCTCATGATGTACTCTGCATAGAAGTTAAATAAGCAGAGTGACAATATACAGTCTTGGCATACTCCTTTTCCTATTTGGAACCGGTATGTTGTTCCATGTCCAGTTCTAACTGTTGCTTCCTGATCTGCATACAGGTTTCTCAAGAGGCAGGTTAGGTGGTCTGGTATTCCCATCTCTCTCAGAATTTTCCACAGTTTATTGTGATCCACACAGTCAAAGGCTTTGGCATAGTCAATAAAGCAGAAATAGATGTTTTTTTCTGGAACTCTCTTGCTTTTTCCATGATCCAGTGGATGTTGGCAATTTGATCTCTGATTCCTCTGCCTTTTCGAAAACCAGCTTGAACATCTGGAAGTTCACAGTTCACGTATTGCTGAAGCCTGGTGTGGAGAATTTTGAGCATTACTTTACTAGCATGTGAGATGAGTTCAATTGTGCGGTAGTTTGAGCATTCTTTGGCATTGCCTTTCTTTGGGATTGGAATGAAAAGTGACCTTTTCCAGTCCTGTGGCCACTGCTGAGTTTTCCAAATTTGCTGGCATATTGAGTGCAGCACTTTCACAACATCATCTTTCAGGATTTGAAATAGCTCAACTGGAATTTCATCACCTCCACCAGCTTTGTTCATAGTGATGCTTTCTAAGGCCCACTTGACTTCACATTCCAGGATGTCTGGCTCTAGGTGAGTGATCACACCATCATGATTATCTGAGTCATGAAGATCTTTTTTGTACAGTTCTTCTGTGTATTCTTGCCACCTCTTCTTAATATTTTCTGCTTCTGTTGTTAGTCATCCTATGTTTATTGAACCAATGAATGAAGCCAATATCTTATGTTTAATGGGACCCTCGCTTAAGAGTCGAATTTTCTTCACTGCAGTTTTCAAGATCTTCATGAGCATTCTAGACAAAGCATTATACAGCACCCCGCTCCCCTGCCCCAAGCAATTAGAACTAGTAATACACAGATGTCTCATATGTCTTGGAGGAAAAGGACAATTTCTCAGACTGAAGGGCAAAACCTTATGGCACCAAGTAAAGGTTCTGTTTCTCAAATGTTGTGTTGATGTGTACTGTCTTGGAGAATGGCAATAAGGAGATTTTTGCTACAGAGATTAACAGAGGAACCCCATCTGACTTAACACTAGAGGCCTCTGGGATGATGTGACTGCCTGCTGAAGCAATGCTGAAGGACTTGGCAGAGTACATGGCTATCAAGATGCAGAACAGTGCAGTCAGTGCAAAAGATCACAAAATAACACAGAGAACTGGAATGGTAGCTGGCATGTGACCAGCTAGGCTCAGGGCAGAGCACATATCTTCTGAGACATTGGTTGGATGATGACACCAGTATCCCGGGGTAGGTCCAAGTCCAGATGGGAGACCCCAGGGGGTGGCTGGAAGGTGAACTTCTGCAGGAGACTCATGAAGAAAAGCAAAAGCTCCATCTTGGCCAGTGACTCCCCAGCACACAGCTGGGGACCTAGAGAGGTGGATGGTAGTGAAGGGTTATAAGACAGATCAAAAAATCTGAAAAAATGGTGTGGACAAAGAGGGAAACCATCCGTGTGTGATTTCTTCTCCTTCAGAATGTGTGAGTCAGTCAACGCCTTGTGAGTTTTATAGGCTCTGTCTCCTAGTTGAAGCACTGGAAATAGAAAATTAATTGGGCTCCCCTGAAGGAGACAATTTTAAGGTTATAATGTGAAACATGTTGTGACAGGTAAAACCAAGTACGTGATGAGAACCCATAGGAAAGTGAGCTAATGAAATCTTTGTATCTAAGTTCTGGTACACACAGAGAGAAGTGAGCCAGGCACACAGGGAAGATGAGTCAGGTGTGGTGATGCATTGGAGGGTGGGAAGAAACAGGACTCTGACTAGAACTCCAAGCATGAGGTCACGAGTCTCAGACCTGAGACTGCATGTATGACTAGTAACCAGATCATGCTGAAGCACTTGAAGAAGAGTATTTGGCTAGTACTATTTTTAAAATATGAATTATTGGGGGAAATGTCAAGATGTTTAAAAACTGGAATAAGTTCGTAGAGCAGTATAGCACAACAAACTATACTCAAATGTTGTAATGACCTATAAGGGAAAAGTATCTGAAAAAGAATAGATATATGTATATATTTAACTGAATCATAGTTCTGTACACTTAAAACTAACACAACATTGTAAATCAACTATCCTGCAAAAAAAAAAAAAAAAGAAAAAGGAAGAAGAAGAAATTCTAAAAGAAACACTGGTATTTGCACAATTGAAGCAAGGCTTTTTATAGATGGAGCAAAGTGGATTTGCCCATAGTCACCCTGCTCAACTTTCTTTTCAAATTTCCAAGGCTCTGCCCTAGCCTTAGCCACAAAGAATCTTCCAAGATTCCTTAAGAAAATGTCATTCCAATGCCCAATGTCCTATAGCCAATTGAAAGCTGGGGGAGAACTCTTCCATATTTCTGAAGTTTAGTGCCACATGGCAAATTACAGACCCTTAGCTCTGGCCTTGAGCCAAATCTCTCCAGATTTTTTGAATCACCTTTCTAAAGTAAAGTAAGATGCCTTACCCACTGAAAAGGGAATGAAAGCTTCCTTCTTGATAAGCTTCCCAGTAGAGTCAAGGAAACGCTCAGGGTTAAAGGTGTCTGGTTTTCCCACTGTGTTTGATCTCAAAGTACAGAGGTCAACAAAAGGACGACCTCAGTGCCCTAGAGATAAAAGTGTTATTAGTGACAGAGATGAAATTCCTTCCTAAAAAGGTGGCTCTTAGAGACATACGATGACCTCGGTTGGCAATTTTAGAGAAGCAGTGTATTCTAGAAGGAATAGGAAGTAGAGAAGGGGGAGATGGCACTTGAGACTGAGTGCAGGGTATTCATATACTCTTGACAAATTTTCATCTTGTACCTGCTGAAAAACACAAACCTTGGATTCAGAACTAGGAACAAATTCTGACTTGGCCATGTATCTGCGGTATGATAACAGCATGTTATTTAACTTTTGATAAATTCATGTGATGGGAGTTTAAAAGTCCTCATTTGGTGACTGTGAGCCTTCCTGGTGGGTTTGAGGGCACCAAAAGGCTTGATCTTTTATCTCCAGAGACTGGGACAGCGGACAAACTAAATTTAACAAGCCCATCAAAATAAATCCTCAAAAATAAGTCACCCCAACTTCCTCAGCTATGACATAACAATTAATAATACATTCTAAAGTCACACTGAGCAAATATTATCTACTGTGTATGTAGACATTCCGTTACCTCTGGTTGAATGGCTGGGGTGAGGGGAGATCAGGAGGGAGGGAAGAAGAAGTTAGGATGGAGGGACCAGAGGGAGGGCAGAGATGGCCTGACAGTTCATCTCAGTGCTTCTGTGATTTTGAGCAGCATTCCGATGTTCTTTCCCTCTCCCCTTATCCCCCTTCTTAAACCCTTACGTTTGCAATATAGTTGTTTTTAAATATAGTATTTGTGGTGGTTGCTTGGGGTAAGCCTGCGGGCAAGATATCAGCAAATCTCTGCACTTCGTGAATGACAGCATCAGTGTACGGCATTTGAGTTCAGTATGCCATTCAAGGCTGGGTGGACCCCATGATTTTGGCGATCTCATCATGGACCTTTTCTGGATAACAGAGAGAAAGGTTAGGGTCCGCGGTGGGAGAGGTTGTTGGAACAGTCTCTCCACTTTCTTTAAATATGAAAGTCAAACCTAAGTACTCCGAGTTCTGACTCATCTTTACCCCACATTGCTTCCACCCCTAGTCCTCTATTCCTAGACTCCTCTGGGGACCCTTCAGATCATCTCAGGATGTTTAGAGAGCAAATCTGCTTTCTTATATCACAAGGAGACTAACGGTACAAACTCTCCTCAAGGGTACAAATTAAAGGTATCAAGGATGGCTCTAGAATTCTGCATTGTCCAATCCAACAGATTTCTGCTTCCTCTCCTTCAGGCAACACCCTGAAACTTAGGAGACTTACTCTGGATTTCAGGATATCGTGACATGAATAGAATCCCCCAGCGCAGAGTGGAAACTGTGCTCTCTGTACCCGCTGCAAACAGATTATTAACAAGTACCACCAAAGTATCATCACTGAAATAATCAGATGTGTCTTTCTCCTGAAGGAAGAAAAGGAATAATTTATGATGAAATAATTTTACCTGGATAATCATCACAACCTCGTGAATTTAAACAATAAAACCTTGCATTCTTCCCTCGATTGAATGGAATTTTTTTTGAGACTGTTGTGCAGAATTTTAGTATAAAGCACCTCCCAGATACTAATAAAAAATAAGTAATTCTAAAAACTGGGAAAGTTTGTTTCTCATTTAGGAAGATTGGGAATAAGTTTTTAACTGAGTGATTAGAATATTCCTGGCACTGTTTTTAAAACAAGATTAAATGATCTCTCGAGTTTGTCAACTGAAACATATTTTTCGAGATTGCAAAGAAAAAAGAATATTAATTCCACAAGATAATATACCTGAGGTCTTCCATATATATCTTGTTTTCTTCAGAGAGTGATATGAAAAGAAGTGGAAAATATTTGAGAATGCAAAATGTAATAAGTAATGTTTTTTGTAGTGTAAAAATCTATTATTACTAACTTGAGTCCAGTTATCTTTCTTCTCTGAAAGAAATATTTTTTCCTCAAGATGCTGTTAACTAAATCAAATAATAAATAATATGCTAAAGTGACCCCTGAAGAAAATGCCATTACCTCCTGCTGTCTGACCAAAAAAGCATCAGTTAAACTTCTTGAATCCTTTCTGTCAAGTTTATGATGGTGATGGAGGAAAGCCATCCTTATAAAGGAAAATAACTCATCTTTATTCCTGAGTATATTCTTATAAGTTTTTAGGAGGAACCCCAAAACAGGAACCATACTGAAAAGCTCAGAGAGTAAAAAACAACAAAGTAAATTAAATATACATATGTAATGCTTGGGATAATGGGAATGACACCATTATTTCTACAAGTGTTATAGAAATAGCATCTCTTATAGACTTCAATTTTATCTCAATTAACAGTGGCAGATTGGACTAGACAACAGGATTTCATTAATCAGAATTCGGTTAACATATAATAAATATTGATATGACTTACAATAAATTCTGTGTACCCAAAGTATTTTGCATGTTATACTTCTGGTCATAGATGTATGTACTTAGAGTTTAGATAAGACATAAAAATAATATTGACTTTATGGTCAGAGTTATAAATCTAAGTGTTTTGCTTGCAAAATCCCAGGTGATTCCAAGTCAAACTATTCTGGTTCAATGTAGTATACTAAGGTCTGTCTAGTCAAAGCTATGCCTTTTCCAGTAGTCATGTACAGATGTGAGAATTGGACCATGAAAAAGGCTGAGTACTAAAGAATTGATGCTTTCAAATTGTGGTGCTGGAGAAGACTCTTGAGAGTCTCTTGGACTGCAAGGAGATCAAACCAGTCAATCCTAAAGGAAACCAGTCCTGAATATTCATTGGAAAGACTGATGCTGAAGCAGAAACTCCGATACTTTGGCCACCAGATGTTCTAACAGTTGACTCATTGGAAAAGAGCCTGTTGCTGGGAAGGATTGAGGGCAGGAGAAGAAAGGGACAACAGAGGATAAGATAGATAGCATCACCTACTCAACGGATATGAGTTTGAGCAAACTCTGGGATAGAGAATAACAAGGAAGCCAGGCACGCTGCAGCCCATGGGGTCAAAAAGAGTTGGACACGTCTTAGTGATTGAACAACAACAACACATTTATGACTATCGTTCCCTTGAAGGATCAGAATAATTCTTTTTAAAATTTGCA